>NW_025726170.1:2564921-3187307 GCF_021461395.2 Schistocerca americana | reverse complement strand
TCTCCTGTGAGACCAGTTTTAGATTCCGATGCTTCACTTCTGGTTTACTGTATCCCTTGGACCTTCTTATTGACGATGAAACACAGAAATTGCATCCGAATTTAATACATGAGTCACAATGCCGACATAAGTACAAGAGGACTGACACCCTAACTTTCAATGATTTGAAACTATCCTGTGAGTCCAGTTTTTGATTCCGATGCTTCACTTAAGGTTTACTGTATCGCTTGGACCTTCTTATTGACGATGAAACACAGAAATTGCATCCGAATTTAATACAAAAGGCACAATGCAGACTTAAGTACAAGAGGACTGACACTCTCACTTTCTATGATTTGAACCGCTCCTGTGAGTTAAGTTCTAGATTCCGGTGCTTCACTTCAGGTTTACTGTATCCCTTGGACCTTCTTATTGACGATGAAACACAGATATTGCATCCGAATTCAATACATGAGTCACAATGCCGACATAAGTACAAGAGGACTGACACCCTAACTTCCAATGATTTGAACCTCTCCTGTGAGTCCAGTTTTAGACTCCGATGTTTCACTTCAGGTTTACTGTATCCCTTGGACCTTCTTATTGGCGATGAAACACAGAAATTGCATTCGAATTTAATACAAAAGGCACAATGCCGATATAAGTACAAGAGGACTGACACTCTCACTTTCTATGATTTGAACCTCTCCTGTGAGTCCAGTTTTAGATTCCGATGCTTCACTTCAGGTTTACTGTGTTCCTTGTACCTTCTTATTGACGATGAAACACAGAAATTGCATCCGAATTTAATACAAAAGGCACAATGCCGACTTAAGTACGAGAGGACTGACACTCTCACTTTCTATGATTTGAACCTCTCCTGTGAGTCCAGTATTAGATTCCGATGCTTCACTTCAGGTTTACTGTACCCCTTGGACCTTCTTATTGACGATGCAACACAGACATTGCATCCAAATTTAATTCAAAAGGCACAATGCCATCTTAAGTACAAGAGGACTAACACTCTCACTTTCTATGATTTGAACCTCTCTTGTGAGTTCAGTTTTAGATTCCGATGCTTCAATTCAGGTTTCCTGCATCCCTTGTACCTTCTTATTGACGATGAAACACAGAAATTGCATCCGAAATTAATACAAAAGGCACAATGCCGACTTAAGTACAAGAGGACTGACACTTTCACTTTCTATGATTGGAACCTTTCTTGTGAGTCCAGTTTTAGATTCCGATGCTTCACTTCACGTTTACTGTATCCTTTGGACCGTCTTATTGACGATGAAACACAGAAATTGCAGCCGAATTTAATACACAAGTTACAATGCCGACATAAGTACAAGAGGACTGACACTCTACTTTTGAATAATTTGAAACTATCCTGTGAGACCAGTTTTTGATTCCGATGCTTCACTTAAGGTTTACTGTATCCCTTGGACCTTCTTATTGACGATGAAACACAGAAATTGCATCCGAATTTAATACAAAAGGCACAATGCCGACTTAACTACAAGAGGACTGACACTCTCATTTTCTATGATTTGAACCTCTCCTGTGAGTCCAGTTTTTGATTCCGATGCTTCACTTCAGGTTTACTGTATCCCTTGGACCTTCTTATTGACGATGAAACACAGAAATTGCATCCGAATTTAATACAAAAGGCACAATGCCGATGTAAGTACAAGAGGACTGACACTCTCACTTTCTATGATTTGAACCTCTCCTGTGAGTCCAGTTTTAGATTCCGATGCTTCAATTCAGGTTTACTGTATCCCTTGCACCTTCTTATTGACGATGAAACACAGAAATTGCATCCGAATTTAATACAAAAGGCACAATGCCGACATAAGTACAAGAGGACTGACACACTCACTTTCTATGATTTGAACCTCTCCTGTGAGTCCAGTATTAGATTCCGATGCTTCACTTCAGTTTTTCTGTATCCCTTGGACCTTCTTATTGACGATGCAACACAGACATTGCATCCGAATTTTATACAAAAGGCACAATGCCATCTTAAGTACAAGAGGACTGACTTTTTCACTTTCTATGATTTGAACCATTCTTGTGAGTCCAGTTTTAGATTCCGATGCTTCACTTCAGGTTTACTGTATCCCTTGGACCTTCTTATTGACGATGAAACACAAAAATTGAATCCAAACTTAATACAAAAGGCACAATGCCGACCTAAGTTCAAGAGGACTGACACTCTATCTTTCTACGATTTGAGCCTCTCCTGTGAATCTAGTTTTAGATTCCGATGCTTCACATCAGGTTTACTGTATCCCTTGGACCTACTTTTTGACGATGAAACACAGAAATTGCATCCGAATTTGATACAAAAAGCACAATGCCGGCTTAAGTACAAGTGGACTGACACTCTCACTTTCTATGATTTGAACCTCTCCTATGTGGCCAGTTCAGATTCCAATGCTTCACTTCAGGTTTACTGTATCCCTTGGACCTTCTTATTGACGATGAAACACAGAAATTGCATCCGAATTTAATACAAAAGGCACAATGCAGACTTAAGTACAAGAGGACTGACACTCTCACTTTCTATGATTTGAACCGCTCCTGTGAGTTACGTTCTAGATTCCGATGCTTCACTTCAGGTTTACTGTATCCCTTGGACCTTCTTATTGACGATGAAACACAGATATTGCATCCGAAATCAATACAAAAGGCACAATGCCGACTTAAGTACAAGAGGACTGAAACTCTCACTTTCTCATATTTGAACCTCTCCTGTGAGTCCAGTCTTAGATTCCGATGCTTCACTTCAGGTTTACTGTATCCCTTGGACCTTCTTATTGACGATGAAACACAGAAATTGCATCCGAATTAAATACAAAAGGCACAATGCCGAATTAAGTACAAGAGGACTGATACTCTAACTTTCTATGATTTGAACCTCTCCTGTGAGGCCAATTTTTAGATTCCGATACTTCACATCAATCTTACTGTATACTTTGGACCATCTTATTGACGATGAAACACAGAAATTGCATCCGAATTTAATACAAAAGGCACAATGCCGACTTAAGTACAAGATTACTGACACTCTCACTTTCTATGATTTGAACCTCTCCTGTGAGTCCAGTTTTAGACTCCGATGTTTCACTTCAGGTTTACTGTATCCCTTGGACCTTCTTATTGGCGATGAAACACAGAAATTGCATCCGAATTTAATACAAAAGGCACAATGCCGACATAAGTACAAGAGGACTGACACTCTCACTTTCTATGATTTGAACCTCTCCTGTGAGTCCAGTTTTAGTTTCCGATGCTTCACTTCAGGTTTACTGTTTCCCTTGTACCTTCGTATTGACGATGAAACACAGAAAGAGCATCCGAATTTAATACAAAAGGCGCAATGCAGACTTACGTACAAGGGGACTGACACTCTCACTTCCTATGATTTGAACCTCTCCTGTGAGTTTAGAATTAGATTCCGATGATTCACTTCAGGTTTACTGTATCCCTTGGACCTACTTATTGACGATGAAACACAGAAATTGCATACGAATTTAATACAAAAGGCACAATGCCGACTTAAGTACAAGAGGACTGACTCTCTCACTTTCTATGATTTGAACCTCTCTTGTGAGTTCAGTTTTAGATTCTGATGCGTCAATTCAGGTTTACTGCATCCCTTGTACCTTCTTATCGACGATGAAACACAGAAATTGCATCCGAATTTAATACAAAAAGCACAATGCCGACTTAAGTACAAGAGGACTGACACTTTCACTTTCTATGATTTGAACCTTTCTTGTGAGTACAGTTTTAGATTCCGATGCTTCACTTCAGGTTTACTGTATCCCTTGGACCTACTTTTTGACGATGAAACACAGAAATTGCATCCGAATTTAATACAAAAGGCACAATGCCGACTTAACTACAAGAGGACTGACACTCTCATTTTCTATGATTTGAACCTCTCCTGTGAGTCCAGTTTTAGATTCCGATGCTTCTCTTTAGGTTTACTGTATCCCTTGGGCCTTCTTATTGACGATGAAACACAGAAATTGCATCCGAATTTAATCCAAAAAGCTCAATGCAGACTTAAGTACAAGAATTCTGACACTCTCACTTTCTATGATTTGAACCTCTCCTGTGAGTTAAATTCTAGATTCCGATGCTTCACTTCAGGTTTACTGTATACCTTGGAAAGTCTTATTGACGATGAAACACAGAAATTGGATCGGAATTATATTCAAAAGGCACAATGCCGACTTAAGAACACGAGGACTGACTCTCTGACTTTCTATCATTTGAACCTCTCCTGTGAGTCCAGTTTTAGATTCCGATGCTTCACTTCAATCTTACTGTATACTTTGGACCATCTTATTGACGATGAAACACAGAAATTGCATCCGAATTTAATACAAAAGGCACAATGCCGACTTAAGTACAAGAGGACTGACACTCTCACTTTCTATGATTTGAACCTCTCCTGTGAGTCCAGAATTAGATTCCGATGTTTCACTTCAGGTTTACTGTATCCCTTGGACCTACTTATTGACGATGAAATACAGAAATTGCATCCGAATTTAATACAAAAGGCACAATGCCGACTTAAGTACAAGAGGACTGACGCTCTCACTTTCTATGATTTGAACCTCTCCTGTGAGTCCAGTTTGGATTCCGATGCTTCACTTCAGGTTTACTGTATCCCTTGGACCCTCTTATTGACGATGAAACACAGAAATTCCATCCGAATTTAATACAAAAGGCACAATGCCGACTTAAGTACAAGAGGACTGACACTCTAACTTTCTATGATTTTAACCTCTCCTGTGAGTCCAGTTTTTGATTCCGATGCTACACTTCAGGTTTACTGTATCCCTTGGACCTTCGTATTGACGATGAAACACAGAAATTGCATCCGATTGTAATACAAAAGGCACAATGCCGACCAAAATACAAGAGAACTGACACTCTCATTTTCTATGATTTGAACCTCTCCTGTGAGTCCAGTTTTAGATTCCGATGCTTCACTTCAGGTTTACTCTATCCCTTGGACCTTCTTATTGACGATGAAACACAGAAATTGAATCCGAATTTAATACAAAAGGCACAATGCCGACTTAAGTACAAGAGGACTGACATTCTCACTTTCTATGATTTGAACCTCTCCTGTGAGTTAAGTTCTAGATTCCGATGCTTCACTTCAAGTTTACTGTATCCCTTGGACCTTCTTATTGACGATGAAACACAGAAATTGCATCCGAATTTAATACAAAAGGCACAATGCCGAATTAACTACAAGATTACTGACACTCTCACTTTCTATGATTTGAACCTCTCCTGTGAGTCCAGTTTTAGACTCCGATGTTTCACGTCAGGTTTACTGTATCCCTTAGACCTTCTTATTGGCGATGAAACACAGAAATTGCATCCGAATTTAATACAAAAGGCACAATGCCGACATAAGTACAAGAGGACTGACACTCTCACTTTCTATGATTTGAAACTCTCCTGTGAGTCCAGTTTTAGTTTCCGATGCTTCACTTCGGGTTTACTGTATCCCTTGGACCTACTTATTGACGATGAAACACAGAAATTGCATCCGAATTTTATAACAAAAGGCACAATGCCGACTTAAGTACAAGAGGACTGACACTCTCACTTTCTATGATTTGAACCTCTCTTGTGAGTTCAGTTTTAGATTCCGATGCTTCAATTCAAGTTTACTGCATCCCTTGTTCCTTCTTATTGACGATGAAACACAGAAATTGCATCCGAATTTAATACAAAAGACACAACGCCGACTTAAGTACAAGAGGACTGACACTTTCACTTTCTATGATTTGAACCTTTCTTGTGAGTCCAGTTTTAGATTCCGATGCTTCACTTCAGGTTTACTGTATCCCTTGGACCTACGTTTTGACGATGAAACATAGAAATTGCATCCGAATTTAATACAAGAGGCACAATGCCGACTTAACTACAAGAGGACTGACACTCTCATTTTCTATGATTTAAACTCTCCTGTGAGTCCAGTTTTAGATTCCGATGCTTCACTTCAGGTTTACTGTATCCCTTGGACCTTCTTATTGACGATGAAACACAGAAATTGCATCCTAATTTAATATAAAAAGCACAATGCAGACTTAAGTACAAGAGGACTGACACTCTCACTTTCTATGATTTGAACCTCTCCTGTGAGTTAAATTCTAGATTCCGATGCTTCACTTCAGGTTTACTGTATACCTTGGGAAATCTTATTGACGATGAAACACAGAAATTGGATCGGAATTAAATTCAAATGGCACAATGCCGACTTAAGAACAAGAGGACTGACTCTCTGACTTTCTTTCATTTGAACCTCTCCTGTGAGTCCAGTTTTAGATTCCGATGCTTCACTTCAATCTTACTGTATACTTTGGACCATCTTATTGACGATGAAACACAGAAATTGCATCCGAAGTTAATACAAAAGGCACAATGCCGACTTAAGTACAAGAGGACTGACGCTCTCACTTTCTATGATTTGAACCTCTCCTGTGAGTCCAGTTTTAGATTCCGATGCTTCACTTCAGGTTTACTGTATTCCTTGTACCTTCTTATTGACGATGAAACACAGAAATTGCATCCGAATTTAATACAAAAGGCACAATGCCGACTTAAGTACAAGAGGACTGACTCTCTCACTTTCTATGATTTGAACCTCTCCTGTGAGTCCAGAATTAGATTCCGATGCTTCACTTCAGGTTTACTGTATCCCTTGGACCTACTTATTGACGATGAAACACAGAAATTGCATCCGACTTTAATACAAAAGGCACAATGCCGACATAACTACAAGAGGACTGACACTCTCACTTTCTATGATGTGAACCTCTCCTGTGAGTCCAGTTTGGATTCCGATGCTTCACTTCAGGTTTACTGTATCCCTTAGACCTTCTTATTCACGATGAAACACAGAAATTGCATCCGAATTTAATACAAAAGGCACAATGCCGACTTAAGTACAAGAGGACTGCCACTCTAACTTTCTATGATTTTAACCTCTCCTCTGAGTCCAGTTTTTGATTCCGATGCTACACTTCAGGTTTACTGTATCCCTTGGACCTTCTTATTGACGATGAAACACAGAAAATGCATCCGATTATAATACAAAAGGCAGAATGCCGACCAAAATACAAGAGGACTGACACTCTCATTTTCTATGATTTGAACCTCTCCTGTGAGTCCAGTTTTAGATTCCGATGCTTCACTTCAGGTTTACTGTATCCCTTGGACCTTCTTATAGACGATGAAACACAGAAATTGCATCCGAATTTAATACAACAGGCACAATGCCGACTTAAGTACAAGAGGACTGACATTCTCACTTTCTATGATTTGAACCGCTCCTGTGAGTTAAGTTCTAGATTCCGATGCTTCACTTCAGGTTTACTGTATCCCTTGGACCTTCTTATTGACGATGAAACACAGAAATTGCATCCGAATTTAATACAAAAGGCACTATGCCGACTTAAGTACAAGAGGACTGAAACTCGCACTTTCTATGATATGAACCTCTCCTGTGAGTCCAGTTTTAGATTCCGTTGCTTCACTTCAGGTTTACTGTATCCCTTGGACCTTCTTATTGACGATGAGACACAGAAATTGCATCCGAACTAAATAAAAAAGGCACAATGCCGACTTAAGTACGAGAGTACTGACACTCTAACTTCCTATGATTTGAACCTCTCCTGTGAGTCCAGTTTTAGATTCCGATGCTTCACTTCAGGTTTACTGTATACCTTGGAACATCTTGTTGACGATGAAACACAGAAATTGGATCGGAATTAAATTCAAAAGGCACAATGCCGACCTAAGAACAAGAGGATTTACTCTCTGACTTTCTATGATTTGAACCTCTCCTGTGAGTCCAGTTTTAGATTCCGATGCTTCACCTCAATGTTACTGTATACTTTGGACCTTCTTATTGACGATGAAACACAGAAATTGCATCCGAATGTAATACAAAAGGCACAGTGCCGACTTAAGTACAAGAGGACTGACACTCTCACTTTCTATGATTTGAACCTCTCCTGTGAGTCCAGTATTAGATTCCGATGCTTCACTTCAGGTTTACTGTATCCCTCGGACCTTCTTATTGACGATGCAACACAGACATTGCATCCGAATTTAATACAAAAGGCACAATGCCGTCCTATGTACAAGTGGACTAACACACTCAATTTCTATTATTTGAACCTCTCTTGCGTGTCCAGTTTTAGATTCCGATGCTTCACTTCAGGTTTACTGCATCCCTTGTACCTTCTTATTGACTATGAAACACAAAAATTGCATCCGAATTTAAAACAAAAGGCACAATGCAGACTTAAGTACAAGAGGACTGACACTCTCACTTTCTATGATTTGAACCTTTCTTGTGAGTCCAGTTTTAGATTCCGATGCTTCACTTCAGGTTTACTGTATCCCTTGGACCTACGTTTTGACGATGAAACATAGAAATTGCATCCGAATTTAATACAAGAGGCACAATGCCGACTTAACTACAAGAGGACTGACACTCTCATTTTCTATGATTTAAACTCTCCTGTGAGTCCAGTTTTAGATTCCGATGCTTCACTTCAGGTTTACTGTATCCCTTGGACCTTCTTATTGACGATGAAACACAGAAATTGCATCCGAATTTAATATAAAAGGCACAATGCAGACATAAGTACAAGAGGACTGACACTCTCACTTTCTATGATTTGAACCTCTCCTGTGAGTTAAATTCTAGATTCCGATGCTTCACTTCAGGTTTACTGTATACCTTGAGAAATCTTATTGACGATGAAACACAGAAATTGGATCGGAATTAAATTCAAATGGCACAATGCCGACTTAAGAACAAGAAGACTGACTCTCTGACTTTCTTTCATTTGAACCTCTCCTGTGAGTCCAGTTTTAGATTCCGATGCTTCACTTCAATCTTACTGTATACTTTGGACCATCTTATTGACGATGAAACACAGAAATTGCATCCGAAGTTAATACAAAAGGCACAATGCCGACTTAAGTACAAGAGGACTGACGCTCTCACTTTCTATGATTTGAACCTCTCCTGTGAGTCCAGTTTTAGATTCCGATGCTTCACTTCAGGTTTACTGTATTCCTTGTACCTTCTTATTGACGATGAAACACAGAAATTGCATCCGAATTTAATACAAAAGGCACAATGCCGACTTAAGTACAAGAGGACTGACTCTCTCACTTTCTATGATTTGAACCTCTCCTGTGAGTCCAGAATTAGATTGCGATGCTTCACTTCAGGTTTACTGTATCCCTTGGACCTACTTATTGACGATGAAACACAGAAATTGCATCCGACTTTAATACAAAAGGCACAATGCCGACTTAACTACAAGAGGACTGACACTCTCACTTTCTATGATGTGAACCTCTCCTGTGAGTCCAGTTTGGATTCCGATGCTTCACTTCAGGTTTACTGTATCCCTTAGACCTTCTTATTGACGATGAAACACAGAAATTGCATCCGAATTTAATACAAAAGGCACAATGCCGACTTAAGTACAAGAGGACTGCCACTCTAACTTTCTATGATTTTAACCTCTCCTCTGAGTCCAGTTTTTGATTCCGATGCTACACTTCAGGTTTACTGTATCCCTTGGACCTTCTTATTGACGATGAAACACAGAAAATGCATCCGATTATGATACAAAAGGCAGAATGCCGACCAAAATACAAGAGGACTGACACTCTCATTTTCTATGATTTGAACCTCTCCTGTGAGTCCAGTTTTAGATTCCGATGCTTCACTTCAGGTTTACTGTATCCCTTGGACCTTCTTATAGACGATGAAACACAGAAATTGCATCCGAATTTAATACAACAGGCACAATGCCGACTTAAGTACAAGGGGACTGACATTCTCACTTTCTATGATTTGAACCGCTCCTGTGAGTTAAGTTCTAGATTCCGATGCTTCACTTCAGGTTTACTGTATCCCTTGGACCATCTTATTGACGATGAAACACAGAAATTGCATCCGAATTTAATACAAAAGGCACTATGCCGACTTAAGTACAAGAGGACTGAAACTCGCACTTTCTATGATATGAACCTCTCCTGTGAGTCCAGTTTTAGATTCCGTTGCTTCACTTCAGGTTTACTGTATCCCTTGGACCTTCTTATTGACGATGAGACACAGAAATTGCATCCGAACTAAATAAAAAAGGCACAATGCCGACTTAAGTACGAGAGTACTGACACTCTAACTTCCTATGATTTGAACCTCTCCTGTGAGTCCAGTTTTAGATTCCGATGCTTCACTTCAGGTTTACTGTATACCTTGGAACATCTTGTTGACGATGAAACACAGAAATTGGATCGGAATTAAATTCAAAAGGCACAATGCCGACCTAAGAACAAGAGGATTTACTCTCTGACTTTCTATGATTTGAACCTCTCCTGTGAGTCCAGTTTTAGATTCCGATGCTTCACCTCAATGTTACTGTATACTTTGGACCTTCTTATTGACGATGAAACACAGAAATTGCATCCGAATGTAATACAAAAGGCACAGTGCCGACTTAAGTACAAGAGGACTGACACTCTCACTTTCTATGATTTGAACCTCTCCTGTGAGTCCAGTATTAGATTCCGATGCTTCACTTCAGGTTTACTGTATCCCTCGGACCTTCTTATTGACGATGCAACACAGACATTGCATCCGAATTTAATACAAAAGGCACAATGCCGTCCTATGTACAAGTGGACTAACACACTCAATTTCTATTATTTGAACCTCTCTTGCGTGTCCAGTTTTAGATTCCGATGCTTCACTTCAGGTTTACTGCATCCCTTGTACCTTCTTATTGACTATGAAACACAAAAATTGCATCCGAATTTAAAACAAAAGGCACAATGCCGACTTAAGTACAAGAGGACTGAAACTCTCACTTTCTATGATTTGAACCTCTCCTGTGAGTCCACTTTTAGATTCCGATGCTTGACTTCATGTTTACTGTATAATTTGGACCTTCTTATTGACGATGAAACACAGAAATTGCATCCGAATTAAATACAAAAGGCACAATGCCGACTTTAGTACAAGAGGACTGACACTCTAACTTTCTATGATTTGAACCTCTCCTGTGAGTCCAGTTTTAGATTCCGATGCTTCTCTTTAGTTGTACTGTATACCTTGGAACATCTTATTGACGGTGAAACACAGAAATTGGATCGGAATTAAATTCAAATTGCACAATGCCGACTTACGAACAAGATGACTGACACTCTGACTTTCTATGATTTGTACCTCTCCTGTGAGTCCAGTTTTAGATTCCGATGCTTCAATTCAATCTTACTGTATACTTTGGACCATCCTATTGACGATGAAACACAGAAATTGCATCCGAATTTAATACAAAATGCACAATGCCGACTTAAGTACAAGAGGACTGACACTCTCACTTTCTTTGATTTGAACCTCTCCTGTGAGTCCAGTTTTAGACTCCGATGTTTCACTTCACGTTTACTGTATCCCTTGGACCTTCTAATTGGCGATGAAATACAGAAATTGCATCCGAATTTAATACAAAACGCACAATGCCGACGTAAGGAAAAGAGGACTTACACTCTCACTTTCTATGATTTGTACCTCTCCTGTGAGTCCGGTTTTAGATTCCGATGCTTCACTTCAGGTTTACTGTATCCCTTGTACCTTCGTATTGACGATGTAACACAGAAATTGCATCCGAATGTAATACAAAAAGCACAATGCCGACTTAAGTACAAGAGGACTGACACTCTCACTTTCTATGATTTGAACCTCTCCTGTGAGTCCAGTATTAGATTCCGATGCTTCACTTCAGGTTTACTGTATCCCTTGGAACTACCTATTGACGATGAAACACAGAAATTGCATCCGAATTTAATACAAAAGGCACAATGCCGACTTAAGTACAAGAGGACTGACAGTCTCACTTTCTATGATTTGAACCTCTCCTGTCAGTCCAGTTTTTGATTCCGATGCTACACTTCAGGTTAACTGCATACCTTGGACCTTCTTATTGACGATTAAACACAGAAATTGCATACCAATTTAATACAAAAGCACAATGCCGACTTAAGTACAAGAGGACTGACACTCTCACTTTCTATGATTTGAACATCTCCTGTGAGTTAAGTTCTAGATTCCGATGCTTCACTTCGAATTTACTGTATCCCTTGGACCTTCTTATTGACGACGAAACACAGAAATTGCATCGGAATGTAATACAAAAGGCACAATGCCGACTTAAGTACAAGAGGGGTGAAACTCTCACCTTCTATGATTTGAACATCTCCTGTGAGTCCAGTTTTTGATTCCGTTGCTTCACTTCAGGTTTACTGTATCCATTGGACCTTCTTATTGACGATAAAACACAGAAATTGCATCCGAATTAAATACAAAATGCACAATGTCGACTTAAGTAGAAGAGTACTGACACTTTAACTTCCTATGATTTGAACCGCTCCTGTGAGTCCAGTTTTAGATTCCGATGCTTCACTTCAGGTTTACTGTATACCTTGGAACATCTTATAGACGATGAAACACAGATATTCCATCGGAATTAAATTCAAAAAGCACAATGCCGACTTAAGAATAAGAGGACTTACTCTCTGACTTTTTATGATTTGAACCTCTCCAGTGAGCCCAGTTTTAGATTCCGATGCTTCACTTCAATGTTACTGTAAACTTTGGACCTTCTTATTGACGATGAAACACAGAAATTGCATCCGAATGTAATACAAAAGGCACAGTGCCGACTTAAGTACAAGAGGACTGACACTCGCACTTTCTATGATTTGAACCTTACCTGTGAGTCCAGAATTAGATTCCGATGCTTCACTTCAGGTTTACTGTATCCCTTGGACCTACTTATTGACGATGAAACACAGAAATTGCATCCGAATTTAATACAAAAGGCACAATGCCGACTTAAGTACAAGAGGACTGACACTCTCACTTTCTATGATTTGAACCTCTCCTGTGAGTCCAGTTTGGATTCCGATGCTTCACTTCAGGTTTACTGTATCCCTTAGACCTTCTTATTGACGATGAAACACAGAAATTGCATCCGAATGTAATACAAAAGGCACAATGCCGACTTAAGTACAAGAGGACTGCCACTCTAACTTTCTATGATTTTAACCTTTCCTGTGAGTCCAGTTTTTGATTCCGATGCTACACTTCAGGTTTACTGTATCCCTTGGACCTTCTTATTGACGATGAAACACAGAAATTGCATCCGAATTTAATACAAAAGGCACAATGCCGACTTAAGTACAAGAGGACTGACATTCTCACTTTCTATGATTTGAACCGCTCCTGTGAGTTAAGTTCTATATTCCGATGCTTCACTTCAGGTTTACTGTATCCCTTGGACCTTCTTATTGACGATGAAACACAGAAATTGCATCCGAATTTAATACAAAAGGCACAATGCCGACTTAAGTACAAGAGGACTGAAACTCGCACTTTCTATGATATGAACCTCTCCTGTGAGTCCAGTTATACATTCCGTTGCTTCACTTCAGGTTTACTGTATCCCTTGGACCTTCTTATTGACGATGAGACACAGAAATTGCAACCGAATTAAATACAAAAGGCACAATGCCGACTTAAGTACGAGAGTACTGACACTCTAACTTCCTATGATTTGAACCTCTCCTGTGAGTCCAGTTTTAGATTCCGATGCTTCACTTCAGGTTTACTGTATACCTTGGAACATCTTATTGACGATGAAACACAGAAATTGGATCGGAATTAAATTCAAAAGGCACAATGCCGACTTAAGAACAAGAGGACCTACTCTCTGACTTTCTATGATTTGAACCTCTCCTGTGAGTCCAGTTTTAGATTCCGATGCTTCACCTCAATGTTACTGTATACTTTGGACCTTCTTATTGACGATGAAACACAGAAATTGCGTCCGAATGTAATACAAAAGGCACAGTGCCGACTTAAGTACAAGAGGACTGACACTCTCACTTTCTATGAATTGAACCTCTCCTGTGAGTCCAGTATTAGATTCCGATGCTTCACGTCAGGTTTACTGTATCCCTCGGACCTTCTTATTGACGATGCAACACAGACATTGCATCCGAATTTAATACAAAAGGCACAATGCCGTCCTAAGTACAAGTGGACTAACACACTCACTTTCTATTATTTGAACCTCTCTTGTGTGTCCAGTTTTAGATTCCGATGCTTCACTTCAGGTTTACTGCATCCCTTGTACCTTCTTATTGACTATGAAACACAAAAATTGCATCCGAATTTAATACAAAAGCACAATGCCGACTTAAGTCCAAGAGGACTGACACTCTCACTTTCAATGATTTTAACCTCTCTTGTGAGTCCAGTGTTAGATTCCGATGCTTCACTTCAGGTTTGCTGTATCCCTTGGACCTTCTTATTGACGATGAAACACATAAAATGCATCCGAATTTAATACAAAAGGCACAATGCCGACTTAAGTACAAGAGGACTGACACTCTAACTTTCTATGAATTGAATCTCTCCAGTGAGTTAAGTTCTAGATTCCGATGCTTCACTTCAGGTATACTGTATCCCTTGGACCTTCTGATTGACGATGAAACACAGATATTGCATCCGAATTTAATACAAAAGGCACAATGCCGACTTAAGTACAAGAGGACTGAAACTCTCACTTTCTATGATTTGAACCTCTCCTGTGAGTCCAGTTTTAGATTCCGATGCTTGACTTCATGTTTACTGTATCCTTTGGACCTTCTTATTGACGATGAAACACAGAAATTGCATCCGAATTAAATACAAAAGGCACAATGCCGACTTTAGTACAAGAGGACTGACACTCTAACTCTCTATGATTTGAACCTCTCCTGTGAGTCCAGTTTCAGATTCCGATGCTTCTCTTTAGGTTAACTGTATACCTTGGAACATCTTATTGACAATGAAACACAGAAATTGGATCGGAATTAAATTCAAAATGCACATTGCCGACTTACGAACAAGATGACTGACACTCTGACTTTCTATGATTTGTACCTCTCCTGTGAGTCCAGTTTTAGATTCCGATGCTTCAATTCAATCTTACTGTATACTTTGGACCATCTTATTGACGATGAAACACAGAAATTGCATCCGAATTTAATACAAAAGGCACAATGCCGACTTAAGTACAAGAGGACTGACACTCTCACTTTCTATGATTTGAACCTCTCCTGTGAGTCCAGTTTTAGACTCCGATGTTTCACTTCACGTTTACTGTATCCCTTGGACCTTCTAATTGGCGATGAAATACAGAAATTGCATCCGAATTTAATACAAAACGCACAATGCCGACGTAAGTAAAAGAGGACTTACACTCTCACTTTCTATGATTTGTACCTCTCCTGTGAGTCCGGTTTTAGATTCCGATGCTTCACTTCAGGTTTACTGTATCCCTTGTACCTTCTTATTGACGATGTAACACAGAAATTGCATCCGAATTTAATACAAAAGGCACAATGCCGACTTAAGTACAAGAGGACTGACACTCTCACTTTCTATGATTTGAACCTCTCCTGTGAGTCCAGTATTAGATTCCGATGCTTCACTTCAGGTTTACTGTATCCCTTGGAACTACCTATTGACGATGAAACACAGAAATTGCATCCGAATTTAATACAAAAGGCACAATGCCGACTTAAGTACAAGAGGACTGACAGTCTCACTTTCTATGATTTGAACCTCTCCTATGAGTCCAGTTTAGATTCCGATGCTTCACTTCAGGTTTACTGTATCCCTTGGACCTTCTTATTGACGATGAAACACAGAAATTGCATCTGAATTTAATACAAAAGGCACAATGCCGACTTAAGTACAAGAGGACTGACACTCTAACTTTCTATGATTTGAACCTCTCCTGTCAGTCCAGATTTTGATTCCGATGCTACACTTCAGGTTAACTGCATACCTTGGACCTTCTTATTGACGATTAAACACAGAAATTGCATCCGAATTTAATACAAAAGGCACAATGCCGACTTAAGTACAAGCGGACTGCCACTCTAACTTTCTATGAATTTAACCTTTCCTGTGAGTCCAGTTTTTGATTCCGATGCTACACTTCAGGTTTACTGTATCCCTTGGACCTTCTTATTGACGATGAAACACAGAAATTGCATCGGATTGTAATACAAAAGGCAGAATGCCGACCAAAATACAAGAGGACTGACACTCTCATTATCTATGATTTGAACCGCTCCTGTGAGTCCAGTTTTAGATTCCGATGCTTCATTTCAGGTTTACTGTATCCCTTGGACCTTCTTATTGACGATGAAACACAGAAATTGCATCCGAATTTAATACAAAAGGCACAATGCCGACTTAAGTACAAGGGGACTGACATTCTCACTTTCTATGATTTGAACCGCTCCTGTGAGTTAAGTTCTATATTCCGATGCTTCACTTCAGGTTTACTGTATCCCCTGGACCTTCTTATTGACGATGAAACACAGAAATTGCATCCGAATTTAATACAAAAGGCACAATGCCGACTTAAGTACAAGAGGACTGAAACTCGCACTTTCTATGATATGAACCTCTCCTGTGAGTCCAGTTATAGATTCCGTTGCTTCACTTCAGGTTTACTGTATCCCTTGGACCTTCTTATTGACGATGAGACACAGAAATTGCATCCGAATTAAATACAAAAGGCACAATGCCGACTTAAGTACGAGAGTACTGACACTCTAACTTCCTATGATTTGAACCTCTCCTGTGAGTCCAGTTTTAGATTCCGATGCTTCACTTCAGGTTTACTGTATACCTTGGAACATCTTATTGACGATGAAACACAGAAATTGGATCGGAATTAAATTCAAAAGGCACAATGCCGACTTAAGAACAAGAGGACTTACTCTCTGACTTTCTATGATTTGAACCTCTCCTGTCAGTCCAGTTTTAGATTCCGATGCTTCACCTCAATGTTACTGTATACTTTGGACCTTCTTATTGACGATGAAACACAGAAATTGCATCCGAATGTAATACAAAAGGCACAGTGCCGACTTAAGTACAAGAGGACTGACACTCTCACTTTCTATGAATTGAACCTCTCCTGTGAGTCCAGTATTAGATTCCGATGCTTCACTTCAGGTTTACTGTATCCCTCGGACCTTCTTATTGACGATGCAACACAGACATTGCATCCGAATTTAATACAAAAGGCACAATGCCGTCCTAAGTACAAGTGGACTAACACACTCACTTTCTATTATTTGAACCTCTCTTGTGTGTCCAGTTTTAGATTCCGATGCTTCACTTCAGGTTTATTACATCCCTTGTACCTTCTTATTGACTATGAAACACAAAAATTGCATCCGAATTTAATACAAAAGGCACAATGCCGACTTAAGTACAAGAGGACTGAAACTCTCACTTTCTATGATTTGAACCTCTCCTGTGAGTCCAGTTTTAGATTCCGATGCTTGACTTCATGTTTACTGTATATTTTGGACCTTCTTATTGACGAAGAAACACAGAAATTGCATCCGAATTAAATACAAAAGGCACAATGCCGACTTTAGTACAAGAGGACTGACACTCTAACTTTCTATGATTTGAACCTCTCCTGTGAGTCCAGTTTCAGATTCCGATGCTTCTCTTTAGGTTAACTGTATACCTTGGAACATCTTATTGACAATGAAACACAGAAATTGGATCGGAATTAAATTCAAAATGCACATTGCCGACTTACGAACAAGATGACTGACACTCTGACTTTCTATGATTTGTACCTCTCCTGTGAGTCCAGTTTTAGATTCCGATGCTTCAATTCAATCTTACTGTATACTTTGGACCATCTTATTGACGATGAAACACAGAAATTGCATCCGAATTTAATACAAAAGGCACAATGCCGACTTAAGTACAAGAGGACTGACACTCTCACTTTCTATGATTTGAACCACTCCTGTGAGTCCAGTTTTAGACTCCGATGTTTCACTTCACGTTTACTGTATCCCTTGGACCTTCTAATTGGCGATGAAATACAGAAATTGCATCCGAATTTAATACAAAACGCACAATGCCGACGTAAGTAAAAGAGGACTTACACTCTCACTTTCTATGATTTGTACCTCTCCTGTGAGTCCGGTTTTAGATTCCGATGCTTCACTTCAGGTTTACTGTATCCCTTGTACCTTCTTATTGACGATGTAACACAGAAATTGCATCCGAATTTAATACAAAAGGCACAATGCCGACTTAAGTACAAGAGGACTGACACTCTCACTTTCTATGATTTGATCCTCTCCTGTAAGTCCAGTATTAGATTCCGATGCTTCACTTCAGGTTTACTGTATCCCTTGGAACTACCTATTGACGATGAAACACAGAAATTGCATCCGAATTTAATACAAAAGGCACAATGCCGACTTAAGTACAAGAGGACTGACAGTCTCACTTTCTATGATTTGAACCTCTCCTATGAGTCCAGTTTAGATTCCGATGCTTCACTTCAGGTTTACTGTATCCCTTGGACCTTCTTATTGACGATGAAACACAGAAATTGCATCTGAATTTAATACAAAAGGCACAATGCCGACTTAAGTACAAGAGGACTGACACTCTTACTTTCTATGATTTGAACCTCTCCTGTCAGTACAGTTTTTGATTCCGATGCTACACTTCAGGTTAACTGCATACCTTGGACCTTCTTATTGACGATTAAACACAGAAATTGCATCCGAATTTAATACAAAAGGCACAATGCCGACTTAAGTACAAGAGGACTGCCACTCTAACTTTCTATGAATTTAACCTTTCCTGTGAGTCCAGTTTTTGATTCCGATGCTACACTTCAGGTTTACTGTATCCCTTGGACCTTCTTATTGACGATGAAACACAGAAATTGCATCCGATTGTAATACAAAAGGCAGAATGCCGACCAAAATACAAGAGGACTGACACTCTCATTATCTATGATTTGAACCGCTCCTGTGAGTCCAGTTTTAGATTCCGATGCTTCACTTCAGGTTTACTGTATCCCTTGGACCTTCTTATTGACGATGAAACACAGAAATTGCATCCGAATTTAATACAAAAGGCACAATGCCGACTTAAGTACAAGAGGACTGACATTCTCACTTTCTATGATTTGAACCGCTCCTGTGAGTTACGTTCTATATTCCGATGCTTCACTTCAGGTTTACTGTATCCCCTGGACCTTCTTATTGACGATGAAACACAGAAATTGCATCCGAATTTAATACAAAAGGCACAATGCCGACTTAAGTACATGAGGACTGAAACTCGCACTTTCTATGATATGAACCTCTCCTGTGAGTCCAGTTATAGATTCCGTTGCTTCACTTCAGGTTTACTGTATCCCTTGGACCTTCTTATTGACGATGAGACACAGAAATTGCATCCGAATTAAATACAAAAGGCACAATGCCGACTTAAGTACGAGAGTACTGACACTCTAACTTCCTATGATTTGAACCTCTCCTGTGAGTCCAGTTTTAGATTCCGATGCTTCACTTCAGGTTTACTGTATACCTTGGAACATCTTATTGACGATGAAACACAGAAATTGGATCGGAATTAAATTCAAAAGGCACAATGCCGACTTAAGAACAAGAGGACTTACTCTCTGACTTTCTATGATTTGAACCTCTCCTGTGAGTCCAGTTTTAGATTCCGATGCTTCACCTCAATGTTACTGTATACTTTGGACCTTCTTATTGACGATGAAACACAGAAATTGCATCCGAATGTAATACAAAAGGCACAGTGCCGACTTAAGTACAAGAGGACTGACACTCTCACTTTCTATGAATTGAACCTCTCCTGTGAGTCCAGTATTAGATTCCGATGCTTCACTTCAGGTTTACTGTATCCCTCGGACCTTCTTATTGACGATGCAACACAGACATTGCATCCGAATTCAATACAAAAGGCACAATGCCGTCCTAAGTACAAGTGGACTAACACACTCACTTTCTATTATTTGAACCTCTCTTGTGTGTCCAGTTTTAGATTCCGATGCTTCACTTCAGGTTTATTACATCCCTTGTACCTTCTTATTGACTATGAAACACAAAAATTGCATCCGAATTTAATACAAAAGCACAATGCCGACTTAAGTACAAGAGGACTGACACTCTCACTTTCAATGATTTTAACCTCTCTTGTGAGTCCAGTGTTAGATTCCGATGCTTCACTTCAGGTTTGCTGTATCCCTTGGACCTTCTTATTGACGATTAAACACATAAAATGCATCCGAATTTAATACAAAAGGCACAATGCCGACTTAAGTACAAGAGGACTGACACTCTAACTTTCTTTGAATTGAATCTCTCCAGTGAGTTAAGTTCTAGATTCCGATGCTTCACTTCAGGTATACTGTATCCCTTGGACCTTCTGATTGACGATGAAACACAGAAATTGCATCCGAATTTAATACAAAAGGCACAATGCCGACTTAAGTACAAGAGGACTGAAACTCTCACTTTCTATGATTTGAACCTCTCCTGTGAGTCCAGTTTTAGACTCCGATGTTTCACTTCACGTTTACTGTATCCCTTGGACCTTCTAATTGGCGATGAAATACAGAAATTGCATCCGAATTTAATACAAAACGCACAATGCCGACGTAAGTAAAAGAGGACTTACACTCTCACTTTCTATGATTTGTACCTCTCCTGTGAGTCCGGTTTTAGATTCCGATGCTTCACTTCAGGTTTACTGTATCCCTTGTACCTTCTTATTGACGATGTAACACAGAAATTGCATCCGAATTTAATACAAAAGGCACAATGCCGACCTAAGTACAAGAGGACTGACACTCTCACTTTCTATGATTTGAACCTCTCCTGTGAGTCCAGTATTAGATTCCGATGCTTCACTTCAGGTTTACTGTATCCCTTGGAACTACCTATTGACGATGAAACACAGAAATTGCATCCGAATTTAATACAAAAGGCACAATGCCGACTTAAGTACAAGAGGACTGACAGTCTCACTTTCTATGATTTGAACCTCTCCTATGAGTCCAGTTTAGATTCCGATGCTTCACTTCAGGTTTACTGTATCCCTTGGACCTTCTTATTGACGATGAAACACAGAAATTGCATCTGAATTTAATACAAAAGGCACAATGCCGACTTAAGTACAAGAGGACTGACACTCTAACTTTCTATGATTTGAACCTCTCCTGTCAGTCCAGATTTTGATTCCGATGCTACACTTCAGGTTAACTGCATACCTTGGACCTTCTTATTGACGATTAAACACAGAAATTGCATCCGAATTTAATACAAAAGGCACAATGCCGACTTAAGTACAAGCGGACTGCCACTCTAACTTTCTATGAATTTAACCTTTCCTGTGAGTCCAGTTTTTGATTCCGATGCTACACTTCAGGTTTACTGTATCCCTTGGACCTTCTTATTGACGATGAAACACAGAAATTGCATCGGATTGTAATACAAAAGGCAGAATGCCGACCAAAATACAAGAGGACTGACACTCTCATTATCTATGATTTGAACCGCTCCTGTGAGTCCAGTTTTAGATTCCGATGCTTCATTTCAGGTTTACTGTATCCCTTGGACCTTCTTATTGACGATGAAACACAGAAATTGCATCCGAATTTAATACAAAAGGCACAATGCCGACTTAAGTACAAGGGGACTGACATTCTCACTTTCTATGATTTGAACCGCTCCTGTGAGTTAAGTTCTATATTCCGATGCTTCACTTCAGGTTTACTGTATCCCCTGGACCTTCTTATTGACGATGAAACACAGAAATTGCATCCGAATTTAATACAAAAGGCACAATGCCGACTTAAGTACAAGAGGACTGAAACTCGCACTTTCTATGATATGAACCTCTCCTGTGAGTCCAGTTATAGATTCCGTTGCTTCACTTCAGGTTTACTGTATCCCTTGGACCTTCTTATTGACGATGAGACACAGAAATTGCATCCGAATTAAATACAAAAGGCACAATGCCGACTTAAGTACGAGAGTACTGACACTCTAACTTCCTATGATTTGAACCTCTCCTGTGAGTCCAGTTTTAGATTCCGATGCTTCACTTCAGGTTTACTGTATACCTTGGAACATCTTATTGACGATGAAACACAGAAATTGGATCGGAATTAAATTCAAAAGGCACAATGCCGACTTAAGAACAAGAGGACTTACTCTCTGACTTTCTATGATTTGAACCTCTCCTGTCAGTCCAGTTTTAGATTCCGATGCTTCACCTCAATGTTACTGTATACTTTGGACCTTCTTATTGACGATGAAACACAGAAATTGCATCCGAATGTAATACAAAAGGCACAGTGCCGACTTAAGTACAAGAGGACTGACACTCTCACTTTCTATGAATTGAACCTCTCCTGTGAGTCCAGTATTAGATTCCGATGCTTCACTTCAGGTTTACTGTATCCCTCGGACCTTCTTATTGACGATGCAACACAGACATTGCATCCGAATTTAATACAAAAGGCACAATGCCGTCCTAAGTACAAGTGGACTAACACACTCACTTTCTATTATTTGAACCTCTCTTGTGTGTCCAGTTTTAGATTCCGATGCTTCACTTCAGGTTTATTACATCCCTTGTACCTTCTTATTGACTATGAAACACAAAAATTGCATCCGAATTAAATACAAAAGGCACAATGCCGACTTTAGTACAAGAGGACTGACACTCTAACTTTCTATGATTTGAACCTCTCCTGTGAGTCCAGTTTCAGATTCCGATGCTTCTCTTTAGGTTAACTGTATACCTTGGAACATCTTATTGACAATGAAACACAGAAATTGGATCGGAATTAAATTCAAAATGCACATTGCCGACTTACGAACAAGATGACTGACACTCTGACTTTCTATGATTTGTACCTCTCCTGTGAGTCCAGTTTTAGATTCCGATGCTTCAATTCAATCTTACTGTATACTTTGGACCATCTTATTGACGATGAAACACAGAAATTGCATCCGAATTTAATACAAAAGGCACAATGCCGACTTAAGTACAAGAGGACTGACACTCTCACTTTCTATGATTTGAACCACTCCTGTGAGTCCAGTTTTAGACTCCGATGTTTCACTTCACGTTTACTGTATCCCTTGGACCTTCTAATTGGCGATGAAATACAGAAATTGCATCCGAATTTAATACAAAACGCACAATGCCGACGTAAGTAAAAGAGGACTTACACTCTCACTTTCTATGATTTGTACCTCTCCTGTGAGTCCGGTTTTAGATTCCGATGCTTCACTTCAGGTTTACTGTATCCCTTGTACCTTCTTATTGACGATGTAACACAGAAATTGCATCCGAATTTAATACAAAAGGCACAATGCCGACTTAAGTACAAGAGGACTGACACTCTCACTTTCTATGATTTGATCCTCTCCTGTAAGTCCAGTATTAGATTCCGATGCTTCACTTCAGGTTTACTGTATCCCTTGGAACTACCTATTGACGATGAAACACAGAAATTGCATCCGAATTTAATACAAAAGGCACAATGCCGACTTAAGTACAAGAGGACTGACAGTCTCACTTTCTATGATTTGAACCTCTCCTATGAGTCCAGTTTAGATTCCGATGCTTCACTTCAGGTTTACTGTATCCCTTGGACCTTCTTATTGACGATGAAACACAGAAATTGCATCTGAATTTAATACAAAAGGCACAATGCCGACTTAAGTACAAGAGGACTGACACTCTAACTTTCTATGATTTGAACCTCTCCTGTCAGTACAGTTTTTGATTCCGATGCTACACTTCAGGTTAACTGCATACCTTGGACCTTCTTATTGACGATTAAACACAGAAATTGCATCCGAAGTTAATACAAAAGGCACAATGCCGACTTAAGTACAAGAGGACTGCCACTCTAACTTTCTATGAATTTAACCTTTCCTGTGAGTCCAGTTTTTGATTCCGATGCTACACTTCAGGTTTACTGTATCCCTTGGACCTTCTTATTGACGATGAAACACAGAAATTGCATCCGATTGTAATACAAAAGGCAGAATGCCGACCAAAATACAAGAGGACTGACACTCTCATTATCTATGATTTGAACCGCTCCTGTGAGTCCAGTTTTAGATTCCGATGCTTCACTTCAGGTTTACTGTATCCCTTGGACCTTCTTATTGACGATGAAACACAGAAATTGCATCCGAATTTAATACAAAAGGCACAATGCCGACTTAAGTACAAGAGGACTGACATTCTCACTTTCTATGATTTGAACCGCTCCTGTGAGTTACGTTCTATATTCCGATGCTTCACTTCAGGTTTACTGTATCCCCTGGACCTTCTTATTGACGATGAAACACAGAAATTGCATCCGAATTTAATACAAAAGGCACAATGCCGACTTAAGTACATGAGGACTGAAACTCGCACTTTCTATGATATGAACCTCACCTGTGAGTCCAGTTGTAGATTCCGTTGCTTCACTTCAGGTTTACTGTATCCCTTGGACCTTCTTATTGACGATGAGACACAGAAATTGCATCCGAATTAAATACAAAAGGCACAATGCCGACTTAAGTACGAGAGTACTGACACTCTAACTTCCTATGATTTGAACCTCTCCTGTGAGTCCAGTTTTAGATTCCGATGCTTCACTTCAGGTTTACTGTATACCTTGGAACATCTTATTGACGATGAAACACAGAAATTGGATCGGAATTAAATTCAAAAGGCACAATGCCGACTTAAGAACAAGAGGACTTACTCTCTGACTTTCTATGATTTGAACCTCTCCTGTGAGTCCAGTTTTAGATTCCGATGCTTCACCTCAATGTTACTGTATACTTTGGACCTTCTTATTGACGATGAAACACAGAAATTGCATCCGAATGTAATACAAAAGGCACAGTGCCGACTTAAGTACAAGAGGACTGACACTCTCACTTTCTATGAATTGAACCTCTCCTGTGAGTCCAGTATTAGATTCCGATGCTTCACTTCAGGTTTACTGTATCCCTCGGACCTTCTTATTGACGATGCAACACAGACATTGCATCCGAATTTAATACAAAAGGCACAATGCCGTCCTAAGTACAAGTGGACTAACACACTCACTTTCTATTATTTGAACCTCTCTTGTGTGTCCAGTTTTAGATTCCGATGCTTCACTTCAGGTTTATTACATCCCTTGTACCTTCTTATTGACTATGAAACACAAAAATTGCATCCGAATTTAATACAAAAGCACAATGCCGACTTAAGTACAAGAGGACTGACACTCTCACTTTCAATGATTTTAACCTCTCTTGTGAGTCCAGTGTTAGATTCCGATGCTTCACTTCAGGTTTGCTGTATCCCTTGGACCTTCTTATTGACGATTAAACACATAAAATGCATCCGAATTTAATACAAAAGGCACAATGCCGACTTAAGTACAAGAGGACTGACACTCTAACTTTCTTTGAATTGAATCTCTCCAGTGAGTTAAGTTCTAGATTCCGATGCTTCACTTCAGGTATACTGTATCCCTTGGACCTTCTGATTGACGATGAAACACAGATATTGCATCCGAATTTAATACAAAAGGCACAATGCCGACTTAAGTACAAGAGGACTGAAACTCTCACTTTCTATGATTTGAACCTCTCCTGTGAGTCCAGTTTTAGATTCCGATGCTTGACTTCATGTTTACTGTATCCTTTGGACCTTCTTATTGACGATGAAACACAGAAATTGCATCCGAATTAAATACAAAAGGCACAATGCCGACTTAAGTACAAGAGGACTGACACTCTCACTTTCTATGATTTGAACCTCTCCTGTGAGTCCAGTTTTAGACTCCGATGTTTCACTTCACGTTTACTGTATCCCTTGGACCTTCTAATTGGCGATGAAATACAGAAATTGCAGCCGAATTTAATACAAAACGCACAATGCCGACGTAAGTAAAAGAGGACTTACACTCTCACTTTCTATGATTTGTACCTCTCCTGTGAGTCCGGTTTTAGATTCCGATGCTTCACTTCAAGTTTACTGTATCCCTTGTACCTTCTTATTGACGATGTAACACAGAAATTGCATCCGAATTTAATACAAAAGGCACAATGCCGACTTAAGTACAAGAGGACTGACACTCTCACTTTCTATGATTTGATCCTCTCCTGTAAGTCCAGTATTAGATTCCGATGCTTCACTTCAGGTTTACTGTATCCCTTGGAACTACCTATTGACGATGAAACACAGAAATTGCATCCGAATTTAATACAAAAGGCACAATGCCGACTTAAGTACAAGAGGACTGACAGTCTCACTTTCTATGATTTGAACCTCTCCTATGAGTCCAGTTTAGATTCCGATGCTTCACTTCAGGTTTACTGTATCCCTTGGACCTTCTTATTGACGATGAAACACAGAAATTGCATCTGAATTTAATACAAAAGGCACAATGCCGACTTAAGTACAAGAGGACTGACACTCTAACTTTCTATGATTTGAACCTCTCCTGTCAGTACAGTTTTTGATTCCGATGCTACACTTCAGGTTAACTGCATACCTTGGACCTTCTTATTGACGATTAAACACAGAAATTGCATCCGAATTTAATACAAAAGGCACAATGCCGACTTAAGTACAAGAGGACTGCCACTCTAACTTTCTATGAATTTAACCTTTCCTGTGAGTCCAGTTTTTGATTCCGATGCTACACTTCAGGTTTACTGTATCCCTTGGACCTTCTTATTGACGATGAAACACAGAAATTGCATCCGATTGTAATACAAAAGGCAGAATGCCGACCAAAATACAAGAGGACTGACACTCTCATTATCTATGATTTGAACCGCTCCTGTGAGTCCAGTTTTAGATTCCGATGCTTCACTTCAGGTTTACTGTATCCCTTGGACCTTCTTATTGACGATGAAACACAGAAATTGCATCCGAATTTAATACAAAAGGCACAATGCCGACTTAAGTACAAGAGGACTGACATTCTCACTTTCTATGATTTGAACCGCTCCTGTGAGTTACGTTCTATATTCCGATGCTTCACTTCAGGTTTACTGTATCCCCTGGACCTTCTTATTGACGATGAAACACAGAAATTGCATCCGAATTTAATACAAAAGGCACAATGCCGACTTAAGTACAAGAGGACTGAAACTCGCACTTTCTATGATATGAACCTCTCCTGTGAGTCCAGTTATAGATTCCGTTGCTTCACTTCAGGTTTACTGTATCCCTTGGACCTTCTTATTGACGATGAGACACAGAAATTGCATCCGAATTAAATACAAAAGGCACAATGCCGACTTAAGTACGAGAGTACTGACACTCTAACTTCCTATGATTTGAACCTCTCCTGTGAGTCCAGTTTTAGATTCCGATGCTTCACTTCAGGTTTACTGTATACCTTGGAACATCTTATTGACGATGAAACACAGAAATTGGATCGGAATTAAATTCAAAAGGCACAATGCCGACTTAAGAACAAGAGGACTTACTCTCTGACTTTCTATGATTTGAACCTCTCCTGTGAGTCCAGTTTTAGATTCCGATGCTTCACCTCAATGTTACTGTATACTTTGGACCTTCTTATTGACGATGAAACACAGAAATTGCATCCGAATGTAATACAAAAGGCACAGTGCCGACTTAAGTACAAGAGGACTGACACTCTCACTTTCTATGAATTGAACCTCTCCTGTGAGTCCAGTATTAGATTCCGATGCTTCACTTCAGGTTTACTGTATCCCTCGGACCTTCTTATTGACGATGCAACACAGACATTGCATCCGAATTTAATACAAAAGGCACAATGCCGTCCTAAGTACAAGTGGACTAACACACTCACTTTCTATTATTTGAACCTCTCTTGTGTGTCCAGTTTTAGATTCCGATGCTTCACTTCAGGTTTATTACATCCCTTGTACCTTCTTATTGACTATGAAACACAAAAATTGCATCCGAATTTAATACAAAAGCACAATGCCGACTTAAGTACAAGAGGACTGACACTCTCACTTTCAATGATTTTAACCTCTCTTGTGAGTCCAGTGTTAGATTCCGATGCTTCACTTCAGGTTTGCTGTATCCCTTGGACCTTCTTATTGACGATTAAACACATAAAATGCATCCGAATTTAATACAAAAGGCACAATGCCGACTTAAGTACAAGAGGACTGACACTCTAACTTTCTTTGTATTGAATCTCTCCAGTGAGTTAAGTTCTAGATTCCGATGCTTCACTTCAGGTATACTGTATCCCTTGGACCTTCTGATTGACGATGAAACACAGATATTGCATCCGAATTTAATACAAAAGGCACAATGCCGACTTAAGTACAAGAGGACTGAAACTCTCACTTTCTATGATTTGAACCTCTCCTGTGAGTCCAGTTTTAGATTCCGATGCTTGACTTCATGTTTACTGTATCCTTTGGACCTTCTTATTGACGATGAAACACAGAAATTGCATCCGAATTTAATACAAAACGCACAATGCCGACGTAAGTAAAAGAGGACTTACACTCTCACTTTCTATGATTTGTACCTCTCCTGTGAGTCCGGTTTTAGATTCCGATGCTTCACTTCAGGTTTACTGTATCCCTTGTACCTTCTTATTGATGATGTAACACAGAAATTGCATCCGAATTTAATACAAAAGGCACAATGCCGACTTAAGTACAAGAGGACTGACACTCTCACTTTCTATGATTTGAACCTCTCCTGTGAGTCCAGTATTAGATTCCGATGCTTCACTTCAGGTTTACTGTATCCCTTGGAACTACCTATTGACGATGAAACACAGAAATTGCATCCGAATTTAATACAAAAGGCACAATGCCGACTTAAGTACAAGAGGACTGACAGTCTCACTTACTATGATTTGAACCTCTCCTATGAGTCCAGTTTAGATTCCGATGCTTCACTTCAGGTTTACTGTATCCCTTGGACCTTCTTATTGACGATGAAACACAGAAATTGCATCTGAATTTAATACAAAAGGCACAATGCCGACTTAAGTACAAGAGGACTGACACTCTAACTTTCTATGATTTGAACCTCTCCTGTCAGTCCAGTTATTGATTCCGATGCTACACTTCAGGTTAACTGCATACCTTGGACCTTCTTATTGACGATTAAACACAGAAATTGCATCCGAATTTAATACAAAAGGCACAATGCCGACTTAAGTACAAGAGGACTGCCACTCTAACTTTCTATGATTTTAACCTTTCCTGTGAGTCCAGTTTTTGATTCCGATGCTACACTTCAGGTTAACTGTATCCCTTGGACCTTCTTATTGACGATGAAACACAGAAATTGCATCCGATTGTAATACAAAAGGCAGAATGCCGACCAAAATACAAGAGGACTGACCCTCTCATTATCTATGATTTGAACCGCTCCTGTGAGTCCAGTTTTACATTCCGATGCTTCACTTCAGGTTTACTGTATCCCTTGGACCTTCTTATTGACGATGAAACACAGAAATTGCATCCGAATTTAATACAAAAGGCACAATGCCGACTTAAGTACAAGAGGACTGACATTCTCACTTTCTATGATTTGAACCGCTCCTGTGAGTTAAGTTCTATATTCCGATGCTTCACTTCAGGTTTACTGTATCCCTTGGACCTTCTTATTGACGATGAAACACAGAAATTGCATCCGAATTTAATACAAAAGGCACAATGCCGACTTAAGTACAAGAGGACTGAAACTCGCACTTTCTATGATATGAACCTCTCCTGTGAGTCCAGTTATAGATTCCGTTGCTTCACTTCAGGTTTACTGTATCCCTTGGACCTTCTTATTGACGATGAGACACAGAAATTGCATCCGAATTAAATACAAAAGGCACAATGCCGACTTAAGTACGAGAGTACTGACACTCTAACTTCCTATGATTTGAACCTCTCCTGTGAGTCCAGTTTTAGATTCCGATGCTTCACTTCAGGTTTACTGTATACCTTGGAACATCTAATTGACGATGAAACACAGAAATTGGATCGGAATTAAATTCAAAAGGCACAATGCCGACTTAAGAACAAGAGGACTTACTCTCTGACTTTCTATGATTTGAACCTCTCCTGTGAGTCCAGTTTTAGATTCCGATGCTTCACCTCAATGTTACTGTATACTTTGGACCTTCTTATTGACGATGAAACACAGAAATAGCATCCGAATGTAATACAAAAGGCACAGTGCCGACTTAAGTACAAGAGGACTGACACTCTCACTTTCTATGAATTGAACCTCTCCTGTGAGTCCAGTATTAGATTCCGATGCTTCACTTCAGGTTTACTGTATCCCTCGGACCTTCTTATTGACGATGCAACACAGACATTGCATCCGAATTTAATACAAAAGGCACAATGCCGTCCTAAGTACAAGTGGACTAACACACTCACTTTCTATTATTTGAACCTCTCTTGTGTGTCCAGTTTTAGATTCCGATGCTTCACTTCAGGTTTACTGCATCCCTTGTACCTTCTTATTGACTATGAAACACAAAAATTGCATCCGAAATTAATACAAAAGCACAATGCCGACTCAAGTACAAGAGGACTGACACTCTCACTTTCAATGATTTTAACCTCTCTTGTGAGTCCAGTGTTAGATTCCGATGCTTCACTTCAGGTTTGCTGTATCCCTTGGACCTTCTTATTGACGATGAAACACATAAAATGCATCCGAATTTAATAAAAAGGGCACAATGCCGACTTAAGTACAAGAGGACTGACACTCTAACTTTCTATGAATTGAATCTCTCCAGTGAGTTAAGTTCTAGATTCCGATGCTTCACTTCAGGTATACTGTATCCCTTGGACCTTCTGATTGACGATGAAACACAGATATTGCATCCGAATTTAATACAAAAGCACAATGCCGACTTAAGTACAAGAGGACTGAAACTCTCACTTTCTATGATTTGAACCTCTCCTGTGAGTCCAGTTTTAGATTCCGATGCTTGACTTCATGTTTACTGTATCCTTTGGACCTTCTTATTGACGATGAAACACAGAAATTGCATCCGAATTAAATACAAAAGGCACAATGCCGACTTTAGTACAAGAGGACTGACACTCTAACTTTCTATGATTTGAACCTCTCCTGTGAGTCCAGTTTTAGATTCCGATGCTTCTCTTTAGGTCTACTGTATACCTTGGAACATCTTATTGACGATGAAACACAGAAATTGGATCGGAATTAAATTCAAAATGCACATTGCCGTTTTACGAACAAGATGACTGACACTCTGACTTTCTATGATTTGTACCTCTCCTGTGAGTCCAGTTTTAGATTCCGATGCTTCAATTCAATCTTACTGTATACTTTGGACCATCTAATTGACGATGAAACACAGAAATTGCATCCGAATATAATACAAAAGGCACAATGCCGACTTAAGTACAAGAGGACTGACACTCTCACTTTCTATGATTTGAACCTCTCCTGTGAGTCCAGTTTTCGACTCCGATGTTTCACTTCACGTTTACTGTATCCCTTGGACCTTCTAATTGGCGATGAAATACAGAAATTGCATCCGAATTTAATACAAAACGCACAATGCCGACGTAAGTAAAAGAGGACTTACACTCTCACTTTCTATGATTTGTACCTCCCCTGTGAGTCCGGTTTTAGATTCCGATGCTTCACTTCAGGGTTACTGTATCCCTTTTACCTTTTTATTGACGATGTAACACAGAAATTGCATCCGAATTTAATACAAAAGGCACAATGCCGACTTAAGTACAAGAGGACTGACACTCTCACTTTCTATGATTTGAACCTCTCCTCTGAGTCCAGTATTAGATTCCGATGCTTCACTTCAGGTTTACTGTATCCCTTGGAACTACCTATTGACGATGAAACACAGAAATTGCACCCGAATTTAATACAAAAGGCACAATGCCGACTTAAGTACAAGAGGACTGACAGTCTCACTTTCTATGATTTGAACCTCTCCTATGAGTCCAGTTTAGATTCCGATGCTTCACTTCAGGTTTACTGTATCCCTTGGACCTTCTTGTTGACGATGAAACACAGAAATTGCATCTGAATTTAATACAAAAGGCACAATGCCGACTTAAGTACAAGAGGACTGACACTCTCACTTTCTATGATTTGAACCTCTCCTGTGAGTCCAGTATTAGATTCCGATGCTTCACTTCAGGTTTACTGTATCCCTCGGACCTTCTTATTGACGATGCAACACAGACGTTGCATCCGAATTTAATACAAAAGGCACAATGCCGTCCTAAGTACAAGTGGACTAACACACTCACTTTCTATTATTTGAACCTCTCTTGTTTGTCCAGTTTTTGATTCCGATGCTACACTTCAGGTTTACTGCATCCCTTGTACCTTCTTATTGACTATGAAACACAAAAATTGCATCCGAATTTAATACAAAAGCACAATGCCGACTTAAGTACAAGAGGACTGACACTCTCACTTTCAATGATTTTAACCTCTCTTGTGAGTCCAGTGTTAGATTCCGATGCTTCACTTCAGGTTTGCTGTATCCCTTGGACCTTCTTATTGACGATGAAACACATAAAATGCATCCGAATTTAATACAAAAGGCACAATGCCGACTTAAGTACAAGAGGACTGACACACTAACTTTCTATGACTTGTATCTCTGCAGTGAGTTAAGTTCTAGATTCCGATGCTTCACTTCAGGTATACTGTATCCCTTGGACCTTCTGATTGACGATGAAACACAGAAATTGCATCCGAATTTAATACAAAAGGCACAATGCCGACTTTAGTACAAGAGGACTGACACTCTAACTTTCTATGATTTGAACCTCTCCTGTGGGTCCAGTTTTAGATTCCGATGCTTCTCTTTAGGTTTACTGTATACCTTGGAACATCTTATTGACGATGAAACACAGAAATTGGATCGGAATTAAATTCAAAATGCACATTGCCGACTTACGAACAAGATGACTGACACTCTGACTTTCTATGATTTGTACCTCTCCTGTGAGTCCAGTTTTAGATTCCGATGCTTCAATTCAATCTTACTGTATACTTTGGACCATCTTATTGACGATGAAACACAGAAATTGCATCCGAATTTAATACAAAAGGCACAATGCCGACTTAAGTACAAGAGGACTGACACTCTCACTTTCTATGATTTGAACCTCTCCTGTGAGTCCAGTTTTCGACTCCGATGTTTCACTTCACGTTTACTGTATCCCTTGGACCTTCTAATTGGCGATGAAATACAGAAATTGCATCCGAATTTAATACAAAACGCACAATGCCGACGTAAGTAAAAGAGGACTTACACTCTCACTTTCTATGATTTGTACCTCTCCTGTGAGTCCGGTTTTAGATTCCGATGCTTCACTTCAGGGTTACTGTATCCCTTTTACCTTCTTATTGACGATGTAACACAGAAATTGCATCCGAATTTAATACAAAAGGCACAATGCCGACTTAAGTACAAGAGGACTGACACTCTCACTTTCTATGATTTGAACCTCTCCTGTGAGTCCAGTATTAGATTCCGATGCTTCACTTCAGGTTTACTGTATCCCTTGGAACTACCTATTGACGATGAAACACAGAAATTGCATCCGAATTTAATACAAAAGGCACAATGCCGACTTAAGTACAAGAGGACTGACAGTCTCACTTTCTATGATTTGAACCTCTCCTATGAGTCCAGTTTAGATTCCGATGCTTCACTTCAGGTTTACTGTATCCCTTGGACCTTCTTATTGACGATGAAACACAGAAATTGCATCTGAATTTAATACAAAAATCACAATGCCGACTTAAGTACAAGAGGACTGACACTCTAACTTTCTATGATTTGAACCTCTCCTGTCAGTCCAGTTTTTGATTCCGATGCTACACTTCAGGTTAACTGCATACCTTGGACCTTCTTATTGACGATTAAACACAGAAATTGCATCCGAATTTAATACAAAAGGCACAATGCCGACTTAAGTACAAGAGACTAACACTCTCACTTTCTATGATTTGAACCTCTCCTGTGAGTCCAGTTTTAGATTCCGATGCTTCACCTCAGGTTTACTGTATCCCTTGTACCTTGTTATTGACGATGAAACACAGAAATTGCATCCGAATTTAATACAAAAGGCACAATGCCGACTTAAGTACAAGAGGACGGACACTCTAATTTTCTATGATTTGAACCCCTCCTGTGAGTCCAGTTTTAGATTCCGATGCCTCATTTCCGGTATACTGTATCCCTTGGACCTTCTTATTGACGATGAAACACAGAAATTGCATCCGATTGTAATACAAAAGGCAGAATGCCGACCAAAATACAAGAGGACTGACACTCTCATTTTCTATGATTTGAACCTCTCCTGTGAGTCCAGTTTTAGATTCCGATGCTTCACTTCAGTTTTACTGTATCCCTTGGACCTTCTTATTGACGATGAAACACAGAAATTGCATCCGAATTTAATACAAAAGGCACAATGCCGACTTAAGTACAAGAGGACTGACATTCTCACTTTCTATGATTTGAACCGCTCCTGTGAGTTAAGTTCTAGATTCCGATGCTTCACTTCAGGTTTACTGTATCCCTTGGACCTTCTTATTGACGATGAAACACAGAAATTGCATCCGAATTTAATACAAAAGGCACAATGCCGACTTAAGTACAAGAGGACTGAAACTCGCACTTTCTATGATATGAACCTCTCCTGTGAGTCCAGTTTTAGATTCCGTTGCTTCACTTCAGGTTTACTGTATCCCTTTGATCTTCTTATTGACGATGAGACACAGAAATTGCATCCGAATTAAATACAAAAGGCACAATGCCGACTTAAGTACGAGAGTACTGACACTCTAACTTCCTATGATTTGAACCTCTCCTGTGAGTCCAGTTTTAGATTCCGATGCTTCACTTCAGGTTTACTGTATACCTTGGAACATCTTATTGACGATGAAACACAGAAATTGGATCGGAATTAAATTCAAAAGGCACAATGCCGACTTAAGAACAAGAGGACTTACTCTCTGACTTTCAATGATTTGAACCTCTCCTGTGAGTCCAGTTTTAGATTCCGATGCTTCACCTCAATGTTACTGTATACTTTGGACCTTCTTATTGACGATGAAACACAGAAATTGCATCCGAATGTAATACAAAAGGCACAGCGCCGACTTAAGTGCAAGAGGACTGGCACTCTCACTTTCTATGATTTGAACCTCTCCTGTGAGTCCAGTATTAGATTCCGATGCTTCACTTCAGGTTTACTGTATCACTCGGACCTTCTTATTGACGATGCAACACAGACATTGCATCCGAATTTAATACAAAAGGCACAATGCTGTCCTAAGTACAAGTGGACTAACACACTCACTTTCTATTATTTGAACCTCTCTTCTGTGTCCAGTTTTAGATTCCGATGCTTCACTTCAGGTTTACTGCATCCCTTGTACCTTCTTATTGACTATGAAACACAAAAATTGCATCCGAATTTAATACAAAAGCACAATGCCGACTTAAGTACAAGAGGTTTGACACTCTCACTTTCAATGATTTTAACCTCTCTTGTGAGTCCAGTGTTAGATTCCGATGCTTCACTTCAGGTTTGCTGTATCCCTTGGACCTTCTTATTGACGATGAAACACATAAAATGCATCCGAATTTAATACAAAAGGCACAATGCCGACTTAAGTACAAGAGGACTGACACTCTAACTTTCTATGAATTGAATCTCTCCAGTGAGTTAAGTTCTAGATTCCGATGCTTCACTTCAGGTATACTGTATCCCTTGGACCTTCTGATTGACGATGAAGCACAGAAATTGCATCCGAATTTAATACAAAAGGCACAATGCCGACTTTAGTACAAGAGGACTGACACTCTAACTTTCTATGATTTGAACCTCTCCTGTGAGTCCAGTTTTAGATTCCGATGCTTCTCTTTAGGTTTACTGTATACCTTGGAACATCTTATTGACGATGAAACACAGAAATTGGATCGGAATTAAATTCAAAATGCACATTGCCGACTTACGAACAAGATGACTGACACTCTGACTTTCTATGATTTGTACCTCTCCTGTGAGTCCAGTTTTAGATTCCGATGCTTCTCTTTAGGTTTACTGTATACCTTGGAACATCTTATTGACGATGAAACACAGAAATTGGATCGGAATTAAATTCAAAATGCACATTGCCGACTTACGAACAAGATGACTGACACTCTGACTTTCTATGATTTGTACCTCTCCTGTGAGTCCAGTTTTAGATTCCGATGCTTCTCTTTAGGTTTACTGTATACCTTGGAACATCTTATTGACGATGAAACACAGAAATTGGATCGGAATTAAATTCAAAATGCACATTGCCGACTTACGAACAAGATGACTGACACTCTGACTTTCTATGATTTGTACCTCTCCTGTGAGTCCAGTTTTAGATTCCGATGCTTCAATTCAATCTTACTGTATACTTTGGACCATCTTATTGACGATGAAACACAGAAATTGCATCCGAATTTAATACAAAAGGCACAATGCCGACTTAAGTACAAGAGGACTGACACTCTCACTTTCTATGATTTGAACCTCAACTGTGAGTCCAGTTTTAGACTCCGATGTTTCACTTCACGTTTACTGTATCCCTTGGACCTTTTAATTGGCGATGAAATACAGAAATTGCATCCGAATTTAATACAAAACGCACAATGCCGACGTAAGTAAAAGAGGACTTACACTCTCACTTTCTATGATTTGTACCTCTCCTGTGAGTCCGGTTTTAGATTCCGATGCTTCACTTCAGGTTTACTGTATCCCTTGTACCTTCTTATTGACGATGTAACACAGAAATTGCATCCGAATTTAATACAAAAGGCACAATGCCGACTTAAGTGCAAGAGGACTGTTACTCTCACTTTCTATGATTTGAACCTCTCCTGTGAGTCCAGTACTAGATTCCGATGCTTCACTTCAGGTTAACTGTATCCCTTGGAACTACCTATTGACGATGAAACACAGAAATTGCATCCGAATTTAATACAAAAAGCACAATGCCGACTTAAGTACAAGAGGACTGACAGTCTCACTTTCTATGATTTGAACCTCTCCTATGAGTCCAGTTTAGATTCCGATGCTTCACTTCAGGTTTACTGTATCCCTTGGACCTTCTTATTGACGATGAAACACAGAAATTGCATCCGAATTTAATACAAAAGGCACAATGCCGACTTAAGTACAAGAGGACTGACACTCTAACTTTCTATGATTTGAACCTCTCCTGTCAGTCCAGTTTTTGATTCCGATGCTACACTTCAGGTTAACTGCATACCTTGGACCTTCTTATTGACGATTAAACACAGAAATTGCATCCGAATTTAATACAAAAGGCACAATGCCGACTTAAGTACAAGAGTACTAACACTCTCACTTTCTATGATTTGAACCACTCCTGTGAGTCCAGTTTTAGATTCCGATGCTTCACTTCAGGTTTACTGTATCCCTTGGACCTTGTTATTGACGATGAAACACAGAAATTGCATCCGAATTTAATACAAAAGGCACAATGCCGACTTAAGTACAAGAGGACGGACACTCTAATTTTCTATGATTTGAACCCCTCCTGTGAGTCCAGTTTTAGATTACGATGCTTCTCTTCAGGTTTACTGTATAACTTTAACCTTCCTATTGACGATGAAACACAGAAATTGCATCTGAATTTAATACAAAAGGCACAGTGCCGACCTAAGTACAAGGGGACTGACACTCTAACTTTCTATGATTTGAGCCTCTCCTGTGAGTCCAGTTTTAGATTCCGTTGCTTCACTTCAGGTTTACTGTATCCCTTGGACCCTCTTATTGACGATGAAACACAGAAATTGCATCCGAATTTAATACAAAAGGCAGAATGCCGACTTAAGTACAAGAGGACTGGCACTCTAACTTTCTATGATTTTAATCTCTCCTGTGAATCCAGTTTATGATTCCGATGCCTCACTTCAGGTTTACTGTGTCTCTTGGACCTTCTTATTGACGATTAAACACTGAAATTGCATCCGAATTTAATACAAAAGGCACAATGCCGACTTAAGTACAAGAGGACAGACATTCTAACTTTCCATGATTTGAACCTCTCCGGTGAGTCCAGTTTTAGATTACGATGCTTCTCTTCACGTTTACAGTATAACTTTAACCTTCTTATTGACGATGAAACACAGAAATTGCATCCAAACTTAATACAAAAGGCACAATGCCGACTTAAGTAAAAGAGGACTGACACTCTCACTTTCTATGATTTGAACCTCTCCTGTGAGTTAAGTTCTACATTCCGATGCTTTACTTCAGGTTAACTGTATCCCTTGGACCTTCTTATTGACGATGAAACACAGAAATTGCATCCGAATTTAATACAAAAGGCACAATGCCGACTTAAATACAAGAGGACTGAAACTCTCACATTTTATGATATGAACCTCTCCTGTGAGTCAAGTTTTAGATTCCGTTGCCTCACTACAGGTTTACTGTATCCCTTGGACCTTCTTATTTACGATGAGACACAGAAATTGCATCCGAATTAAACAGAAAAGACACAATGCCGACTTAAGTACAAGAGTACTGACACTCTAACTTCCTATGATTTGAACCTCTCCTGTGTGTCCAGGTTTAGATTCCGATGCTTCACTTCAGGTTTTATGTATACCTTGGAACATCTTATTGACGATGAAACACAGAAATTGCATCGGAATTAAATTCAAAAGGCACAATGCCGACTTAAGAACAAGAGGACTTACTCTTTGACTTTCTATGATTTGAACCTCTCCTGTGAGTTCAGTTTTAGATTATGATGCTTCACTTCAATGTTACTGTATACTTTGGACCTTCTTATTGACGATTAAACACAGAAATTGCATCCGAATTCAATACAAAAGGCACAATGCCGACTTAAGTACAAGAGGACTGACACTCTCACATTCTATGATTTGAACCTCTCCTGTGAGTCCACTTTTAGACTCCGATGTTTCACTTCAGGTTTACTGTATCCCTTGGACCTTCTTATTGACGATGAAACACAGAACTTGCATCCGAATTTAATACAAAAGGCACAATGCAGACTTAAGTATAAGAGGACTGACACTCTAACTTTCTATGATTTGAATCTCTCCTGTGAGTCCAGTTTTAGATTCCGATGCCTCACTTCAGGTTTACTGTATCCCTTGGACCTTCTTATTGACATTGAAACACTGAAATTTCATCCGAATTTAATACAAAAGGCACAATGCCGACTTAAGTACAAGAGGCCGGAAAATCTCACTTTCTATGATATGAATCTCTCCTGTGAGTCCAGTTTTAGATTCCGGTGCCTCACTTCAGGTTTACTGTATCCCTTGGACCTTCTTATTGACGATGAAACACTGAAATTGCATCCGAGTTTCATACAAAAGGCACATTGACGACATAAGTACATGAGGACTGACATTCTAACTTTCCATGATTTGAACCTCTCCTGTGAGTCCAATTTTAGTATACGATGCTTCTCTTCAGGTTTACAGTATATAACTTTAACCTTCTTATTGACGATGAAACACAGAAATTGCATATAAACTTAATACAGAAGGCACAATGCCGACCTAAGTACAAGAGGACTGACACTCTCACTTTCTATGATTTGAACCTCTCCTGTGAGTCCAGTTTTAGATTCCGATGCTTCACTTCAGGTTCACTGTATACCTTGGAACATCTGATTGACGATGAAACACAGAATTTGCATCGGAATTAAATTCAAAATGCACAATGCCGACTTAAGAACAAGAGGACTGACTCTCTGACTTTCTATGATTTGAACCTCTCCTGTGAGTCCAGTTTTAGACTCCGATGTTTCACTACACGTTTACTGTATCCCTTGGACCTTCTTATTGACGATGAAACACAGAAATTGCATCCGAATTTAATACAAAAGGCACAATGCCGACATAAGTACAAGAGGACTGACACACTCTCTTTCTACGATTTGAACCTCTCCTGTGAGTCCTGTTTTAGATTCCGATGCTTCACTTCAGCTTTACTGTATCCCTTGTACCTTCTTATTGACGATGAAACACAGAAATTGCATCCGAATTTAATACAAAAGGCACAATGCCGACTTAAGTACAAGCGGACTGACACTCTCACTTGCTATGATTTGAACCTCTCCTGTGAGTCCAGTATTAGATTCCGATGCTTCACTTCAGGTTTACTTTATCCCTTGGACCTTCTTATTGACGATGCAACACAGACATTGCATCCGAATTTAATACATAAGGCACAATGCCGTCCTAAGTACAAGAGGACTGACACTCTCACTTTCTATGATTTGAACCTCTCTTGTGAGTCCAGTTTTAGATTCCGATGCTTCACTTCAGGTTTATTGTATACCTTGGACCTTCTTATTGACGATGAAACACGGAAATTGCATCCGAATTTAATACAAAAGGCACAATGCAGACTTAAGTACAAGAGGACTGACACACTCACTTTCTATGATTAGAACCTCTCCTGTGAGTTAAGTTCTAGATTCCGATGCTTCACTTCAGGTTTCCTGTATCCCTTGGACCTTCTCATTGACGATCACACACAGATATTGCATCCGAATTTAATACAAAAGGCACAATGCCGACTTCAGTACAAGAGGACTGAAACTCTCACTTTCTATGATTTGAATCTCTCCTGTGAGTCCAGTTTTAGATTCCGATGCCTCACTTCAGGTTTACTGTATCCCTTGGACCTTCTTATTGACGATGAAACACAGAACTTGCATCCGAATTTAATACAAAAGGCACAATGCAGACTTAAGTATAAGAGGACTGACACTCTAACTTTCTATGATTTGAATCTCTCCTGTGAGTCCAGTTTTAGATTCCGATGCCTCACTTCAGGTTTACTGTATCCCTTGGACCTTCTTATTGACATTGAAACACTGAAATTTCATCCGAATTTAATACAAAAGGCACAATGCCGACTTAAGTACAAGAGGCCGGAAAATCTCACTTTCTATGATATGAATCTCTCCTGTGAGTCCAGTTTTAGATTCCGGTGCCTCACTTCAGGTTTACTGTATCCCTTGGACCTTCTTATTGACGATGAAACACTGAAATTGCATCCGAGTTTCATACCAAAGGCACATTGACGACATAAGTACATGAGGACTGACATTCTAACTTTCCATGATTTGAACCTCTCCTGTGAGTCCAATTTTAGTATACGATGCTTCTCTTCAGGTTTACAGTATATAATTTTAACCTTCTTATTGACGATGAAACACAGAAATTGCATATAAACTTAATACAGAAGGCACAATGCCGACCTAAGTACAAGAGGACTGACACTCTCACTTTCTATGATTTGAACCTCTACTGTGAGTCCAGTTTTAGATTCCGATGCTTCACTTCAGGTTCACTGTATAACTTGGAACATCTGATTGACGATGAAACACAGAATTTGCATCGGAATTAAATTCAAAATGCACAATGCCGACTTAAGAACAAGAGGACTGACTCTCTGACTTTCTATGATTTGAACCTCTCCTGTGAGTCCAGTTTTAGACTCCGATGTTTCACTACACGTTTACTGTATCCCTTGGACCTTCTTATTGACGATGAAACACAGAAATTGCATCCGAATTTAATACAAAAGGCACAATGCCGACATAAGTACAAGAGGACTGACACACTCTCTTTCTACGATTTGAACCTCTCCTGTGAGTCCTGTTTTAGATTCCGATGCTTCACTTCAGCTTTACTGTATCCCTTGTACCTTCTTATTGACGATGAAACACAGAAATTGCATCCGAATTTAATACAAAAGGCACAATGCCGACATAAGTACAAGAGGACTGACACTCTCACTTGCTATGATTTGAACCTCTCCTGTGAGTCCAGTATTAGATTCCGATGCTTCACTTCAGGTTTACTTTATCCCTTGGACCTTCTTATTGACGATGCAACACAGACATTGCATCCGAATTTAATACATAAGGCACAATGCCGTCCTAAGTACAAGAGGACTAACACTCTCACTTTCTATGATTTGAACCTCTCTTGTGAGTCCAGTTTTAGATTCCGATGCTTCACTTCAGGTTTACTGCATCCCTTGTACCTTGTTATTGACGATGAAACACAGAAATTGCATCCGAATTTAATACAAAAGGCACAATGCCGACCTAAGTACAAGAGGACTGACACTCTCACTTTCTATGATTTGAACCTCTCTTGTGAGTCCAGTTTTAGATTCCGATGCTTCACTTCAGGTTTATTGTATCCCTTGTACCTTCTTATTGACGATGAAACACGGAAATTGCATCCGAATTTAATACAAAAGGCACAATGCAGACTTAAGTACAAGAGGACTGACACACTCACTTTCTATGATTAGAACCTCTCCTGTGAGTTAAGTTCTAGATTCCGATGCTTCACTTCAGGTTTCCTGTATCCCTTGGACCTTCTCATTGACGATCACACACAGATATTGCATCCGAATTTAATACAAAAGGCACAATGCCGACTTCAGTACAAGAGGACTGAAACTCTCACTTTCTATGATTTGAATCTCTCCTGTGAGTCCAGTTTTAGATTCCGATGCCTCACTTCAGGTTTACTGTATCCCTTGGACCTTCGTATTGACGATGAAACACTGAAATTGCATCCGAATTTAATACAAAAGGCACACTACCGACTTAAGTACAAGAGGACTGTCATTCTAACTTTCCATGATTTGAACCTCTCCTGTGAGTCCAGTTTTAGATTCCGATGCTTCACTTCAATCTTACTGTATCCCTTGGACCTTCTTATTGACGATGAAACACAGAAATTGCATCCGAATTCAATACAAAAGGCACTATGCCGACTTAAGTACAAGAGGACTGACACTCTCACTATCTATGATTTGTACCTCTCCTGTGAGTCCAGTTTTAGACTCCGATGTTTCACTTCAGGTTTACTGTATCCCTTGGACCTTCTTATTGACGATGAAACACAGAAATTGCATCCGAATTTAATACAAAAGGCACAATGCCGACTTAAGTACAAGAGGACTGACACTCTCACTTTCTATGATTTGTACCTCTCCTGTGAGTCCAGTTTTAGACTCCGATGTTGCACTTCAGGTTTACCGTATCCCTTGGACCTTCTTATTGACATTGAAACACTGAAATTTCATCCGAATTTAATACAAAAGGCACAATGCCGACTTAAGTACAAGAGGCCGGAAAATCTCACTTTCTATGATATGAATCTCTCCTGTGAGTCCAGTTTTAGATTCCGGTGCCTCACTTCAGGTTTACTGTATCCCTTGGACCTTCTTATTGACGATGAAACACTGAAATTGCATCCGAGTTTCATACAAAAGGCACATTGACGACATAAGTACATGAGGACTGACATTCTAACTTTCCATGATTTGAACCTCTCCTGTGAGTCCAATTTTAGTATACGATGCTTCTCTTCAGGTTTACAGTATATAACTTTAACCTTCTTATTGACGATGAAACACAGAAATTGCATATAAACTTAATACAAAAGGCACAATGCCGACCTAAGTACAAGAGGACTGACACTCTCACTTTCTATGATTTGAACCTCTCCTGTGAGTCCAGTTTTAGATTCCGATGCTTCACTTCAGGTTCACTGTATACCTTGAAACATCTGATTGACGAAGAAACACAGAATTTGCATCGGAATTAAATTCAAAATGCACAATGCCGACTTAAGAACAAGAGGACTGACTCTCTGACTTTCTATGATTTGAACCTCTCCTGTGAGTCCAGTTTTAGACTCCGATGTTTCACTACACGTTTACTGTATCCCTTGGACCTTCTTATTGACGATGAAACACAGAAATTGCATCCGAATTTAATACAAAAGGCACAATGCCGACATAAGTACATGAGGACTGACACACTCTCTTTCTACGATTTGAACCTCTCCTGTGAGTCCTGTTTTAGATTCCGATGCTTCACTTCAGCTTTACTGTATCCCTTGTACCTTCTTATTGACGATGAAACACAGAAATTGCATCCGAATTTAATACAAAAGGCACAATGCCGACTTAAATACAAGAGGACTGACACTCTCACTTTCTATGATTTGAACCTCTCCTGTGAGTCCAGTATTAGATTCCGATGCTTCACTTCAGGTTTACTTTATCCCTTGGACCTTCTTATTGACGATGCAACACAGACATTGCATCCGAATTTAATACATAAGGCACAATGCCGTCCTAAGTACAAGAGGACTAACACTCTCACTTTCTATGATTTGAACCTCTCTTGTGAGTCCAGTTTTAGATTCCGATGCTTCACTTCAGGTTTACTGCATCCCTTGTACCTTGTTATTGACGATGAAACACAGAAATTGCATCCGAATTTAATACAAAAGGCACAATGCCGACCTAAGTACAAGAGGACTGACACTCTCACTTTCTATGATTTGAACCTCTCTTGTGAGTCCAGTTTTAGATTCCGATGCTTCACTTCAGGTTTATTGTATACCTTGGACCTTCTTATTGACGTTGAAACACAGAAATTGCATTCAAATTTAATACAAAATGAACAATGCCGACTTAAGTACAAGAGGACTGACACTCTAACTTTCTATGATTTGAACCTCTCCTGTGAGTCCAGTATTAGATTCCGATGCTTCACTTCAGCTTTACTGTATCCCTTGTACCTTCTTGTTGACGATGAAACACGGAAATTGCATCCGAATTTAATACAAAAGGCACAATGCAGACTTAAGTACAAGAGGACTGACACTCTCACTTTCTATGATTAGAACCTCTCCTGTGAGTTAAGTTCTAGATTCCGATGCTTCACTTCAGGTTTCCTGTATCCCTTGGACCTTCTCATTGACGATCACACACAGATATTGCATCCGAATTTAATACAAAAGGCACAATGCCGACTTAAGTACAAGAGGACTGAAACTCTCACTTTCTATGATTTGAATCTCTCCTGTGAGTCCACTTTTAGATTCCGATGCCTCACTTCAGGTTTACTGTATCCCTTGGACCTTCGTATTGACGATGAAACACCGAAATTGCATCCAAATTTAATACAAAAGGCACACTGCCGACTTAAGTACAAGAGGACTGTCATTCTAACTTTCCATGATTTGAACCTGTCCTGTGAGTCCAGTTTTAGATTCCGATGCTTCACTTCAATCTTACTGTATCCCTTGGACCTCCTTATTGACGATGAAACACAGAAATTGCATCCGAATTCAATACAAAAGGCACAATGCCGACTTAAGTACAAGAGGACTGACACTCTCACTTTCTATGATTTGTACCTCTCCTGTGAGTCCAGTTTTAGACTCCGATGTTTCACTTCAGGTTTACTGTATCCCTTGGACCTTCTTATTGACGATGAAACACAGAAATTGCATCCGAATTTAATACAAAAGGCACAATGCCGACTTAAGTACAAGAGGACTGACACTCTCACTTTCTATGATTTGTACCTCTCCTGTGAGTCTAGTTTTAGACTCCGATGTTTCACTTCAGGTTTACTGTATCCCTTGGACCTTCTTATTGACGATGAAACACTGAAATTTCATCCGAATTTAATACAAAAGGCACAATGCCGGCTTAAGTACAAGAGGACTGACATTCTAACTTTCTATGATTTGAACCTCTCCTGTGAGTCCAGTTTTAGATTACGATGCTTCTCTTCAGGTTTACTGTATAACTTTAACCTTCCTATTGACGATGAAACACAGAAATTGCATCTGAATTTAATACAAAACGCACAATACCGACCTAAGTACAAGGGGACTGACACTCTAACTTTCTATGATTTGAGCCTCTCCTGTGAGTCCAGTTTTAGATTCCGTTGCTTCACTTCAGGTTTACTGTATCCCTTGGACCCTCTTATTGACGATGAAACACAGAAATTGCATCCGAATTTAATACAAAAGGCAGAATGCCGACTTAAGTACAAGAGGACTGACACTCTAACTTTCTATGATTTGAATCTCTCCTGTGAGTCCAGTTTTAGATTCCGATGCCTCACTTCTGGTTTACTGTGTCTCATGGACCTTCTTATTGACGATGAAACACTGAAATTGCATCCGAATTTAATACAAAAGGCACAATGCCGACTTAAGTACAAGAGGACAGACATTCTAACTTTCCATGATTTGAACCTCTCCGGTGAGTCCAGTTTTAGATTACGATGCTTCTCTTCACGTTTACAGTATAACTTTAACCTTCTTATTGACGATGAAACACAGAAATGTCTCCAAACTTAATACAAAAGGCACAATGCCGACTTAAGTAAAAGAGGACTGACACTCTCACTTTCTATGATTTGAACCTCTCCTGTGAGTTAAGTTCTAGATTCCGATGCTTCACTTCAGGTTTACTGTATCCCTTGGACCTTCTTATTGACGATGAAACACAGAAATTGCATCCGAATTTAATACAAAAGGCACAATGCCGACTTAAGTACAAGAGGACTGAGACTCTCACATTTTATGATATTAACCTCTCCTGTGAGTCAAGTTTTAGATTCCGTTGCCTCACTTCAGGTTTACTGTATCCCTTGGACCTTCTTATTTACGATGAGACACAGAAATTGCGTCCGAATTAAATACAAAAGGCACAATGCCGACTTAAGTACAAGAGTACTGAGACTCTAACTTCCTATGATTTGAACCTATCCTGTGAGTCCAGGTTTAGATTCCGATGCTTCACTTCAGGTTTACTGTATCCCTTGGACCTTCCCATTGACGATGAAACACAGATGTTGCATCCGAAATTAATACAAAAGGCACAATGCCGACTTAAGTACAAGAGGCCGGAAAATCTCACTTTCTATGATATGAATCTCTCCTGTGAGTCCAGTTTTAGATTCCGGTGCCTCACTTCAGGTTTACTGTATCCCTTGGACCTTCTTATTGACGATGAAACACAGAAATTGCATATAAACTTAATACAAAAGGCACATGCCGACCTAAGTACAAGAGGACTGACACTCTCACTTTCTATGATTTGAACCTCTCCTGTGAGTCCAGTTTTAGATTCCGATGCTTCACTTCAGGTTCACTGTATACCTTGGAACATCTGATTGACGATGAAACACAGAATTTGCATCGGAATTAAATTCAAAATGAACAATGCCGACTTAAGAACAAGAGGACTGACTCTCTGACTTTCTATGATTTGAACCTCTCCTGTGAGTCCAGTTTTAGACTCCGATGTTTCACTACAGGTTTACTGTATCCCTTGGACCTTCTTATTGACGATGAAACACAGAAATTGCATCCGAATTTAATACAAAAGGCACAATGCCGACATAAGTACAAGAGGACTGACACACTCAATTTCTACGATTTGAACCTCTCCTGTGAGTCCTGTTTTAGATTCCGATGCTTCACTTCAGCTTTACTGTATCCCTTGCGCCTTCTTATTGAGGATGAAACACAGAAATTGCATCCGAATTTAATACAAAAGGCACAATGCCGACTTAAGTACAAGAGGACTGACACTCTCACTTTCTATGATTTGAACCTCTCCTGTGAGTCCATTATTAGATTCCGATGCTTCACTTCAGGTTTACTGTATCCCTTGGACCTTCTTATTGACGATGCAACACAGACATTGCATCCGAATTTAATACATAAGGCACAATGCCGTCCTAAGTACAAGAGGACTAACACTCTCACTTTCTATGATTTGAACCTCTCTTGTGAGTCCAGTTTTAGATTCCGATGCTTCACTTCAGGTTTACAGCATCCCTTGTACCTTCTTATTGACGATGAAACACAGAAATTGCATCCGAATTTAATACAAAAGGCACAATGCCGACCTAAGTACAAGAGGACTGACACTCTCACTTTCTATGATTTGAACCTCTCTTGTGAGTCCAGTGTTAGATTCCGATGCTTCACTTCAGGTTTACTGTATCCCTTGGACCTTCTTATTGACGATGAAACACAGAAATTGCATTCAAATTTAATACAAAATGAACAATGCAGACTTAAGTACAAGAGGACTGACACTCTCACTTTCTATGATTAGAACCTCTCCTGTGAGTTAAGTTCTAGATTCCGATGCTTCACTTCAGGTTTCCTGTATCCCTTGGACCTTCTCATTGACGATCACACACAGATATTGCATCCGAATTTAATACAAAAGGCACAATGCCGACTTAAGTACAAGAGGACTGAAACTCTCACTTTCTACGATTTGAATCTCTCCTGTGAGTCCAGTTTTAGATTCCGATGCCTCACTTCAGGTTTACTGTATCCCTTGGACCTTCGTATTGACGATGAAACACTGAAATTGCATCCGAATTTAATACAAAAGGCACACTGCCGACTTAAGTACAAGAGGACTGACATTCTAACTTTCCTTGATTTGAACCTCTCCTGTGAGTCCAGTTTTAGATTCCGATGCTTCACTTCAATCTTACTGTATACCTTGTACCTTCTTATTGACGATGAAACAAAGAAATTGCATCCGAATTTAATACAAAAGGCACAATTCCGTCATAAGTACAAGTGGACTGACACTCTCACTTTCTATGATTTCAACCTCTCCTGTGAGTCCAGTTTTAGATTCCGATGCTTCACTTCAGGTTTACTGTATCCCTTGTACCTTCTTATTGACGATGAAACACAGAAATTATATCCGAATTTAATACAAAAGGCACAATGCCGACTTAAGTACAAGAGGACTGACACTCTCACTTTGTATGATTTGAACCTCTCCTGTGAGTCCAGTATTAGATTCCGATGCATCACTTCAGGTTTACTGTATCCCTTGGACCTTCTTATTGACGATGCAACACAGACATTGCATCCGAATTTAATACAAAAGGCACAATGCCGTCTTAAGTACAAGAGGATAAACACTCTCACTTTCTATGATTTGAACCTCTCTTGTGAGTCCAGTTTTAGATTCCGATGCCACACTTCAGCTTAACTGTATCCCTTGGACCTTCTTATTGACGATGAAAAACAGAAATTGCATCCGAATTTAATACAAAAGGCACAATGCCGACTTAAGTACAAGAGGACTGACACTCTCACTTTCTATTATTTGAACCACCCCTGTGAGTCCAGTTTGAGACTACGATGTTTCACTTCAGCTTTACTGTATCCCTTGGATCTTCTTATTGACGATGAAACACAGAAATTGCATCCGAATTTAATACAAAAGGCACAATGCCGACTTAAGTACAAGAGGACTGACACTCTCACTTTCTATGATTTGTACCTCTCCTGTGAGTCCAGTTTTAGACTCCGATGTTTCACTTCAGGTTTACTGTATCCATTGGACCTTCTTATTGACGATGAATCACAGAAATTGCATCCGAATTTAATACAAAAGGCACAATGCCGACATAAGTACAAGAGGACTGACACACTCACATTCTATGATTTGAACCTCTCCTGGGAGTCCAGTTTTAGATTCCGGTGCTTCACTTCAGCTATACTGTATCCCTTGTACCTTCTTATTGACGATGAAACACTGAAATTGCATCCGAATTTAATGCAAAAGGCACAATGCCGTCCTAAGTACAAGAGGACTAACACTCTCACTTTCTATGATTTGAACCTCTCTTGTGAGTACAGTTTTAGATTCCGATGCTTCACTTCAGGTTTACTGCATCCCTTGTACCTTCTTATTGACGATGAAACACAGAAATTGCATCCGAATTTAATACAAAAGGCACAATGCCGACCTAAGTACAAGAGGACTGACACTCTCACTTACTGTGATTTGAACCTCTCTTGTGAGTCCAGTGTTAGATTCCGATGCTTCACTTCAGGTTTACTGTATCCCTTGGACCTTCTTATTTAACGATGAAACACATAAATTGCATCCGAATTTAATACAAAAGGCACAATGCCGACTTAAGTACAAGAGGACTGACACTCTAACTTTCTATGAATTGAATCTCTCCTGTGAGTCCAGTTTTAGATTCCGATGCTTCACTTCAGGTTTATTGTTTACCTTGGACCTTCTTATTGACGATGAAACACAGAAATTGCATTCAAATTTAATACAAAATGAACAATGCCGACTTAAGTACAAGAGGACTGACCCTCTAACTTTCTATGATTTGAACCTCTCCTGTGAGTCCAGTTTTAGATTCCGATGCTATACTTCAGCTTTACTGTATCCCTTGTACCTTCTTATTGACGATGAAACACAGAAATTGCATCCGAATTTAATACAAAAGGCACAATGCAGACTTAAGTACAAGAGGACTGACACTCTCACTTTCTATGATTAGAACCTCTCCTGTGAGTTAAGTTCTAGATTCCGATGCTTCACTTCAGGTTTCCTGTATCCCTTGGACCTTCCCATTGACGATGAAACACAGATATTGCGTCCCAATTTAATACAAAATTCGCAATGACGACTTAAGTACAAGAGGACTGAAACTCTCATTTTCTATGATTTGAATCTCTCCTGTGAGTCCAGTTTTAGATTCCGATGCCTCACTTCAGGTTTACTGTATCCCTTGGACCTTCTTATTGACGATGAAACACTGAAATTGCATCCGAATTTAATACAAAAAGCACAATGCCGACCTCAGTACAAGAGGACTGACTCCCTAACTTTCTATGAATTGAGCCTCTTCTGTGAATCCAGTTTTAGATTCAGATGCTTCACTTCAGGTGTACTGTATCCCTTGGCCTACTTATTGACGATGAAACACAGAAATTGCATCCGAATTTAATACAAAAGGCACAATGCCGACTTAAGTATAAGAGGACTGACACTTAAACTTTCTATAATTTGAACCTCTCCTGTGAGTCCAGATTTAGATTCCGATGCTACACTTCAGTATTACTGTATCCCTTGGACCTTCTTATTGGCGATGAAACACAGAAACTGCATCAGAAGTTAATCGAAAAGGCACAATGCCGACTTAAGTACAAGAGGACTGACACTCTCACTTTCTATGATTTGAACCTCTCCTGTGAGTCCAGTTTTAGATTCCGATGCTTCACTTCAGGTTTACTGTATACCTTGGAACATCTTATTGACGATGAAACATAGAATTTGCATCGGAATTAAATTCAAAATGCACAATGCCGACTTAAGAGCAAGAGGACTGACTCTCTGACTTTCTATGATTTGAACCTCTCCTGTGAGTCCAGTTTTAGATTCTGATGCTTCACTTCAATCTTACTGTATACCTTGTACCTTCTTATTGACGATGAAACAAAGAATTTGCATCCGAATTTAATACAAAAGGCACCATGCTGACATAAGTACAAGAGGGCTGACACTCTCACTTTCTATGATTTGAACCTCTCCATTGGGCCCAGTTTTAGATTCCGATGCTTCACTTCAGGTTCACTGTATCCCTTGTACCTTCTTATTGACGATGAAACACAGAAATTATATCCGAATTTAATACGAAAGGCACAATGCCGACTTAAGTACAAGAGGACTGACATTCTCACTTTCTATGATTTGAACCTCTCCTGTGAGTCCAGTATTAGATTCCGATGCATCACTTCAGGTTTACTGTATCCCTTGGACCTTCTTATTGACGATGCAACACAGACATTGCATTCGAATTTAATACAAAAGGCACAATGCCGTCTTAAGTACAAGAGGGCTAACACTCTCACTTTCTATGATTTGAACCTCTCTTGTGTGCCCTGTTTCAGATTCCGATGCTACACTTCAGGTTTACTGTATCCGTTGGACCATCTTATTGACGATGAAACACAGAAATTGCATCCGAATTAAATATAAAAGGCACAATGCCGACTTAAATACAAGGGGACTGACACTCTCATTTTCTATGATTTGAACTTCTCCTGTGAGTCCAGTTTTCGATTCCGATGCTTCACTTCAGGTTTACTGTATCCCTTGGACGTTCTTATTGACGATGAAACACAAAAATTGTATCCGAATTTAATACAAAAGGCACAATGCCGACTTAAGTACAAGAGGACTGAAACTCTCACTTTCTATGATATGAACCTCTCCTGTGAGTGCAGATTTAGATTCCGATGCTTCACTTCAGGTTTACTGTATCCCTTGGACCTTCTTATTGACGATGAAACACAGAAATTGCATCCGAATTAAATATAAAAGGCACAATGCCCACTTAAGTACAAGAGTACTGACACTCTAAATTCCTATGATTTGAACCTCTCGTGTGAGTGCAGTTTTAGATTCCAATGCTTCACTTCAGGTTTACTGTATACCTTGGAACATCTTATTGACGATGAAACACAGAAATTCCATCGGAATTAAATTCAAAAGGCACAATGCCGACTTAAGAACAAGAGGACTTACTCTCTGACTTTCTATACTTTGAACCTCTCCTGTGAGTCCAGTTTTAGATTCCGATGCTTCACTTCAATGTTACTGTATACTTTGGACCTTCATATTGACGATGAAACGCAGAAATTGCATCCGAATTTAATACAAAAGGCACAATGCCGACTTAAGTACAAGAGGACTGACACTCTCACTTTCTATGATTTGAACCTCTCCTGTGAGTCCAGTTTTAGACTCCGATGTTTCACTTCAGGTTTACTGTATCCCTTGGACCTTCTTATTGACGATGAAACACAGATATTGCATCCGAATTTAATACAAAATGCACAATGCCGACATAAGTAAAAGAGGACTGACACACTCACTTTCTATGATTTGAACCTCTCCTGTGAGTCCAGTTCTAGATTCCGATGCTTCACTTCAGCTTTACTGTATCCCTTGTACCTTCTTATTGACGATGAAACACAGAAATTGCATCCGAATTTAATACAAAAGGCACAATGCCGACTTAAGTACAAGAGGACTGACACTATCACTTTCTATGATTTGAACCTCTCTCGTGAGTCCAGTGCTAGATTCCGATGCCTCACTTCAGGTTTACTGTATCCCTTGGACCTTCTTATAGACGATGAAACACATAAATTGCATCCGAATTTAATACAAAAGGCACAATGCCGACTTATGTACAAGAGGACTGACACTCTCACTTTCTATGATTTGAACATCTCCTGTGAGTTAAGTTCTAGATTCCGATGCTCCACTTCAGGTTTACTGTATCCCTTGGATCTTCTCATTGACGATGAAACACACAAATTGCATCCGAATTTAATACAAAAGGCACAATGCCGACTTAAGTACAAGAGGACTGACACTCTAACTTTCTATGATTTGAACCGCTCCTGTGAGTCCAGTTTTTGATTCCGATGCTACACTTCATGTTTACTGTATCCCTTGGACCTTCGTATTAACGATTAAACACCGAAAATGCATCCGAGTTTAATACAAAAGGCACAATGCCGACTTAAGTACAAGAGGACTGACATTCTAACTTTCCATGATTTGAACCTCTCCGGTGAGTCCAGTTTTAGTTTACGATGCTTCTCTTCAGGTTTACAGTATAACTTGAACCTTCTTATGGACGATGAAACACAGAAATTGCATCCAAACGTAATACAAAAGGCACAATGCCGACCTAAGTACAAGAAAACAGACACTCCCACTTTCTATGATTTGAACCTCTCCTGTGAGTCCAGTTTAGTTTCCGATGCTTCACTTCAGGTTTACTGTATCCTTTGGACCTTCTTCTTGACGATGAAACACAGAAATTGCATCCGAAATTAATACAAAAGGCACAATGCCGAATTAAGTATAAGAGGACTGACACTCTCACTTTCTATGATTTGAACCTCTCTCGTGAGTCCAGTGCTAGATTCCGATGCCTCACTTCAGGTTTACTGTATCCCTTGGACCTTCTTATAGACGATGAAACACATAAATTGCATCCGAATTTAATACAAAAGGCACAATGCCGACTTAAGTACAAGAGGACTGACACTCTCACTTTCTATGATTTGAACCGCTCCTGTGAGTCCAGTATTAGATTCCGATGCTTCACTTCAGGTTTACTGTATCCCTTGGACCTTCTTATTGACGATGCAACACAGACATTGCATCTGAATTTAATACAAAAGGCACAATGCCGACTTAAGTACAAGAGGACTGACACTATCACTTTCTATGATTTGAACCTCTCTCGTGAGTCCAGTGCTAGATTCCGATGCCTCACTTCAGGTTTACTGTATCCCTTGGACCTTCTTATAGACGATGAAACACATAAATTGCATCCGAATTTAATACAAAAGGCACAATGCCGACTTATGTACAAGAGGACTGACACTCTAACTTTCTATGAATTGAATCTCTCCTGTGAGTCAGTTTTAGATTCCGATGCTTCACTTCAGGTTTACTGTATACCTTGGACCTTCTTATTGACGATGAAACACAGAAATTGCATTCAAATTTAATACAAAATGAACAATGCCGACTTAAGTACAAGAGGACTGACACTATAACTTTCTATGATTTGAACCTCTCCTGTGAGTCCAGTTTTAGATTCCGATGCTTCACTTCAGGTTTGCTGTATCCCTTGGACCTTCTTATTGACGATGAAACACAGATATTGCATCCGAATTCAATACAAAAGGCACAGTGCCGACTTAAGTACAAGAGGACTGAAACTCTCACTTTCTATGATTTGAACATCTCCTGTGAGTCCAGTTTTAGATTCCGATGCTTCAATTCAATCTTTCTGTATCCCTTGTACCTTCTTATTGACGATGAAACACAGAAATTGCATCCGAATTTAATACAAAAGGCACAATGCCGACTTAAGTACAAGAGGACTGACACTCTCACTTTCTATGATTGGAACCTCTCCTGTGAGTCCAGTATTAGATTCCGATGCTTCACTTCAGGTTTACTGTATCCCTTGGACCTACCTATTGACGATGAAACACAGAAATTGCATCCGAATTTAATACAAAAGGCACAATGCCGACTTAAGTACAAGAGGACTGACACTCTCACTTTCTATGATTTGAACCTCTCCTGTGAGTCCAGTTTAGATTCCGATGCTTCACTTCAGGTTTACTGTATTCCTTGGACCTTCTTATTGACGATGAAACACACAAATTGCATCCGAATTTAATACAAAAGGCACAATGCCGACTTAAGTACAAGAGGACTGACACTCTAACTTTCTATGATTTGAACCGCTCCTGTGAGTCCAGTTTTTGATTCCGATGCTACACTTCATGTTTACTGTATCCCTTGGACCTTCGTATTAACGATTAAACACAGAAAATGCATCCGAGTTTAATACAAAAGGCACAATGCCGACTTAAGTACAAGAGGACTGACATTCTAACTTTCCATGATTTGAACCTCTCCGGTGAGTCCAGTTTTAGTTTACGATGCTTCTCTTCAGGTTTACAGTATAACTTGAACCTTCTTATGGACGATGAAACACAGAAATTGCATCCAAACGTAATACAAAAGGCACAATGCCGACCTAAGTACAAGAAAACAGACACTCTCACTTTCTATGATTTGAACCTCTCCTGTGAGTCCAGTGTAGTTTCCGATGCTTCACTTCAGGTTTACTGTATCCTTTGGAGATTCTTCTTGACGATGAAACACAGAAATTGCATCCGAAATTAATACAAAAGGCCCAATGCCGAATTAAGTATAAGAGGACTGACACTCTCACTTTCTGTGATTTGAACCTCTCCTGTGAGTCCAGTTTTAGATTTCGTTGCTTCACTTCAGGTTTACTGTATACCTTGGAACATCTTATTGACCATGAAACACAGAATTTGCATCGGAATCAAATTCAAAATGCACAATGCCGACTCAAGAACAAGAGGACTCACTCTCTGACTTTCTATGATTTGAACCTCTCCTGTGAGTCCAGTTTTAGATTCCGATGCTTCACTTCAATCTTACTGTATACCTTGTACCTTCTTATTGACGATGAAACAAAGATATTGCATCCGAATTTAATTCAAAAGGCACAATGCCGACATAAGTACAAGAGGACTGAAACTCTCACTTTCTATGATTTGAACCTCTCCTGTGAGTCCAGTTTAGTTTCCGATGCTTCACTTCAGGTTTACTGTATCCTTTGGACCTTCTTCTTGACGATGAAACACAGAAATTGCATCCGAAATTAATACAAAAGGCACAATGCCGAATTAAGTATAAGAGGACTGACACTCTCACTTTCTATGATTTGAACCTCTCTCGTGAGTCCAGTGCTAGATTCCGATGCCTCACTTCAGGTTTACTGTATCCCTTGGACCTTCTTATAGACGATGAAACACATAAATTGCATCCGAATTTAATACAAAAGGCACAATGCCGACTTAAGTACAAGAGGACTGACACTGTCACTTTCTATGATTTGAACCGCTCCTGTGCGTCCAGTATTAGATTCCGATGCTTCACTTCAGGTTTACTGTATCCCTTGGACCTTCTTATTGACGATGCAACACAGACATTGCATCTGAATTTAATACAAAAGGCACAATGGCGACTTAAGTACAAGAGGACTGACACTATCACTTTCTATGATTTGAACCTCTCTCGTGAGTCCAGTGCTAGATTCCGATGCCTCACTTCAGGATTACTGTATCCCTTGGACCTTCTTATAGACGATGAAACACATAAATTGCATCCGAATTTAATACAAAAGGCACAATGCCGACTTATGTACAAGAGGACTGACACTCTAACTTTCTATGAATTGAATCTCTCCTGTGAGTCAGTTTTAGATTCCGATGCTTCACTTCAGGTTTACTGTATACCTTGGACCTTCTTATTGACGATGAAACACAGAAATTGCATTCAAATTTAATACAAAATGAACAATGCCGACTTAAGTACAAGAGGACTGACACTATAACTTTCTATGATTTGAACCTCTCCTGTGAGTCCAGTTTTAGATTCCGATGCTTCACTTCAGGTTTGCTGTATCCCTTGGACCTTCTTATTGACGATGAAACACAGAAATTGCATCCGAATTTAATACTAAATGCACAATGCCGACTTAAGTACAAGAGGACTGACACTCTCACTTTCTATGATTTGAACCTCTCCTGTGAGTTAAGTTCTCGATTCCGATGCTCCACTTCAGGTTTACTGTATCCCTTGGACCTTCTCATTGATGATGAAACACAGATATTGCATCCGAATTCAATACAAAAGGCACAGTGCCGACTTAAGTACAAGAGGACTGAAACGCTCACTTTCTATGATTTGATCATCTCCTGTGAGTCCAGTTTTAGATTCCGATGCTTCAATTCAATCTTTCTGTATCCCTTGTACCTTCTTATTGACGATGAAACACAGAAATTGCATCCGAATTTAATACAAAAGGCACAATGCCGACTTAAGTACAAGAGGACTGACACTCTCACTTTCTATGATTGGAACCTCTCCTGTGAGTCCAGTATTAGATTCCGATGCTTCACTTCAGGTTTACTGTATCCCTTGGACCTACCTATTGACGATGAAACACAGAAATTGCATCCGAATTTAATACAAAAGGCACAATGCCGACTTAATTACAAGAGGACTGACACTCTCACTTTCTATGATTTGAACCTCTCCTGTGAGTCCAGTTTAGATTCCGATGCTTCACTTCAGGTTTACTGTATTCCTTGGACCTTCTTATTGACGATGAAACACACAAATTGCATCCGAATTTAATACAAAAGGCACAATGCCGACTTAAGTACAAGAGGACTGACACTCTAACTGTCTATGATTTGAACCGCTCCTGTGAGTCCAGTTTTTGATTCCGATGCTACACTTCATGTTTACTGTATCCCTTGGACCTTCGTATTAACGATTAAACACAGAAAATGCATCCGTGTTTAATACAAAAGGCACAATGCCGACTTAAGTACAAGAGGACTGACATTCTAACTTTCCATGATTTGAACCTCTCCGGTGAGTCCAGTTTTAGTTTACGATGCTTCTCTTCAGGTTTACAGTATAACTTGAACCTTCTTATGGACGATGAAACACAGAAATTGCATCCAAACGTAATACAAAAGGCACAATGCCGACCTAAGTACAAGAAAACAGACACTCTCACTTTCTATGATTTGAACCTCTCCTGTGAGTCCAGTTTAGTTTCCGATGCTTCACTTCAGGTTTACTGTATCCTTTGGACCTTCTTCTTGACGATGAAACACAGAAATTGCATCCGAAATTAATACAAAAGGCACAATGCCGAATTAAGTATAAGAGGACTGACACTCTCACTTTCTATGATTTGAACCTCTCCTGTGAGTCCAGTTTTAGATTTCGTTGCTTCACTTCAGGTTTACTGTATACCTTGGAACATCTTATTGACCATGAAACACAGAATTTGCATCGGAATCAAATTCAAAATGCACAATGCCGACTCAAGAACAAGAGGACTCACTCTCTGACTTTCTATGATTTGAACCACTCCTGTGAGTCCAGTTTTAGATTCCGATGCTTCACTTCAATCTTACTGTATACCTTGTACCTTCTTATTGACGATGAAACAAAGATATTGCATCCGAATTTAATTCAAAAGGCACAATGACGACATAAGTACAAGAGGACTGAAACTCTCACTTTCTATGATTTGAACCTCTCCTGTGAGTCCAGTTTGAGATTCCGATGCTTCACTTCAGGTTTACTGTATCCCTTGTACCTTCCTATTGACGAAGAAACACAGAAATTGCATCCGAATTTAATACAAAAGGCACAATGCCGTCTTAAGTACATGAGGACTAACACTCTCACTTTCTATGATTTCAACCTCTCATGTGAGTCCAGTTTTAGATTCCGATGTTTCTCTTCAGGTTTACTGCATCCCTTGGACCTTCTTATTGACGATGAAAAACAGAAATTGCATCCGAATTTAATACAAAAGGCACAATGCCGACTTAAGTACAAAAGGACTGACACTCTAACTTTCTATGATTTGAACCTCTCCTGTGAGTCCAGTTTTAGATTCCGATGCTTCACTTCAGGTTTACTGTATCCCTTGTACCTTCTTATTGACGAAGAAACACAGAAATTGCATCCGAATTTAATACAAAAGGCACAATGCCGTCTTAAGTACAAGAGGACTAACACTCTCACTTTCTATGATTTCAACCTCTCATGTGAGTCCAGTTTTAGATTCCGATGTTTCTCTTCAGGTTTACTGCATCCCTTGTACCTTCTTATTGACGATGAATCACAGAAATTGCATCCGAATTTAATACAAAAGGCACAATGCCGACTTAAGTGCAAGAGGACTGGCACTCTAACTTCCTATGATTTGAACCTCTCCTGTGAGTCCAGTTTTAGATTCCGATGCTTCACATCAGGATTACTGTATCCCTTGGACCTTCTTATTGACGATGATACACAGAAATTGCATCCGAATTTAATCGAAAAGGCACAATGCCAACTTAAGTACAAGAGGACTGACACCATAACATTCTATGATTTGAACCTCTCCTGTGAGTCCAGTTTTAGATTCCGATGCTTCACTTCATTTTTACTGTATCCCTTGGACCTTCTTATCGACGATGAAACACAGAAATTGCATCGGAATTAAATTCAAAAGGCACAAAGCTCACTTAAGTACAAGAGGACTGACACTCTGACATTCCTTGATTTGAACCTCTCCAGTGAGACCACTTTTATATTCCGATGCTTCACCTCAGGTTTACTGTATCCCTTGGACCTTCTTATTGACGATGAAACACAGAAATTGCATCCGATTTTAATACAAAACGCACAATGCCGACTTAAGTACAAGAGGACTCGCACTCTCACTTTCTATGATTTGAACCTCTCCCGTGAGTCCTGTTTTAGATTCCGATGCTTCACTTCAGGTTTACAGTATCCTTTGGGCCTTCCTATTGACGATGAAACACAGAAATTGCATCCGAATTTAATACAAAAGGCACAATGCCGACTTAAGTACAAGAGGACTGACACTCTCACTTTCTATGATTTGAAAGTGTCTTGTGAGTCCAGTTTTAGATTCCGATGCTTCACTTCAGGTTTACTGTATCCCTTGGACCTTCTTATTGACGATGAAACACATAAATTGCATCCGAACTTAATACAAAAGGCACAATGCCGACTTAAGTACAAGAGGACTGACACTCTAACTTTCTATGAATTGAATAACTCCTGTGAGTCCAGTTTTAGATTCCGATGCTTCACTTCAGGTTTACTTTATGCCTTGGACCTTCTTGTTGACGATAAAACACAGAAATTGCATTGAAATTTAATACAAAATGAACAATGGCGACTTAAGTACAAGAGGAATGGCACTCTCACTTTCTATGATTTGAACCTCTCTTGTGAGTCCAGTTTTAGATTCCGATGCTTCACTTCAGGTTTACTGTATACCTTGGACCTTCTTATTGACGATGAAACACAGATATTGCCGTCATATTTAATACAAAATGAACAATGCCGACTGAAGTACAAGAGGACTGACACTCTAACATTCTATGATTTGAACCTCTCCTGTAAGTCCAGTTTTTGATTCCGATGCTTCACTTCAGGTTTACTGTATCCCTTGGACCTTCTTATTGACGATGAAGCACAGAAATTGCAATCGAATTTAATACAAAAGCACAATGCCGACTTAAGAGCAAGAGGACTGACACTCTCACTATCAATGATTTGAACCTCTCCTGTGAGTCCAATTTTAGATTCCGATGCTTAACATCAGGTTTACTGTATCCGATGTACTTTCTTATTGACGATTAAATACAGAAATTGCATCCGAATTTAATACAAAAGGCACAATGCCGACTTAAGTACAAGAGGACTGACACTCTGACATTCCTTGATTTGACCCTCTCCTGTGAGACCACTTTTAGATCCCGATGCTACACCTCAGGTTTACTGTATCCCTTGGACATTTATTGTCGATGAAACACAGAAATTGCATCCGATTTTAATACAAAAGGCACAATGCCGACTTAAGTACAAGAGGACTGGCACTCACACTTTCTATGATTTGAACCTCTCCTGTGAGTCCAGTTTTAGATTCCGATGCTTCACTTCAGGTTTACAGTATCCCTTGGACCTTCGTTTTGACGATGAAACACAGAAATTGCATCCGAATTTAATACAAAAGGCACAATGCCGTCTTAAGTACAAGAGGACTAACACTCTCACTTTCTATGATTTCAACCTCTCATGTGAGTCCAGTTTTAGATTCCGATGTTTCTCTTCAGGTTTACTGCATCCCTTGTACCTTCTTATTGACGATGAAAGACATAAATTGCATCCGAATTTAATACAAAAGGCACAATGCCGACTTAAGTGCAAGAGGACTGGCACTCTAACTTCCTATGATTTGAACCTCTCCTGTGAGTCCAGTTTTAGATTCCGATGCTTCACATCAGGATTACTGTATCCCTTGGACCTTCTTATTGACGATGAAACACAGAAATTGCATCCGAATTTAATCGAAAAGGCACAATGCCAACTTAAGTACAAGAGGACTGACACCATAACATTCTATGATTTGAACCTCTCCTGTGAGTCCAGTTTTAGATTCCGATGCTTCACTTCATTTTTACTGTATCCCTTGGACCTTCTTATCGACGATGAAACACAGAAATTGCATCGGAATTAAATTCAAAAGGCACAAAGCTCACTTAAGTACAAGAGGACTGACACTCTGACATTCCTTGATTTGAACCTCTCCAGTGAGACCACTTTTAGATTCCGATGCTTCACCTCAGGTTTACTGTATCCCTTGGACCTTCTTATTGACGATGAAACACAGAAATTGCATCCGATTTTCATACAAAACGCACAATGCCGACTTAAGTACAAGAGGACTCGCACTCTCACTTTCTATGATTTGAACCTCTCCCGTGAGTCCTGTTTTAGATTCCGATGCTTCACTTCAGGTTTACAGTATCCTTTGGGCCTTCCTATTGACGATGAAACACAGAAATTGCATCCGAATTTAATACAAAAGGCACAATGCCGACTTAAGTACAAGAGGACTGACACTCTCACTTTCTATGATTTGAAAGTGTCTTGTGAGTCCAGTTTTAGATTCCGATGCTTCACTTCAGGTTTACTGTATCCCTTGGACCTTCTTATTGACGATGAAACACATAAATTGCATCCGAACTTAATACAAAAGGCACAATGCCGACTTAAGTACAAGAGGACTGACACTCTAACTTTCTATGAATTGAATAACTCCTGTGAGTCCAGTTTTAGATTCCGATGCTTCACTTCAGGTTTACTGTATGCCTTGGACCTTCTTGTTGACGATAAAACACAGAAATTGCATTGAAATTTAATACAAAATGAACAATGGCGACTTAAGTACAAGAGGAATGGCACTCTCACTTTCTATGATTTGAACCTCTCTTGTGAGTCCAGTTTTAGATTCCGATGCTTCACTTCAGGTTTACTGTATACCTTGGACCTTCTTATTGACGATGAAACACAGATATTGCCGTCATATTTAATACAAAATGAACAATGCCGACTGAAGTACAAGATGACTGACACTCGAACATTCTATGATTTGAACCTCTCCTGTAAGTCCAGTTTTTGATTCCGATGCTTCACTTCAGGTTTACTGTATCCCTTGGACCTTCTTATTGACGATGAAGCACAGAAATTGCAATCGAATTTAATACAAAAGCACAATGCCGACTTAAGAACAAGAGGACTGACACTCTCACTATCTATGATTTGAACCTCTCCTGTGAGTCCAATTTTAGATTCCGATGCTTAACATCAGGTTTACTGTATCCGATGTACTTTCTTATTGACGATTAAATACAGAAATTGCATCCGAATTTAATACAAAAGGCACAATGCCGACTTAAGTACAAGAGGACTGACACTCTGACATTCCTTGATTTGACCCTCTCCTGTGAGACCACTTTTAGATTCCTATGCTACACCTCAGGTTTACTGTATCCCTTGGACTTTTTATTGACGATGAAACACAGAAATTGCATCCGATTTTAATACAAAAGGCACAATGCCGACTTAAGTACAAGAGGACTGGCACTCACACTTTCTATGATTTGAACCTCTCCTGTGAGTCCAGTTTTAGATTCCGATGCTTCACTTCAGGTTTACAGTATCCCTTGGACCTTCGTATTGACGATGAAACACAGAAATTGCTTCCGAATTTAATACAAAAGGCACAATGCCGACTTAAGTACAAGAGGACTGACACTCTCACTTTCTATGATTTGAACCTGTCTTGTGAGTTCAGTTTTAGATTCCGATGCTTCACTTCAGGTTTACTGTATCCCTTGGACCTTTTTATTGACGATGAAACACATAAATTGCATCCGAACTTAATACAAACGGCACAATGCCGACTTAAGTACAAGAGGTCTGACACTCTAACTTTCTATGAATTGAATCACTCCTGTGAGTCCAGTTTTAGATTCCGATGCTTCACTTCAGGTTTACTGTATCCCTTGGACCTTCTTATTGACGATGAAACACAGAAATTGCATCCGAATTTAATACAAAAGGCACAATGCCGACTTAAGTACAAGGGGACTGACACTCTAACTTTCTATGATTTGAACCTCTCCTGTGAGTCCAGTTTTAGATTCCGATGCTTCACTTCAGGTTTACTGTATCCCTTGGACCTACTTATTGACGATGAAAAACAGAAATTGCATCCGAATTTAATACAAAAGGCACAATGCCGACTTAAGTACAAGAGGACTGACACTCTAACTTTCTATGATTTGAACCTCTCCTGTGAGTCCAGTTTTAGATTCCGATGCTTCACTTCAGGTTTACTGTATCCCTTGGAACTTCTTATTGACGATGAAACACAGAAATTGCATTCGAATTTAATACAAAAGCACAATGCCGACTTAAGAACACGAGGACTGACTTTCTCACTATCTATGATTTGAACCTCTCCTGTGAGTCCAGTTTTAGATTCCGATGCTTCACTTCTGGTTTACTGTATCCCATGTACCTTCTTATTGACGATTAAATACAGAAATTGCATCCGAATTTAATACAAAAGGCACAATGCCGACTTAAGTACAAGAGGACTAACACTCTCACTTTCTATGATTTGAACCTCTCCTGTGAGTCCAGTTTTAGACTCCGATGTTTCACTTCAGGTTTACTGTATCCCTTGGACCTTCTTATTGACGATGAAACACAGATATTGCATCCGAATTTAATACAAAATGCACAATGCCGACATAAGTAAAAGAGGACTGACACACTCACTTTCTATGATTTGAACCTCTCCTGTGAGTCCAGTTTGAGATTCCGATGCTTCACTTCAGCTTTACTGTATCCCTTGTACCTTCTTATTGACGATGAAACACAGAAATTGCATCCGAATTTAATACAAAAGTCACAATGCCGACTTAAGTACAAGAGGACTGACACTCTCACTTTCTATGATTTGAACCGCTACTGTGAGTCCAGTATTAGATTCCGATGCTTCACTTCAGGTTTACTGTATCCCTTGGACCTTCTTATTGACGATGCAACACAGACATTGCATCTGAGTTTAATACATAAGGCACAATGCCGACTTAAGTACAAGAGGACTGACACTATCACTTTCTATGATTTGAACCTCTCTCGTGAGTCCAGTGCTAGATTCCGATGCCTCACTTCAGGTTTACTGTATCCCTTGGACTTTCTTATAGACGATGAAACACATAAATTGCATCCGAATTTAATACAAAAGGCACAATGCCGACTTATGTACAAGAGGACTGACACTCTAACTTTCTATGAATTGAATCTCTCCTGTGAGTCCAGTTTTAGATTCCGATGCTTCACTTCAGGTTTACTGTATACCTTGGACCTTCTTATTGACGATGAAACACAGAAATTGCATTCAAATTTAATACAAAATGAACAATGCCGACTTAAGTACAAGAGGACTGACACTATAACTTTCTATGATTTGAACCCCTCCTGTGAGTTAAGTTCTAGATTCCGATTCTTCACTTCAGGTTTACTGTATCCCTTGGCCCTTGTCATTGACGATGAAACACAGATATTGCATCCGAATTCAACACAAAAGGCACAATGCCGACTTAAGTACAAGAGGACTGAAACTCTCACTCTCTATGATTTGAACATCTCCTGTGAGTCCAGTTTTAGATTCCGATGCTTCACTTTAATCTTTCTGTATACCTTGGACCATCTTATTGACGATGAAACACAGAAATTGCATCCGAATTTAATACAGAAGGCAATATGCCGACTTAAGTACAAGAGGACTGACACTCTCACTTTCTATGATTTGAACCTCTCCTGTGAGTCCAGTTTTAGATTCCGATGCTTCACTTCAGGTTTACTGTATCCCTTGTACCTTCTTATTGACGATGAAACACAGAAATTGCATCCGAATTTAATACAAAAGGCACAATGCCGACTTAAGTACAAGAGGACTGACACTCTATCTTTCTATGATTTGAACCTCTCCTGTGAGTCCAGTTTGAGATTCCGATGCTTCACTTCAGGTTTTCTGTATCCCTTGGAACTTCTTATTGACGATGAAACACAGAAATTTCATCCGAATTTAATACAAAAGTCACAATGCCGACTTAAGTACAAGAGGACTGACACTCTCACTTTCTATGATTTGAACCGCTCCTGTGAGTCCAGTATTAGATTCCGATGCTTCACTTCAGGTTTGCTGTATCCCTTGGACCTTCTTGTTGACGATGAAACACAGAAATTGCATCCGAATGTAATACTAAATGCACAATGCCGACTTAAGTACAAGAGGACTGACACTCTCACTTTCTATGATTTGAACCTCTCCTGTGAGTTAAGTTCTAGATTCCGATGCTTCACTTCAGGTTTACTGTATCCCTTGGCCCTTCTCATTGACGATGAAACACAGATATTGCATCCGAATTCAATACAAAAGGCACAATGCCGACTTAAGTACAAGAGGACTGAAACTCTCACTTTCTATGATTTGAACATCTCCTGTGAGTCCAGTTTTAGATTCCGATGCTTCACTTCAATCTTTCTGTATACCTTGGACCATCTTATTGACGATGAAACACAGAAATTGCATCCGAATTTAATACAGAAGGCAATATGCCGACTTAAGTACATGAGGACTGACACTCTCACTTTCTATGATTTGAACCTCTCCTGTGAGTCCAGTTTTAGATTCCGATGCTTCACTTCAGGTTTACTGTATCCCTTGTACCTTCTTATTGACGATGAAACACAGAAATTGCATCCGAATTTAATACAAAAGGCACAATGCCGACTTAAGTACAAGAGGACTGACACTCTATCTTTCTATGATTTGAACCTCTCCTGTGAGTCCAGTATTAGATTCCGATGCTTCACTTCAGGTTTACTGTATCCCTTGGACCTACCTATTGACGATGAAACACAGAAATTGCATCCGAATTTAATACAAAAGGCACAATGCCGACTTAAGTACAAGAGGACTGACACTCTCACTTTCTATGATTTGAACCTCTCCTGTGAGTCCAGTTTAGATTCCGATGCTTCACTTCAGGTTTACTGTATTCCTTGGACCTTCTTATTGACGATGAAACACAGAAATTGCATCCGAATTTAATACAAAAGGCACAATGCCGACTTAAGTACAAGAGGACTGACACCCTAACTTTCTATGATTTGAACCGCTCCTGTGAGTCCAGTTTTTGATTCCGATGCTACACTTCATGTTTACTGTATCCCTTGGACCTTCGTATTAGCGATTAAACACAGAAAATGCATCCGAATTTAATACAAAAGGCACAATGCCGACTTAAGTACAAGAGGACTGACATTCTAACTTTCCATGATTTGAACCTCTCCGGTGAGTCCAGTTTTAGTTTACGATGCTTCTCTTCAGGTTTACAGTATAACTTGAACCTTCTTATGGACGATGAAACACAGAAATTGCATCCAAACGTAATACAAAAGGCACAATGCCGACCTAAGTACAAGAAAACAGACACTCTCACTTTCTATGATTTGAACCTCTCCTGTGAGTCCAGTTTAGTTTCCGATGCTTCACTTCAGGTTTACCGTATCCTTTGGACCTTCTTCTTGACGATGAAACACAGAAATTGCATCCGAAATTAATACAAAAGGCACAATGCCGAATTAAGTATAAGAGGACTGACACTCTAACTTTCTATGATTTGAATCTCTCCTGTGAGTCTAGATTTAGATTCCGATGCTACACTTCAGGATTACTGTATCCCTTGGACCCTCTTATTGACGATGAAACACAGATATTGCATCCGAATTTAATCGAAAAGGCACAATGCGGACTTAAGTACAAGAGGACTGACACTCTCACTTTCTATGATTTGAACCTCTCGTGTGAGTCCAGTTTTAGATTCCGATGCTACACTTCAGGATTACTGTATGCCTTGGACCTTCTTGTTGACGATAAAACACAGAAATTGCATCCGAATTTAATACAAAAGGCACAATGCCGACTTAAGTACAGGAGGACTGACACTCTGACATTCCTTGATTTGAACCTCTCCTGTGAGACCACTTTTAGATTCCGATGCTACACCTCAGGTTTACTGTATCCCTTGGACATTTTATTGACGATGAAACACAGAAATTGCATCCGATTTTAATACAAAAGGCACAATGCCGACTTAAGTACAAGTGGACTGGCACTCACACTTTCTATGATTTGAACCTCTCCTGTGAGTCTAGTTTTAGATTCCGATGCTTCACTTCAGGTTTACAGTATCCCTTGGAACTTCGTATTGACGATGAAACACAGAAATTGCTTCCGAATATATTACAAAAGGCACAATGCCGACTTAAGTACAAGAGGACTGACACTCTAATTTTCTATGAATTGAATCACTCCTGTGAGTCCAGTTTTAGATTCCGATGCTTCACTTCAGGTTTACTGTATGCCTTGGACCTTCTTGTTGACGATAAAACACAGAAATTGCATTCAAATTTAATACAAAATGAACAATGCCTACTTAAGTACAAGAGGACTGGCACTCTCACCTTCTATGATTTGAACCTCTCCTGTGATTCCAGTTTTAGATTCCGATGCTGCACTTCAGGTTTACTGTATACCTTGGACCTTCTTATTGACGATGAAACACAGATATTGCCGTCAAATTTAATACAAAATGAACAATGCTGACTGAAGTACAAGAGGACTGACACTCTAACATTTTATGATTTGAACCTCTCCTGTAAGTCCAGTTTTAGATTCCGATGCTTGACTTCAGGTTTACTGTATCCCTTGGAACTTCTTATTGACGATGAAACACAGAAATTGCATTCGAATTTAATACAAAAGCACAATGCCGACTTAAGAACACGAGGACTGACACTCTCACTATCTATGATTTGAACCTCTCCTGTGAGTCCAGTTTTAGATTCCGATGCTTCAATTCTGGTTTACTGTATCCCATGTACCTTCTTATTGACGATGAAATACAGAAATTGCATCCGAATTTAATACAAAAGGCACAATGCCGACTTAAGTACAAGAGGACTAACACTCTCACTTTCTATGATTTGATCCTCTCCCGTGAGTCCAGTTTTAGATTCCGATGCTTCACTTCAGGTTTACTGTATCCCTTGGACCCTCTTACTGACGATTACACACAGAAATTGCTTCCGAATTTAATACAAAGGGCACAATGCCGACTTTAGTACAAGAGGACTGACACTATAACTTTCTATGATTTGAACCTCTCCGGTGAGTCCAGTTTTAGATTCCGATGCTTCACTTCAGGTTTACTGTATACTTTGGACCTTCTTATTCACGATGAAACACAGAAATTGCATCCGAATTTAATACAAAAGGCACATTGCCAACCTAAATACAAGAGGACAGACACTCTAACTTTCTATGATTGGAACCACTCCTGTGAGTCTAGTTGTAGATTCCGATGCTTCACTTCAGGTTTACTGTAACCCTTGGACCTTCTTATTGACGATGAAACACAGAAATTGCATCCGAATTTAATACAAAAGGCACAATGCCTACTTAAGTACAAGATTACTGACACTCTCACTTTCTATGATTTGAACCTCTCCTGTGAGTCCAGTTTTAGATTCCGATTCTACACTTCAGGTTTACTGTATACCTTGGACCTTCTTATTGACGATATGACACAGAAATTGCATCCGAATTGAATCCAAAAGGAACAATGCCGACTTAAGTACAAGAGGACTGACACACTAACTTTCTATGATTTGAACCTGTCCTTTGAGTCCAGTTTTAGATTCCGATGCCTCACTACAGGTTTACTGTATCCCTTGGACCTTCTTATTGACGATGAAACACAGAAATTGCATCCGATTTTAATACAAAAGGCACAATGCCGACTTAAGTTTAAGAGGACTGACACTCTAACTTTCTATGATTTGAACTTCTCCTGTGAGTCCAGTTTTAGATTCCGATGCCTCACGTCTGGTTTACTGTATCCCTTGGACCTTCTTATTGACGATGAAACACAGAAATTGCATCCGAATTTAATACAAAAGGCACAATGCCGACTTAAGTACAAGAGGACTAACACTCTAACTTTCTATGATTTGAACCTCTGCTGTGAGTCCCGTTTTAGATTCCGATGCTTCACTTCAGGTTTACTGTATACCTTGGACCTTCTTATTGACGATGAAACACAGAAATTGCATTCAAATTTAATACAAAATGCACAATGCCGACTTAAGTACAAGAGGACTGACACGCTAACTTTCTATGATTTGAACCTCTCCTGTGAGTCCAGTTTTAGATTCCGATGCTTCACTTCAGGTTTACTGTATCCCTTGGACCTTCTTATCGACGATGAAACACAGAAATTGCATCCGAATGTAATACAAAAGGCACAATGCCGATTTCAGTTCTAGAGGACTGACACTCTCACTTTCTATGATTTGAACCTCTCTTGTGAGTCCAGTTTTAGATTCCGATGCTTCACTTCAGGATTACTGTATCCCTTGGACCTTCTTATTGACGATGAAGCACATAAATTGCATCCGAATTTAATACAAAAGGCACAATGCCAACTTAAGTACAAGAGGACTGCCACTCTAATTTTCTATGAATTGAATCACTCCTGTGAGTCCAGTTTTAGATTCCGATGCTTCACTTCAGGTTTACTGTATACCTTGGACCTTCTTATTGACGATGAAACACAGATATTGCCGTCAAATTTAATACAAAATGAACAATGCCGACTTAAGTACAAGAGGACTGACACTAACTTTTTATGACTTGAACCACTCCTGTGAGTCCAGTTTTAGATTCCGATGCTTCACTTCAGGTTTACTGTATCCCTTGGACCTTCTTATTGACGATGAAACACAGAAATTGCATCCCAATTTAATACAAAAGGCACAATGCCGACTTCAGTCCAAGAGGACTGACACTCTCACTTTCTATGATTTGAACCTCTCTTGTGAGTCCAGTTTTAGATTCCGATGCTTTACTTCAGGATTACTGTATCCCTTGGACCTTCTTATTGACGATGAAACACATAAATTGCATCCGAACTTAGTACAAAAGGCACAATGCCGACATAAGTACAAGAGGACTGACACTCTAACTTTCTATGAATTGAATCACTCCTGTGAGTCCAGTTTTAGATTCCGATGCTTCACTTCAGGTTTACTGTATACCTTGCACCTTCTTATTGACGATGAAACACAGATATTGCCGTCAAATTTAATACAAAATGAACAATGCCGACTTAAGTACAAGAGGACTGACACTCTAACTTTTTATGATTTGAACCTCTCCTGTAAGTCCAGTTTTAGATTCCCATGCTTCACTTCAGGTTTACTGTATCCCTTGGACCTTCTTATTGACGATGAAACACAGAAATTGCATCCGAATATAATACAAAAGGCACAACGCCGACATAAGTACTAGAGGACTGACACTCTCACTTTCTATGATTTCAACCTATCCTGTGAATCCAGTTTTAGATTCCGATGCTTCTCTTCAGGTTTACTGTATCCCTTGGACCTTCTTATTGACGAAGAAACTCAGAAATTGCATCCGAATTTAATACGAAAGGCACAAGGCCGACTTATGTGCAAGTGGACTGACACTCTAAATATCTATGATTTGAACCTCTCCTGTGAGTCCAGTTTTAGATTCTGGTGCTTCAATTCAGGTTTACTGTATCCCTTGGACCTTCTTATTGACGATGAATCACAGAAATTGCATCCGAATTCAATACAAAAGGCACAATGCCGACTTAAGTACAAGTGGACTGACACTCTCACTTTCTATGATTTTAACCTATCCTGTGAGTCTAGTTTTAGATTCCGATGCTTCACTTCAGGTTATCTGTATCCATTGGACCTCCTTATTGACGATGAAACACAGAAATTGCATCCGAATTTAATACAAAAGGCACAATGCCGACTTATGTGCAAGAGGACTGACACTCTAAATATCTATGATTTGAACCTCTCCTGTGTGTCCAGATTTAGATTCCGATGCTTCACTTCAGGTTTACTTTATACCTTGGACCTTCATATAGACGATGAAACACAGAAATTGCATCCGAATTCAATACAAAAGCAACAATGTCGACTTAAGTGCAAGAGGACTGGAACTCTCACTTTCTATGATTTGAACCACTCCTGTGAGTCCATTTTTAGATTCCGATGCTTCACTTCAGGTTTACTGTATCCATTGTACCATCTTATTAACGATGTAACACAGAAATTGCATCCGAATTTAATACAAAAGACACAATGCCGACTGAAGTACTAGAAGACTGACACTCTCAGTTTCAATGATTTGAACCTCTCTTGTATGTCCTGTTTTAGATTCCGATGCTTCACTTCAGGTTTACTGTATCTCTTGTACCATCTTATTGACGATGAAACACAGAAATTGCACCCGAATTTAATACAAAAGGCACAATGAGGACTTAAGTACAAGAGGACAGACACTCTCACTTTCTATGACTTGAACCTCTCCTGTGAGCCCAGTTATGCATTCCGATGCTTCACTTCAGGTTTACTGTATCCCTTGGACCTTCTTATTAACGATGAAACACAGAAATTGCATTAGAATTTAATGCAAAAGGCACAATGCCGGCTTAAGTACAAGAGGACTTACACTCACACTTTCTATGATTTGAACCTCTCTTGTGAGTCCAGTTTTAGATTCCGATGCTTCGCTTCAGGTTTACTGTATCCCTTGTACCTTCATATTGACGATGAAACACAGATATTGCATCCGCATTTAATCCAAAAGGCACAATGCCGACTTAAGTACAAGAGGACTGACACTCTCACTTTCTATGATTTGAACCTCTCCTGTGAGTTCAGTTTTAGATTCCGATGCTTCACTTCAGGTTTGCTGTATCCCTTGGACCTTCTTATTGACGATGAAACACATACAACGCATCCGAATTTGATACAAAAGGCAAAATGCCGACTTAAGTACAAGAGGACTTGCACTCTCATATTCAATGATTTGAACCTCTCCTGTGAGTCCAGTTTCCGATTCCAATGCTTCACTTCACTTTTCCTGTATACCTTGGACCTTCTTATTGTCGATGAAACACAGAAATTGCATCCGAATTTAATACAAAAGGCACAATGGCGACTTAAGTACAAGAGGACTGACACTCTCACTTTCTATTATTTGAACCTATCCTGTGAGTTTAGTTTTAGATTCCGATGCTTCACTTCAGGTTTACTCTATCCCTTGGACCTTCTTATTGACGATGAAACAAAGAAATTGCATTCGAATTTAATACAAAAGGCACAATGCCGACTTAAGTACAAGAGGACAGACACTCCCTATGATTTGATCCTCTCCTGTGAGTCCAGTTTTAGATTCCGATGCTTCACTTCAGGTTTACTGTATACCTTGGACCTTCTTATCGATGATGAAACACAGAAATTGCCTCCGAATTAATACAAAAGGCACAATGCTGACTTAAGTACAAGAGGACTGACACTCTAATTTTCTATGATATGAACCTCTACTGTGAGTCCAGTTTTAGATTCCGATGCTTCACTTCAGGTTTACTGTATCGCTTGGACCTCCTTATTGACGTTGAAACACAGAAATTGCATCCGAATTTATTACGAATGGCACAATGCCGACTTAAGTACGAGAGGACTGTCACTCTAACTTTCTATGATTTGAACCTCTCCAGAGAGTCCAGTTTTAGATTCCGATGCTTCACTTCAGGTTTACTGTATCCCTTGGACCTCCTTATTGACGATGAAACACAGAAATTGCATCCGAATTTAATACAAAAGACAAATGCCGACATAAGTACAAGAGGACTGACACTCTCACTTTCTATGATTAGAACCTATCCTGTGAGTCCAGTTTTAGATTCCGATGCTTCACTTCAGGTTTACTGTATCCCTTGGACCTTCTTATTGACGATGAAACACAGAAATTGCATCCGAATTTAATACAAAAGGCACAATGCCGACTTAAGTACAAGAGGACTGACAGTCTCACTTTCTATGATTTGAACCCCTCCTGTGAGTCCAGTTTTAGACTCCGATGTTTCACTTCAGGTTTACTGTATCCCTTGGACCTTCTTATTAACGATGAAGCACAGAAATTGCATCCGAATTTAATACAAAAGGCACAATGCCGACATAAGTACAAGATTACTGACACTCTCACTTTCCATGATTTGACCCTCTCCTGTGAGTACAGTTTTAGATTCCGATGCTTCACTTCAGGTTTGCTGTATCCCTTGGACCTTCTTATTGACGATGAAACACATACAACGCATCCGAATTTAATACAAAAGGCAAAATGCCGACTTAAGTACAAGAGGACTTGCACTCTCATATTCAATGATTTGAACCTCTCCTGTGAGTCCAGTTTCCGATTCCAATGCTTCACTTCACTTTTCCTGTATACCTTGGACCTTCTTATTGTCGATGAAACACAGAAATTGCATCCGAATTTAATACAAAAGGCACAATGGCGACTTAAGTACAAGAGGACTGACACTCTCACTTTCTATTATTTGAACCTATCCTGTGAGTTTAGTTTTAGATTCCGATGCTTCACTTCAGGTTTACTCTATCCCTTGGACCTTCTTATTGACGATGAAACAAAGAAATTGCATTCGAATTTAATACAAAAGGCACAATGCCGACTTAAGTACAAGAGGACAGACACTCCCTATGATTTGATCCTCTCCTGTGAGTCCAGTTTTAGATTCCGATGCTTCACTTCAGGTTTACTGTATACCTTGGACCTTCTTATCGATGATGAAACACAGAAATTGCCTCCGAATTAATACAAAAGGCACAATGCTGACTTAAGTACAAGAGGACTGACACTCTAATTTTCTATGATATGAACCTCTACTGTGAGTCCAGTTTTAGATTCCGATGCTTCACTTCAGGTTTACTGTATCGCTTGGACCTCCTTATCGACGTTGAAACACAGAAATTGCATCCGAATTTATTACGAATGGCACAATGCCGACTTAAGTACGAGAGGACTGTCACTCTAACTTTCTATGATTTGAACCTCTCCAGAGAGTCCAGTTTTAGATTCCGATGCTTCACTTCAGGTTTACTGTATCCCTTGGACCTCCTTATTGACGATGAAACACAGAAATTGCATCCGAATTTAATACAAAAGACAAATGCCGACATAAGTACAAGAGGACTGACACTCTCACTTTCTATGATTAGAACCTATCCTGTGAGTCCAGTTTTTGATTCCGATGCTTCACTTCAGGTTTACCGTATCCCTTGGACCTTCTTATTGACGATGAAACACAAAAATTGCATCCGAATTTAATACAAAAGGCACAATAAAGACTTAAGTACAGGAGGACTGACACTCCAACTAAATATTATTTGAACCTGCCCTGTGAGTCCAGTTTAAGTTTCCGATGCTTCACTTCAGGTTTACTGTATCAGTTGGACCTTCTTATTGACGATGAAACACAGAAATTGCATCCGAATTTAATACAAAAGGCACAATGCCGACTTAAGTACAAGTGGACTGACACTCTGACATTCTATGATTTGAACCTCTCCTGTGAGTCCAGTTTAGATTCCGATGCTTCACTTCAGGTTTACTGTATCCCTTGGACCTTCTTATTGACGAAGAAACACAGAAATTGCATCCGAATATAATACAAAAGGCACAATGCTGACATATGTGCAAGAGGACTGACACTCTAAATATCTATGATATGAACCTCTCCTGTGTGTCCAGTTTTAGATTCCGATGCTTCACTTCAGGTTTACTGTATCCCTTGGACCTTCTTATTGATGATGAAATACAGATATTGCCTCCAAAGTAATACAAAAGGCACAATGCCGACATAAGTACAAGAGGACTGACACTCACTTTCTATGATTTGAACCTCTCGTGTGAGTTAAGTTCTAGATTCCGATGCTTCACTTCAGGTTTACTGTCTCCCTTGGACCTCCTTATTGACGTTGAAACACAGAAATTGCATCCGAATATAATACGAAAGGCACAATGCCGACTTAAGTACGAGAGGACTGTCACTCTAATTTTCTATGATTTGAACCTCTCCTGTGAGTCCAGTTTTAGATTCCGATGCTTTTCTTCAAGTTTACTGAATACCTTGGAATTTCTTATTGACGATGAAACACAGAAATTGCATCGGAATTAAATTCATCAGGCACAATGCCGACTTAAGTACAAGAGGACTGACACTCTGACTTTCTATGATTTGCACCTCTTCTGTGAGTCCAGTTTTAGATTCTGATGCTTCAATTCAGGTTTACTGTATGCCTTGGACCCTCTTATTGACGATGAAACACAGAAATTGCATCCGAATTTAATACAAATGGCACAATGCCGACTTAAGTACAAGAGGACTGACACTCTCACTTTCTATGTTTTTAACCTCTCCTGTGAGTCCAGTTTTAGATTCCGATGCTTCACTTCAGGTTTACTGTATCCCTTGGACCTTCTTATTGACGATGAAACACAGAAATTGCATCCGAATTTAATACAAAAGGCACAATGCCGACTTAAGTACTAGAGGACTGACACTCTCACTATCTATGATTTGAACCTCTCTTGTGAGTCCTGTTTTAGATTCCGATGCTTCACTTCAGGTTTACTGTATCCCTCGTACCATCTTATTGACGATGAAACACAGAAATTGCATCTGAATTTAATACAAAAGCACAATGCCGGCATAAGTACAAGAGGACAGACACTCTCACATTCTATGATTTGAACCTCTCGTATGAGTTAAGTTCTAGATTCCGATACTTCACTTCAGGTTTACTGTATCCCTTGGGCCTTCTTATTGACGACGAAACACAGAAATTGCATCCGAATTTAATACAAAAGGCACAATGCTGACTTAGGTACAAGAGGACTGTCACTCTCACCTTCTATGATTTGCACCTATCCTGTAAGTCCAGTTTTAGATTCCGATGCTTCACTTCAGGTTTACTGTATCCCTTGGACCTTCTTATTGACGAAGAATCACAGAAATTGCATCCGAATATAATACAAAAGGCACAATGCCGACATATGTGCAAGAGGACTGACACTCTAAATATCTATGATTTGAACCTCTCCTGTGTGTCCAGTTTTAGATTCCGATGCTTCACTTCAGGTTTACTGTATACCTTGGACCTTCTTATTGATGATGAAACACAGAAATTGCATCCGAATTAGATACTAAAGGCACAATGTCGACTTAAGTACAAGAGGACTGGCATTCTCACTTTCTATGATTTGAACCACTCCTGTGAGTCCAGTTTTAGATTCCGATGCTTCACTTCAGGTATGCTGTATCCCTTGGACCTTCTTATTGACGATGAAACACAGAAATTGCATGCGAATTTAATACAAAAGGCACAATGCCGACTTAAGTACAAGAGGACTGACACTCTAACCATCTATGATTTGAACCTCTTCTGTGAGTCCAGTTTTAGATTCTGATGCTTCAGCTCAGGTTTACTGTATGCCTTGGACCCTCTTATTGACGATGAAACACAGAAATTGCATTTGAATTTAATACAAATGGCACAATGCCGACTTAAGTACAAGAGGACTGACACTCTCACTTTCTATATTTTGAACCTCTCCTGTGAGTCCAGTTTTAGATTCCGATGCTTCACTTCAGGTTTACTGTATCCCTTGTACCATCTTATTGACGATGAAACACAGAAATTGCATCTGAATTTAATACAAAAGCACAATGCCGACCTAAGTACAAGAGGACAGACACTCTCACATTCTATGATTTGAACCTCTCGTATGAGTTAAGTTCTACGTTCCCATGTTTCAATTCAGGTTTACTGTATCCCTTGGACCTTCTTATTGACGATGAAACACAGAAATTGCATCCGAATTTAATACAAAAGGCACAATGCCGACTTAAGTACAAGAAGACTGAGACTCTCACTTTCTATGATTTGAACCTCACCTGTGAGTCTAGTTTTAGATTCCGATGCTTCACTTCAGGTTTACTGTATCCCTTGGACCTTCTTACTAACGATGAAACACTGAAATTGCATCCGAATTAAATACAAAAGGCACAATGCCGACTTAAGTACAAGAGGACTGACACTTTAACTTTCTATGATTTGAAGCTCCCGTGTGAGTCCAGTTTTAGTTTCCGATGCTTCACTTCAGGTTTACTGTATACCTTGGAACATCTTTTTGACGATGAAACAGAAATTGCAACGGAATTAAATTCAAAAGGTACAATGCCGACTTAAGAACAAGAGTTCTGACTCTCTGACTTTCTATGATTTGAACCACTCCAGTGAGTCCTGTTTTAGATTCCGATGCTTCACTACAGGTTTACTGTATCCCTTGTACCATCTTATTGACGATGAAACACAGAAATTTCATCTGAATTTAATACAAAAGCACAATGCCGACCTAAGTACAAGAGGACAGACACTCTCACTTTCTATGATTTGAACCCCTCCTGTGAGTCCAGTTTTAGACTCCGATGTTTCATTTCAGGTTTACTGTATCCCTTGGACCTTCTTATTAACGATGAAGCATAGAAATTGCATCCGAATTTAATACAAAAGGCACAATGCCGACATAAGTACAAGAAGACTGAAATTCTCACTTTCTATGATTTGAACCTCACCTGTGAGTCCAGTTTTAGATTCTGATGCTTCACTTCAGGTTTACTGTATACCTTGGAACATCTTATTGACGATGAAACACAGAAATTGCATCGGAATTAAATTCAAATGGCACAATGCCGACTTAAGTCAAGAGTTCTGACTCTCTGGCTTTCTATGATTTGGACCTCTCCTGTCAGTCCAGTTTTAGATTCCGATGCTTCACTTCAATCTTACTGTAAACTTTGGACCTTCTTATTGACGATGAAACACAGAAATTGCATCCGAATTTAATACAAAAGGCACAATGCCGACATATGTGCAAGAGGACTGACACTCTAAATATCTACGGTTTGTACCTCTCCTGTGTGTCCTGTTTTAGATTCCGATGCTTCACTTCAGGTTTACTGTATGCCTTGGACCTTCTTATTGACGATGAAACACTGAAATTGCATCAGAATTAAATACTAAAGGCACAATGTCGACTTAAGTACAAGAGGACTGGCACTCTCACTTTCTATGATTTGAACCACTCCTGTGAGTCCAGTTTTAGATTCCGATGCTTCACTTCAGGTTTGCTGTATCCCTTGGACCTTCTTATTGACGGTGAAACACAGAAATTGCATCCGAATTTAATACAAGAGGCACAATGCCGACTTAAGTACAAGAAGACTGAAACTCTCACTTTCACTGATTTGAACCTCTCCTGTGAGTCCAGTTTTAGATGCCGATGCTTCACTTGAGGTTTACTGTATCCCTTGGACCTTCTTACTGACGATGAAACACAGAAATTGCATCCGAATTAAATATAAAAGGCACAATGCCGACTTAAGTACAAGAGGACTGACACTTTAACTTTCTATGATTTGAAGCTCCCGTGTGAGTCCAGTTTTAGATTCCGATGCTTCACTTCAGGTTTACTTTATACCTTTGAACATCTTATTGACGATGAAACACAGAAATTGCACCGGAATTAAATTCAAAAGGCACAATGCCGACTTAAGAACAATAGTTCTAACTATCTGGCTTTCTATGATTTGAACCTCTCCTGTGAGTCCAGTTTTAGATTCCAATGCTTCACTTCAATCTTACTGTATACTTTGGACCTTCTTATTGACGATGAAACACAGAAATTGCATCCGAATTTAATACAAAAGGCACAATGCCGACTTAAGTACAAGGGGACTGACACTCTCACTTTCTATGATTTGAACCTCTCCTGAGAGTCCAGTTTTAGACTCCGATGTTTCACTTCAGGTTTACTGTATCCCTTGGACCTTCTTATTGACGATGAAACACAGAAATTGCATCCGAATTTAATACAAAAGGCACAATGCCGACATAAGTACAAGAGGACTGACACTCTCACTTTCATTGATTTGACCCTCTCCTGTGAGTACAGTTTTAGATTCCGATGCTTCACCTCGGGTTTACTGTATCCCTTGTACCTTCTTATTGACGATGAAACACAGAAATTGCATCCGAATTTAATACAGAAGGCACAATGCCGACTTAAGTACAAGAGGACTGACACTCTCACATTCTATGATTTGAACCTCTCCTGTGAGTCCAGTTTAGATTCCGATGATTCACTTCAGGTTTACTGTATCCCTTGGACCTTTTTATTGACGATGAAACACAGAAATTGCATCCGTATTTAATACAAAAGGCACAATGCCGACTTAACTAAAAGAGGACTGACACTCTCATTATCTATGATTTGAACCTCTCCTGTGGGTCCAGTTTTAGATTCCGATGCTTCACTTCAGGTTTACTGTATCCCTTGGACCTTTTTATTGACGATGAAACACAGAAATTGCATCCGTATTTAATACAAAAGGCACAATGCCGACTTAAGTACAAGTGGACTGACACTCTCACATTCTATGATTTGAACCTCTCCTGTGAGTCCAGTTTAGATTCCGATGATTCACTTCAAGTTTACTGTATCCCTTGGATCTTCTAATTGACGATGAAACACAGAAATTGCATCCGAATTTAATACAAAAGGCACAATGCCGACTTAAGTACAAGAAGACTGAAAATCTCTCTTTCTATGATTTGAACCTCTCCTGTGAGTCCAGTTTTAGATTCCTTTGCTTCACTTCACGTTTACTGTATACCTTGGAACATCTTATTGACGATGAAACACAGAAATTGCATCGGAATTAAATTCAAAAGGCACAATGCCGACTTAAGAACAAGAGTTCTGACTCTCTGGCTTTCTATGATTTGGACCTCTCCTGTCAGTCCAGTTTTAGATTCCGATGCTTCACTTCAATCTTACTGTATACTTTGGACCTTCTTATTGACGATGAAACACAGAAATTGCATCCGAATTTTAAACAAAAGGCACAATGCCGACTTAACTACAAGAGGACTGACACTTTCATTTTCTATGATTTGAACCTCTCCTGTGGGTCCAGTTTTAGATTCAGATGCTTCACTTCAGGTTTACTGTATCCCTTGGACCTTCTTATTGACGATGAAACACAGAAATTGCATCCGAATTTAATACAAAAGACACAATGCCGACTTAAGTACAAGAGGACTGACACTCACTTTCTATGATTTGAACCTCTCGTGTGAGTTAAGTTCTAGATTCCGATGCTTCACTTCAGGTTTACTGTATCCCTTGGACCTCCTTATTGACGTTGAAACACAGAAATTGCATCCGTATATAATACGAAAGGCACAATGCCGACTTAAGTACGAGAGGACTGTCACTCTAACTTTCTATGATTTGAACCTCACCAGTGAGTCCAGTTTTAGATACCAATGCTTCACTTCAGGTTTACTGTATCCCTTGGACCTTCTTATTGACGATGAAACACAGAAATTGCATCCGAATTTAATACAAAAGGCACAATGCCGACTTAAGTACAAGAGGACTGTCACTCTCACATTCTATGATTTGAACCTATCCTGTAAGTCTAGTTTTAGATTCCGATGCTTCAATTCAGGTTTACTGTATCCCTTGGACCTTCTTATTGACGAAGAAACACAGAAATTGCATCCGAATATAATACATAAGGCACAATGCCGACATATGTGCAAGAGGACTGACACTCTAAATATCTATGATTTGAACCTCTCCTGTGTGTCCAGTTTTAGATTCCGATGCTTCACTTCAGGTTTACTGTATACCTTGGACCTTCTTATTGACGACGAAACACAGAAATTGCATCCGAATTTAATACAAAAGGCACAATGCCGACTTAAGTACAAGAGGACTGACACTCTAACCATCTATGATTTGAACCTCTCCTGTGAGTCCAGTTTTAGATTCCGATGCTTCTCTTCAGGTTTACTGAATACCTTGGAATTTCTTATTGACGATGAAACACAGAAATTGCATCGGAATTAAATTCATCAGGCACAATGCCGACTTAAGTACAAGAGGACTGACACTCTGACTTTCTATGATTTGAACCTCTCTTGTGAGTCCTGTTTTAGATTCCGATGCTTCACTTCAGGTTTACTGTATCCCTTGGACCTTCTTACTGACGATGAAACACTGAAATTGCATCCGAATTAAATACAAAAGGCACAATGCCGACTTAAGTACAAGAGGACTGACACTTTAACTTTCTATGATTTGAAGCTCCCGTGTGAGTCCAGTTTTAGTTTCCGATGCTTCACTTCAGGTTTACTGTATACCTTGGAACATCTTATTGACGATGAAACACAGAAATTGCATCCGAATTTAATACAAAAGGCACAATGCCGACTTAAGTACAAGAGGACCGTCACTCTCACCTTCTATGATTTGAACCTATCCTGTAAGTCCAGTTTTAGATTCCGATGCTTCACTTCAGGTTTACTGTATCCCTTGGACCTTCTTATTGACGAAGAAACACAGAAATTGCATCCGAATATAATACAAAAGGCACAATGCCGACATATGTGCAAGAGGACTGACACTCTAAATATCTATGATTTGAACCTCTCCAGTGTGTCCAGTTTTAGATTCCGATGCTTCACTTCAGGTTTACTGTATACCTTGGACCTTCTTATTGACGATGAAACACAGAAATTGCATCCGAATTACATACTAAAGGCACAATGTCGACTTAAGTACAAGAGGACTGGCACTCTCACTTTCTATGATTTGAACCACTCCTGTGAGTCCAGTTTTAGATTCCGATGCTTCACTTCAGGTTTGCTGTATCCCTTGGACCTTCTTATTGACGATGAAACACAGAAATTGCATCCGAATTTAATACAAAAGGCACAATGCCGACTTAAGTACAAGAGGACTGACACTCTAACCATCTATGATTTGAACCTCTCCTGTGAGTCCAGTTTTAGATTCCGATGCTTCTCTTCAGGTTTACTGAATACCTTGGAATTTCTTATTGACGATGAAACACAGAAATTGCATCGGAATTAAATTCATCAGCCACAATGCCGACTTAAGTACAAGAGGACTGACACTCTGACTTTCTATGATTTGAACCTCTTCTGTGAGTCCAGTTTTTGATTCCGATGCTTCACTTCAGGTTTACTGCATCCCTTGGACCTTCTTATTGACGATGAAACACAGAAATTGCATCCAAATTTAATACAAAATTCACAATGCCGACTTAAGTACAAGAGGACGGGCACTCTAATTTTCTATGATTTGAACCTCTCCAGTGAGTCCAGTTTTAGATTCCGATGCCCCACTTCGGGTTTACTGCATCCCTTGGACCTTCTTATTGACGATGAAACACAGAAATTGCATCCGAATTTAATACAAAAGGCACAATGCCGACAAAAGTACAAGAGGACTGACACTCTCAATTTCCATGATTTGACCCTCTCCTGTGAGTACAGTTTTAGATTCCGATGCTTCACTTCAGGTTTACTGTATCCCTTGTACCTTCTTATTGACGATGAAACACAGAAATTGCATCCGAATTTAATACAGAAGGCACAATGCCGACATAAGTACAAGAGGACTGACACTCTCACTTTCTATGATTTGAACCTCTCCTAATAATCCAGTATTAGATTTCGATGCTTGACTTTAGGTTTACAGTATCCCTTGGACCTTCTTATTGACGATGCAACACAGACATTGGATCCGAATTTAATACAAAAGGCACAATGCCGACTTAAGTACAAGAGGACTAACACTCTCAATTTCTATGATTTGAACCACTCCTGTGAGTCCAGTTTTAGATTCTGATGCTTCAATTCAGGTTTACTGTATGCCTTGGACCCTCTTATTGACGATGAAACACAGAAATTGCATCCGAATTTAATACAGAAGGCACAATGCCGACATAAGTACAAGAGGACTGACACTCTCACTTTCTATGATTTGAACCTCTCCTAATAATCCAGTATTAGATTTCGATGCTTGACTTTAGGTTTACAGTATCCCTTGGACCTTCTTATTGACGATGCAACACAGACATTGCATCCGAATTTAATACAAAAGGCACAATGCCGACTTGAGTACAAGAGGACTGACACTCTCACTTTCTATATTTTGAACCTCTCCTGTGAGTCCAGTTTTAGTTTCCGAAGCTTCACTTCAGGTTTACTGTATACCTTGGAACATCTTATTGACGATGAAGCACAGAAATTGCAACGGAATTAAATTCAAAAGGTACAATGCCGACTTAAGAACAAGAGTTCTGACTCTCTGTCTTTCTATGATTTGAACCTCTCCTGTGAGTCCTGTTTTAGATTCCGATGCTTCACTACAGGTTTACTGTATCCCTTGTACCATCTTATTGACGATGAAACACAGAAATTGCATCCGAATTTAATACAAAAGGCACAATGCCGACTTAAGTACAAGAGGACTGACACTCTCACTTTCTATGATTTAAACCTCTCGTGTGAGTTAAGTTCTAGATTCCGATGCTTCACTTCAGGTTTACTGTATCCCTTGGACCTTCTTATTGACGATGAAACACAGAAATTGCATCCGAATTTAATACAAAAGGCACAATGCCGACTTAAGTACAAGAAGACTGAAAATCTCACTTTCTATGATTTGAACCTCTCCTGTGAGTCCAGTTTTAGATTCTGATGGTTCACTTCAGGTTTACTGTAAACCTTGGAACATCTTATTGACGATGAAACACAGAAATTGCATCGGAATTAAATTCAAATGGCACAATGCCGACTTAAGTCAAGAGTTCTGACTCTCTGGCTTTCTATGATTTAAACCTCTCCTGTCAGTCCAGTTTTAGATTCCGATGCTTCACTTCAATCTTACTGTATACTTTGGACCTTCTTAATGACGATGAAACACAGAAATTGCATCCGAATTTAATACAACAGGCACAATGCCGACATATGTGCACGAGGACTGACACTCTAAATATCTATGGTTTGAACCTCTCCTGTGTGTCCTGTTTTAGATTCCGATGCTTCACTTGAGGTTTACTGTATCCCTTGGACCTTCTTACTGACGATGAAACACAGAAATTGCATCCGAATTAAATATAAAAGGCACAATGCCGACTTAAGTACAAGAGGACTGACACTTTAACTTTCTATGATTTGAAGCTCCTGTGTGAGTCCAGTTTTAGATTCCGATGCTTCACTTCAGGTTTACTTTATACCTTTGAACATCTTATTGACGATGAAACACAGAAATTGCACCGGAATTAAATTCAAAAGGCACAATGCCGACTTAAGAACAAGAGTTCTGACTATCTGGCTTTCTATGATTTGAACCTCTCCTGTGAGTCCAGTTATAGATTCCAATGCTTCACTTCAATCTTACTGTATACTTTGGACCTTCTTATTGACGATGAAACACAGAAATTGCATCCGAATTTAATACAAAAGGCACAATGCCGACTTAAGTACAAGGGGACTGACACTCTCACTTTCTATGATTTGAACTTCTCCTGTGAGTCCAGTTTTAGACTCCGATGTTTCACTTCAGGTTTACTGTATCCCTTGGACCTTCTTATTGACAATGAAACACAGAAATTGCATCCGAATTTAATACAAAAGGCACAATGCCGACAAAAGTACAAGAGGACTGACACTCTCACTTTCCATGATTTGACCCTCTCCTGTGAGTACAGTTTTAGATTTCGATGCTTCGCTTCAGGTTTATTGTATCCCTTGTACCTTCTTATTGACGATGAAACACAGAAATTGCATCCGAATTTAATACAGAAGGCACAATGCCGACATAAGTACAAGAGGACTGACACTTTCACTTTCTATGATTTGAACCTCTCCTAATAATCCAGTATTAGATTTCGATGCTTGACTTTAGGTTTACAGTATCCCTTGGACCTTCTTATTGACGATGCAACACAGACATTGCATCCGAATTTAATACAAAAGGCACAATGCCGACTTAAGTACAAGAGGACTAACACTCTCAATTTCTATGATTTGAACCACTCCTGTGAGTCCAGTTTTTGATTCCGATGCTTCACTTCAGGTTTACCGTATCCCTTGGACCTTCTTATTGACGATGAAACACAAAAATTGCATCCGAATTTAATACAAAAGGCACAATGCCGACTTAACTAAAAGAGGACTGACACTTTCATTATCTATGATTTGAACCTCTCCTGTGGGTCCAGTTTTAGATTCCGATGCTTCACTTCAGGTTTACTGTATCCCTTGGACCTTTTTATTGACGATGAAACACAGAAATTGCATCCGAATTTAATACAAAAGGCACAATGCCGACTTAAGTACAAGAGGACTGACACTCTAACCTTCTATGATTTGAACCTCTCCTGTGAGTCCAGTTTAGATTCCGATGATTCACTTCAGGTTTACTGTATCCCTTGGATCTTCTAATTGACGATGAAACACAGAAATTGCATCCGAATTTAATACAAAAGGCACAATGCCGACTTAAGTACAAGAGGACTGACACTCTAACCTTCTATGATTTGAACCTCTCCTGTGAGTCCAGTTTTTGATTCCGATGCTTCACTTCAGGTTTACTGCATCCCTTGGACCTTCTTATTGACGATGAAACACAGAAATTGCATCCAAATTTAATACAAAATTCACAATGCCGACTTAAGTACAAGAGGACGGGCACTCTAATTTTCTATGATTTGAACCTCTCCAGTGAGTCCAGTTTTAGATTCCGATGCCCCACTTCGGGTTTACTGCATCCCTTGGACCTTCTTATTGACGATGAAACACAGAAATTGCATCCGAATTTAATACAAAAGGCACAATGCCGACAAAAGTACAAGAGGACTGACACTCTCACTTTCCATGATTTGACCCTCTCCTGTGAGTACAGTTTTAGATTCCGATGCTTCACTTCAGGTTTACTGTATCCCTTGTACCTTCTTATTGACGATGAAACACAGAAATTGCATCCGAATTTAATACAGAAGGCACAATGCCGACATAAGTACAAGAGGACTGACACTCTCACTTTCTATGATTTGAACCTCTCCTAATAATCCAGTATTAGATTTCGATGCTTGACTTTAGGTTTACAGTATCCCTTGGACCTTCTTATTGACGATGCAACACAGACATTGCATCCGAATTTAATACAAAAGGCACAATGCCGACTTAAGTACAAGAGGACTAACACTCTCAATTTCTATGATTTGAACCACTCCTGTGAGTCCAGTTTTAGATTCTGATGCTTCAATTCAGGTTTACTGTATGCCTTGGACCCTCTTATTGACGATGAAACACAGAAATTGCATCCGAATTTAATACAGCAGGCACAATGCCGACATAAGTACAAGAGGACTGACACTCTCACTTTCTATGATTTGAACCTCTCCTAATAATCCAGTATTAGATTTCGATGCTTGACTTTAGGTTTACAGTATCCCTTGGACCTTCTTATTGACGATGCAACACAGACATTGCATCCGAATTTAATACAAAAGGCACAATGCCGACTTGAGTACAAGAGGACTGACACTCTCACTTTCTATATTTTGAACCTCTCCTGTGAGTCCAGTTTTAGTTTCCGAAGCTTCACTTCAGGTTTACTGTATACCTTGGAACATCTTATTGACGATGAAGCACAGAAATTGCAACGGAATTAAATTCAAAAGGTACAATGCCGACTTAAGAACAAGAGTTCTGACTCTCTGTCTTTCTATGATTTGAACCTCTCCTGTGAGTCCTGTTTTAGATTCCGATGCTTCACTACAGGTTTACTGTATCCCTTGTACCATCTTATTGACGATGAAACACAGAAATTGCATCCGAATTTAATACAAAAGGCACAATGCCGACTTAAGTACAAGAGGACTGACACTCTCACTTTCTATGATTTAAACCTCTCGTGTGAGTTAAGTTCTAGATTCCGATGCTTCACTTCAGGTTTACTGTATCCCTTGGACCTTCTTATTGACGATGAAACACAGAAATTGCATCCGAATTTAATACAAAAGGCACAATGCCGACTTAAGTACAAGAAGACTGAAAATCTCACTTTCTATGATTTGAACCTCTCCTGTGAGTCCAGTTTTAGATTCTGATGATTCACTTCAGGTTTACTGTAAACCTTGGAACATCTTATTGACGATGAAACACAGAAATTGCATCGGAATTAAATTCAAATGGCACAATGCCGACTTAAGTCAAGAGTTCTGACTCTCTGGCTTTCTATGATTTAAACCTCTCCTGTCAGTCCAGTTTTAGATTCCGATGCTTCACTTCAATCTTACTGTATACTTTGGACCTTCTTAATGACGATGAAACACAGAAATTGCATCCGAATTTAATACAACAGGCACAATGCCGACATATGTGCAAGAGGACTGACACTCTAAATATCTATGGTTTGAACCTCTCCTGTGTGTCCTGTTTTAGATTCCGATGCTTCACTTGAGGTTTACTGTATCCCTTGGACCTTCTTACTGACGATGAAACACAGAAATTGCATCCGAATTAAATATAAAAGGCACAATGCCGACTTAAGTACAAGAGGACTGACACTTTAACTTTCTATGATTTGAAGCTCCTGTGTGAGTCCAGTTTTAGATTCCGATGCTTCACTTCAGGTTTACTTTATACCTTTGAACATCTTATTGACGATGAAACACAGAAATTGCACCGGAATTAAATTCAAAAGGCACAATGCCGACTTAAGAACAAGAGTTCTGACTATCTGGCTTTCTATGATTTGAACCTCTCCTGTGAGTCCAGTTATAGATTCCAATGCTTCACTTCAATCTTACTGTATACTTTGGACCTTCTTATTGACGATGAAACACAGAAATTGCATCCGAATTTAATACAAAAGGCACAATGCCGACTTAAGTACAAGGGGACTGACACTCTCACTTTCTATGATTTGAACTTCTCCTGTGAGTCCAGTTTTAGACTCCGATGTTTCACTTCAGGTTTACTGTATCCCTTGGACCTTCTTATTGACAATGAAACACAGAAATTGCATCCGAATTTAATACAAAAGGCACAATGCCGACAAAAGTACAAGAGGACTGACACTCTCACTTTCCATGATTTGACCCTCTCCTGTGAGTACAGTTTTAGATTCCGATGCTTCACTTCAGGTTTACTGTATCCCTTGTACCTTCTTATTGACGATGAAACACAGAAATTGCATCCGAATTTAATACAGAAGGCACAATGCCGACATAAGTACAAGAGGACTGACACTCTCACTTTCTATGATTTGAACCTCTCCTAATAATCCAGTATTAGATTTCGATGCTTGACTTTAGGTTTACAGTATCCCTTGGACCTTCTTATTGACGATGCAACACAGACATAGCATCCGAATTTAATACAAAAGGCACAATGCCGACTTAAGTACAAGAGGACTAACACTCTCAATTTCTATGATTTGAACCACTCCTGTGAGTCCAGTTTTTGATTCCGATGCTTCACTTCAGGTTTACCGTATCCCTTGGACCTTCTTATTGACGATGAAACACAAAAATTGCATCCGAATTTAATACAAAAGGCACAATGCCGACTTAACTAAAAGAGGACTGACACTTTCATTATCTATGATTTGAACCTCTCCTGTGGGTCCAGTTTTAGATTCCGATGCTTCACTTCAGGTTTACTGTATCCCTTGGACCTTTTTATTGACGATGAAACACAGAAATTGCATCCGTATTTAATACAAAAGGCACAATGCCGACTTAAGTACAAGTGGACTGACACTCTCACATTCTATGATTTGAACCTCTCCTGTGAGTCCAGTTTAGATTCCGATGATTCACTTCAGGTTTACTGTATCCCTTGGATCTTCTAATTGGCGATGAAACACAGAAATTGCATCCGAATTTAATACAAAAGGCACAATGCCGACTTAAGTACAAGAGGACTGACACTCTAACCTTCTATGATTTGAACCTCTCCTGTGAGTCCAGTTTTTGATTCCGATGCTTCACTTCAGGTTTACTGCATCCCTTGGACCTTCTTATTGACGATGAAACACAGAAATTGCATCCGAATTTAATACAAAATTCACAATGCCGACTTAAGTACAAGAGGACGGGCACTCTAATTTTCTATGATTTGAACCTCTCCAGTGAGTCCAGTTTTAGATTCCGATGCCCCACTTCGGGTTTACTGCATCCCTTGGACCTTCTTATTGACGATGAAACACAGAAATTGCATCCGAATTTAATACAAAAGGCACAATGCCGACAAAAGTACAAGAGGACTGACACTCTCAATTTCCATGATTTGACCCTCTCCTGTGAGTACAGTTTTAGATTCCGATGCTTCACTTCAGGTTTACTGTATCCCTTGTACCTTCTTATTGACGATGAAACACAGAAATTGCATCCGAATTTAATACAGAAGGCACAATGCCGACATAAGTACAAGAGGACTGACACTCTCACTTTCTATGATTTGAACCTCTCCTAATAATCCAGTATTAGATTTCGATGCTTGACTTTAGGTTTACAGTATCCCTTGGACCTTCTTATTGACGATGCAACACAGACATTGCATCCGAATTTAATACAAAAGGCACAATGCCGACTTAAGTACAAGAGGACTAACACTCTCAATTTCTATGATTTGAACCACTCCTGTGAGTCCAGTTTTAGATTCTGATGCTTCAATTCAGGTTTACTGTATGCCTTGGACCCTCTTATTGACGATGAAACACAGAAATTGCATCCGAATTTAATACAGAAGGCACAATGCCGACATAAGTACAAGAGGACTGACACTCTCACTTTCTATGATTTGAACCTCTCCTAATAATCCAGTATTAGATTTCGATGCTTGACTTTAGGTTTACAGTATCCCTTGGACCTTCTTATTGACGATGCAACACAGACATTGCATCCGAATTTAATACAAAAGGCACAATGCCGACTTGAGTACAAGAGGACTGACACTCTCACTTTCTATATTTTGAACCTCTCCTGTGAGTCCAGTTTTAGTTTCCGAAGCTTCACTTCAGGTTTACTGTATACCTTGGAACATCTTATTGACGATGAAGCACAGAAATTGCAACGGAATTAAATTCAAAAGGTACAATGCCGACTTAAGAACAAGAGTTCTGACTCTCTGTCTTTCTATGATTTGAACCTCTCCTGTGAGTCCTGTTTTAGATTCCGATGCTTCACTACAGGTTTACTGTATCCCTTGTACCATCTTATTGACGATGAAACACAGAAATTGCATCCGAATTTAATACAAAAGGCACAATGCCGACTTAAGTACAAGAGGACTGACACTCTCACTTTCTATGATTTAAACCTCTCGTGTGAGTTAAGTTCTAGATTCCGATGCTTCACTTCAGGTTTACTGTATCCCTTGGACCTTCTTATTGACGATGAAACACAGAAAGTGCATCCGAATTTAATACAAAAGGCACAATGCCGACTTAAGTACAAGAAGACTGAAAATCTCACTTTCTATGATTTGAACCTCTCCTGTGAGTCCAGTTTTAGATTCTGATGATTCACTTCAGGTTTACTGTAAACCTTGGAACATCTTATTGACGATGAAACACAGAAATTGCATCGGAATTAAATTCAAATGGCACAATGCCGACTTAAGTCAAGAGTTCTGACTCTCTGGCTTTCAATGATTTAAACCTCTCCTGTCAGTCCAGTTTTAGATTCCGATGCTTCACTTCAATCTTACTGTATACTTTGGACCTTCTTATTGACGATGAAACACAGAAATTGCATCCGAATTTAATACAAAAGGCACAATGCCGACATATGTGCAAGAGGACTGACACTCTAAATATCTATGGTTTGAACCTCTCCTGTGTGTCCTGTTTTAGATTCCGATGCTTCACTTGAGGTTTACTGTATCCCTTGGACCTTCTTACTGACGATGAAACACAGAAATTGCATCCGAATTAAATATAAAAGGCACAATGCCGACTTAAGTACAAGAGGACTGACACTTTAACTTTCTATGATTTGAAGCTCCCGTGTGAGTCCAGTTTTAGATTCCGATGCTTCACTTCAGGTTTACTTTATACCTTTGAACATCTTATTGACGATGAAACACAGAAATTGCACCGTAATTAAATTCAAAAGGCACAATGCCGACTTAAGAACAAGAGTTCTAACTATCTGGCTTTCTATGATTTGAACCTCTCCTGTGAGTCCAGTTTTAGATTCCAATGCTTCACTTCAATCTTACTGTATACTTTGGACCTTCTTATTGACGATGAAACACAGAAATTGCATCCGAATTTAATACAAAAGGCACAATGCCGACTTAAGTACAAGGGGACTGACACTCTCACTTTCTATGATTTGAACCTCTCCTGAGAGTCCAGTTTTAGACTCCGATGTTTCACTTCAGGTTTACTGTATCCCTTGGACCTTCTTATTGACGATGAAACACAGAAATTGCATCCGAATTTAATACAAAAGGCACAATGCCGACATAAGTACAAGAGGACTGACACTCTCACTTTCACTGATTTGACCCTCTCCTGTGAGTACAGTTTTAGATTCCGATGCTTCACTTCGGGTTTACTGTATCCCTTGTACCTTCTTATTGACGATGAAACACAGAAATTGCATCCGAATTTAATACAGAAGGCACAATGCCGACTTAAGTACAAGAGGACTGACACTCTCACATTCTATGATTTGAACCTCTCCTGTGAGTCCAGTTTAGATTCCGATGATTCACTTCAGGTTTACTGTATCCCTTGGACCTTTTTATTGACGATGAAACACAGAAATTGCATCCGTATTTAATACAAAAGGCACAATGCCGACTTAACTAAAAGAGGACTGACACTCTCATTATCTATGATTTGAACCTCTCCTGTGGGTCCAGTTTTAGATTCCGATGCTTCACTTCAGGTTTACTGTATCCCTTGGACCTTTTTATTGACGATGAAACACAGAAATTGCATCCGTATTTAATACAAAAGGCACAATGCCGACTTAAGTACAAGTGGACTGACACTCTCACATTCTATGATTTGAACCTCTCCTGTGAGTCCAGTTTAGATTCCGATGATTCACTTCAAGTTTACTGTATCCCTTGGATCTTCTAATTGACGATGAAACACAGAAATTGCATCCGAATTTAATACAAAAGGCACACTGCCGACTTAAGTACAAGAGGACTAACATTCTAACTTTCTATGATTTGAACCTCTCCTGTGAGTCCAGTTGTAGATTACGATGCTTCTGTTCAGGTTTACTGTATAACTTTAACCTTCTTATTGACGATGAAACACAGAAATTGCATCGGAATTAAATTCATCAGGCACAATGCCGACTTAAGTACATGAGGACCGACACTCTGACTTTCTATGATTTGAACCTCTTCTGTGAGTCCAGTTGTAGATTCTGATGCTTCATTCAGGTTTACTGTATGCCTTGGACCCTCTTATTGACGATGAATCACAGAAATTGCATCCGAAATTAATACAAATGGCACAATGCCGACTTAAGTACAAGAGGACTGACACTCTCACTTTCTATGCTTTGAACCTCTCCTGTTAGTCCAGTTTTAGATTCCGATGCTTCACTTCAGGTTTACTGTATCCCTTGGACCTTCTTATTGACGATGAAACACAGAAATTGCATCTGAATTTAATACAAAAGGCACAATGCCGACTTAAGTACTAGAGGACTGACACTCTCACTTTCTATGATTTGAACCTCTCTTGTGAGTCCTGTTTTAGATTCCGATGCTTCACTTCAGGTTTACTGTATCCCTTGGACCTTTTTACTGACGATGAAACACTGAAATTGCATCCGAATTAAATACAAAAGGCACAATGCCGACTTAAGTACAAGAGGACTGACACTTTAACTTTCTATGATTTGAAGCTCCCGTGTGAGTCCAGTTTTAGTTTCCGATGCTTCACTTCAGGTTTACTGTATACCTTGGAACATCTTATTGACGATGAAACACAGAAATTGCAACGGAATTAAATTCAAAAGGCACAATGCCGACTTAAGAACAAGAGTTCTGACTCTCTGACTTTCAATGATTTGAACCTCTCCTGTGAGTCCTGTTTTAGATTCCGATGCTTCACTACAGGTTTACTGTATCCCTTGTACCATCTTATTGACGATGAAACACAGAAATTGCATCCGAATTTAATACAAAAGGCACAATGCCGACTTAAGTGCAAGAGGACTGACACTCTCACTTTCTATGTTTTGAACCTCTCGTGTGAGTTAAGTTCTAGATTCCGATGCTTCACTTCAGGTTTACTGTATCCCTTGGACCTTCTTATTGACGATGAAACACAGAAATTGCATCCGAATTTAATACAAAAGGCACAATGCCGACTTAAGTACAAGAGGACCGTCACTCTCACCTTCTATGATTTGAACCTATCCTGTAAGTCCAGTTTTAGATTCCGATGCTTCACTTCAGGTTTACTGTATCCCTTGGACCTTCTTATTGACGAAGAAACACAGAAATTGCATCCGAATATAATACAAAAGGCACAATGCCGACATATGTGCAAGAGGACTGACACTCTAAATATCTATGATTTGAACCTCTCCAGTGTGTCCAGTTTTAGATTCCGATGCTTCACTTCAGGTTTACTGTATACCTTGGACCTTCTTATTGACGATGAAACACAGAAATTGCATCCGAATTACATACTAAAGGCACAATGTCGACTTAAGTACAAGAGGACTGGCACTCTCACTTTCTATGATTTGAACCACTCCTGTGAGTCCAGTTTTAGATTCCGATGCTTCACTTCAGGTTTGCTGTATGCCTTGGACCCTCTTATTGACGATGAATCACAGAAATTGCATCCGAATTTAATACAAATGGCACAATGCCGACTTAAGTACAAGAGGACTGACACTCTCACTTTCTATGCTTTGAACCTCTCCTGTTAGTCCAGTTTTAGATTCCGATGCTTCACTCCAGGTTTACTGTATCCCTTGGACCTTCTTATTGACGATGAAACACAGAAATTGCATCTGAATTTAATACAAAAGGCACAATGCCGACTTAACTAAAAGAGGACTGACACTCTCATTATCTATGATTTGAACCTCTCCTGTGGGTCCAGTTTTAGATTCCGATGCTTCACTTCAGGTTTACTGTATCCCTTGGACCTTTTTATTGACGATGAAACACAGAAATTGCATCCCTATTTAATACAAAAGGCACAATGCCGACTTAAGTACAAGTGGACTGACACTCTCACATTCTATGATTTGAACCTCTCCTGTGAGTCCAGTTTAGATTCCGATGATTCACTTCAAGTTTACTGTATCCCTTGGATCTTCTAATTGACGATGAAACACAGAAATTGCATCCGAATTTAATACAAAAGGCACACTGCCGACTTAAGTACAAGAGGACTAACATTCTAACTTTCTATGATTTGAACCTCTCCTGTGAGTCCAGTTTAGATTACGATGCTTCTGTTCAGGTTTACTGTATAACTATAACCTTCTTATTGACGATGAAACACAGAAATTGCATCGGAATTAAATTCATCAGGCACAATGCCGACTTAAGTACATGAGGACCGACACTCTGACTTTCTATGATTTGAACCTCTTCTGTGAGTCCAGTTGTAGATTCTGATGCTTCATTCAGGTTTACTGTATGCCTTGGACCCTCTTATTGACGATGAATCACAGAAATTGCATCCGAATTTAATACAAATGGCACAATGCCGACTTAAGTACAAGAGGACTGACACTCTCACTTTCTATGCTTTGAACCTCTCCTGTTAGTCCAGTTTTAGATTCCGATGCTTCACTTCAGGTTTACTGTATCCCTTGGACCTTCTTATTGACGATGAAACACAGAAATTGCATCCGAATTTAATACAGAAGGCACAATGCCGACTTAAGTACAAGAGGACTGACACTCTCACATTCTATGATTTGAACCTCTCCTGTGAGTCCAGTTTAGATTCCGATGATTCACTTCAGGTTTACTGTATCCCTTGGACCTTTTTATTGACGATGAAAGACAGAAATTGCATCCGTATTTAATACAAAAGGCACAATGCCGACTTAACTAAAAGAGGACTGACACTCTCATTATCTATGATTTGAACCTCTCCTGTGGGTCCAGTTTTAGATTCCGATGCTTCACTTCAGGTTTACTGTATCCCTTGGACCTTTTTATTGACGATGAAACACAGAAATTGCATCCGTATTTAATACAAAAGGCACAATGCCGACTTAAGTACAAGTGGACTGACACTCTCACATTCTATGATTTGAACCTCTCCTGTGAGTCCAGTTTAGATTCCGATGATTCACTTCAAGTTTACTGTATCCCTTGGATCTTCTAATTGACGATGAAACACAGAAATTGCATCCGAATTTAATACAAAAGGCACACTGCCGACTTAAGTACAAGGAGACTAACATTCTAACTTTCTATGATTTGAACCTCTCCTGTGAGTCCAGTTGTAGATTACGATGCTTCTGTTCAGGTTTACTGTATAACTTTAACCTTCTTATTGACGATGAAACACAGAAATTGCATCGGAATTAAATTCATCAGGCACAATGCCGACTTAAGTACATGAGGACCGACACTCTGACTTTCTATGATTTGAACCTCTTCTGTGAGTCCAGTTGTAGATTCTGATGCTTCATTCAGGTTTACTGTATGCCTTGGACCCTCTTATTGACGATGAATCACAGAAATTGCATCCGAAATTAATACAAATGGCACAATGCCGACTTAAGTACAAGAGGACTGACACTCTCACTTTCTATGCTTTGAACCTCTCCTGTTAGTCCAGTTTTAGATTCCGATGCTTCACTTCAGGTTTACTGTATCCCTTGGACCTTCTTATTGACGATGAAACACAGAAATTGCATCTGAATTTAATACAAAAGGCACAATGCCGACTTAAGTACTAGAGGACTGACACTCTCACTTTCTATGATTTGAACCTCTCTTGTGAGTCCTGTTTTAGATTCCGATGCTTCACTTCAGTTTTACTGTATCCCTTGGACCTTTTTACTGACGATGAAACACTGAAATTGCATCCGAATTAAATACAAAAGGCACAATGCCGACTTAAGTACAAGAGGACTGACACTTTAACTTTCTATGATTTGAAGCTCCCGTGTGAGTCCAGTTTTAGTTTCCGATGCTTCACTTCAGGTTTACTGTATACCTTGGAACATCTTATTGACGATGAAACACAGAAATTGCAACGGAATTAAATTCAAAAGGCACAATGCCGACTTAAGAACAAGAGTTCTGACTCTCTGACTTTCAATGATTTGAACCTCTCCTGTGAGTCCTGTTTTAGATTCCGATGCTTCACTACAGGTTTACTGTATCCCTTGTACCATCTTATTGACGATGAAACACAGAAATTGCATCCGAATTTAATACAAAAGGCACAATGCCGACTTAAGTGCAAGAGGACTGACACTCTCACTTTCTATGTTTTGAACCTCTCGTGTGAGTTAAGTTCTAGATTCCGATGCTTCACTTCAGGTTTACTGTATCCCTTGGACCTTCTTATTGACGATGAAACACAGAAATTGCATCCGAATTTAATACAAAAGGCACAATGCCGACTTAAGTACAAGAGGACCGTCACTCTCACCTTCTATGATTTGAACCTATCCTGTAAGTCCAGTTTTAGATTCCGATGCTTCACTTCAGGTTTACTGTATCCCTTGGACCTTCTTATTGACGAAGAAACACAGAAATTGCATCCGAATATAATACAAAAGGCACAATGCCGACATATGTGCAAGAGGACTGACACTCTAAATATCTATGATTTGAACCTCTCCAGTGTGTCCAGTTTTAGATTCCGATGCTTCACTTCAGGTTTACTGTATACCTTGGACCTTCTTATTGACGATGAAACACAGAAATTGCATCCGAATTACATACTAAAGGCACAATGTCGACTTAAGTACAAGAGGACTGGCACTCTCACTTTCTATGATTTGAACCACTCCTGTGAGTCCAGTTTTAGATTCCGATGCTTCACTTCAGGTTTGCTGTATGCCTTGGACCCTCTTATTGACGATGAATCACAGAAATTGCATCCGAATTTAATACAAATGGCACAATGCCGACTTAAATACAAGAGGACTGACACTCTCACTTTCTATGCTTTGAACCTCTCCTGTTAGTCCAGTTTTAGATTCCGATGCTTCACTTCAGGTTTACTGTATCCCTTGGACCTTCTTATTGACGATGAAACACAGAAATTGCATCTGAATTTAATACAAAAGGCACAATGCCGACTTAACTAAAAGAGGACTGACACTCTCATTATCTATGATTTGAACCTCTCCTGTGGGTCCAGTTTTAGATTCCGATGCTTCACTTCAGGTTTACTGTATCCCTTGGACCTTTTTATTGACGATGAAACACAGAAATTGCATCCGTATTTAATACAAAAGGCACAATGCCGACTTAAGTACAAGTGGACTGACACTCTCACATTCTATGATTTGAACCTCTCCTGTGAGTCCAGTTTAGATTCCGATGATTCACTTCAAGTTTACTGTATCCCTTGGATCTTCTAATTGACGATGAAACACAGAAATTGCATCCGAATTTAATACAAAAGGCACACTGCCGACTTAAGTACAAGAGGACTAAGATTCTAACTTTCTATGATTTGAACCTCTCCTGTGAGTCCAGTTGTAGATTACGATGCTTCTGTTCAGGTTTACTGTATAACTATAACCTTCTTATTGACGATGAAACACAGAAATTGCATCGGAATTAAATTCATCAGGCACAATGCCGACTTAAGTACATGAGGACCGACACTCTGACTTTCTATGATTTGAACCTCTTCTGTGAGTCCAGTTGTAGATTCTGATGCTTCATTCAGGTTTACTGTATGCCTTGGACCCTCTTATTGACGATGAATCACAGAAATTGCATCCGAATTTAATACAAATGGCACAATGCCGACTTAAGTACAAGAGGACTAACACTCTCACTTTCTATGCTTTGAACCTCTCCTGTTAGTCCAGTTTTAGATTCCGATGCTTCACTTCAGGTTTACTGTATCCCTTGGACCTTCTTATTGACGATGAAACACAGAAATTGCATCTGAATTTAATACAAAAGGCACAATGCCGACTTAAGTACTAGAGGACTGACACTCTCACTTTCTATGATTTGAACCTCTCTTGTGAGTCCTGTTTTAGATTCCGATGATTCACTTCAGGTTTACTGTATCCCTTGGACCTTCTTACTGACGATGAAACACTGAAATTGCATCCGAATTAAATACAAAAGGCACAATGCCGACTTAAGTACAAGAGGAGTGACACTTTAACTTTCTATGATTTGAAGCTCCCGTGTGAGTCCAGTTTTAGTTTCCGATGCTTCACTTCAGGTTTACTGTATACCTTGGAACATCTTATTGACGATGAAACACAGAAATTGCAACGGAATTAAATTCAAAAGGCACAATGCCGACTTAAGAACAAGAGTTCTGACTCTCTGACTTTCAATGATTTGAACCTCTCCTGTGAGTCCTGTTTTAGATTCCGATGCTTCACTACAGGTTTACTGTATCCCTTGTACCATCTTATTGACGATGAAACACAGAAATTGCATCCGAATTTAATACAAAAGGCACAATGCCGACTTAAGTGCAAGAGGACTGACACTCTCACTTTCTATGTTTTGAACCTCTCGTGTGAGTTAAGTTCTAGATTCCGATGCTTCACTTCAGGTTTACTGTATCCCTTGGACCTTCTTATTGACGATGAAACACAGAAATTGCATCCGAATTTAATACAAAAGGCACAATGCCGACTTAAGTACAAGAGGACCGTCACTCTCACCTTCTATGATTTGAACCTATCCTGTAAGTCCAGTTTTAGATTCCGATGCTTCACTTCAGGTTTACTGTATCCCTTGGACCTTCTTATTGACGAAGAAACACAGAAATTGCATCCGAATATAATACAAAAGGCACAATGCCGACATATGTGCAAGAGGACTGACACTCTAAATATCTATGATTTGAACCTCTCCAGTGTGTCCAGTTTTACATTCCGATGCTTCACTTCAGGTTTACTGTATACCTTGGACCTTCTTATTGACGATGAAACACAGAAATTGCATCCGAATTACATACTAAAGGCACAATGTCGACTTAAGTACAAGAGGACTGGCACTCTCACTTTCTATGATTTGAACCACTCCTGTGAGTCCAGTTTTAGATTCCGATGCTTCACTTCAGGTTTGCTGTATCCCTCGGACCTTCTTATTGACGATGAAACACAGAAATTGCATCCGAATTTAATACAAAAGGCACAATGCCGACTTAAGTACAAGAGGACTGACACTCTAACCATCTATGATTTGAACCTCTCCTGTGAGTCCAGTTTTAGATTCCGATGCTTCTCTTCAGGTTTACTGAATACCTTGGAATTTCTTATTGACGATGAAACACAGAAATTGCATCGGAATTAAATTCATCAGCCACAATGCCGACTTAAGTACAAGAGGACTGACACTCTGACTTTCTATGATTTGAACCTCTTCTGTGAGTCCAGTTTTAGATTCTGATGCTTCAATTCAGGTTTACTGTATGCCTTGGACCCTCTTAGTGACGATGAAACACAGAAATTGCATGCGAATTTAATACAAATGGCACAATGCCGACTTCAGTACAAGAGGACTGACACTCTCACTTTCTATATTTTGAACCTCTCCTGTGAGTCCAGTTTTAGTTTCCGATGCTTCACTTCAGGTTTACTGTATACCTTGGAACATCTTATTGACGATGAAACACAGAAATTGCAACGGAATTAAATTCAAAAGGTACAATGCCGACTTAAGAACAAGAGTTCTGACTCTCTGACTTTCTATGATTTGAACCTCTCCTGTGAGTCCTGTTTTAGATTCCGATGCTTCACTACAGGTTTACTGTATCCCTTGTACCATCTTATTGACGATGAAACACAGAAATTGCATCCGAATTTAATACAAAAGGCACAATGCCGACTTAAGTACAAGAGGACTGACACTCTCACTTTCTATGATTTAAACCTCTCGTGTGAGTTAAGTTCTAGATTCCGATGCTTCACTTCAGGTTTTCTGTATCCCTTGGACCTTCTTATTGACGATGAAACACAGAAATTGCATCCGAATTTAATTCAAAAGGCACAATGCCGACTTAAGTACAAGAAGACTGAAAATCTCACTTTCTATGATTTGAACCTCTCCTGTGAGTCCAGTTTTAGATTCTGATGATTCACTTCAGGTTTACTGTAAACCTTGGAACATCTTATTGACGATGAAACACAGAAATTGCATCGGAATTAAATTCAAATGGCACAATGCCGACTTAAGTCAAGAGTTCTGGCTCTCTGGCTTTCTATGATTTAAACCTCTCCTGTCAGTAAAGTTTTAGATTCCGATGCTTCACTTCAATCTTACTGTATACTTTGGACCTACTTAATGACGATGAAACACAGAAATTGCATCCGAATTTAATACAACAGGCACAATGCCGACATATGTGCAAGAGGACTGACACTCTAAATATCTATGGTTTGAACCTCTCCTGTGTGTCCTGTTTTAGATTCCGATGCTTCACTTGAGGTTTACTGTATCCCTTGGACCTTCTTACTGACGATGAAACACAGAAATTGCATCCGAATTAAATATAAAAGGCACAATGCCGACTTAAGTACAAGAGGACTGACACTTTAACTTTCTATGATTTGAAGCTCCTGTGTGAGTCCAGTTTTAGATTCCGATGCTTCACTTCAGGTTTACTTTATACCTTTGAACATCTTATTGACGATGAAACACAGAAATTGCACCGGAATTAAATTCAAAAGGCACAATGCCGACTTAAGAACAAGAGTTCTGACTATCTGGCTTTCTATGATTTGAACCTCTCCTGTGAGTCCAGTTTTAGATTCCAATGCTTCACTTCAATCTTACTGTATCCTTTGGACCTTCTTATTGACGATGAAACACAGAAATTGCATCCGAATTTAATACAAAAGGCACAATGCCGACTTAAGTACAAGGGGACTGACACTCTCACTTTCTATGATTTGAACTTCTCCTGTGAGTCCAGTTTTAGACTCCGATGTTTCACTTCAGGTTTACTGTATCCCTTGGACCTTCTTATTGACAATGAAACACAGAAATGGCATCCGAATTTAATACAAAAGGCACAATGCCGACAAAAGTACAAGAGGACTGACACTCTCACTTTCCATGATTTGACCCTCTCCTGTGAGTACAGTTTTAGATTCCGATGCTTCACTTCAGGTTTACTGTATCCCTTGTAACTTCTTATTGACGATGAAACACAGAAATTGCATCCGAATTTAATACAGAAGGCACAATGCCGACATAAGTACAAGAGGACTGACACTCTCACTTTCTATGATTTGAACCTCTCCTAATAATCCAGTATTAGATTTCGATGCTTGACTTTAGGTTTACAGTATCCCTTGGACCTTCTTATTGACGATGCAACACAGACATTGCATCCGAATTTAATACAAAAGGCACAATGCCGACTTAAGTACAAGAGGACTAACACTCTCAATTTCTATGATTTGAACCACTCCTGTGAGTCCAGTTTTTGATTCCGATGCTTCACTTCAGGTTTACCGTATCCCTTGGACCTTCTTATTGACGATGAAACACAAAAATTGCATCCGAATTTAATACAAAAGGCACAATGCCGACTTAACTAAAAGAGGACTGACACTTTCATTATCTATGATTTGAACCTCTCCTGTGGGTCCAGTTTTAGATTCCGATGCTTCACTTCAGGTTTACTGTATCCCTTGGACCTTTTTATTGACGATGAAACACAGAAATTGCATCCGTATTTAATACAAAAGGCACAATGCCGACTTAAGTACAAGTGGACTGACACTCTCACATTCTATGATTTGAACCTCTCCTGTGAGTCCAGTTTAGATTCCGATGATTCACTTCAGGTTTACTGTATCCCTTGGATCTTCTAATTGACGATGAAACACAGAAATTGCATCCGAATTTAATAGAAAAGGCACAATGCCGACTTAAGTACAAGAGGACTGACACTCTAACCATCTATGATTTGAACCTCTCCTGTGAGTCCAGTTTTAGATTCCGATGCTTCTCTTCAGGTTTACTGAATACCTTGGAATTTCTTATTGACGATGAAACACAGAAATTGCATCGGAATTAAATTCATCAGCCACAATGCCGACTTAAGTACAAGAGGACTGACACTCTGACTTTCTATGATTTGAACCTCTTCTGTGAGTCCAGTTTTAGATTCTGATGCTTCAATTCAGGTTTACTGTATGCCTTGGACCCTCTTAGTGACGATGAAACACAGAAATTGCATGCGAATTTAATACAAATGGCACAATGCCGACTTCAGTACAAGAGGACTGACACTCCCACTTTCTATATTTTGAACCTCTCCTGTGAGTCCAGTTTTAGTTTCCGATGCTTCACTTCAGGTTTACTGTATACCTTGGAACATCTTATTGACGATGAAACACAGAAATTGCAACGGAATTAAATTCAAAAGGTACAATGCCGACTTAAGAACAAGAGTTCTGACTCTCTGACTTTCTATGATTTGAACCTCTCCTGTGAGTCCTGTTTTAGATTCCGAAGCTTCACTACAGGTTTACTGTATCCCTTGTACCATCTTATTGACGATGAAACACAGAAATTGCATCCGAATTTAATACAAAAGGCACAATGCCGACTTAAGTACAAGAGGACTGACACTCTCACTTTCTATGATTTAAACCTCTCGTGTGAGTTAAGTTCTAGATTCCGATGCTTCACTTCAGGTTTTCTGTATCCCTTGGACCTTCTTATTGACGATGAAACACAGAAATTGCATCCGAATTTAATACAAAAGGCACAATGCCGACTTAAGTACAAGAAGACTGAAAATCTCACTTTCTATGATTTGAACCTCTCCTGTGAGTCCAGTTTTAGATTCTGATGATTCACTTCAGGTTTACTGTAAACCTTGGAACATCTTATTGACGATGAAACACAGAAATTGCATCGGAATTAAATTCAAATGGCACAATGCCGACTTAAGTCAAGAGTTCTGACTCTCTGGCTTTCTATGATTTAAACCTCTCCTGTCAGTCCAGTTTTAGATTCCGATGCTTCACTTCAATCTTACTGTATACTTTGGACCTTCTTAATGACGATGAAACACAGAAATTGCATCCGAATTTAATACAACAGGCACAATGCCGACATATGTGCAAGAGGACTGACACTCTAAATATCTATGGTTTGAACCTCTCCTGTGTGTCCTGTTTTAGATTCCGATGCTTCACTTGAGGTTTACTGTATCCCTTGGACCTTCTTACTGACGATGAAACACAGAAATTGCATCCGAATTAAATATAAAAGGCACAATGCCGACTTAAGTACAAGAGGACTGACACTTTAACTTTCTATGATTTGAAGCTCCTGTGTGAGTCCAGTTTTAGATTCCAATGCTTCACTTCAATCTTACTGTATACTTTGGACCTTCTTATTGACGATGAAACACAGAAATTGCATCCGAATTTAATACAAAAGGCACAATGCCGACTTAAGTACAAGGGGACTGACACTCTCACTTTCTATGATTTGAACTTCTCCTGTTAGTCCAGTTTTAGACTCCGATGTTTCACTTCAGGTTTACTGTATCCCTTGGACCTTCTTATTGACAATGAAACACAGAAATGGCATCCGAATTTAATACAAAAGGCACAATGCCGACAAAAGTACAAGAGGACTGACTCTCTCACTTTCCATGATTTGACCCTCTCCTGTGAGTACAGTTTTAGATTCCGATGCTTCACTTCAGGTTTACTGTATCCCTTGTACCTTCTTATTGACGATGAAACACAGAAATTGCATCCGAATTTAATACAGAAGGCACAATGCCGACATAAGTACAAGAGGACTGACACTCTCACTTTCTATGATTTGAACCTCTCCTAATAATCCAGTATTAGATTTCGATGCTTGACTTTAGGTTTACAGTATCCCTTGGACCTTCTTATTGACGATGCAACACAGACATTGCATCCGAATTTAATACAAAAGGCACAATGCCGACTTAAGTACAAGAGGACTAACACTCTCAATTTCTATGATTTGAACCACTCCTGTGAGTCCAGTTTTTGATTCCGATGCTTCACTTCAGGTTTACCGTATCCCTTGGACCTTCTTATTGACGATGAAACACAAAAATTGCATCCGAATTTAATACAAAAGGCACAATGCCGACTTAACTAAAAGAGGACTGACACTTTCATTATCTATGATTTGAACCTCTCCTGTGGGTCCAGTTTTAGATTCCGATGCTTCACTTCAGGTTTACTGTATCCCTTGGACCTTTTTATTGACGATGAAACACAGAAATTGCATCCGTATTTAATACAAAAGGCACAATGCCGACTTAAGTACAAGTGGACTGACACTCTCACATTCTATGATTTGAACCTCTCCTGTGAGTCCAGTTTAGATTCCGATGATTCACTTCAGGTTTACTGTATCCCTTGGATCTTCTAATTGACGATGAAACACAGAAATTGCATCCGAATTTAATACAAAAGGCACAATGCCGACTTAAGTACAAGAGGACTGACACTCTAACCTTCTATGATTTGAACCTCTCCTGTGAGTCCAGTTTTTGATTCCGATGCTTCACTTCAGGTTTACTGCATCCCTTGGACCTTGTTATTGACGATGAAACACAGAAATTGCATCCGAATTTAATACAAAATTCACAATGCCGACTTAAGTACAAGAGGACGGGCACTCTAATTTTCTATGATTTGAACCTCTCCAGTGAGTCCAGTTTTAGATTCCGATGCCCCACTTCGGGTTTACTGCATCCCTTGGACCTTCTTATTGACGATGAAACACAGAAATTGCATCCGAATTTAATACAAAAGGCACAATGCCGACAAAAGTACAAGAGGACTGACACTCTCAATTTCCATGATTTGACCCTCTCCTGTGAGTACAGTTTTAGATTCCGATGCTTCACTTCAGGTTTACTGTATCCCTTGTACCTTCTTATTGACGATGAAACACAGAAATTGCATCCGAATTTAATACAGAAGGCACAATGCCGACATAAGTACAAGAGGACTGACACTCTCACTTTCTATGATTTGAACCTCTCCTAATAATCCAGTATTAGATTTCGATGCTTGACTTTAGGTTTACAGTATCCCTTGGACCTTCTTATTGACGATGCAACACAGACATTGCATCCGAATTTAATACAAAAGGCACAATGCCGACTTAAGTACAAGAGGACTAACACTCTCAATTTCTATGATTTGAACCACTCCTGTGAGTCCAGTTTTAGATTCTGATGCTTCAATTCAGGTTTACTGTATGCCTTGGACCCTCTTATTGACGATGAAACACAGAAATTGCATGCGAATTTAATACAAATGGCACAATGCCGACTTGAGTACAAGAGGACTGACACTCTCACTTTCTATATTTTGAACCTCTCCTGTGAGTCCAGTTTTAGTTTCCGAAGCTTCACTTCAGGTTTACTGTATACCTTGGAACATCTTATTGACGATGAAACACAGAAATTGCAACTGAATTAAATTCAAAAGGTACAATGCCGACTTAAGAACAAGAGTTCTGACTCTCTGACTTTCTATGATTTGAACCTCTCCTGTGAGTCCTGTTTTAGATTCCGATGCTTCACTACAGGTTTACTGTATCCCTTGTACCATCTTATTGACGATGAAACACAGAAATTGCATGCGAATTTAATACAAAAGGCACAATGCCGACTTAAGTACAAGAGGACTGACACTCTCACATTCTATGATTTAAACCTCTCGTGTGAGTTAAGTTCTAGATTCCGATGCTTCACTTCAGGTTTACTGTATCCCTTGGACCTCCTTATTGACGATGAAACACAGAAATTGCATCCGAATTTAATACAAAAGGCACAATGCCGACTTAAGTACAAGAAGACTGAAAATCTCACTTTCTATGATTTGAACCTCTCCTGTGAGTCCAGTTTTAGATTCTGATGATTCACTTCAGGTTTACTGTAAACCTTGGAATATCTTATTGACGATGAAACACAGAAATTGCATCGGAATTAAATTCAAATGGCACAATGCCGACTTAAGTCAAGAGTTCTGACTCTCTGGCTTTCTATGATTTAAACCTCTCCTGTCAGTCCAGTTTTAGATTCCGATGCTTCACTTCAATCTTACTGTATACTTTGGACCTTCTTATTGACGATGAAACACAGAAATTGCAATCGAATTTAATACAAAAGGCACAATGCCGACATATGAGCAAGAGGACTGACACTCTAAATATCTATGGTTTGAACCTCTCCTGTGTGTCCTGTTTTAGATTCCGATGCTTCACTTGAGGTTTACTGTATCCCTTGGACCTTCTTACTGACGATGAAACACAGAAATTGCATCCGAATTAAATATAAAAGGCACAATGCCGACTTAAGTACAAGAGGACTGACACATTAACTTTCTATGATTTGAAGCTCCTGTGTGAGTCCAGTTTTAGATTCCGATGCTTCACTTCAGGTTTACTTTATACCTTTGAACATCTTATTGACGATGAAACACAGAAATTGCACCGGAATTAAATTCAAAAGGCACAATGCCGACTTAAGAACAAGAGTTCTGACTACCTGGCTTTCTATGATTTGAACCTCTCCTGTGAGTCCAGTTTTAGATTCCAATGCTTCACTTCAATCTTACTGTATACTTTGGACCTTCTTATTGACGATGAAACACAGAAATTGCATCCGAATTTAATACAAAAGGCACAATGCCGACTTAAGTACAAGGGGACTGACACTCTCACTTTCTATGATTTGAACTTCTCCTGTGAGTCCAGTTTTAGACTCCGATGTTTCACTTCAGGTTTACTGTATCCCTTGCACCTTCTTATTGACAATGAAACACAGAAATTGCATCCGAATTTAATACAAAAGGCACAATGCCGACAAAAGTACAAGAGGACTGACACTCTCACTTTCCATGATTTGACCCTCTCCTGTGAGTACAGTTTTAGATTCCGATGCTTCACTTCAGGTTTACTGTATCCCTTGTACCTTCTTGTTGACGATGAAACACAGAAATTGCATCCGAATTTAATACAGAAGGCACAATGCCGACATAAGTACAAGAGGACTGACACTCTCACTTTCTATGATTTGAACCTCTCCTAATAATCCAGTATTAGATTTCGATGCTTGACTTTAGGTTTACAGTATCCCTTGGACCTTCTTATTGACGATGCAACACAGACATTGCATCCGAATTTAATACAAAAGGCACAATGCCGACTTAAGTACAAGAGGACTAACACTCTCAATTTCTATGATTTGAACTACTCCTGTGAGTCCAGTTTTTGATTCCGATGCTTCACTTCAGGTTTACCGTATCCCTTGGACCTTCTTATTGACGATGAAACACAAAAATTGCATCCGAATTTAATACAAAAGGCACAATGCCGACTTAACTAAAAGAGGACTGACACTCTCATTATCTATGATTTGAACCTCTCCTGTGGGTCCAGTTTTAGATTCCGATGCTTCACTTCAGGTTTACTGTATCCCTTGGACCTTTTTATTGACGATGAAACACAGAAATTGCATCCGTATTTAATACAAAAGGCACAATGCCGACTTAAGTACAAGTGGTCTGACACTCTCACATTCAATGATTTGAACCTCTCCTGTGAGTCCAGTTTAGATTCCGATGATTCACTTCAGGTTTACTGTATCCCTTGGATCTTCTAATTGACGATGAAACACAGAAATTGCATCCGAATTTAATACAAAAGGCACAATGCCGACTTAAGTACAAGAGGACTGACACTCTAACCTTCTATGATTTGAACCTCTCCTGTGAGTCCAGTTTTTGATTCCGATGCTTCACTTCAGGTTTACTGCATCCCTTGGACCTTCTTATTGACGATGAAACACAGAAATAGCATCCGAATTTAATACAAAATTCACAATGCCGACTTAAGTACAAGAGGACGGGCACTCTAATTTTCTATGATTTGAACCTCTCCAGTGAGTCCAGTTTTAGATTCCGATGCCCCACTTCGGGTTTACTGCATCCCTTGGACCTTCTTATTGACGATGAAACACAGAAATTGCATCCGAATTTAATACAAAAGGCACAATGCCGACAAAAGTACAAGAGGACTGACACTCTCAATTTCCATGATTTGACCCTCTCCTGTGAGTACAGTTTTAGATTCCGATGCTTCACTTCAGGTTTACTGTATCCCTTGTACCTTCTTATTGACGATGAAACACAGAAATTGCATCCGAATTTAATACAGAAGGCACAATGCCGACATAAGTACAAGAGGACTGACACTCTCACTTTCTATGATTTGAACCTCTCCTAATAATCCAGTATTAGATTTCGATGCTTGACTTTAGGTTTACAGTATCCCTTGGACCTTCTTATTGACGATGCAACACAGACATTGCATCCGAATTTAATACAAAAGGCACAATGCCGACTTAAGTACAAGAGGACTAACACTCTCAATTTCTATGATTTGAACCACTCCTGTGAGTCCAGTTTTAGATTCTGATGCTTCAATTCAGGTTTACTGTATGCCTTGGACCCTCTTATTGACGATGAAACACAGAAATTGCATGCGAATTTAATACAAATGGCACAATGCCGACTTCAGTACAAGAGGACTGACACTCTCACTTTCTATATTTTGAACCTCTCCTGTGAGTCCAGTTTTAGTTTCCGAAGCTTCACTTCAGGTTTACTGTATACCTTGGAACATCTTATTGACGATGAAACACAGAAATTGCAACTGAATTAAATTCAAAAGGTACAATGCCGACTTAAGAACAAGAGTTCTGACTCTCTGACTTTCTATGATTTGAACCTCTCCTGTGAGTCCTGTTTTAGATTCCGATGCTTCACTACAGGTTTACTGTATCCCTTGTACCATCTTATTGACGATGAAACACAGAAATTGCATCCGAATTTAATACAAAAGGCACAATGCCGACTTAAGTACAAGAGGACTGACACTCTCACTTTCTATGATTTAAACCTCTCGTGTGAGTTAAGTTCTAGATTCCGATGCTTCACTTCAGGTTTACTGTATCCCTTGGACCTCCTTATTGACGATGAAACACAGAAATTGCATCCGAATTTAATACAAAAGGCACAATGCCGACTTAAGTACAAGAAGACTGAAAATCTCACTTTCTATGATTTGAACCTCTCCTGTGAGTCCAGTTTTAGATTCTGATGATTCACTTCAGGTTTACTGTAAACCTTGGAACATCTTATTGACGATGAAACACAGAAATTGCATCGGAATTAAATTCAAATGGCACAATGCCGACTTAAGTCAAGAGTTCTGACTCTCTGGCTTTCTATGATTTAAACCTCTCCTGTCAGTCCAGTTTTAGATTCCGATGCTTCACTTCAATCTTACTGTATACTTTGGACCTTCTTATTGACGATGAAACACAGAAATTGCATCCGAATTTAATACAAAAGGCACAATGCCGACATATGTGCAAGAGGACTGACACTCTAAATATCTATGGTTTGAACCTCTCCTGTGTGTCCTGTTTTAGATTCCGATGCTTCACTTGAGGTTTACTGTATCCCTTGGACCTTCTTACTGACGATGAAACACAGAAATTGCATCCGAATTAAATATAAAAGGCACAATGCCGACTTAAGTACAAGCGGACTGACACATTAACTTTCTATGATTTGAAGCTCCTGTGTGAGTCCAGTTTTAGATTCCGATGCTTCACTTCAGGTTTACTTTATACCTTTGAACATCTTATTGACGATGAAACACAGAAATTGCACCGGAATTAAATTCAAAAGGCACAATGCCGACTTAAGAACAAGAGTTCTGACTATCTGGTTTTCTATGATTTGAACCTCTCCTGTGAGTCCAGTTTTAGATTCCAATGCTTCACTTCAATCTTACTGTATACTTTGGACCTTCTTATTGACGATGAAACACAGAAATTGCATCCGAATTTAATACAAAAGGCACAATGCCGACTTAAGTACAAGGGGACTGACACTCTCACTTTCTATGATTTGAACTTCTCCTGTGAGTCCAGTTTTAGACTCCGATGTTTCACTTCAGGTTTACTGTATCCCTTGGACCTTCTTATTGACAATGAAAGACAGAAATTGCATCCGAATTTAATACAAAAGGCACAATGCCGACAAAAGTACAAGAGGACTGACACTCTCACTTTCCATGATTTGACCCTCTCCTGTGAGTACAGTTTTAGATTCCGATGCTTCACTTCAGGTTTACTGTATCCCTTGTACCTTCTTATTGACGATGAAACACAGAAATTGCATCCGAATTTAATACAGAAGGCACAATGCCGACATAAGTACAAGAGGACTGACACTCTCACTTTCTATGATTTGAACCTCTCCTAATAATCCAGTATTAGATTTCGATGCTTGACTTTAGATTTACAGTATCCCTTGGACCTTCTTATTGACGATGCAACTCAGACATTGCATCCGAATTTAATACAAAAGGCACAATGCCGACTTAAGTACAAGAGGACTAACACTCTCAATTTCTATGATTTGAACTACTCCTGTGAGTCCAGTTTTTGATTCCGATGCTTCACTTCAGGTTTACCGTATCCCTTGGACCTTCTTATTGACGATGAAACACAAAAATTGCATCCGAATTTAATACAAAAGGCACAATGCCGACTTAACTAAAAGAGGACTGACACTCTCATTATCTATGATTTGAACCTCTCCTGTGGGTCCAGTTTTAGATTCCGATGCTTCACTTCAGGTTTACTGTATCCCTTGGACCTTTTTATTGACGATGAAACACAGACATTGCATCCGAATTTAATACAAAAGGCACAATGCCGACTTAAGTACAAGTGGACTGACACTCTCACATTCAATGATTTGAACCTCTCCTGTGAGTCCAGTTTAGATTCCGATGATTCACTTGAGGTTTACTGTATCCCTTGGATCTTCTAATTGACGATGAAACACAGAAATTGCATCCGAATTTAATACAAAAGGCACAATGCCGACTTAAGTACAAGAGGACTGACACTCTAACCTTCTATGATTTGAACCTCTCCTGTGAGTCCAGTTTTTGATTCCGATGCTTCACTTCAGGTTTACTGCATCCCTTGGACCTTCTTATTGACGATGAAACACAGAAATTGCATCCGAATTTAATACAAAATTCACAATGCCGACTTAAGTACAAGATGACTGACACTCTCAATTTCCATGATTTGACCCTCTCCTGTGAGTACAGTTTTAGATTCCGATGCTTCACTTCAGGTTTACTGTATCCCTTGTACCTTCTTATTGACGATGAAACACAGAAATTGCATCCGAATTTAATACAGAAGGCACAATGCCGACATAAGTACAAGAGGACTGACACTCTCACTTTCTATGATTTGAACCTCTCCTAATAATCCAGTATTAGATTTCGATGCTTGACTTTAGGTTTACAGTATCCCTTGGACCTTCTTATTGACGATGCAACACAGACATTGCATCCGAATTTAATACAAAAGGCACAATGCCGACTTAAGTACAAGAGGACTAACACTCTCAATTTCTATGATTTGAACCACTCCTGTGAGTCCAGTTTTAGATTCTGATGCTTCAGTTCAGGTTTACTGTATGCCTTGGACCCTCTTATTGACGATGAAACACAGAAATTGCATGCGAATTTAATACAAATGGCACAATGCCGACTTCAGTACAAGAGGACTGACACTCTCACTTTCTATATTTTGAACCTCTCCTGTGAGTCCAGTTTTAGTTTCCGAAGCTTCACTTCAGGTTTACTGTATACCTTGGAACATCTTATTGACGATGAAACACAGAAATTGCAACGGAATTAAATTCAAAAGGTACAATGCCGACTTAAGAACAAGAGTTCTGACTCTCTGACTTTCTATGATTTGAACCTCTCCTGTGAGTCCTGTTTTAGATTCCGATGCTTCACTACAGGTTTACTGTATCCCTTGTACCATCTTATTGACGATGAAACACAGAAATTGCATCCGAATTTAATACAAAAGGCACAATGTCGACTTAAGTACAAGAGGACTGACACTCTCACTTTCTATGATTTAGACCTCTCGTGTGAGTTAAGTTCTAGATTCCGATGCTTCACTTCAGGTTTACTGTATCCCTTGGACCTTCTTATTGACGATGAAACACAGAAATTGCATCCGAATTTAATACAAAATTCACAATGCCGACTTAAGTACAAGAAGACTGAAAATCTCACTTTCTATGATTTGAACCTCTCCTGTGAGTCCAGTTTTAGATTCTGATGATTCACTTCAGGTTTACTGTAAACCTTGGAACATCTTATTGACGATGAAACACAGAAATTGCATCGGAATTAAATTCAAATGGCACAATGCCGACTTAAGTCAAGAGTTCTGACTCTCTGGCTTTCTATGATTTAAACCTCTCCTGTCAGTCCAGTTTTAGATTCCGATGCTTCACTTCAATCTTACTGTATACTTTGGACCTTCTTATTGACGATGAAACACAGAAATTGCATCCGAATTTAATACAAAAGGCACAATGCCGACATATGTGCAAGAGGACTGACACTCTAAATATCTATGGTTTGAACCTCTCCTGTGTGTCCTGTTTTAGATTCCGATGCTTCACTTGAGGTTTACTGTATCCCTTGGACCTTCTTACTGACGATGAAACACAGAAATTGCATCCGAATTAAATATAAAAGGCACAATGCCGACTTAAGTACAAGAGGACTGACACATTAACTTTCTATGATTTGAAGCTCCTGTGTGAGTCCAGTTTTAGATTCCGATGCTTCACTTCAGGTTTACTTTATACCTTTGAACATCTTATTGACGATGAAACACAGAAATTGCACCGGAATTAAATTCAAAAGGCACAATGCCGACAAAAGTACAAGAGGACTGACACTCTCAATTTCCATGATTTGACCCTCTCCTGTGAGTACAGTTTTAGATTCCGATGCTTCACTTCAGGTTTACTGTATCCCTTGTACCTTCTTATTGACGATGAAACACAGAAATTGCATCCGAATTTAATACAGAAGGCACAATGCCGACATAAGTACAAGAGGACTGACACTCTAATTTTCTATGATTTGAACCTCTCCAGTGAGTCCAGTTTTAGATTCCGATGCCCCACTTCGGGTTTACTGCATCCCTTGGACCTTCTTATTGACGATGAAACACAGAAATTGCATCCGAATTTAATACAAAAGGCACAATGCCGACAAAAGTACAAGAGGACTGACACTCTCAATTTCCATGATTTGACCCTCTCCTGTGAGTACAGTTTTAGATTCCGATGTTTCACTTCAGGTTTACTGTATCCCTTGTACCTTCTTATTGACGATGAAACACAGAAATTGCATCCGAATTTAATACAGAAGGCACAATGCCGACATAAGTACAAGAGGACTGACACTCTCACTTTCTATGATTTGAACCTCTCCTAATAATCCAGTATTAGATTTCGATGCTTGACTTTAGGTTTACAGTATCCCTTGGACCTTCTTATTGACGATGCAACACAGACATTGCATCCGAATTTAATACAAAAGGCACAATGCCGACTTAAGTACAAGAGGACTAACACTAACAATTTCTATGATTTGAACCACTCCTGTGAGTCCAGTTTTTGATTCCGATGCTTCACTTCAGGTTTACCGTATCCCTTGGACCTTCTTATTGACGATGAAACACAAAAATTGCATCCGAATTTAATACAAAAGGCACAATGCCGACTTAACTAAAAGAGGACTGACACTCTCATTATCTATGATTTGAACCTCTCCTGTGGGTCCAGTTTTAGATTCCGATGCTTCACTTCAGGTTTACTGTATCCCTTGGACCTTTTTATTGACGATGAAACACAGAAATTGCATCCGTATTTAATACAAAAGGCACAATGCCGACTTAAGTACAAGTGGACTGACACTCTCACATTCTATGATTTGACCCTCTCCTGTGAGTCCAGTTTAGATTCCGATGATTCACTTCAGGTTTACTGTATCCCTTGGATCTTCTAATTGACGATGAAACACAGAAATTGCATCCGAATTTAATACAAAAGGCACAATGCCGACTTAAGTACAAGAGGACTGACACTTTAACCTTCTATGATTTGAACCTCTCCTGTGAGTCCAGTTTTTGATTCCGATGCTTCACTTCAGGTTTACTGCATCCCTTGGACCTTCTTATTGACGATGAAACACAGAAATTGCATCCGAATTTAATACAAAATTCACAATGCCGACTTAAGTACAAGAGGACGGGCACTCTAATTTTCTATGATTTGAACCTCTCCAGTGAGTCCAGTTTTAGATTCCGATGCCCCACTTCGGGTTTACTGTATCCCTTGGACCTTCATATTGACGATGAAACTCTGATATTGCATCCGAATTAAATACAAAAGGCACACTGCCGACTTAAGTACAAGAGGACTAACATTCTAACTTTCTATGATTTGAACCTCTCCTGTGAGTCCAGTTGTAGATTACGATGCTTCTGTTCAGGTTTACTGTATAACTTTAACCTTCTTATTGACGATGAAACCCAGAAATTGCATCGGAATTAAATTCATCAGGCACAATGTCGACTTAAGTACAAGAGGACTGACACTCTGACTTTCTATGATTTGAACCTCTTCTGTGAGTCCAGTTTTAGATTCTGATGCTTCATTCAGGTTTACTGTATGCCTTGGACACTCTTATTGACGATGAATCACAGAAATTGCATCCGAATTTAATACAAATGGCACAATGCCGACTTAAGTACAAGAGGACTGACACTCTCACTTTCTATGTTTTGAACCTCTCCTGTGAGTCCAGTTTTAGATTCCGATGCTTGACTTCAGGTTTACTGTATCCCTTGGACCTTCTTATTGACGATGAAACACAGAAATTGCATCCGAATTTAATACAAAAGGCACAATGCCGACTTAAGTACTAGAGGACTGACACTCTCACTTTCTATGATTTGAACCTCTCTTGTGAGTCCTGTTTTAGATTCCGATGCTTCACTTCAGGTTTACTGTATCCCTTGGACCTTCTTACTGACGATGAAACACTGAAATTGCAACCGAATTAAATACAAAAGGCACAATGCCGATTTAAGTACAAGAGGACTGACACTTTAACTTTCTATGATTTGAAGCTCCCGTGTGAGTCCAGTTTTAGTTTCTGATGCTTCACTTCAGGTTTACTGTATACCTTGGAACATCTTATTGACGATGAAACACAGAAATTGCAACGGAATTAAATTCAAAAGGCACAATGCCGACTTAAGAACAAGAGTTCTGACTCTCTGACTTTCAATGATTTGAACCTCTCCTGTGAGTCCTGTTTTAGATTCCGATGCTTCACTACAGGTTTACTGTATCCCTTGTACCATCTTATTGACGATGAAACACAGAAATTGCATCCGATTTTAATACAAAAGGCACAATGCCGACTTAAGTACAAGAGGACTGACACTCTCACTTTCTATCCTTTGAACCTCTCGTGTGAGTTAAGTTCTAGATTCCGATGCTTCACTTCAGGTTTACTGTATCCCTTGGACCTTCTTATTGACGATGAAACACAGAAATTGCATCCGAATTTAATACAAAAGGCACAATGCCGACTTAAGTACAAGAAGACTGAAAATCTCACTTTCTATGATTTGAACCTCTCCTGTGAGTCCAGTTTTAGATTCCGATGCTTCACTTCAGGTTTACTGTATACCTTGGAACATCTTATTGACGATGAAACACAGAAATTGCATCGGAATTAAATTCAAAAGGCACAATGCCGACCTAAGAACAAGAGTTCTGACTCTCTGGCTTTCTATGATTTGAACCTCTCCTGTCAGTCCAGTTTTAGATTCCGATGCTTCACTTCAATCTTACTGTATACTTTGGACCTTCTTATTGACGATGAAACACAGAAATTGCATCCGAATTTAATACAAAAGGCACAATGCCGACTTATGTGCAAGAGGACTGACACTCTAAATATCTATGGTTTGAACCTCTCCTGTGTGTCCTGTTTTAGATTCCGATGCTTCACTTCAGGTTTACTGTATACCTTGGACCTTCTTATTGACGATGAAACACAGAAATTGCATCCGTATTTAATACAAAAGGCACAATGCCGACTTAAGTACAAGTGGACTGACACTCTCACATTCTATGATTTGAACCTCTCCTGTGAGTCCAGTTTAGATTCCGATGATTCACTTCAGGTTTACTGTATCCCTTGGATCTTCTAATTGACGATGAAACACAGAAATTGCATCCGAATTTAATACAAAAGGCACAATGCCGACTTAAGTACAAGAGGACTGACACTCTAACCTTCTATGATTTGAACCTCTCCTGTGAGTCCAGTTTTTGATTCCGATGCTTCACTTCAGGTTTACTGCATCCCTTGGACCTTCTTATTGACGATGAAACTCAGAAATTGCATCCGAATTTAATACAAAATTCACAATGCCGACTTAAGTACAAGAGGACGGGCACTCTAATTTTCTATGATTTGAACCTCTCCAGTGAGTTTAGTTTGAGATTCCGATGCCCCACTTCGGGTTTACTGTATCCCTTGGACCTTCTTATTGACGATGAAACTCTGATATTGCATCCGAATTAAATACAAAAGGCACACTGCCGACTTAAGTACAAGAGGACTAACAATCTAACTTTCTATGATTTGAACCTCTCCTGTGAGTCCAGTTGTAGATTACGATGCTTCTGTTCAGGTTTACTGTATAACTTTAACCTTCTTATTGACGATGAAACCCAGAAATTGCATCGGAATTAAATTCATCAGGCACAATGTCGACTTAAGTACAAGAGGACTGACACTCTGACTTTCTATGATTTGAACCTCTTCTGTGAGTCCAGTTTTAGATTCTGATGCTTCATTCAGGTTTACTGTATGCCTTGGACACTCTTATTGACGATGAATCACAGAAATTGCATCCGAATTTAATACAAATGGCACAATGCCGACTTAAGTACAAGAGGACTGACACTCTCACTTTCTATGTTTTGAACCTCTCCTGTGAGTCCAGTTTTAGATTCCGATGCTTGACTTCAGGTTTACTGTATCCCTTGGACCTTCTTATTGACGATGAAACACAGAAATCGCATCCGAATTTAATACAAAAGGCACAATGCCGACTTAAGTACTAGAGGACTGACACTCTCACTTTCTATGATTTGAACCTCTCTTGTGAGTCCTGTTTTAGATTCCGATGCTTCACTTCAGGTTTACTGTATCCCTTGGACCTTCTTACTGACGATGAAACACAGAAATTGCATCGGAATTAAATTCAAAAGGCACAATGCCGACTTAAGAACAAGAGTTCTGACTCTCTGGCTTTCTATGATTTGAACGTCTCCTGTCAGTCCAGTTTTAGATTCCGATGCTTCACTTCAATCTTACTGTATACTTTGGACCTTCTTATTGACGATGAAACACAGAAATTGCATCCGAATTTAATACAAAAGGCACAATGCCGACTTATGTGCAAGGGGACTGACACTCTAAATATCTATGGTTTGAACCTCTCCTGTGTGTCCTGTTTTAGATTCCGATGCTTCACTTCAGGTTTACTGTATACCTTGGACCTTCTTATTGACGATGAAACACAGAAATTGCATCTGAATTAAATACTAAAGGCACAATGTCGACTTAAGTACAAGAGGACTGGCACTCTCACTTTCTATGATTTGAACCTCTCCTAATAATCCAGTATTAGATTTCGATGCTTGACTTTAGGTTTACTGTATCCCTTGGACCTTCTTATTGACGATGCAACACAGACATTGCATCCGAATTTAATACAAAAGGCACAATGCCGACTTAAGTACAAGAGGACTAACATTCTCAATTTCTATGATTTGAACCACTCCTGTGAGTCCAGTTTTTGATTCCGATGCCTCACTTCAGGTTTACCGTATCCCTTGGACCTTCTTATTGACGATGAAACACAAAAATTGCATCCGAATTTAATACAAAAGGCACAATGCCGACTTAACTACAAGAGGACTGACACTCTCATTATCTATGATTTGAACCTCTCCTGTGGGTCCAGTTTTAGATTCCGATGCTTCTCTTCAGGTTTACTGTATCCCTTGGACCTTTTTATTGACGATGAAACACAGAAATTGCATCCGTATTTAATACAAAAGGCACAATGCCGACTTAAGTACAAGTGGACTGACACTCTCACATTCTATGATTTGAACCTGTCCTGTGAGTCCAGTTTAGATTCCGATGATTCACGTCAGGTTTGCTGTTTCCCTTGGACCTTCTTATTGACGGTGAAACACAGAAATTGCATCCGAATTTAATACAAGAGGCACAATGCCGACTTAAGTACAAGAAGACTGAAACTCTCACATTCTATGATTTGAACCTCTCCTGTGAGTCCAGTTTTAGATTCCGATGCTTCACTTGAGGTTTACTGTATCCCTTGGACCTTCTTACTGACGATGAAACACAGAAATTGCATCCGAATTAAATATAAAAGGCACAATGCCGACTTAAGTACAAGAGGACTGACACTTTAACTTACTATGATTTGAAGCTCCCGTGTGAGTCCAGTTTTAGATTCCGATGCTTCACTTCAGGTTTACTTTATAACTTGGAACATCTTATTGACGATGAAACACAGAAATTGCACCGGAATTAAATTCAAAAGGCACAATGCCGACTTAAGAACAAGAGTTCTGACTATCTGGCTTTCTATGATTTGAACCTCTCCTGTGAGTCCAGTTTTAGATTCCAATGCTTCACTTCAATCTTACTGTATACTTTGGACCTTCTTATTGACGATGAAACACAGAAATTGCATTCGAATTTAATACAAAAGGCACAATGCCGACTTAAGTACAAGAGGACTGACACTTTCACTTTCTATGTTTTGAACCTCTCGTGAGAGTTAAGTTCTAGATTCCGATGCTTCACTTCAGGTTTACTGTATCCCTTGGACCTTCTTATTGACGATGAAACACAGAAATTGCATCCGAATTTAATACAAAAGGCACAATGCCGACTTAAGTACAAGAAGACTGAAAATCTCACTTTCTATGATTTGAACCTCTCCTGTGAGTCCAGTTTTAGATTCCGATGCTTCACTTCAGGTTTACTGTATACCTTGGAACATCTTATTGACGATGAAACACAGAAATTGCATCGGAATTAAATTCAAAAGGCACAATGCCGACTTAAGAACAAGAGTTCTGACTCTCTGGCTTTCTATGATTTGAACCTCTCCTGTCAGTCCAGTTTTAGATTCCGATGCTTCACTTGAGGTTTACTGTATCCCTTGGACCTTCTTACTGACGATGAAACACAGAAATTGCATCCGAATTAAATATAAAAGGCACAGTGCCGACTTAAGTACAAGAGGACTGACACTTTAACTTTCTATGATTTGAAGCTCCCGTGTGAGTCCAGTTCTAGATTCCGATGCTTCACTTCAGGTTTACTTTATACCTTGGAACATCTTATTGACGATGAAACACAGAAATTGCACCGGAATTAAATTCAAAAGGCACAATGCCGACTTAAGAACAAGAGTTCTGACTATCTGGCTTTCTATGATTTGAACCTCTCCTGTGAGTCCAGTGTTAGATTCCAATGCTTCACTTCAATCTTACTGTATACTTTGGACCTTCTTATTGACGATGAAACACAGAAATTGCATCCGAATTTAATACAAAAGGCACAATGCCGACTTAAGTACAAGAGGACTGACACTTTCACTTTCTATGATTTGACCCTCTCCTGTGAGTACAGTTTTAGATTCCGATGCTTCACTTCAGGTTTACTGTATCCCTTGTACCTTCTTATTGACGATGAAACACAGAAATTGCATCCGAATTTAATACAGAAGGCACAATGCCGACATAAGTACAAGAGGACTGACACTCTCACTTTCTATGATTTGAACCTCTCCTAATAATCCAGTATTAGATTTCGATGCTTGACTTTAGGTTTACTGTATCCCTTGGACCTTCTTATTGACGATGCAACACAGACATTGCATCCGAATTTAATACAAAAGGCACAATGCCGACTTAAGTACAAGAGGACTAACACTCTCAATTTCTATGATTTGAACCACTCCTGTGAGTCCAGTTTTTGATTCCGATGCTTCACTTCAGGTTTACCGTATCCCTTGGACCTTCTTATTGACGATGAAACACAAAAATTGCATCCGAATTTAATACAAAAGGCACAATGCGGACTTAACTACAAGAGGACTCACACTCTCATTATCTATGATTTGAACCTCTCCTGTGGGTCCAGTTTTAGATTCCGATGCTTCTCTTCAGGTATACTGTATCCCTTGGACCTTTTTATTGACGATGAAACACAGAAATTGCATCCGTATTTAATACAAAAGGCACAATGCCGACTTAAGTACAAGTGGACTGACACTCTCACATTCTATGATTTGAACCTCTCCTGTGAGTCCAGTTTAGATTCAGATGCTTCACTTCAGGTTAACTGTATCCCTTGGTTCTTCTAATTGACGATGAAACACAGAAATTGCATCCGAATTTAATACAAAAGGCACAATGCCGACTTAAGTACAAGAGGACTGACACTCTAAACTTCTATGATTTGAACCTCTCCTCTGAGTCCAGTTTTTGATTCCGATGCTTCACTTCAGGTTTACTGCATCCCTTGGACCTTCTTATTGACGATGAAACACAGAAATTGCATCCGAATTTAATACAAAAGGCACAATGCCGACTTATGTACAAGAGGACGGGCACTCTAATTTTCTATGATTTGAACCTCTCCAGTGAGTCCAGTTTTAGATTCCGATACCCCACTTCGTGTTTGCTGTATCCCTTGGACCTTCTTATTGACGATGAAACTCTGATATTGCATCCGAATTAAATACAAAAGGCACACTGCCGACTTAAGTACAAGAGGACTGACATTCTAACTTACTATGATTTGAACCTCTCCTGTGAGTCCAGTTGTAGATTACGATGCTTCTGTTCAGGTTTACTGTATAACTTTAACCTTCTTATTGCCGATGAAACACTGAAATTGCATCAGAATTAAATTCATCAGGCACAATGCTGACGTAAGTACAAGAGGACTGACACTCTGACTTCTATGATTTGAACCTCGTCTGTGAGTCCAGTTTTAGATTCTGATGCTTCATTCAGGTTTACTGTATGCCTTGGACCCTCTTAATGACGATGAATCACAGAAATTGCATCCGAATTTAATACAAATGGCACAATGCCGACTTAAGTACAAGAGGACTGACACTCTCACTTTCTATGTTTTGAACCTCTCCTGTGAGTCCAGTTTTAGATTCCGATGCTTCACTTCAGGTTTACTGTATCCCTTGGACCTTCTTATTGACGATGAAACACAGAAATTGCATCCGAATTTAATACAAAAGGCACAATGCCGACTTAAGTACTAGAGGACTGACACTCTCACTTTCTATGATTTGAACCTCTCTTGCGAGTCCTGTTTTAGATTCCGATGCTTCACTTCAGGTTTACTGTATCCCTTGTACCATCGTATTGACGATGAAACACAGAAATTGCATCTGAATTTAATACAAAAGGCACAATGCTGACTTTAGTACAAGAGGACTGACACTCTCACATTCTATGATTTGAACCTCTCGTGTGAGTTAAGTTCTAGATTCCGATGCTTCACTTCAGGTTTACTGTATCCCTTGGACCTTCTTATTGACGATGAAACACAGAAATGGCAAAGGAATTAAATTCAAAAGGCACAATGCCGACTTAAGAAAAAGAGTTCTGACTCTCTGACTTTCTATGATTTGAACCTCTCCTGTGAGTTCTGTTTTAGATTCCTATGCTTCACTACAGGTTCACTGTATACCTTGTACCATCTTATTGACGATGAAACACAGAAATTGCATCCGAAATTAATACAAAAGGCACAATGCCGACTTAAGTACAAGAGGACTGACACTCTCACTTTCTATGATTTGAACCTCTCGTGTGAGTTAAGTTCTAGATTCCGATGCTTCACTTCAGGTTTACTGTATCCCTTGGACCTTCTTATTGACGATGTAACACAGAAATTGGATCCGAATTTAATACAAAAGGCACAATGCCGACTTAAGTACAAGAAGACTGAAACTCTCACTTTCTATGATTTGAACCTCTCCTGTGAGTCCAGTTTTAGATTCCGATGCTTCACTTCAGGTTTACTGTATACCTTGGAACATCTTATTGACGATTAAACACAGAAATTGCATTGGAATTAAATTCAAAAGGTACAATGCCGACTTAAGAACAAGTGTTCTGACTCTTTGGCTTTCTATGATTTGAACGTCTCCTGTCAGTCCAGTTTTAGATTCCGATGCTTCACTTCAATCTTACTGTATACTTTGGACCTTCTTATTGACGATGAAACACAGAAATTGCATCCGAATTTAATACAAAAGGCACAATGCCGACTTATGTGCAAGGGGACTGACACTCTAAATATCTATGGTTTGAACCTCTCCTGTGTGTCCTGTTTTAGATTGCGATGCTTCACTTCAGGTTTACTGTATACCTTGGACCTTCTTATTGACGATGAAACACAGAAATTGCATCTGAATTAAATACTAAAGGCACAATGTCGACTTAAGTACAAGAGGACTGGCACTCTCACTTTCTATGATTTGAACCTCTCCTAATAATCCAGTATTAGATTTCGATGCTTGACTTTAGGTTTAATGTATCCCTTGGACCTTCTTATTGACGATGCAACACAGACATTGCATCCGAATTTAATACAAAAGGCACAATGCCGACTTAAGTACAAGAGGACTAACATTCTCAATTTCTATGATTTGAACCACTCCTGTGAGTCCAGTTTTTGATTCCGATGCCTCACTTCAGGTTTACCGTATCCCTTGGACCCTCTTATTGACGATGAAACACAAAAATTGCATCCGAATTTAATACAAAAGGCACAATGCCGACTTAACTACAAGAGGACTGACACTCTCATTATCTATGATTTGAACCTCTCCTGTGGGTCCAGTTTTAGATTCCGATGCTTCTCTTCAGGTTTACTGTATCCCTTGGACCTTTTTATTGACGATGAAACACAGAAATTGCATCCGTATTTAATACAAAAGGCACAATGCCGACTTAAGTACAAGTGGACTGACACTCTCACATTCTATGATTTGAACCTGTCCTGTGAGTCCAGTTTAGATTCCGATGATTCACGTCAGGTTTGCTGTATCCCTTGGACCTTCTTATTGACGGTGAAACACAGAAATTGCATCCGAATTTAATACAAGAGGCACAATGCCGACTTAAGTACAAGAAGACTGAAACTCTCACATTCTATGATTTGAACCTCTCCTGTGAGTCCAGTTTTAGATTCCGATGCTTCACTTGAGGTTTACTGTATCCCTTGGACCTTCTTACTGACGATGAAACACAGAAATTGCATCCGAATTGAATATAAAAGGCACAATGCCGACTTAAGTACAAGAGGACTGACACTTTAACTTACTATGATTTGAAGCTCCCGTGTGAGTCCAGTTTTAGATTCCGATGCTTCACTTCAGGTTTACTTTATAACTTGGAACATCTTATTGACGATGAAACACAGAAATTGCACCGGAATTAAATTCAAAAGGCACAATGCCGACTTAAGAACAAGAGTTCTGACTATCTGGCTTTCTATGATTTGAACCTCTCCTGTGAGTCCAGTTTTAGATTCCAATGCTTCACTTCAATCTTACTGTATACTTTGGACCTTCTTATTGACGATGAAACACAGAAATTGCATTCGAATTTAATACAAAAGGCACAATGCCGACTTAAGTACAAGAGGACTGACACTTTCACTTTCTATGCTTTGAACCTCTCGTGAGAGTTAAGTTCTAGATTCCGATGCTTCACTTCAGGTTTACTGTATCCCTTGGACCTTCTTATTGACGATGAAACACAGAAATTGCATCCGAATTTAATACAAAAGGCACAATGCCGACTTAAGTACAAGAAGACTGAAAATCTCACTTTCTATGATTTGAACCTCTCCTGTGAGTCCAGTTTTAGATTCCGATGCTTCACTTCAGGTTTACTGTATACCTTGGAACATCTTATTGACGATGAAACACAGAAATTGCATCGGAATTAAATTCAAAAGGCACAATGCCGACTTAAGAACAAGAGTTCTGACTCTCTGGCTTTCTATGATTTGAACCTCTCCTGTCAGTCCAGTTTTAGATTCCGATGCTTCACTTGAGGTTTACTGTATCCCTTGGACCTTCTTACTGACGATGAAACACAGAAATTGCATCCGAATTAAATATAAAAGGCACAGTGCCGACTTAAGTACAAGAGGACTGACACTTTAACTGTCTATGATTTGAAGCTCCCGTGTGAGTCCAGTTCTAGATTCCGATGCTTCACTTCAGGTTTACTTTATACCTTGGAACATCTTATTGACGATGAAACACAGAAATTGCACCGGAATTAAATTCAAAAGGCACAATGCCGACTTAAGAACAAGAGTTCTGACTATCTGGCTTTCTATGATTTGAACCTCTCCTGTGAGTCCAGTGTTAGATTCCAATGCTTCACTTCAATCTTACTGTATACTTTGGACCTTCTTATTGACGATGAAACACAGAAATTGCATCCGAATTTAATACAAAAGGCACAATGCCGACTTAAGTACAAGAGGACTGACACTTTCACTTTCTATGATTTGAACCTCTCCTGTGAGTACAGTTTTAGATTCCGATGCTTCACTTCAGGTTTACTGTATCCCTTGTACCTTCTTATTGACGATGAAACACAGAAATTGCATCCGAATTTAATACAGAAGGCACAACGCCGACATAAGTACAAGAGGACTGACACTCTCACTTTCTATGATTTGAACCTCTCCTAATAATCCAGTATTAGATTTCGATGCTTGACTTTAGGTTTACTGTATCCCTTGGACCTTCGTATTGACGATGCAACACAGACATTGCATCCGAATTTAATACAAAAGGCACAATGCCGACTTAAGTACAAGAGGACTAACACTCTCAATTTCTATGATTTGAACCTCTCCTGTGGGTCCAGTTTTAGATTCCGATGCTTCTCTTCAGGTATACTGTATCCCTTGGACCTTTTTATTGACGATGAAACACAGAAATTGCATCCGTATTTAATACAAAAGGCACAATGCCGACTTAAGTACAAGTGGACTGACACTCTCACATTCTATGATTTGAACCTCTCCTGTGAGTCCAGTTTAGATTCAGATGCTTCACTTCAGGTTAACTGTATCCCTTGGTTCTTCTAATTGACGATGAAACACAGAAATTGCATCCGAATTTAATACAAAAGGCACAATGCCGACTTAAGTACAAGAGGACTGACACTCTAAACTTCTATGATTTGAACCTCTCCTCTGAGTCCAGTTTTTGATTCCGATGCTTCACTTCAGGTTTACTGCATCCCTTGGACCTTCTTATTGACGATGAAACACAGAAATTGCATCCGAATTTAATACAAAAGGCACAATGCCGACTTAAGTACAAGAGGACGGGCACTCTAATTTTCTATGATTTGAACCTCTCCAGTGATTCCAGTTTTAGATTCCGATGCCCCACTTCGTGTTTGCTGTATCCCTTGGACCTTCTTATTGACGATGAAACTCTGATATTGCATCCGAATTAAATACAAAAGGCACACTGCCGACTTAAGTACAAGAGGACTGACATTCTAACTTACTATGATTTGATCCTCTCCTGTGAGTCCAGTTGTATATTACGATGCTTCTGTTCAGGTTTACTGTATAACTTTAACCTTCTTATTGCCGATGAAACACTGAAATTGCATCAGAATTAAATTCATCAGGCACAATGCTGACTTAAGTACAAGAGGACTGACACTCTGACTTCTATGATTTGAACCTCGTCTGTGAGTCCAGTTTTAGATTCTGATGCTTCATTCAGGTTTACTGTATGCCTTGGACCCTCTTAATGACGATGAATCACAGAAATTGCATCCGAATTTAATACAAATGGCACAATGCCGACTTAAGTACAAGAGGACTGACACTCTCACTTTCTATGTTTTGAACCTCTCCTGTGAGTCCAGTTTTAGATTCCGATGCTTCACTTCAGGTTTACTGTATCCCTTGGACCTTCTTATTGACGATGAAACACAGAAATTGCATCCGAATTTAATACAAAAGGCACAATGCCGACTTAAGTACAAGAGGACTGACACTCTCACTTCCTATGATTTGAACCTCTCCTGTGAGTACAGTTTTAGACTCCGATGTTTCACTTCAGGTTTACTGTATCCCTTGGTCCTTCTTATTGACGATGAAACACAGAAATTGCATCCGAATTACATACTAAAGGCACAATGTCGACTTAAGTACAAGAGGACTGACACTCTAAATATCTATGATTTGAACCTCTCCTGTGTGTCCAGTTATAGATTCCGATGCTTCACTTCAGGTTTACTGTATACCTTGGACCTTCTTATTGACGATGAAACACAGAAATTGCATCCGAATTTAATACAAATGGCACAATGCCGACTTAAGTACAAGAGGACTGACACTCTAACCATCTATGATTTGAACCTCTCCTGTGAGTCCAGTTTTAGATTCCGATGCTTCTCTTCAGGTTTACTGAATACCTTGGAATTTCTTATTGACGATGAAACACAGAAATTGCATCGGAATTAAATTCATCAGGCACAATGCCGACTTAAGTACAAGAGGATTGACACTCTGACTTTCTATGATTTGAACCTCTTCTGTGAGTCCAGTTTTAGATTCTGATGCTTCAATTCAGGTTTACTGTATGTCTTGGACCCTCTTATTGACGATGAAACACAGAAATTGCATCCGAATTTAATACAAATGGCACAATGCCGACTTAAGTACAAGAGGACTGACACTCTCACTTTCTATGTTTTGAACCTCTCCTGTGAGTCCAGTTTTAGATTCCGATGCTTCACTTCAGGTTTACTGTTTCTCTTGGACCTTCTTATTGACGATGAAACACAGAAATTGCATCCGAATTTAATACAAAAGGCACAATGCCGACTGAAGTACTAGAGGACTGACACTCTCACTTTCTATGATTTGAACCTCTCTTGTGAGTCCTGTTTTAGATTCCGATGCTTCACTTCAGGTTTACTGTATCCCTTGTACCATCTTAATGACGATGAAACACAGAAATTGCATCTGAATTTAATACAAAAGGCACAATGCCGACTTAAGTACAAGAGGACTGACACTCTCACATTCTATGATTTGAACCTCTCGTGTGAGTTAAGTTCTAGATTCCGATGCTTCACTTCAGGTTTACTGTATCCCTTGGACCTTCTTATTGACGATGAAACACAGAAATTGCATCCGAATTTAATACAAAAGGCACAATGCCGACTTAAGTACAAGAAGACTGAGACTCTCACTTTCTATGATTTGAACCTTTCCTGTCAGTCCAGTTTTAGATTCCGATGCTTCACTTCAGGTTTACTGTATCCCTTGGACCTTCTTACTGACGATGAAACTCTGAAATTGCATCCGAATTAAACACAAAAGGCACAATGCCGACTTGAGTACAAGAGGACTGACACTTTAACTTTCTATGATTTGAAGCTCCCGTTTGAGTCCAGTTTTAGTTTCCGATGCTTCACTTCAGGTTTACTGTATACATTGGAACATCTTATTGACTATGAAACACAGAAAAATGGCAACGGAATTAAATTCAAAAGGCACAATGCCGACTTAAGAACAAGAGTTCTGACTCTCTGGCTTTCTATGATTTGAACCTCTCCTGTGGGTCCAGTTTTAGATTCCGATGCTTCACTTCAGGTTTACTGTATCCCTTGGACCTTCTTATTGACGATGAAACACAGAATTTGCATCCGAATTTAATACAAAAGACACAATGCCGACTTAAGTACAAGAGGACTGACACTCTCACCTTCTATGATTTGAACCTATCCTGTGAGTCCAGTTTTAGATTCCGATGCTTCACTTCAGGTTTACTGTATCCCTTGGACCTTCTTATTGACGATGAAACACAGAAATTGCATCCGAATTACATACTAAAGGCACAATGTCGACTTAAGTACAAGAGGACTGACACTCTAAATATCTATGATTTGAACCTCTCCTGTGTGTCCAGTTTTAGATTCCGATGCTTCACTTCAGGTTTACTGTATACCTTGGACCTTCTTATTGACGATGAAACACAGAAATTGCATCCGAATTACATACTAAAGGCACAATGTCGACTTAAGTACAAGAGGACTGGCACTCTCACTTTCTATGATTTGAACCACTCATGTGAGTCCAGTTTTAGATTCCGATGCTTCACTTCAGGTTTACTGTATCCCTTGGACCTTCTTATTGACGATGAAACACAGAAATTGCATCCGAATTTAATACAAAAGGCACAATGCCGACTTAAGTACAAGAGGACTGACACTCTAACAATCTATGATTTGAACCTCTCCTGTGAGTCCAGTTTTAGATTCCGATGCTTCTCTTCAGGTTTACTGAATACCTTGGAATTTCTTATTGGCGATGAAACACAGAAATTGCATCGGAATTAAATTCATCAGGCACAATGCCGACTTAAGTACAAGAGGACTGACACTCTGACTTTCTATGATTTGAACCTCTTCTGTGAGTCCAGTTTTAGATTCTGATGCTTCAATTCAGGTTTACTGTATGTCTTGGACCCTCTTATTGACGATGAAACACAGAAATTGCATCCGAATTTAATACAAATGGCACAATGCCGACTTAAGTACAAGAGGACTGACACTCTCACTTTCTATGTTTTGAACCTATCCTGTGAGTCCAGTTTTAGATTCCGATGCTTCACTTCAGGTTTACTGTTTCTCTTGGACCTTCTTATTGACGATGAAACACAGAAATTGCATCCGAATTTAATACAAAAGGCACAATGCCGACTGAAGTACTAGAGGACTGACACTCTCACTTTCTATGATTTGAACCTCTCTTGTGAGTCCTGTTTTAGATTCCGATGCTTCACTTCAGGTTTACTGTATCCCTTGTACCATCTTAATGACGATGAAACACAGAAATTGCATCTGAATTTAATACAAAAGGCACAATGCCGACTTAAGTACAAGAGGACTGACACTCTCACATTCTATGATTTGAACCTCTCGTGTGAGTTAAGTTCTAGATTCCGATGCTTCACTTCAGGTTTACTGTATCCCTTGGACCTTCTTATTGACGATGAAACACAGAAATTGCATCCGAATTTAATACAAAAGGCACAATGCCGACTTAAGTACAAGAAGACTGAGACTCTCACTTTCTATGATTTGAACCTCTCCTGTCAGTCCAGTTTTAGATTCCGATGCTTCACTTCAGGTTTACTGTATCCCTTGGACCTTCTTACTGACGATGAAACTCTGAAATTGCATCCGAATTAAACACAAAAGGCACAATGCCGACTTAAGTGCAAGAGGACTGACACTTTAACTTTCTATGATTTGAAGCTCCCGTTTGAGTCCAGTTTTAGTTTCCGATGCTTCACTTCAGGTTTACTGTATACCTTGGAACATCTTATTGACGATGAAACACAGAAAAATGGCAACGGAATTAAATTCAAAAGGCACAATGCCGACTTAAGAACAAGAGTTCTGACTCTCTGGCTTTCTATGATTTGAACCTCTCCTGTGGGTCCAGTTTTAGATTCCGATGCTTCACTTCAGGTTTACTGTATCCCTTGGACCTTCTTATTGACGATGAAACACAGAATTTGCATCCGAATTTAATACAAAAGACACAATGCCGACTTAAGTACAAGAGGACTGACACTCTCACCTTCTATGATTTGAACCTATCCTGTAAGTCCAGTTTTAGATTCCGATGCTTTACTTCAGGTTTACTGTATCCCTTGGACCTTCTTATTGACGATGAAACACAGAAATTGCATCCGAATTACATACTAAAGGCACAATGTCGACTTAAGTACAAGAGGACTGACACTCTAAATATCTATGATTTGAACCTCACCTGTGTGTCCAGTTTTAGATTCCGATGCTTCACTTCAGGTTTACTGTATACCTTGGACCTTCTTATTGACGATGAAACACAGAAATTGCATCCGAATTACATACTAAAGGCACAATGTCGACTTAAGTACAAGAGGACTGGCACTCTCACTTTCTATGATTTGAACCACTCATGTGAGTCCAGTTTTAGATTCCGATGCTTCACTTCAGGTTTACTGTATCCCTTGGACCTTCTTATTGACGATGAAACACAGAAATTGCATCCGAATTTAATACAAAAGGCACAATGCCGACTTAAGTACAAGAGGACTGACACTCTAACAATCTATGATTTGAACCTCTCCTGTGAGTCCAGTTTTAGATTCCGATGCTTCTCTTCAGGTTTACTGAATACCTTGGAATTTCTTATTGACGATGAAACACAGAAATTGCATCGGAATTAAATTCATCAGGCACAATGCCGACTTAAGTACAAGAGGACTGACACTCTGACTTTCTATGATTTGAACCTCTTCTGTGAGTCCAGTTTTAGATTCTGATGCTTCAATTCAGGTTTACTGTATGCCTTGGACCCTCTTATTGACGATGAAACACAGAAATTGCATCCGAATTTAATACAAATGGCACAATGCCGACTTAAGTACAAGAGGACTGACACTCTCACTTTCTATGATTTGAACCTCTCCTGTGAGTCCAGTTTTAGATTCCGATGCTTCACTTCAGGTTTACTGTATCCCTTGACCTTCTTATTGACGATGAAACACAGAAATTGCATCCGAATTTAATACAAAAGGCACAATGCCGACTTAAGTACTAGAGGACTGACACTCTCACTATCTATGATTTGAACCTCTCTTGTGAGTCTTGTTTTAGATTCCGATGCTTCACTTCAGGTTTACTGTATCCCTTGTACCATCTTATTGACGATGAATCACAGAAATTGCATCTGAATTTAATACAAAAGCACAACGCCGACTTAAGTACAAGAGGACTGACACTATCACATTCTATGATTTGAACCTCTCGTGTGAGTTTAGTTCTAGATTCCGATGCTTCACTTCAGGTTAACTGTATCCCTTGGACCTTCTTATTGACGATGAAACACAGAAATTGTATCCGAATTTAATACAAAAGGCACAATGCCGACTTAAGTACAAGAAGACTGAGACTCTCACTTTCTATTATTTGAACCTCTCCTGTGAGTCCAGTTTTTGATTCCGATGCTTCACTTCAGGTTTACTGTATCCCTTGGACCTTCTTACTGACGATGAAATACTGAAATTGCATCCGAATTAAATACAAAAGGCACAATGCCGACATAAGTACAAGAGGACTGACACTTGAACTTTCTATGATTTGAAGCTCCCGTGTGAGTCCAGTTTTAGTTTCCGATGCTTCTTTTCAGGTTTACTGTATACCTTGGAACATGTTATTGACGATGAAACACAGAAATTGCATCCGAATTTAATACAAAAGGCACAATGCCGACTTAAGTACTAGAGGACTGACACTCTCACTATCTATGATTTGAACCTCTCTTGTGAGTCTTGTTTTAGATTCCGATGCTTCACTTCAGGTTTACTCTATCCCTTGTACCATCTTATTGACGATGAATCACAGAAATTGCATCTGAATTTAATACAAAAGCACAACGCCGACTTATATACAAGAGGACTGACACTATCACATTCTATGATTTGAACCTCTCGTGTGAGTTTAGTTCTAGATTCCGATGCTTCACTTCAGGTTAACTGTATCCCTTGGACCCTCTTATTGACGATGAAACACAGAAATTGTATCCGAATTTAATACAAAAGGCACAATGCCGACTTAAGTACAAGAAGACTGAGACTCTCACTTTCTATGATTTGAACCTCTCCTGTGAGTCCAGTTTTTGATTCCGATGCTTCACTTCAGGTTTACTGTATCCCTTGGACCTTCTTACTGACGATGAAACACTGAAATTGCATCCGAATTAAATACAAAAGGCACAATGCCGACATAAGTACAAGAGGACTGACACTTTAACTTTCTATGATTTGAAGCTCCCGTGTGAGTCCAGCTTTAGTTTCCGATGCTTCACTTCAGGTTTACTGTATACCTTGAAACATCTTATTGACGATGAAACACAGAAAAATGGCAACGGATTAAATTCAAAAGGCACAATGCTGACTTAAGAACAAGAGTTCTGACACTCTCACTTTCTATGTTTTGAACCTCTCCTGTGAGTCCAGTTTTAGATTCCGATGCTTCACTTCAGGTTTACTGTATCCCTTGGACCTTCTTATTGACGATGAAACGCAGAAATTGCATCCAAATTTAATACAAATGGCACAATGCCGACTGAAGTACTAGAGGACTGACACTCTCACTTTCTATGATTTGAACCTCTCTTGTGAGTCCTGTTTTAGATTCCGATGCTTCACTTCAGGTTTACTGTATTCCTTGTACCATCTTATTGACGATGAAACACAGAAATAGCATCTGAATTTAATACAAAAGGCACAATGCCGACTTAAGTACAAGAGGACTGACACTCTCACATTCTATGATTTGAACCTCTCGTATGAGTTAAGTTCTAGATTCCGATGCTTCACTTCAGGTTTACTGTATCCCTTGGACCTTCTTATTGACGATGAAACACAGAAATTGCATCCGAATTTAATACAAAAGGCACAATGCTGACTTAAGTACAAGAGGACTGACACTCTCACTTTCTATGATTTGAACCTCTCGTGTGAGTAAGGTTCTAGATTCCGATGCTTCACTTCAGGTTTACTGTATCCCTTGGACCTTCTTATTGACGATGAAACACAGAAATTGCATCCGAATTTAATACAAAAGGCACAATGCCGACTTAAGTACAAGAAGACTGAAACTCTCACTTTCTATGATTTGAACCTCTCCTGTGAGTCCAGTTTTAAATTCCGATGCTTCACTTCAGGTTTACTGTATACCTTGGAACATCTTATTGACGATGAAACACAGAAATTGCATCGGAATTAAATTCAAAAGGCACAATGCCGACTTAAGAACAAGAGTTCTGACTCTCTGGCTTTCTATGATTTGAACCTCTCCTGTGGGTCCAGTTCTTAGATTCCGATGCTTCACTTCAGGTTTACTATATCCCTTGGACCTTCTTATTGACGTTGAAACACAGAAATTGCATCCGAATTTAATACAAAAGACACAATGCCGACTTAAGTACAAGAGGACTGACACTCACTTTCTATGATTTGAACCTCTCGTGTGAGTTAAGTTCTAGTTTCCGATGCTTCACTTCAGGTTTACTGTATCCCTTGGACCTCCTTATTGACGTTGAAACACAGAAATTGCATCCGAATTTAATACGAAAGGCACAATGCCCACTTAAGTACGAGAGGACTGTCACTCTAACTTTCTATGATTTGAACCTCTCCAGTGAAACCAGTTTTAGATTCCGATGCTTCATTTCAGGTTTACTGTATCCCTTGGACCTTCTTATTGACGATGAAACACAGAAATTGCATCCGAATTTAATACAAAAGGCACAATGCCGACTTAAGTAAAAGAGGACTGACACTCTCACCTTCTATGATTTGAGCCTATCCTGTAAGTCCAGTTTTAGATTCCGATGCTTCACTTCAGGTTTACTGTATCCCTTGGACCTTCTTATTCACGAAGAAACACAGAAATTGCATCCGAATATAATACAAAAGGCACAATGCCGACATATGTGCAAGAGAACTGACACTCTAAATAACTATGATTTGAACCTCTCCTGTGTGTCCAGTTTTAGATTCCGATGCTTCACTTCAGGTTTACTGTATACCTTGGACCTTCTTATTGACGATGAAACACAGATATTGCATCCGAATTACATACTAAAGGCACAATGTCGACTTAAGTACAAGAGGACTGGCACTCTCAGTTTCTATGATTTGAACCACTCCTGTGAGTACAGTTTTAGATGCCGATGCTTCACTTCAGGTTTGCTGTATCTCTTGGACCTTCTTATTGACGATGAAACACAGAAATTGCATCCGAATTTAATACAAAAGGCACAATGCCGACTTGAGTACAAGAGGACTGACACTCTAACCATCTAAGATTAGAACCTCTCCTGTGAGTCCAGTTTTAGATTCCGATGCTTCTCTTCAGGTTTACTGAATACCTTGGAATTTCTTATTGACGATGAAACACAGAAATTGCATTGGAATTAAATTCATCAGGCACAATGCCGACTTAAGTACAAGAGGAGTGACACTCTGACCTTCTATGATTTGAACCTCTTTTGTGAGTCCAGTTTTAGATTCTGTTGCTTCAATTCAGGTTTACTGTATGCCTTGGACCCTCTTATTGACGATGAAACACAGAAATTGCATCCGAATTTAATACAAATGGCACAATGCCGACTTAAGTACAAGAGGACTGACACTCTCACTTTCTATGTTTTGAACCTCCATTGTGAGTCCAGTTTTAGATTCCGATGCTTCACTTCAGGTTTACTGTATCCCTTGGACCTTCTTATTGACGATGAAACACAGAAATTGCATCCGAATTTAATACAAAAGGCACAATGCCGACTTAAGTACTAGAGGACTGACACTCTCACTATCTATGATTTGAACCTCTCTTGCGAGTCCTGTTTTAGATTCCGATGCTTCACTTCAGGTTTACTGTATCCCGTGTAATATCTTATTGACGATGAAACACAGAAATTGCATCTGAACTTAATACAAAAGCACAACGCCGACTTAAGTACAAGAGGACTGACACTGTCACATTCTATGATTTGAACCTCTCGTGTGGGTTAAGTTCTAGATTCCGATGCTTCACTTCAGGTTTACTGTATCCCTTGGACCTTCTTATTGACGATGAAACACAGAAATTGCATCCGAATTTAATACAAAAGGCACAATGCCGACTTAAGTACAAGAAGACTGAGACTCTCACTTTCTATGATATGAACCTCTCCTGTGAGTCCAGTTTTAGATTCCGATGCTTCACTTCAGGTTTACTGTATGCCTTGGACCTTCTTATTGACGATGCAACACAGACATTGCATTCGAATTTAATACAAAAGGCACAATGCCGTCTTAAGTACAAGAGGGCTAACACTCTCACTTTCTATGTTTTGAACCTCTATTGTGAGTCCAGTTTTAGATTCCGATGCATCACTTCAGGTTTACTGTATACCTTGAAACATCTTATTGACGATGAAACACAGAAAAATGGCAACGGATTAAATTCAAAAGGCACAATGCTGACTTAAGAACAAGAGTTCTGACACTCTCACTTTCTATGTTTTGAACCTCTCCTGTGAGTCCAGTTTTAGATTCCGATGCTTCACTTCAGGTTTACTGTATCCCTTGGACCTTCTTATTGACGATGAAACGCAGAAATTGCATCCAAATTTAATACAAAAGGCACAATGCCGACTGAAGTACTAGAGGACTGACACTCTCACTTTCTATGATTTGAACCTCTCTTGTGAGTCCTGTTTTAGATTCCGATGCTTCACTTCAGGTTTACTGTATTCCTTGCACCATCTTATTGACGATGAAACACAGAAATAGCATCTGAATTTAATACAAAAGGCACAATGCCGACTTAAGTACAAGAGGACTGACACTCTCACATTCTATGATTTGAACCTCTCGTATGAGTTAAGTTCTAGATTCCGATGCTTCACTTCAGGTTTACTGTATCCCTTGGACCTTCTTATTGACGATGAAACACAAAAATTGCATCCGAATTTAATACAAAAGGCACAATGCTGACTTAAGTACAAGAGGACTGACACTCTCACTTTCTATGATTTGAACCTCTCGTGTGAGTTAAGTTCTAGATTCCGATGCTTCACTTCAGGTTTACTGTATCCCTTGGACCTCCTTATTGACGTTGAAACACAGAAATTGCATCCGAATTTAATATGAAAGGCACAATGCCGACTTAAGTACGAGAGGACTGTCACTCTAACTTTCTATGATTTGAACCTCTCCAGTGAGTCAGTTTTAGATTCCGATGCTTCATTTCAGGTTTACTGTATCCCTTGGACCTTCTTATTGACGATGAAACACAGAAATTGCATCCGAATTTAATACAAAAGGCACAATGCCGACTTAAGTACAAGAGGACTGACACTCTCACCTTCTATGATTTGAGCCTATCCTGTAAGTCCAGTTTTAGATTCCGATGCTTCACTTCAGGTTTACTGTATCCCTTGGACCTTCTTATTGACGAAGAAACACAGAAATTGCATCCGAATATAATACAAAAGGCACAATGCCGACATATGTGCAAGAGGACTGACACTCTAAATAACTATGATTTGAACCTCTCCTGTGTGTCCAGTTTTAGATTCCGATGCTTCACTTCAGGTTTACTGTATACCTTGGACCTTCTTATTGACGATGAAACACAGAAATTGCATCCGAATTACATACTAAAGGCACAATGTCGACTTAAGTACAAGAGGACTGGCACTCTCACTTTCTATGATTTGAACCACTCCTGTGAGTCCAGTTTTAGATTCCGATGCTTCACTTCAGGTTTGCTGTATCTCTTGGACCTTCTTATTGACCATGAAACACAGAAATTGCATCCGAATTTAATACAAAAGGCACAATGCCGACTTGAGTACAAGAGGACTGACACTCTAACCATCTAAGATTAGAACCTCTCCTGTGAGTCCAGTTTTAGATTCCGATGCTTCTCTTCAGGTTTACTGAATACCTTGGAATTTCTTATTGACGATGAAACACAGAAATTGCATTGGAATTAAATTCATCAGGCACAATGCCGACTTAAGTACAAGAGGACTGACACTTTAACTTTCCATGATTTGAAGCTCATGTGTGAGTCCAGTTTTAGTTTCCGATGCTTCACTTCAGGTTTACTGTATACCTTGGAACATCTTATTGACGATGAAACACAGAAATTGCAACGGAATTAAATTCAAAAGGCACAATGCCGACTTAAGAACAAGAGTTCTGACTCTCCGACTTTCTATGATTTGAACCTCTCCTGTGAGTCCTGTTTTAGATTCCGATGCTTCACTACAGGTTTACTGTATCCCTTGTACCATCTTATTGACGATGAAACACAGAAATTGCATCCGAATTTAATACAAAATGCACAATGCCGACTTAAGTACAAGAGGACTGACACTCTCACTTTCTATGATTTGAACCTCTCGTGTGAGTTAAGTTTTAGATTCCGATGCTTCACTTCAGGTTTACTGTATCCCTTGGACCTTCTTATTGACGATGAAACACAGAAATTGCATCCGAATTTAATACAAAAGGCACAATGCCGACTCAAGTACAAGAAGACTGAAAATCTCACTCCCTATGATTTGAACCTCTGCTGTGAGTCCAGTTTTAGATTCCGATGCATCACTTCAGGTTTACTGTATACCTTGGAAAATCATTTTGACGATGAAACACAGAAATTGCATCGGAATTAAATTCAAAAGGCACAATGCCGACTTAAGAACAAGAGTTCTGACTCTCTGGCTTTCTATGATTTGAACCTCTCCTGTCAGTCCAATTTTAGATTCCGATGCTTCACTTCAATCTTACTGTATACTTTGGACCTTCTTATTGACGATGTAACACAGAAATTGCATCCGAATTTAATACAAAAGGCACAATGCCGACTTATGTGCAAGAGGACTGACACTCTAAATATCTATGGTTTGATCCTCTCCTGTGTGTCCTGTTTTAGATTCCGATGCTTCACTTCAGGTTTACTGTATACCTTGGACCTTCTTATTGACGATGAAACACAGAAATTGCATCCGAATTAAATACTAAAGGCACAATGTCGACTTAAGTACAAGAGGACTGGCACTCTCACTTTCTATGATTTGAACCACTCCTGTGAGTCCAGTTTTAGAATCCGATGATTCACTTCAGGTTTGCTGTATCCCTTGGACCTTCTTATTGACGGTGAAACACAGAAATTGCATCCGAATTTAATACAAGAGGCACAATGCCGACTTAAGTAGAAGAAGACTGAAACTCTCACTTTCTATGATTTGAACCTCTCCTGTGAGTCCAGTTTTAGATTCCGATGCTTCACTTCAGGTTTACTGTATCTCTTGGACCTTCTTACTGACGATGAAACACAGAAATTTTCATCCGAATTAAATATAAAAGGCACAATGCCGACTTAAGTACAAGAGGACTGACACTCAACCCTTCTATGATTTGAACCTCTCCTGTGAGTCCAGTTTTTGATTCCGATGCTTCACTTCAGGTTTACTGCATCCCTTGGACCTTCTTATTGACGACGAAACACAGAAATTGCATCCGAATTTAATACAAAAGGCACAATGCCGACTTAAGTACAAGAGGACTGGCACTCTAATTTTCTATGATTTGAACCTCTCCAGTGAGTCCAGTTTTAGATTCCGATGCCCCACTTCGGGTTTACTGTATCCCTTGGACCTTCTTATTGACGATGAAACCCTGATATTGCATCCGAACTTAATACAAAAGGCACAATGCCGACTTATGTACTAGAGGACTGGCACTCTCACTTTCTATGATTTGAACCTCTCTTGTGAGTCCTGTTTTAGATTCGGATGCTTCACTTCAGGTTTACTGTATCTCTTGTACCATCTTATTGACGATGAAACACAGAAATTGCATCTTAATTTAATACAAAAGGCACAAAGCCGACTTTAGTACAAGAGGACTGACACACTCACATTCTATGATTTGAACCTCTCGTGTGAGTTAAGTTCTAGATTCCGATGCTTCACTTCAGGTTTACTGTATCCCTTGGACCTTCTTATTGACGATGAAACACAGAAATTGCATCCGAATTTAATACAAAAGGCACAATGCCGACTTAAGTACAAGAAGACTGACACTCTAACCTTCTATGATTTGAACCTCTCCTGTGAGTCCAGTTTTTGATTCCGATGCTTCACTTCAGGTTTACTGCATCCCTTGGACCTTCTTATTGACGATGAAACTCTGATATTGCATCCGAATTTAATACAAAAGGCACAATGCCGACTTAAGAACAAGAGTTCTGACTCTCTGACTTTCTATGATTTGAACCTCTCCTGTGTGTCCTGTTTTAGATTCCGATGCTTCACTACAGGTTTACTGTTACCCTTGTACCATCTTATTGACGATGAAACACAGAAATTGCATCCGAATTTAATACAAGAGGCACAAAGCCGACTTAAGTACAAGAGGACTGACACTCTCACTTTCTATGATTTGAACCTCTCGTATGAATTAAGTTCTAGATTCCGATGCTTCACTTCAGGTTTACTGTATCCCTTGGACCTTCTTACAGACGATGAAACACAGAAATTGCATACAAAATTAATACAAAAGGCACAATGCCGACTTAAGTACAAGAAGACTGAAACTCTCACTTTCTATGATTTGAACCTCTCTTGTGCGTCCAGTTTTGGATTCCGATGCTTCACTTCAGGTTTACTGTATACCTTGAAACATCTTATTGACGATGAAACACAGAAATTGCATCGGAATTAAATTCAAAAGGCACAATGCCGACTTAAGAACAAGAGTTCTGACTCTCTGGCTTTCTATGATTTGAACCTCTCCTGTCAGTCCAGTTTTAGATTCCGATGCTTCACTTCAATCTTACTGTATACTTTAGACCTTCTTATTGACGATGAAACACAGAAATTGCATCCGAATTACATACTAAAGGCACAATGTCGACTTAAGTACAAGAGGACTGACACTCTAAATATCTATGATTTGAACATCTCCTGTGCGTCCACTCTCAGATTCCGATGCTTCACTTCTGGTTTACTGTATACCTTGGACCTTCTTATTGACGATGAAACACAGAAATTGCATCCGAATTACATACTAAAGGCACAATGTCGACTTAAGTACAAGTGGACTGACACTCTCACATTCTATGATTTGAACCTCTTGTGTGAGTTAAGTTCTAGATTCCGATGCTTCACTTCAGGTTTACTGTATCCCTTGGACCTTCTTATTGACGATGAATCACAGAAATTGGATCCGAATTTAATACAAAAGGCACAATGCCGACTTAAGTACAAGAAGACTGAGACTCTCACTTTCTATGATTTGAACCTCTCCTGGCAGTCCAGTTTTAGATTCCGATGCTTCACTTCAGGTTTACTGTATCCCTTGGACCTTCTTACTGACGATGAAACACTGAAATTGCATCCGAATTAAACACAAAAGGCACAATGCCGACTTAAGTACAAGAGGACTGACACTTTAACTTTCTATGATTTGAAGCTCCCGTGTGAGTCCAGTTTTAGTTTCCGATGCTTCACTTCAGGTTTACTGTATACCTTGGAACATCTTATTGACGATGAAACACAGAAATTGCATCGGAATTAAATTCAAAATTCACAATGCCGACTTAAGAACAAGAGTTCTGACTCCCTGGCATTCTATGATTTGAACCTCTCCTGTGAGTCCTGTTTTAGATTCCGATGCTTCACTACAGGTTTACTGTATCCCTTGTACCATCTTATTGACGATGAAACACAGAAATTGCATCCGAATTTAATACAACAGGCACAATGCCGACATAAGTACAAGAAGACTGAAACTCTCACTTTCTATGATTTGAACCTCTCCTGTGAGTCCAGTTTTAGATTCCGATGCTTCACTTCAGGTTTACTGTATACCTTGGAACATCTTATTGACGATGAAACACAGAAATTGCATCGGAATTAAATTCAAAAGCACAATGCCGACTTAAGAACAAGAGTTCTGACTCTCTGGCTTTCTATGATTTGAACCTCTCCTGTGAGTCTAGTTTTAAATTCCGATGCTTCACTTCAGGTTTACTGTATCCCTTGGACCTTCTTATTGACGATGAAACACAGATATTGCATCCGAATTTTAAACAAAAGGCACAATGCCGACGTAAGTACAAGAGGACTGACACTCTCACTTTCTATGATTTGAAAATCTAATGTGAGTCCAGTTTTAGACTCCGATGTTTCACTTCAGGTTTACTGTATCCCTTGGACCTTCTTATTGACGATGAAACACAGAAATTGCATCCGAATTTTAAACAAAAGGCACAATGCCGACATAAGTACAAGAGGACTGACACTCTCACTTTCCATGATATGACTCTCTCCTGTGAGAACAGTTTTAGATTCCGATGCTTCACTTCAGGTATACTGTATTTCTTGTACCTTCTTATTGACGATGAAACACAGAAATTGCATCCGAATTTAATACAAAAGGCACAATGCCGACATAAGTACAAGAGGACTGACACTCTTACTTTCTATGATTTGAACCTATCGTAATAATCCTGTATTAGATTTCGATGCTTGACTTTAGGTTTACTGTATCCCTTGGACCTTCTCTTTGACGATGCAACACAGACATTGCATCCGAATTTAATACAAAAGGCACAATGCCGACTTAAGTACAAGAGGACTAACACTCTCAATTTCTATGATTTGAACCTCTCCTGTGAGTCCAGTTTTTGTTTCCGATGCTTCACTTCAGGTTTACCGTATCCCTTGGACCTTCTTATTGACGATGAAACACAAAAATTGCATCCGAATTTAATACAAAATGCACAATGCCGACTTAAGTACAAGAGGACTGACACTCTAACTTTCTATGATTTGAACCTCTCCTGTGAGTCCAGTTTAGATTCCGATGCTTCACTTCCGGATTACTGTGTCCCTTGGACCTTCTAATTGACGATGAAACACAGAAATTGCATCCGAATTTAATACAAAAGGCACAATGCCGACTTAAGTACAAGAGGAATGACACTCTAACCTTCTATGTGTTGAACCTCTCCAGTGAGTCCAGTTTTTGATTCCGATGCTTCACTTCAGGTTTACTGTATCCCTTGGACCTTCTAATTGACGATGAAACACAGAAATTGCATCCGAATTTATTACAAAAGGCACAATGCCGACATACGTACAAGAGGACTGGGTCTCTAACTTTCTATGATTTGAACGTCTCCAGTGAGTCCACTTTTAGATTCCGATGCCCCACTTCGGGTTTACTGTATCCCTTGGACCTTCTTATTGACGATGAAACTCCGATATTGCATCCGAATTAAATACAAAAGGCACACTGCCGACTTAAGTACAAGAGGACTGACATTCTAACTTTCTATGATTTGAACATCTCCTGTGATTCCATTTGTAGATTACGATGCTTCTGTTCAGGTTTACTGTATAAATTTAACCTTCTTATTGACGATGAAACACAGAAATTGTATCCAAACTTAATACAAAAGGCACAATGCCGACCTAAGTACAAGAGGACTGACACTCTAACTTCCTATGTTTTGAGCCTCTCTTTGAATCCAGTTTTAGAGTCCGATGATTCACTTCACGTTTACTGTATCCCTTGGACCTACTTATTGACGATGAAACACAGAAATTGCATGGGAATTTAATACAAAAGGCACAATGCCGACTTAAGTACAAGAGGACTGACACTCTCACTTTCTATGATTTGAACCACTCCTGAGAGACCAGTTTAGATTCCGATGCTTCACTTCAGGTTGTACTGTATCCCTTGGACGTTCTAATTGACGATGAAACACAGAAATTGCATCCGAATTTAATACAAAAGGCACAATGCCGACTTCAGTACAAGAGGACTGACACTCTAACTTTCAATTGTTTGAAACTCTCCTGTGAGTCCAGTTTTTGATTCCGATGCTTCACTTCAGGTTTACTGTATCCCTTGGACCTTCTTATTGACGATGAAACACAGAAATTGCATCCGAATTTAATACAAAAGTCAGAATGCCGATAAGTACAAGAGGACTGACACTCACTTTCTATGATTTGAACCTCTCGTGTGAGTTAAGTTCTAGATTCCGATGCTTCACTTCAGGTTTGCTGTATCCCTTGGACTTCCTTATTGACGTTGAAACACAGAAATTGCATCCGAATTTAATACGAAAGGCACAATGCCGACTTAAGTACGAGAGGACTGTCACTCTAACTTTCTATGATTTGAACCTCTCCAGTGAGTCCAGTTTTAGATTCCGATGCTTCACTTCAGGTTTACTGTATCCCTTGGACCTTCTTATTGACGATGAAATACAGAAATTGCATCCGAATTTAATACAAAAGGCACAATGCTGACTTAAGTACAAGAGGACTGACACAATAACTTTCTATGATTTGAACCTAACCTGTGAGTCCAGTTTTAGAATCCGATGCTTCACTTCAGGTTTACTGTATCCCTTGGACCTTCTTATTGACGAAGAAACACAGAAATTGCATCCGAATTTAATACAAAAGGCACAATGCCGACTTATGTGCAAGAGGACTGACACTCTAAATACCTATGATTTGAACCTCTCCTGTGTGTCCAGTTTTAGATTCCGATGCTGCACTTCTGGTTTACTGTATACCTTGGACCTTTTTATTGACGATGAAACACAGAAATTGCATCCGAATTACATACTAAAGGCACAATGTCGACTTAAGTACAAGAGGACTGGCACTCTCACTTTCTATGATTTGAACCACTCCTGTGAGTCCAGTTTTAGATTCCGATGTTTCACTTCAGGTTTGCTGTATCCCTTGGACCTTCTTATTGACGATGAAACACAGAAATTGCATCCGAATTTAATACAAAAGGCACAATGCCGACTTATGTACAAGAGGACTGACACTCTAACCATCTATGATTTGAAACTCTCCTGTGAGTCCAGTTTTAGATTCTGATGCTTCAGTTCAGGTTTACTGTATGCCTTGGACCCTCTTATTTACGATGAAACACAGAAATTGCACCCGAATTTAATACAAATGGCACAATGCCGACTTAAGTACAAGAGGACTGACAAACTCACTTTCTATGTTTTGAACCTCTCCTGTGAGTCCAGTTTTAGATTCCGATGCTTCACTTCAGGTTTACTGTATCCCTTGGACATTCTTATTGACGATGAAACACAGAAATTGCATCCGAATTTAATACAAAAGGCACAGTGCCGACTTAAATACTAGAGGACTGACACTCTCACTTTCTATGACTAGAACCTCTCTTGTGAGTCCTGTTTTAGATTCCGATGCTTCACTTCAGGTTTACTGTATCCCTTGTACCATCTTATTGACGATGAAACACAGAAATTGCATCCGAATTTAATACAAAAGGCACAATGCCGACTTAAGTACAAGAGGACTGACACTCTCACTTTCTATGATTTGAACCTCTCGTGTGAGTTAAGTTCTATATTCCGATGTTTCACTTCAGGTTTACTGTATCCCTTGGACCTTCTTATTGACAATGAAACACAGAAATTGCATCCGAATTTAATACAAAAGGCACAATGCCGACTTAAGTACAAGAAGCCTGAAACTCTCACTTTCTATGATTTGAACCTCTCCTGTGAGTCCACTTTTAGATTCCGATGCTTCACTTCAGGTTTACTGTATCCCTTGGACCTTCTTACTGACGATGAAACACTGAAATTGCATCCGAATTAAATACAAAAGGCACAATGCCGACTTAAGTACAAGAGGACTGACACTTTAACTTTCTATGATTTAAAGCTCCCGTGTGAGTCCAGTATTAGATTCCGATGTTTCACTTCAGGTTTACTGTATACCTTGGAACATCTTATTGACGATGAAACACAGAAATTGCATCGGAATTAAATTCAAATGGCTCAATGCCGACTTAAGAACAAGAGTTATGACTCTCTGACTTTCTATGATTTGAACCTCTCCTGTGAGTCCTGTTTTACATTCCGATGCTTCACTTCAGGTTTACTGTATCCCTTGTACCATCTTATTGACGATGAATCACAGAAATTGCATCCGAATTTAATACAAAAGGCACAATGCCGACTTAAGTACAAGAGGACTGACACTCTCACTTTCTATGATTTAAACCTCTCCTGTGAGTCCAGTTTTAGACTCCGATGTTTCACTTCAGGGTTACTGTATCCCTTGGACCTTCTTATTGACGATGAAACACAGAAATTGCATCCGTATTTAATACAAAATTCACAATGCCGACATAAGTACAAGAGGACTGACACTCTCACTTTCCATGATTTGAACCTCTCCTGTGAGTACAGTTTTAGATTCCGATGCTTCACTTCAGGTTTACTGTATCCCTTGTACCTTCTTATTGACGATGAAACACAGAAATTGCATCCGAACTTAATACAAAAGGAACAATGCCGAATTAAGTACAAGAGGACTGACACTCTCACTTTCTATGATTTGAACCTCTCCTAGTAATCCAGTATTAGATTCCGATGCTTGACTTTAGGTTTACTGTATCCCTTGGACCTTCTTATTGACGATGCAACACAGACATTGCACACGAATTTAATACAATAGGCACAATGCCGACTTAAGTACAAGAGGACTAACACTCTCAATTTCTATGATTTGAACCTCTCCTGTGAGTCCAGTTTTTGATTCCGATGCTTCACTTCAGGTTTACCGTATCCCTTGGACCTTCTTATTGACGATGAAACACAGAAATTGCATCCGAGTTTAATACAAAAGGGACAATGCCGACTTAACTACAAGTGGACTGACACTCTCATTATCTATGATTTGAACCTCTCCTGTGGGTCCAGTTTTAGATTCCGATGCTTCACATCCCTTGGACCTTCTCATTGACGATGTAACACAGAAATTCATCCGAATTCAAAGCAAAAGGCACAATGCCGACCTAAGTACAAGAGGACTGACACTCTCACATTCTATGATTTGAACCTCTCCTGTGAGTCCAGTTTAGATTCCGATGCTTCACTTCAGGTTGACTGTATCCCTTGGACCTGCTAATTGACGATGAAACACAGAAATTGCATCCGAATTTAATACAAAAGGCACAATGCCGACTTAAGTACAAGAGGACTGACACTCTAACCTTCTATGATATGAACCTCTCCTGTGAGTCCAGTTTATGATTCCGATGCTTCACTTCAGGTTTACTGTATCCCTTGGACCTTCTTATTGACGATGAAACACAGAAATTGCATCCGAATTTAATATAAAAGGCACAATGCCGACTTAAGTACAAGAGGACTGACACTCTCACTTTCTATGATTTGAACCTCTCCTGTGAGTCCAGTTTTAGACTCCGAAGTTTCACTTCAGGTTTACTGTATCCCTTGGACCTTCTTATTGACGATGAAACACAGAAATTGCATCCGAATTTAATGCAAAAGGCACAATGCCGACATAAGTACAAGAGGCCTGACACTCTCTCTTTCCATGATTTGACCCTCTCCTGTGAGAACAGTTTTAGATTCCGATGCTTCACTTCAGGTTTACTGTATCCCTTGGACCTTCTTATTGACGATGAAACACAGAAATTGCATCCGAATTTAATACAAAAGGCACAATGCCGACTTAAGTACAAGAGGACTGACACTCTAACCTTCTATGATTTGAACCTCTCCTGTGAGTCCAGTTTTTGATTCCGATGCTTCACTTCAGGTTTACTGTATCCCTTGGACCTTCTTATTGACGATGAAACAGAGAAATTGCATCCGAATTTCATACAAAAGGCACAATGCAGACTTAAGTACAACAGGACTCGCACTCTAACTTTCTATGATTTGAACCTCTCCAGTGAGTCCAGTTTTAGATTCCGATGCCCCACTTCGGGTTTACTGCATCCCTTGGACCTTCTTATTAACGATGAAACTCTGATATTGCATCCGAATTAAATACAAAAGGCACACTGCCGACTTAAGTACAAGAGGACTGACATTCTAACTTTCTATGATTTGAACCTCTCCTGTGAGTAGAGTTGTAGATTACGATGCTTCTGTTCTGGTTTACTGTATAACTTTAACCTTCTTATTGACGATGAAACACAGAAATTGCATCCAAACTTAATACAAAAGGCACAATGCCGACCTAAGTACCAGAGGACTGACACTCTAACTTTCTATGTTTTGAGCCTCTCCTGTGAGTCCAGTTTTTGATTCCGATGATTCACATCAGGTTTACTGTATCCCTTGGACATACTTATTGACGATAAAACACAGAAATTGCATCCGAATTTAATACAAAAAGCACAATGCCGACTTAAGTACAAGAGGACTGACACTCTCACTGTCTATGATTTGAACCACTCCTGAGAGTCCAGTTTAGATTCCGATGCTTCACTTCAGGTTGTACTGTATTCCTTGGACCTTCTAATTGACGATGAAACACAGAAAATGCATCCGAATTTAATACAAAAGGCACAATGCCTACTTAAGTACAAGAGGACTGACACTCTAACTTTCTATGATTTGAACCTCTTCTGCGAGTCCAGTTTTTGATTCCGATGCTTCACTTTAGGTTTACCGTATCCCTTGGACCTTCTTATTGATGATGAAACACAGAAATTGCATCCGAATTTAATACAAAAGACACAATGCCGACTTCAGTACAAGAGGACTGACACTCACTTTCTATGATTTGAACCTCTCGTGTGAGTTAAGTTCTAGATTCCGATGCTTCACTTCAGGTTTACTGTATCCTTTGGACCTCCTTATTGACGTTGAAACACAGAAATTGCATCCGAATTTAATACGAAAGGCACAATGCCGACTTAAGTACGAGAGGACTGTCACTCTAACTTTCTATGATTTGAAACTCTCCAGTGAGTCCAGTTTTAGATTCCGATGCTTCACTTCAGGTTTACTGTATCCCTTGGACCTTCTTATAGACGATGAAATACAGAAATTGCATCCGAATTTAATACAAAAGGCACAATGCCGACTAAAGTACAAGAGGACTGACACAATAACTTTCTATGATTTGAACCTAACCTGTGAGTCCAGTTTTAGATTCCGATGCTTCACTTCAGGTTTACTGTATCCCTTGGACCTTCTTATTGACGAAGAAACACAGAAATTGCATCCGAATTTAATACAAAAGGCACAATGCCGACTTATGTGCAAGAGGACTGACACTCTAAATACCTATGATTTGAACCTCTCCTGTGTGTCCAGTTTTAGATTCCGATGCTTCACTTCTGGTTTACTGCATACCTTGGACCTTTTTATTGACGATGAAACACAGAAATTGCATCCGAATTACATACTAAAGGCACAATGTCGACTTAAGTACAAGAGGACTGGCACTCTCACTTTCTATGATTTGAACCACTCCTGTGAGTCCAGTTTTAGATTCCGATGTTTCACTTCAGGTTTACTGTATCCCTTGGACCTTCTTATTGACGATGAAACACAGAAATTGCATCCGAATTTAATACGAAAGGCACAATGCCGACTTAAGTACGAGAGGACTGTCACTCTAACTTTCTATGATTTGAAACTCTCCAGTGAGTCCAGTTTTAGATTCCGATGCTTCACTTCAGGTTTACTGTATCCCTTGGACCTTCTTATTGACGATGAAATACAGAAATTGCATCCGAATTTAATACAAAAGGCACAATGCCGACTAAAGTACAAGAGGACTGACACAATAACTTTCTATGATTTGAAACTAACCTGTGAGTCCAGTTTTAGATTCCGATGCTTCACTTCAGGTTTACTGTATCCCTTGTACCTTCTTATTGACGAAGAAACACAGAAATTGCATCCGAATTTAATACAAAAGGCACAATGCCGACTTATGTGCAAGAGGACTGACACTCTAAATACCTATGATTTGAACCTCTCCTGTGTGTCCAGTTTTAGATTCCGATGCTTCACTTCTGGTTTACTGTATACCTTGGACCTTTTTATTGACGATGAAACACAGAAATTGCATCCGAATTACATACTAAAGGCACAATGTCGACTTAAGTACAAGAGGACTGGCACTCTCACTTTCTATGATTTGAACCACTCCTGTGAGTCCAGTTTTAGATTCCGATGTTTCACTTCAGGTTTGCTGTATCCCTTGGACCTTCTTATTGACGATGAAACACAGAAATTGCATCCGAATTTAATACAAAAGGCACAATGCCGACTTATGTACAAGAGGACTGACACTCTAACCATCTACGATTTGAAACTCTCCTATGAGTCCAGTTTTAGATTCTGATGCTTCAGTTCAGGTTTACTGTATGCCTTGGACCCTCTTATTTACGATGAAACACAGAAATTGCACCCGAATTTAATACAAATGGCACAATGCCGACTTAAGTACAAGAGGACTGACACACTCACTTTCTATGTTTTGAACCTCTCCTGTGAGTCCAGTTTTAAATTCCGATGCTTCACTTCAGGTTTACTGTATCCCTTGGACATTCTTATTGACGATGAAACACAGAAATTGCATCCGAATTTAATACAAAAGGCACAGTGCCGACTTAAATACTAGAGGACTGACACTCTCACTTTCTATGACTTGAACCTCTCTTGTGAGTCCTGTTTTAGATTCCGATGCTTCACTTCAGGTTTACTGTATCCCTTGTACCATCTTATTGACGATGAAACACAGAAATTGCATCCGAATTTAATACAAAAGGCACAATGCCGACTTAAGTACAAGAGGACTGACACTCTCACTTTCTATGATTTGAACCTCTCGTGTGAGTTAAGTTCTAGATTCCGATGCTTTACTTCACGTTTACTGTATCCCTTCGACCTTCTTATTGACGATGAAACACAGAAATTGCATCCGAATTTAATACAAAAGGCACAATGCCGACTTAAGTACAAGAAGACTGAAACTCTCACTTTCTATGATTTGAACCTCTCCTGTGAGTCCAGTTTTAGATTCCGATGCTTCACTTCAGGTTTACTGTATCCCTTCGACCTTCTTACTGACGATGAAACACAGAAATTGCATCCGAATTAAATACAAGAGGCACAATGCCGACTTAAGTACAAGAGGACTGACACTTTAACTTCCTATGATTTGAAGCTCCCGTGTGAGTCCAGTTTTAGATTCCGATGCTTCTTTTCAGGTTTACTGTATACCTTGGAACATCTTATTGACGATGAAACACAGAAATTGCATCGGAATTAAATTCAAATGGAACAATGCCGACTTAAGGACAAGAGTTCTGACTCTCTGACTTTCTATGATTTGAACCCCTCCTGTGAGTCCAGTTTTAGATTCCGATGCTTCACTTCAATCTTACTGTATACTTTGGACCTTCTTATTGACGATGAAACACAGAAATTTCATCCGAATTTAATACAAAAGGCACAATTCCGACTTAAGTACAAGAGGACTGACACTCTCACTTTCTATGATTTAAACCTCTCCTATGAGTCCAGTTTTAGACTCCGATGTTTCACTTCAGGGTTACTGTATCCCTTGGACCTTCTTATTGACGATGAAACACAGAAATTGCATCCGAATTTAATACAAAATTCACAATGCCGACATAAGTACAAGAGGACTGACACTCTCACTTTCCATGATTTGAACCTCTCCTGTGAGTACAGTTTTAGATTCCGATGCTTCACTTCAGGTTTAATGTATCCCTTGTACCTTCTTATTGACGATGAAACACAGAAATTGCATCCGAACTTAATACAAAAGGAACAATGCCGACTTAAGTACAAGAGGACTGACACTCTCACTTTCTATGATTTGAACCTCTCCTAGTAATCCAGTATTAGATTCCGATGCTTGTCTTTAGGTTTACTGTATCCCTTGGACCTTCTTATTGACGATGCAACACAGACATTGCACACGAATTTAATACAATAGGCACAATGCCGACTTAAGTACAAGAGGACTGACACTCTCAATTTCTATGATTTGAACCTCTCCTCTGGGTCCAGTTTTAGATTCCGATGCTTCACATCCCTTGGACCTTCTCATTGACGATGTAACACAGAAATTGCATCCGAATTCAAAGCAAAAGGCACAATGCCGACCTAAGTACAAGAGGACTGACACTCTCACATTCTATGATTTGAACCTCTCCTGTGAGTCCAGTTTAGATTCCGATGCTTAACTTCAGGTTGACTGTATCCCTTGGACCTGCTAATTGACGATGAAACACAGAAATTGCATCCGAATTTAATACAATAGGCACAATGCCGACTTAAGTACAAGAGGACTGACACTCTAACCTTCTATGATTTGAACCTCTCCTGTGAGTTCAGTTTATGATTCCGATGCTTCAGTTCAATTTTACTGTATCCCTTGGACCTTCTTATTGACGATGAAACACAGAAATTGCATCCGAATTTAATATAAAAGGCACAATGCCGACTTAAGTACAAGAGGACTGACACTCTCACTTTCTATGATTTGAACCTCTCCTGTGAGTCCAGGTTTAGACTCCGAAGTTTCACTTCAGGTTTACTGTATCCCTTGGACCTTCTTATTGACGATGAAACACAGAAATTGCATCCGAATTTAATGCAAAAGGCACAATGCCGACATAAGTACAAGAGGACTGACACTCTCACTTTCCATGATTTGACCCTCTCCTGTGAGAACAGTTTTAGATTCCGATGCTTCACTTCAGGTTTACTGTATCCCTTGGACCTTCTTATTGACGATGAAACACAGAAATTGCATCCGAATTTAATACAAAAGGCACAATGCCGACTTAAGTACAAGAGGACTGACACTCTAACCTTCTATGATTAAAACCTCTCCTGTGAGTCCAGTTTTTGATTCCGATGCTTCACTTCAGGTTTACTGTATCCCTTGGACCTTCTTATTGACGATGAAACACAGAAATTGCATCCGAATTTCATACAAAAGGCACAATGCCGACTTAAGTACAACAGGACTCGCACTCTAACTTTCTATGATTTGAACCTCTCCAGTGAGTCCAGTTTTAGATTCCGATGCCCCACTTCGGGTTTACTGTATCCCTTGGACCTTCTTATTAACGATGAAACTCTGATATTGCATCCGAATTAAATACTAAAGGCACACTGCCGACTTATGTACAAGAGGACTGACATTCTTACTTTCTATGAATTGAACCTCTCCTGTGAGTAGAGTTGTAGATTACGATGCTTCTGTTCTGGTTTACTGTATAACTTTAACCTTCTTATTGACGATGAAACACAGAAATTGCATCCAAACTTAATACAAAAGGCACAATGCCGACCTAGGTACAAGAGGACTGACACTCTAACTTTCTATGATTTGAACCTCTCCAGTGAGTCCAGTTTTAAATTCCGATGCTTCACTTCAGGTTGTACTGTATCCCTTGGACCTTCTAATTGACGATGAAACACAGAAATTGCATCCGAATTTAATACAAAAGGCACAATGCCTACTTAAGTACAAGAGGACTGACACTCTAACTTTCTATGATTTGAACGTCTCCTGCGAGTCCAGTTTTTGATTCCGATGCTTCACTTTAGGTTTACCGTATCCCTTGGACCTTCTTATTGATGATGAAACACAGAAATTGCATCCGAATTTAATACAAAAGACACAATGCCGACTTAAGTACAAGAGGACTGACACTCACTTTCTATGATTTGAACCTCTCGTGTGAGTTAAGTTCTAGATTCCGATGCTTTACTTCAGGTTTACTGTATCCCTTGGACCACCTTATTGACGTTGAAACACAGAAATTGCATCCGAATTTAATACGAAAGGCACAATGCCGACTTAAGTACGAGAGGACTGTCACTCCAACTTTCTATGATTTGAACCTCTCCAGTGAGTCCAGTTTTAAATGCCGATTCTTCACTTCAGGTTTACTGTATCCCTTGGACCTTCTTATTGACGATGAAACACAGAAATTGCATCCGAATTTAATACAAAAGGCACAATGCCGACTTAAGTACAAGAGGACTGACACTCTCACTTGCTATGATTTGAAACTATCCTGTGAGTCCAGTTTTAGATTCCGATGCTTCACTTCAGGTTTACTGTATCCCTTGGACCTTCTTATTGACGAAGAAACACAGAAATTGTATCCGAATTTAATACAAAAGACACAATGCCGACTTATGTGCAAGAGGACTGACACTCTAAATATCTATGATTTGAACCTCTCCTGTGTGTCCAGTTTTAGATTCCGATGCTTCACTGCAGGTTTACTGTATACCTTGGACCTTCTTATTGACGATGAAACACAGAAATTGCATCCGAATTACATACTAAAGGCGCAATGTCGACTTAAGTACAAGAGGACTGGCACTCTCACTTTCTATGATTTGAACCACTCCTGTGAGTCCAGTTTTAGATTCCGATGCTTCACTTCAGGTTTGCTGTATCCCTTGGACCTTCTTATTGACGATGAAACACAGAAATTGCATCCGAATTTAATACAAAAGGCACAATGCCAACTTAAGTACAAGAGGACTGACACTCTAACCATCTATGATTTAAACCCCTCCTATGAGTCCAGTTTTAGATTCCGATGCTTCTCTTCAGGTTTACTGAATACCTTGGAACATCTTATTGACGATTAAACACAGAAATTGCATCGGAATTAAATTCATCAGGCACAATGCCGACTTAAGTACAAGAGGACTGACGCTCTGACTTTCTATGATTTGAACCTCTCCTGTGAGTCCAGTTTTAGATTCTGATGCTTCAGTTCAGGTTTACTGTATGCCTTGGACCCTCTTATTGACGATGAAACACAGAAATTGCATCCGAATTTAATACAAATGGCACAATGCCGACTTAAGTACAAGAGGACTGACACTCTCACTTTCTATGTTTTTAACCCCTATTGTGAGTCCAGTTTTAGATTCCAATGCTTCACTTCAGGTTTACTATATCCCTTGGACCTTCTTATTGACGATGAAACACAGAAATTGCATCCGAATTTAATACAAAAGCACAATGCCGACTTAAGTACTAGAGGACTGACACTCTCACCATCTATGACTTGAACCTCTCTTGTGGGTCCTGTTTTAGATTCCGAAGCTTCACTTCAGGTTTACTGTATCCCTTGTACCATCTTATTGACGATGAAACACAGAAATTGCATCCGAATTTAATACAAAAGGCACAAGGCCTACTTAAGTACAAGAGGACTGACACTCTCACTTTCTACGATTTGAACCTCTCGTGTGGGTTAAGATCTAGATTCCGATGCTTCACTTCAGGTTTACTGTATCCCTTGGACCTTCTTATTGACGATGAAACACAGAAATTGCATCCGAATTTAATACAAAAGGCTCAATGCCGACTTATGTACAAGAAGACTGATACTCTCACTTTCTATGATTTGAACCTCTCCTGTGAGTCCAGTTTTAGATTCCGATGCTTCACTTCAGGTTTACTGTATCCCTTGGACCTTCTTACTGACGATGAAACACTGAAATTGCATCCGAATTAAATACAAAAGGCACAATGCCGACTTAAGTACAAGAGGACTGACACTTTAACTTTCTATGATTTGAAGCTCCCGTGTGAGTCCAGTTTTAGATTCCGATGCTTCACTTCAGGTTTACTGTATACCTTGGAACATCTTATTGACGATGAAACACAGAAATTGCATCGGAATTAAAGTCAAAAGGCACAATGCCGACTTAAGAACAAGAGTTCTGACTCTCTGGCTTTCTATGATTTGAACCTCTCCCGTGAGTCCTGTTTTAGATTCCGATGCTTCACTTCAGGTTTACTGTATCCCTTGTACCATCTTATTGACGATGAAACACAGAAATTGCATCCGAATTTAATACAAAAGGCACAATGCCGACTTAAGTACAAGAGGACTGACACTCTCACTTTCTATGATTTGAACCTCTCGTGTGAGTTAAGTTCTAGATTCCGATGCTTCACTTCAGGTTTACTGTATCCCTTGGACCTTCTTATTGACGATGAAACACAGAAATTTCATCCGAATTTAATACAAAAGGCACAATGCCGACATAAGTACAAGAGGACTGACACTCTCACGTTCCATGATTTGAACCTCTCCTGTGAGTACAGTTTTAGATTCCGATACTTCACTTCAGGTTTACTGTATCCCTTGTACCTTCTTATTGACGATGAAACACAGAAATTGCATCCGAATTTAATACAAAAGGCACAAGGCCGACTTAAGTACAAGGGGACTGACACTCTCACTTTCTATGATTTGAACCTCTCCTAGTAATCCAGTATTAGATTCCGATGCTTGACTGTAGGTTTACTGTATCCCTTGGACCTTCTTATTGACGATGCAACACAGACATTGCATCCGAATTTAATACAATAGGCACAATGCCGACTTAAGTACAAGAGGACTAACACTCTCAATTTCTATGATTTGAACCTCTCCTGTGATTCCAGTTTTTGATTCCGATGCTTCACTTCAGGTTTACCGTATCCCTTGGACCTTCTTATTGACGATGAAACACAGACATTGCATCCGAATTTAATACAAAAGGCACAATGGCGACTTAACTACAAGAGGACTGACACTCTCATTATCTATGATTTGAACCTCTCCTGTGGGTCCAGTTTTAGATTCCGATGCTTCACTTCAGGTTTACTGTATCCCTTGGATCTTCTCATTGACGATGAAACACAGAAATTGCATCCGAATTTAATACAAAAGGCACAATGCCGACTTAAGTACAAGAGGACTGACACTCTCACATTCTATGATTTGAACCTCTCCTGTGAGTCCAGTTTTTGATTCCGTTGCTTCACTTCAGGTTTCTGTATCCCTTGGACCTTCTTATTGACGATGAGACACAGAAATTGCATCGGAATTAAATTCAAAAGGCACAATGCCGACTTAAGAACAAGAGGACTGACTCTCTGACTTTCTATGATTTGAACCTCTCCTGTGAGTCCAGTTTTAGATTCCGATGCTTCACTTCTATCTTACTGTATACTTTGGTCATTCTTATTGACGATGAAACACAGAAATTGCATCCGAATTTAATACAAAAGGCACAATGCGGACTTAAGTACAAGAGGACTGGCTCTCTCACTTTCTATGATTTGAACCTCTATTGTGAGTCCAGTTTTAGACTCCGATGTTTCACTTCAGGTTTACTGTATCCCTTGGACTTTCTTATTGACGATGAAACACAGAAAATGCATCCGAATTTAATACAAAAGGCACAATGCCGACGTAAGTACAAGAGGACTGACACTCTCACTTTCCATGATTTGAACCTCTCCTGTGAGTCCAGTTTTAGATTCCGATGCTTCACTTGAGGTTTACTGTATCCCTTGTACCTTCTTATTGACGATGAAACACAAAAATTGCATCCGAATTTAATACAAAAGGCACAATGCCGACATAAGTACAAGAGGACTGACACTCTCACTTTCTATGATTTGAACCTCTCCTAATAATCCAGTATTAGATTCCGATGCTTCACTTCAGGTTTACTGTATCCCTTGGACCTTCTTATTGACGATGCAACACAGACATTGCATCCGAATTTAATACAAAAGGCACAATGCCGACTTAAGTACAAGAGGGCAAACACTCTCAGTTTCTATAATTTGAACCTCTCCTGTGAGTCCAGTTTTTGATTCCGATGCTTCACTTCAGGTTTGCCGTATCCCTTGGACCTTTTTATTGACGATGAACCACAGAAATTGCATCCGAATTTAATACAAAAGGCACAATGCCGACTTAACTACAAGAGGACAGACACTCTCATTATCTATGATTTGAACATCTCCTGTGGGTCCAGTTTTAGATTCCGATGCTTCACTTCGGGTTTACTGTATACCTTGGACCTTCTTATTGACGATGAAACACAGAAATTGCATCCGAATTTAATACAAAAGGCACAATGCCGACTAAAGTACAAGAGGGCTAACACTCTCACTTTCTATGATTTGAACCTCTCCTGTGAGTCCAGTTATGGATTCCGATGCTTCACTTCAGTTTTACTGTATCCCTTGGACCTTCTTATAGACGATTAAACACAGAAATTGCATCCGAATTTAATACAAAAGGCACAATGCCGACTTATGTGCAAGAGGACTGACACTCTAAATATCTATGATTTGAACCTCTCCTGTGTGTCCAGTTTTAGATTCCGATGCTTCACTTCAAGTTTACTGTATACCTTGGACCTTCTTATTGACGATGAAATACAGAAATTGCATCCGAATTAAATACTAAAGCCACAATGTCGACTTAAGTACAAGAGGACTGGCACTCTCACTTTCTATGATTTGAACCACTCCTGTGAGTCAGGTTTTAGATTCCGATACTTCACTTCAGGTTTGCTGTATCCCTTGGACCTTCTTATTGACGATGAAACACAGAAATTGCATCCGAATTTAATACAAATGGCACAATGCCGACTTAAGTACAAGAGGACTGACACTCTCACTTTCTATGTTTTGAACCTCTCCTGTGAGTGCAGTTTTAGATTCCGATGCTTCACTTCAGGTTTACTGTATCCCTTGGACCTTCTTATTGACGATGAAACACAGAAATTGCATCCGAATTTAATACAAAAGGCACAATGCCGACTTAAGTACTAGAGGACTGACACTCTCACTTTCTATGATTTGAACCTCTCTTGTGAGTCCTTTTTTAGATTCCGATGCTTCACTTCAGGTTTACTGTATCCCTTGTACCATCTTATTGACGATGAAACACAGAAATTGCATCCGTATTTAATACAAAAGGCACAATGCCGACTTAAGTACAAGAGGACTGTCACTCTCACTTTCTATGATTTGAACCCCTCCTGTGAGTCCAGTTTTAGATTCCGATGCTTCACTTGAATCTTACTGTATACTTTGGACCTTCTTATTGACGATGAAACACAGAAATTTCATCCGAATTTAATACAAAATGCACAATTCTGACTTAAGTACAAGAGGACTGACACTCTCACTTTCTATGATTTAAACCTCTCCTGTGAGTCCAGTTTTAGACTCCGATGTTTCACTTCAGGGTTACTGTATCCCTTGGACCTTCTTATTGACGATGAAACACAGAAATTGCATCCGAATTTAATACAAAATTCACAATGCCGACATAAGTACAAGAGGACTGACACTCTCACTTTCCGTGATTTGAACCTCTCCTGTGAGTACAGTTTTAGATTCCGATGCGTCACTTCAGGTTTACTGTATCCCTTGTACCTTCTTATTGACGATGAAACACAGAAATTGCATCCGAACTTGATACATAAGGAACAATGCCGACTTAAGTACATGAGGACTGACACTCTCACTTTCTATGATTTGAACCTCTCCTAGTAATCCAGTATTAGATTCCGATGCTTGACTTTAGGTTTACTGTGTCCCTTGGACCTTCTTATTGACGATGCAACACAGACATTGCACACGAATTTAATACAATAGGCACAATGCCGACTTAAGTACAAGAGGACTAACACTCTCAATTTCTATGATTTGAACCTCTCCTGTGAGTCCAGTTTTTGATTCCGATGCTTCACTTCAGGTTTACCGTATCCCTTGGACCTTCTTATTGACGATGAAACACAGAAATTGCATCCGAATTTAATACAAAAGGGACAATGCCGACTTAACTACAAGTGGACTGACACTCTCATTATCTATGATTTGAACCTCTCCTGTGGGTCCAGTTTTAGATTCCGATGCTTCACATCCCTTGGACCTTCTCATTGACGATGTAACACAGAAATTGCATCCGAATTCAAAGCAAAAGGCACAATGCCGACCTAAGTACAAGAGGACTGACACTCTCACATTCTAAGATTTGAACCTCTCCTGTGAGTCCAGTTTAGATTCCGATGCTTCACTTCAGGTTGACTGTATCCCTTGGACCTGCTAATTGACGATGAAACACAGAAATTGCATCCGAATTTAATACAAAAGGCAAAATGCCGACTTAAGTACAAGAGGACTGACACTCTAACCTTCTATGTTTTGAACCTCTCCTGTGAGTCCAGTTTATGATTCCGATGCTTCACTTCAGGTTTACTGTATCCCTTGGGCCTTCTTATTGACGATGAAACACAGAAATTGCATCCGAATTTAATATAAAAGGCACAATGCCGACTTAAGTACAAGAGGACTGACACTCTCACTTTCTATGATTTGAACCTCTCCTGTGAGTCCAGTTTTAGACTCCGAAGTTTCACTTCAGGTTTACCGTATCCCTTGGACCTTCTTATTGACGATGAAACACAGAAATTGCATCCGAATTTAATGCAAAAGGCACAATGCCGACATAAGTACAAGAGGACTGACACTCTCACTTTCCATGATTTGACCCTCTCCTGTGAGAACAGTTTTAGATTCCGATGCTTCACTTCAGGTTTACTGTATCCCTTGGACCTTCTTATTGACGATGAAACACAGAAATTGCATCCGAGTTTAATACAAAAGGCACAATGCCGACTTAAGTACAAGAGGACTGACACTCTAACCTTCTATGATTTGAACCTCTCCTGTGAGTCCAGTTTTTGATTCCGATGCTTCACTTCAGGTTTACTGTATCCCTTGGACCTTCTTATTGACGATGAAACACAGAAATTGCATCCGAATGTCATACAAAAGGCACAATGCCGACTTAAGTACAACAGGACTCGCACTCTAACTTTCTATGATTTGAACCTCTCCAGTGAGTACAGTTTTAGATTCCGATACCCCACTTCGGGTTTACTGTATCCCTTGGACCTTCTTATTAACGATGAAACTCTGATATTGCATCCGAATTTAATACAAAAGGCACACTGCCGACTTAAGTACAATAGGACTGACATTCTATCTTTCTATGATTTGAACCTCTCCTGTGAGTAGAGTTGTAGATTACGATGCTTCTGTTCTGGTTTACTGTATAACTTTAACCTTCTTATTGACGATGAAACACAGAAATTGCATCCGAATTTAATACAAAAAGCACAATGCCGACTTAAGTACAAGAGGACTGACACTCTCACTGTCTATGATTTGAACCACTCCTGAGAGTCCAGTTTAGATTCCGATGCTTCACTTCAGGTTGTACTGTATCCCTTTGACCTTCTAATTGACGATGAAACACAGAAATTGCATCCGAATTTAATACAAAAGGCACAACGCATACTTAAGTACAAGAGGACTGACACTCTAACTTTCTATGATTTGAACCTCTCCTGCGAGTCCAGTTTTTGATTCCGATGCTTCACTTTAGGTTTACCGTATCCCTTAGACCTTCTCATTGATGATGAAACACAGAAATTGCATCTGAATTTAATACAAAAGACACAATGCCGACTTAAGTACAAGAGGACTGACACTCACTTTCTATGATTTGAACCTCTCGTGTGAGTTAAGTTCTAGATTCCGATGCTTCACTTCAGGTTTACTGTATCCCTTTGGACCTCCTTATTGACGTTGAAACACAGAAATTGCATCCGAATTTAATACGAAAGGCACAATGCCGACTTAAGTACGAGAGGACTGTCACTCTAACTTTCTATGATTTGAACCTCTCCAGTGAGTCCAGTTTTAAATTCCGATGCTTCACTTCAGGTTTACTGTATCCCTTTGACTTTCTTATTGACGATGAAACACAGAAATTGCATCCGAATTTAATACAAAAGGCACAATGCCGACTTAAGTACAAGAGGACTGACACTCTCACTTTCTATGATTTGAAACCATCCTGTCAGTCCAGTTTTAGATTCCGATGCTTCACTTCAGGTTTACTGTATCCCTTGGACCTTCTTATTGACGAAGAAACACAGAAATTGTATCCGAATTTAATACAAAAGACACAATGCCGACTTATGTGCAAGAGGACTGACACTCTAAATATCTATGATTTGAACCTCACCTGTGTGTCCAGTTTTAGATTCCGATGCTTCACTTCAGGTTTACTGTATACCTTGGACCTTCTTATTGACGATGAAACACAGAAATTGCATCCGAATTACATACTAAAGGCGCAATGTCGACTTAAGTACAAGAGGACTGGCACTCTCACTTTCTATGATTTGAACCACTCCTGTGAGTCCAGTTTTAGATTCCGATGCTTCACTTCAGGTTTGCTGTATCCCTTGGACCTTCTTATTGACGATGAAACACAGAAATTGCATCCGAATTTAATACAAAAGGCACAATGCCGACTTAAGTACAAGAGGACTGACACTCTAACCATCTATGATTTGAACCCCTCCTGTGAGTCCTGTTTTAGATTCCGATGCTTCTCTTCAGGTTTACTGAATACCTTGGAATTTCTTATTGATGATTAAACACAGAAATTGCATCGGAATTAAATTCATCAGGCACAATGCCGACTTAAGTACAAGAGGACTGACGCTCTGACTTTCTATGATTTGAACCTCTCCTGTGAGTCAAGTTTTAGATTCTGATGCTTCAGTGCAGGTTTACTGTATGCCTTGGACCCTCTTATTGACGATGAAACACAGAAATTGCATCCGAATTTAATACAAATGGCACAATGCCGACTTAAGTACAAGAGGACTGACACTCTCACTTTCTATGTTTTTAACCTCTCCTGTGAATCCAGTTTTAGATTCCAATGCTTCACTTCAGGTTTACTGTATCTCTTGGACCTTCTTATTGACGATGAAACACAGAAATTGCATCCGAATTTAATACAAAAGGCACAATGCCGACTTAAGTACTAGAGGACTGACACTCTCACCATCTATGACTTGAACCTCTCTTGTGGGTCCTGTTTTAGATTCCGAAGCTTCACTTCAGGTTTACTGTATCCCTTGTACCATCTTATTGAAGATGAAACACAGAAATTGCATCCGAATTTAATACAAAAGGCACAAGTCCTACTTAAGTACAAGAGGACTGACACTCTCACTTTCTATGATTTGAACCTCTCGTGTGAGTTAAGTTCCAGATTCCGATGCTTCACTTCAGGTTTACTGTATCCCTTGGACCTTCTTATTGACGATGAAACACAGAAATTGCATCCGAATTTAATACAAAAGGCACAATGCCGACTTATGTACAAGAAGACTGATACTCTCACTTTCTATGATTTGAACCTCTCCTGTGAGTCCAGTTTTAGATTCCGATGCTTCACTTCAGGTTTACTGTATCCCTTGGACCTTCTTACTGACGATGAAACACTGAAATTGCATCCGAATTAAATACAAAAGGCACAATGCCGACTTAAGTACAAGAGGACTGACACTTTAACTTTCTATGATTTGACGCTCCCGTGTGAGTCCAGTTTTAGATTCCGATGCTTCACTTCAGGTTTACTGTATACCTTGGAACATCTTATTGACGATGAAACACAGAAATTGCATCGGAATTAAAGTCAAAAGGCACAATGCCGACTTAAGAACAAGAGTTCTGACTCTCTGACTTTCTATGATGTTAACCACTCCCGTGAGTCCTGTTTTAGATTCCGATGCTTCACTTCAGGTTTACTGTATCCCTTGTACCATCTTATTGACGATGAAACACAGAAATTGCATCCGAATTTAATACAAAAGGCACAATGCCGACTTAAGTACAAGAGGACTGACACTCTCACTTTCTATGATTTGAACCTCTCGTGTGAGTTAAGTTCTAGATTCCGATGCTTCACTTCAGGTTTACTGTATCCCTTGGACCTTCTTATTGACGATGAAACACAGAAATTTCATCCGAATTTAATACAAAAGGCACAATGCCGACATAAGTACAAGAGGACTGACACTCTCACGTTCCATGATTTGAACCTCTCCTGTGAGTACAGTTTTAGATTCCGATGCTTCACTTCAGGTTTCCTGTATCCCTTGTACCTTCTTATTGACGATGAAACACAGAAATTGCATCCGAATTTAATACAAAAGGCACAAGGCCGACTTAAGTACAAGAGGACTGACACTCTAACTTTCTATGATTTGAACCTCTCGTAGTAATCCAGTATTAGATTCCGATGCTTGACTGTAGGTTTACTGTATCCCTTGGACCTTCTTATTGACGATGCAACACAGACATTGCATCCGAATTTAATACAATAGGCACAATGGCGACTTAAGTACAAGAGGACTAACACTCTCAATTTCTATGATTTGAACCTCTCCTGTGATTCCAGTTTCTGATTCCGATGCTTCACTTCAGGTTTACCGTATTCCTTGGACCTTCTTATTGACGATGAAACACAGACATTGCATCCGAATTTAATACAAAAGGCACAATGCCGACTTAACTACAAGAGGACTGACACTCTCACATTCTATGATTTGAACCTCTCCTGTGAGTCCAGTTTAGATTCCGATGCTTCACTTCAGGTTTACTGTATCCCTTGGACCTTCTAATTGACGATGAAACACAGAAATTGCATCCGAATTTAATACAAAAGGCACAATGCCGACTTAAGTACAAGAGGACTGACACTCTAACCTTCTATGATTTGAACCTCTCCTGTGAGTCCAGTTTATGATTCCGAAGCTTCACTTCAGGTTTACTGTTTCCCTTGGACCTTCTTATTGACGATGAAACACAGAAATTGCATCCGAATTTAATACAAAAGGCACAATGCCGACTTAAGTACAAGAGTACTAACACTCTCACTTTCTATTATTTGAACCTTTCCTGTGAGTCCAGTTTTTGATTCCGATGCTTCACTTCAGGTTTCTGTATCCCTTGGACCTTCTTATTGACGATGAAACACAGAAATTGCATCGGAATTAAATTCAAAAGGCACAATGCCGACTTAAGAACAAGAGGACTGACTCTCTGACTTTCTATGATTTGAACCTCTCCTGTGAGTCCAGTTTTAGATTCCGATGCTTCACTTCTATCTTACTGTATACTTTGGTCCTTCTTATTGACGATGAAACACAGTAATTGCATCCGAATTTAACACAAAAGGCACAATGCCGACTTAAGTACAAGAGGACTGGCTCTCTCACTTTCTATGATTTGAACCTCTCCTGTGAGTCCAGTTTTAGACTCCGATGTTTCACTTCAGGTTTACTGTATCCCTTGTACCTTCTTATTGACGATGAACCACAGAAATTGCATCCGAATTTAATACAAAAGGCACAATGCCGACTTAACTACAAGAGGACAGACACTCTCATTATCTATGATTTGAACATCTCCTGTGGGTCCAGTTTTAGATTCCGATGCTTCACTTCGGGGTTACTGTATCCCTTGGACCTTCTTATTGACGATGAAACACAGAAATTGCATCCGAATTTAATACAAAAGGCACAAAACCGACTTAAGTACAAGAGGGCTAACACTCTCACTTTCTATGATTTGAACCTCTCCTGTGAGTCCAGTATTGGATTCCGATGCTTCACTTCAGTTTTACTGTATCCCTTGGACCTTCTTATAGACGATAAAACACAGAAATTGCATCCGAATTTAATACAAATGGCAGAATGCCGACTTATGTGCAAGAGGACTGACACTCTAAATATCTATGATTTGAACCTCTCCTGTGTGTCCAGTTTTAGATTCCGATGCTTCACTTCAGGTTTACTGTATACCTTGGACCTTCTTATTGACGATGAAATACAGAAATTGCATCCGAATTAAATACTAAAGCCACAATGTCGACTTAAGTACAAGAGGACTGGCACTCTCACTTTCTATGATTTGAACCACTCCTGTGAGTCAGGTTTTAGATTCCGATGCTTCACTTCAGGTTTGCTGTATCCCTTACACCTTCTTATTGACGATGAGACACAGAAATTGCATCCGAATTTAATACAAATGGCACAATGCCGACTTAAGTACAAGAGGACTGACACTCTCACTTTCTATGTTTTGAACACCTCCTGTGAGTGCAGTTTTAGATTCCGATGCTTCACTGCAGGTTTACTGTATCCCTTGGACCTTCTTATTGACGATGAAACACAGAAATTGCATCCGAATGTAATACAAAAGGCACAATGCCGACTTAAGTACTAGAGGACTGACACTCTCACTTTCTATGATTTGAACCTCTCTTGTGAGTCCTGTTTTAGATTCCGATGCTTCACTTCAGGTTTACTGTATCCCTTGTACCATCTTATTGTCGATGAAACACAGAAATTGCATCCGTATTTAATACAAAAGGCACAATGCCGACTTAAGTACAAGAGGACTGTCACTCTCACTTTCTATGATTTGAACCTCTCGTGGGAGTTAAGTTCTAGATTCCGATGCTTCACTTCAGGTTTACTGTATCCCTTGGACCTTCTTATTGACGATGAAACACAGAAAATGGAACCGAATTTAATACAAAAGGCACAATGCCGACTTAAGTGCTAGAAGACTGAAACTCTCACTTTCTATGATTTGAAACTCTCCCGTGAGTCCAGTTATAGATTCTGATGCTTCACTTCAGGTTTGCTGTATCGCTTGGACCTTCTTACTGACGATGAAACACAGAAATTGCATCTGAAATAAATACAAAAGGGACAATGCCGACTTAAGAACAAGAGTTCTGACTCTCTGACTTTCTATGATTTAAACCTCTTCTGTTAGAACAGTTTCAGATTCCGATGCTTCACTTCAATCTTACTGTATACTTTGGACCTTCTTATTGACGATGAAACACAGATATTGCATCCGAATTTAATACAAATGGCACAATGCCGACTTAAGTACAAGAGGACTGTCACTCTCACTTTCTATGATTTGAACCTCTCCTGTGAGTCCAGTTTTAGACTCAGATGTTTCACTTCAGGTTTACTGTATCCCTTGGCCTTCTTATTGACGATGAAACACAGAAATTGCATCCGAATTTAATACAAAAGGCACAATGCCGACATAAGTACAAGAGGACTGACACTCTCACTTTCCATGATTTGAACCTCTCCTGTGAGTACAGTTTTAGATTCCGATGCTTCACTTCAGGTTTACTGTATCCCTTGGACCTTCTTATTGACGATGAAAAACAGAAAATGCATCCGAATTTAATACAAAAGGCACAATGCCGACATAAGTACAAGAGGACTGACATCTCACTTTCTATGGTTTGAACCTCTCCTAATAATCCAGTGTTAGATTCCGATGCTTCACTTCAGGTTTACTGTATCCCTTGGACCTTCTTATTGACGATGAAACACAAAAATTGCAGTCGAATTTAATACAAAAGCACAATGCCGCTTTACGAACAAGAGGACTGACACTCTCACTATCTACGATTTGAACCTCTCCTGTGAGTCCAGTTTTAGATTCCGATGCTTCGCTTTAGGTTTACTGTATACCTTTTACCATCTTATTGACGATGAAACTCAGAAATTGCCTCCGAATTTAATACAAAAGGCACAATGCCGACATAAGTACAAGAGGACTGACACTCTAACTTTTTACGATATGAACCTCTCCTGTGAGTCCAGTTTTTGATTCCGATGCTTCACTTCAGGTTTACCGTATCCCTTGGACCTTCTTATTGACGATGAAACTCAGATATTGCATCCGAATTTAATACAAAAGGCACAATGCCGACTTAACTACAAGAGGACTGACACTCTCATTATCTATGATTTGAACATCTCCTGTGGGTCCAGTTTCAGATTCTGATGCAGGTTTACTGTATCCCTTGGACCTTCTTATTGACGATGAAACACAGAAAATGCATCCGAATTTAATACAAAAGGCACAATGCCGACATAAGTACAAGAGGACTGACACTCTCACTTTCCATGATAAGAACCTCTCCTATGAGTCCAGTTTTAGGTTCCGATACTTCACTTCAGGTTTACTGTATCCCTTGTACCTCTTTATTGACGATGAAACAAAGAAATTGCGTCCGAATTTAATACAAAGGGCACAATGCCGACATAAGTACAAGAGGACTGACACTCTCACTTTCTATGACTTGAACCTCTCCTAATAATCCAGTATTAGATTCCGATGCTTCACTTCAGGTTTACTGTATCCCTTGGTCCTTCCTATTGACGATGCAACACAGACATTGCATCCGAATATAATACAAAAGGCACAATGCCGACTTAAGTACAAGCGGGCTAACACTCTCACTTTATATGATTTGAACCTCTCCTGTGAGTCCAGTTTTTGAATCCGATGCTTCACTTCAGGTTTACCGTATCCCTTGGACAATCTTATTGACGATGAAACACAGATATTGGATCCGAATTTAATATAAAAGGCACAATGCCGACTTAAGTACAAGAGGACTGACACTCTAACTTTCTATGATTTGAAGCTCCCGTGTGAGTCCAGTTTTAGATTCCGATGCTTCACTTATGGTTTACTGTATACCTTGGAACATCTTATTGACGATGAAACACAGAAATTGCATCGCAATTAAATTCAAAAGGCACAATGCCGACTTAAGAACAAGAGGACTGACTCTCTGACTTTCTATGATTTGAACCTCTCATGTGAGTCCAGTTTTTGATTCCGATGCTTCACTTCAATCTTACTGTATACTTTGTACCTTCTTATTGACGATGAAACGAAGAAATTGCATCCAAATTTAATACAAAAGGCACAATGCCGACTTAAGTGCAAGAGGACTGACACTCTCACTTTCCATGATTTGAACCTCTCCTGCGAGTCCAGTTTTAGATTCCGATGCTTCACTTCAGGTTTACTGTATCCCTTGTACCTTCTTATTGACGATGAAACACAGAAATTGCATCCGAACTTAATACAAAAGGCACAATGCCGACTTAAGTACAAGAGGACTGACACTCTCACTTTCTATCAATTGAATCTCTCCTGTGGGTCCAGTTTTAGATTCCGATTTTAACCTCAGGTTTACTGTATACCTTGGACCTTCTTATTGACGATGAAACACAGAAATTGCATTCAAATGTAATACAAAATGAACAAAGCCGACTTAAGTACAAGAGGAATGACACTAAAACATTCTATGATTTGAACCTCTCCTGTGAGTCCAGTTTTGGATTCCGATGCTTCACTTCAGGTTGACTGTATCCCATGGACCTTCTTATTGACAATGAAACACAAAAATTGCAGTCGAATTTAATACAAAAGCACAATGCCGCTTTAAGAACAAGAGGACTGACACTCTCACTCTCTACGATTTGAACCACTCCTGTGAGTCCAGTTTTAGATTCCGATGCTTTGCTATAGGTTTACTGTATACCTTGGACCATCGTATTGACGATGAAACTCAGAAATTGCCTCCGAATTTAATACAAAAGGCACAATGCCGACTTAAGTACAAGAGGGCTGACACTCTAACTTTCTATGATTAGAACCTCCACTGTGAGTCCAGTACTACATTCCGATGCTTCACTTCAGGTTTACTGTAACCCTTGGACCTTCTTATTGACGATGATACACAGAAATTTCATCCGAATTTTATACAAAAGGCACACTGCCGACTTAAGTACAAGAGGACTGAAACTCTCACTTTCTATGATTGGAACCCCTCCTGTGAGTCCAGTTTTAGATTTCGATGCTTCACTTCAGGTTTACTGTATCCCTTGGACCTTCTCACTGACGATGAAACACACAAATTGAATCCGAATAAAATCCAAAGGCACAATGCCGACTTAAGTACAAGAGGACCGACAATCTAACTTTCTATGATTTGAAGCTCCCGTGTGAGTCCAGTTTTAGATTCCGATGCTTCACTTCAGGTTTACTGTATACCTTGGAACAACTTATTGACGATGAAACACAGAAATTGCATCGGAATTAAATTCAAAAAGCACAATGCCGACTTAAGAACAAGAGGACTGCCTGTCTGACTTTCTATGATTTGAACCTCTCCTGTGAGTCCAGTTTTAGATTCCGATGCTTCACTTCAATCTTACTGTATACTTTGCACCTTCTTATTGACGATGAAACACAGAAATTGCATCCGAATTTAATACAAAAGGTACAATGCCGACTTAAGTACAAGAGGATTGACACTCTCGCTTTCTTTGATTTGAACCTCTCCTGTGAGTCCAGTTTTAGACTCCGATGTTTCACTTCAGGTTTACTGTATCGCTTGGACCTTCTTATTGACGATGCAACACAGACATTGCATCCGAATTTAATACAAAAGGCACAATGCCGACTTAAGTACAAGAGGGCTAACACTCTCACTTTCTATGAGATGAACCTCTCCTGTGAGTCCAGTTTTTGATTCCGATGCTTCACTTCAGGTTTACTGTATCCCTTGTACCTTCTTATTGACGATGAAACACAGAAATTGCATCCGAATTTAATACAAAAGGCACAATGCCGACATAAGTACAAGAGGACTGACACTCTCACTTTCCATGATTTGAACCTCTCCTGTGAGTACAGTTTTAGATTCCGATGCTTCACTTCAGGTTTACTGTATCCCTTGGACCTTCTTATTGACGATGAAAAACAGAAAATGCATCCGAATTTAATACAAAAGGCACAATGCCGACATAAGTACAAGAGGACTGACATCTCACTTTCTATGATTTGAACCTCTCCTGTGAGTCCAGTTTTAGACTCAGATGTTTCACTTCAGGTTTACTGTATCCCTTGGCCTTCTTATTGACGATGAAACACAGAAATTGCATCCGAATTTAATACAAAAGGCACAATGCCGACATAAGGACAAGAGGACTGACACTCTCACTTTCCATGATTTGAACCTCTCCTGTGAGTACAGTTTTAGATTCCGATGCTTCACTTCAGGTTTACTGTATCCCTTGGACCTTCTTATTGACGATGAAAAACAGAAAATGCATCCGAATTTAATACAAAAGGCACAATGCCGACATAAGTACAAGAGGACTGACATCTCACTTTCTATGGTTTGAACCTCTCCTAATAATCCAGTGTTAGATTCCGATGCTTCACTTCAGGTTTACTGTATCCCTTGGACCTTCTAATTGACGATGAAACACAAAAATTGCAGTCGAATTTAATACAAAAGCACAATGCCGCTTTACGAACAAGAGGACTGACACTCTCACTATCTACGATTTGAACCTCTCCTGTGAGTCCAGTTTTAGATTCCGATGCTTCGCTTTAGGTTTACTGTATACCTTGTACCATCTTATTGACGATGAAACTCAGAAATTGCCTCCGAATTTAATACGAAAGGCACAATGCCGACATAAGTACAAGAGGACTGACACTCTAACTTTTTACGATATGAACCTCTCCTGTGAGTCCAGTTTTTGATTCCGATGCTTCACTTCAGGTTTACCGTATCCCTTGGACCTTCTTATTGACGATGAAACTCAGATATTGCATCCGAATTTAATACAAAAGGCACAATGCCGACTTAACTACAAGAGGACTGTCACTCTCATTATCTATGATTTGAACATCTCCTGTGGGTCCAGTTTCAGATTCTGATGCTTCACTTCAGGTTTACTGTATCCCTTGGACCTTCTTATTGACGATGAAACACAGAAAATGCATCCGAATTTAATACAAAAGGCACAAAGCCGACATAAGTACAAGAGGACTGACACTCTCACTTTCCATGATAAGAACCTCTCCTGTGAGTCCAGTTTTAGGTTCCGATACTTCACTTCAGGTTTACTGTATCCCTTGTACCTCTTTATTGACGATGAAACAAAGAAATTGCGTCCGAATTTAATACAAAGGGCACAATGCCGACATAAGTACAAGAGGACTGACACTCTCACTTTCTATGACTTGAACCTCTCCTAATAATCCAGTATTAGATTCCGATGCTTCACTTCAGGTTTACTGTATCCCTTGGTCCTTCCTATTGACGATGCAACACAGACATTGCATCCGAATATAATACAAAAGGCACAATGCCGACTTAAGTACAAGCGGGCTAACACTCTCACTTTATATGATTTGAACCTCTCCTGTGAGTCCAGTTTTTGAATCCGATGCTTCACTTCAGGTTTACCGTATCCCTTGGACAATCTTATTGACGATGAAACACAGATATTGGATCCGAATTTAATATAAAAGGCACAATGCCGACTTAAGAACAAGAGGACTGACTCTCTGACTTTCTATGATTTGAACCTCTCATGTGAGTCCAGTTTTTGATTCCGATGCTTCACTTCAATCTTACTGTATACTTTGTACCTTCTTATTGACGATGAAACGAAGAAATTGCATCCAAATTTAATACAAAAGGCACAATGCCGACTTAAGTGCAAGAGGACTGACACTCTCACTTTCCATGATTTGAACCTCTCCTGCGAGTCCAGTTTTAGATTCCGATGCTTCACTTCAGGTTTACTGTATCCCTTGTACCTTCTTATTGAGATGAAACACAGAAATTGCATCCGAACTTAATACAAAAGGCACAATGCCGACTTAAGTACAAGAGGACTGACACTCTCACTTTCTATCAATTGAATCTCTCCTGTGGGTCCAGTTTTAGATTCCGATTTTAACCTCAGGTTTACTGTATACCTTGGACCTTCTTATTGACGATGAAACACAGAAATTGCATTCAAATGTAATACAAAATGAACAAAGCCGACTTAAGTACAAGAGGACTGACACTAAAACATTCTATGATTTGAACCTCTCCTGTGAGTCCAGTTTTAGATTCCGATGCTTCACTTCAGGTTGACTGTATCCCATGGACCTTCTTATTGACAATGAAACACAAAAATTGCAGTCGAATTTAATACAAAAGCACAATGCCGCTTTAAGAACAAGAGGACTGACACTCTCACTCTCTACGATTTGAACCACTCCTGTGAGTCCAGTTTTAGATTCCGATGCTTTGCTTTAGGTTTACTGTATACCTTGGACCATCGTATTGACGATGAAACTCAGAAATTGCCTCCGAATTTAATACAAAAGGCACAATGCCGACTTAAGTACAAGAGGGCTGACACTCTAACTTTCTATGATTAGAACCTCCACTGTGAGTCCAGTTCTACATTCCGATGCTTCACTTCAGGTTTACTGTAACCCTTGGACCTTCTTATTGACGATGATACACAGAAATCTCATCCGAATTTTATACAAAAGGCACAATGCCGACTTAAGTACAAGAGGACTGAAACTCTCACTTTCTATGATTGGAACCCCTCCTGTGAGTCCAGTTTTAGATTTCGATGCTTCACTTCAGGTTTACTGTATCCCTTGGACCTTCTCACAGACGATGAAACACACAAATTGAATCCGAATAAAATCCAAAGGCACAATGCCGACTTAAGTACAAGAGGACCGACAATCTAACTTTCTATGATTTGAAGCTCCCGTGTGAGTCCAGTTTTAGATTCCGATGCTTCACTTCAGGTTTACTGTATACCTTGGAACAACTTATTGACGATGAAACACAGAAATTGCATCGGAATTAAATTCAAAAAGCACAATGCCGACTTAAGAACAAGAGGACTGCCTGTCTGACTTTCTATGATTTGAACCTCTCCTGTGAGTCCAGTTTTAGATTCCGATGCTTCACTTCAATCTTACTGTATACTTTGCACCTTCTTATTGACGATGAAACACAGAAATTGCATCCGAATTTAATACAAAAGGTACAATGCCGACTTAAGTACAAGAGGATTGACACTCTCGCTTTCTTTGATTTGAACCTCTCCTGTGAGTCCAGTTTTAGACTCCGATGTTTCACTTCAGGTTTACTGTATCGCTTGGACCTTCTTATTGACGATGCAACACAGACATTGCATCCGAATTTAATACAAAAGGCACAATGCCGACTTAAGTACAAGAGGGCTAACACTCTCACTTTCTATGAGATGAACCTCTCCTGTGAGTCCAGTTTTTGATTCCGATGCTTCACTTCAGGTTTACGGTATCCCTTGGACCTTCTTATTGACGATGAAACACAGATATTGCATCCGAATTTAATACAAAAGGCACAATGCCTACTTAACTACAAGAGGACTGACACTCTCATTATCTATGATTTGAACATCTCCTGTGGGTCCATTTTTAGCTTCCGATGCTTCACTTAAGGTTTACTGTATCCCTTGGACGTTCTTATTGACGATGAAACACAGAAATTGCATCCGAATTTAATACAATAGGCACAATGCCGACTTAAGTACAAGAGGACTGACACTCTCACTTTCTATGATTTGAACCTCTCGTGTGAGTTAAGTTCTAGATTCCGATGCTTCACTTCAGGTTTACTGTATCCCTTGGACCTTCTTATTGACGATGAAACACAGAAATTTCATCCGAATTTAATACAAAAGGCACAATGCCGACATTAGTACAAGAGGACTGACACTCTCACGTTCCATGATTTGAACCTCTCCTGTGAGTACAGTTTTAGATTCCGATGCTTCACATCAGGTTTACTGTATCCCTTGTACCTTCTTATTGACGATGAAACACAGAAATTGCATCCGAATTTAATACAAAAGGCACAAGGCCGACTTAAGTACAAGAGGACTGACACTCTCACTTTCTATGATTTGAACCTCTCCTAGTAATCCAGTATTAGATTCCGATGCTTGACTGTAGGTTTACTGTATCCCTTGGACCTTCTTATTGACGATGCAACACAGACATTGCATCCGAATTTAATACAATAGGCACAATGCCGACTTAAGTACAAGAGGACTAACACTCTCAATTTCTATGATTTGAAACTCTCCTGTGATTCCAGTTTTTGATTCCGATGCTTCACTTCAGGTTTACCGTATCCCTTGGACCTTCTTATTGACGATGAAACACAGAAATTGCATCCGAATTTAATACAAAATTCACAATGCCGACTTAACTACAAGAGGACTGACACTCTCATTATCTATGATTTGAACCTCTCCTGTGGGTCCAGTTTTAGATTCCGATGCTTCACTTCAGGTTTACTGTATCCCTTGGACCTTCTCATTGACGATGAAACACAGAAATTGCATCCGAATTTAATACAAAAATCACAATGCCGACTTAAGTACAAGAGGACTGACACTCTCACATTCTATGATTTGAACCTCTCCTGTGAGTCCAGTTTAGATTCCGATGCTTCACTTCAGGTTTACTGTATCCCTTGGACCTTCTAATTGACGATGAAACACAGAAATTGCATCCGAATTTAATACAAAATGCACAATGCCGACATAAGTACAAGAGGACTGACACTCTAACCTTCTATGATTTGAACCTCTCCTGTGAGTCCAGTTTATGATTCCGAAGCTTCACTTCAGGTTTACTGTATCCCTTGGACCTTCTTATTGACGATGAAACACAGAAATTGCATTCCGAATTTAATACAAAAGGCACAATGCCGACTTAAGTACAAGACTACTAACACTCTCACTTTCTATGATTTGAAGCTCTCCTGTGAGTCCAGTTTTGGATTCCGATGCTTCACTTCAGTTTTACTGTATCCCTTGGACCTTCTTATAGACGATAAAACACAGAAATTGCATCCGAATTTAATATTAAAGGCACAATGCCGACTTATGTGCAAGAGGACTGACACTCTAAATATCTATGATTTGAACCTCTCCTGTGTGTCCAGTTTTAGATTCCGATGCTTCACTTCAGGTTTACTGTATACCTTGGACCTTCTTATTGACGATAAAATACAGAAATTGCATCCGAATTAAATACTAAAGCCACAATGTCGACTTAAGTACAAGAGGACTGGCACTCTCACTTTCTATGATTTGAACCACTCCTGTGAGTCAGGTTTTAGATTCCGATGCTTCACTTCAGGTTTGCTGTATCCCTTGGACCTTCTTATTGACGATGAAACACAGAAATTGCATCCGAATTTAATACAAATGGCACAATGCCGACTTAAGTACAAGAGGACTGACACTCTCACTTTCTATGTTTTGAACCTCTCCTGTGAGTGCAGTTTTAGATTCCGATGCTTCACTTCAGGTTTACTGTATCCCTTGGACCTTCTTATTGACGATGAAACACAGAAATTGCATCCGAACTTAATACAAGAGGCACAATGCCGACTTAAGTACTAGATGACTGACACTCTCACTTTCTATGATTTGAACCTCTCTTGTGAGTCCTGTTTTAGATTCCGATGCTTCACTTCAGGTTTACTGTATCCCTTGTACCATCTTATTGTCGATGAAACACAGAAATTGCATTCGCATTTAATACAAAAGGCACAATGCCGACATAAGTACAAGAGGACTGACACTCTCACTTTCCATGATAAGAACCTCTCCTGTGAGTCCAGTTTTAGGTTCCGATACTTCACTTCAGGTTTACTGTATCCCTTGTACCTCCTTATTGACGATGAAACAAAGAAATTGCATCCGAATTTAATACAAAAGGCACAATGCCGACATAAGTACTAGAGGACTGACACTCTCACTTTCTATGACTTACACCTCTCCTAATAATCCAGTATTAGATTCCGATGCTTCACTTCAGGTTTACTGTATCCCTTGGACCTTCTTATTGACGATGAATCACAGAAAATGGAACCGAATTTAATACAAAAGGCACAATGCCGACTTAAGTACTAGAAGACTGAAACTCTCACTTTCTATGATTTGAAACTCTCCCGTGAGTCCAGTTTTAGATTCTGATGCTTCACTTCAGGTTTGCTGTATCGCTTGGACCTTCTTACTGACGATGTAACATAGAAATTGCATCTGAAATAAATACAAAAGGCACAATGCCGACTTAAGTACAAGAGGACTGTCACTTTAACTTTCTATGATTTGAAGCTCCCGTGTGAGTCCAGTTTTAAATTCCGATGCTTCACTTCAGGTTTACTGTATAACTTGGAAAATCTTATTGACGATGAAACACAGAAATTGCATCGGAATTAGATTCAAAAGGCACAATGCCGACTTAAGAACAAGAGTTCTGACTCTCTGACTTTCTATGATTTAAACCTCTTCTGTGAGAACAGTTTCAGATTCCGATGCTTCACTTCAATAATCTTACTGTATACTTTGGACCTTCTTATTGACGATGAAACACAGATATTGCATCCGAATTTAATACAAATGGCACAATGCCGACTTAAGTACAAGAGGACTGTCACTCTCACTTTCTATGATTTTAACCTCTCCTGTGAGTCCAGTTTTAGACTCCGATGTTTCACTTCAGGTTTACTGTATCCCTTGGCCTTCTTATTGACGATGAAACACAGAAATTGCATCCGAATTTAATACAAAAGGCACAATGCCGACATAAGTAAAAGAGGACTGACACTCTCACTTTCCATGATTTGAACCTCTCCTGTGAGTACAGTTTTAGATTCCGATGCTTCACTTCAGATTTACTGTATCCCTTGGACCTTCTTATTGACGATGAAACACAGAAAATGCATCCGAATTTAATACAAAAGGCACAATGCCGACATAAGTACAAGAGGACTGACATCTCACTTTCTATGGTTTGAACCTCTCCTAATAATCCAGTGTTAGATTCCGATGCTTCACTTCAGGTTTACAGTATCCCTTGGACCTTCTTATTGACGATGAAACACAATAATTGCAGTCGAATTTAGTACAAAAGCACAATGCCGTTTTAAGAACAAGAGGACTGACACTCTCACTATCTACGATTTGAACCTCTCCTGTGAGTCCAGTTTTAGATTCCGATGCTTCGCTTTAGGTTTACTGTATACCTTGTACCATCTTATTGACGATGAAACTCAGAAATTGCCTCCGAATTTAATACAAAAGGCACAATGCCGACATAAGTACAAGAGGACTGACACTCTAACTTTCTATGATTAGAACCTCTAATGTGAGTCCAGTTTTACATTCCGATGCTTCACTTCAGGTTTACTGTATCCCTTGGACCTTCTTATTGACGATGATGCACAGAAATTTCATCCGAATTTTATACAAAAGGCACAATGCCGACTTAAGTACAAGAGGAATGACACTCTAACTTTCTATGATATGAACCTCTCCTGTGAGTCCAGTTTTTGATTCCGATGCTTCACTTCAGGTTTACTGTATCCCTTGGACCTTCTTATTGACGATGAAACACAGAAATTGCATCCGAATTTAATACAAAAGGCACAATGCCGACTTAACTACAAAAGGACTGACACTCTCATTTTCTATGATTTGAACCTCTCCTGTGAGTCCAGTTTAAGATTCCGATGCTTCTCTTCAATCTAACTGTATACTTTGGACCTTCTTATTGACGATGCAACACAGACATTGCATCCGAATTTAATACAAAAGGCACAATGCCGACTTAAGTACAAGAGGGCTAACACTCTCACTTTCTATGATTTGAACCTCTCCTGTGAGTCCAGTTTTTGATTCCGATGCTTCACTTCAGGTTTACCGTATCCCTTGGACCTTCTTATTGACGATGAAACTCAGATATTGCATTCGAATTTAATACAAAAGGCACAATGCCGACTTAACTACAAGGGGACTGACACTCTCATTATCTATGATTTGAACATCTCCTGTGGGTCCAGTTTCAGATTCTGATGCTTCACTTCAGGTTTACTGTATCCCTTGGACCTTCTTATTGACGATGAAACACAGAAAATGCATCCGAATTTAATACAAAAGGCACAATGCCGACATAAGTACAAGAGGACTGACACTCTCACTTTCCATGATAAGAACCTCTCCTGTGAGTCCAGTTTTAGGTTCCGATACTTCACTTCAGGTTTACTGTATCCCTTGTACCTCCTTATTGACGATGAAACAAAGAAATTGCATCCGAATTTAATACAAAAGGCACAATGCCGACATAAGTACAAGAGGACTGACACTCTCACTTTCTATGACTTGAACCTCTCCTAATAATCCAGTATTAGATTCCGATGCTTCACTTCAGGTTTACTGTATCCCTAGGTCCTTCTTATTGACGATGCAACACAGACATTGCATCCGAATATAATACAAAAGGCACAATGCCGACTTAAGTACAAGCGGGCTAACACTCTCACTTTCTATGACTTGAACCTCTCCTAATAATCAAGTATTAGATTCCGATGCTTCATTTCAGGTTTACTGTATCCCATGGACCTTCTTATTGACAATGAAACACAAAAATTGCAGTCGAATTTAATACAAAAGCACAATGCCGCTTTAAGAACAAGAGGACTGACACTCTCACTCTCTACGATTTGAACCACTCCTGTGAGTCCAGTTTTAGATTCCGATGCTTTGCTTTAGGTTTACTGTATACCTTGGACCATCTTAGTGACGATGAAACTCAGAAATTGCCTCCGAATTTAATACAAAAGGCACAATGCCGACTTAAATACAAGAGGGCTGACACTCTAACTTTCTATGATTAGAACCTCCACTGTGAGTCCAGTTCTACATTCCGATGCTTCACTTCAGGTTTACTGTAACCCTTGGACCTTCTTATTGACGATGATACACAGAAATTTCATCCGAATTTTATACAAAAGGCACAATGCCGACTTAAGTACAAGAGGACTGAGACTCTCACTTTCTATGATTGGAACCCATCCTGTGAGTCCAGTTTTAGATTTCGATGCTTCACTTCAGGTTTACTGTATCCCTTGGACCTTCTCACTGACGATGAAACACACAAATTGAATCCGAATAAAATCCAAAGGCACAATGCCGACTTAAGTACAAGAGGACTGACAATCTAACTTTCTATGATTTGAAGCTCCCGTGTGAGTCCAGTTTTAGATTCCGATGCTTCACTTCAGGTTTACTGTATACCTTGGAACAACTTATTGACGATGAAACACAGAAATTGCATCGGAATTAAATTCAAAAAGCACAATGCCGACTTAAGAACAAGAGGACTGCCTCTCTGACTTTCTATGATTTGAACCTCTCCTGTGAGTCCAGTTTTAGATTCCGATGCTTCACTTCAATCTTACTGTATAATTTGCACCTTCTTATTGACGATGAAACACAGAAATTGCATCCGATTTTAATACAAAAGGTACAATGCCGACTTAAGTACAAGAGGATTGACACTCTCGCTTTCTTTGATTTGAACCTCACCTGTGAGTCCAGTTTTAGACTCCGATGTTTCACTTCAGGTTTACTGTATCGCTTGGACCTTCTTATTGACGATGCAACACAGACATTGCATCCGAATTTAATACAAAAGGCACAATGCCGACTTAAGTACAAGAGGGCTAACACTCTCACTTTCTATGAGATGAACCTCTCCTGTGAGTCCAGTTTTTGATTCCGATGCTTCACTTCAGGTTTACCGTATCCCTTGGACCTTCTTATTGACGATGAAACACAGATATTGCATCCGAATTTAATACAAAAGGCACAATGCCTACTTAACTACAAGAGGACTGACACTCTCATTATCTATGATTTGAACATCTCCTGTGGGTCCATTTTTAGCTTCCGATGCTTCACTTAAGGTTTAATGTATCCCTTGGACGTTCTTATTGACGATGAAACACAGAAATTGCATCCGAATTTAATACAATAGGCACAATGCCGACTTAAGTACAAGAGGACTGACACTCTCACTTTCTATGATTTGAACCTCTCGTGTGAGTTAAGTTCTAGATTCCGATGCTTCACTTCAGGTTTACTGTATCCCTTGGACCTTCTTATTGACGATGAAACACAGAAATTTCATCCGAATTTAATACAAAAGGCACAATGCCGACATAAGTACAAGAGGACTGACACTCTCACGTTCCATGATTTGAACCTCTCCTGTGAGTACAGTTTTAGATTCCGATGCTTCACTTCAGGTTTACTGTATCCCTTGTACCTTCTTATTGACGATGAAACACAGAAATTGCATCCGAATTTAATACAAAAGGCACAAGGCCGACTTAAGTACAAGAGGACTGACACTCTCACTTTCTATGATTTGAACCTCTCCTAGTAATCCAGTATTAGATTCCGATGCTTGACTGTAGGTTTACTGTATCCCTTGGACCTTCTTATTGACGATGCAACACAGACATTGCATCCGAATTTAATACAATAGGCACAATGCCGACTTAAGTACAAGAGGACTAACACTCTCAATTTCTATGATTTGAAACTCTCCTGTGATTCCAGTTTTTGATTCCGATGCTTCACTTCAGGTTTACCGTATCCCTTGGACCTTCTTATTGACGATGAAACACAGAAATTGCATCCGAATTTAATACAAAAGGCACAATGCCGACTTAAGTACAAGAGGAATGACACTCTAACTTTCTATGATATGAACCTCTCCTGTGAGTCCAGTTTTTGATTCCGATGCTTCACTTCAGGTTTACTGTATCCCTTGGACCTTCTTATTGACGATGAAACACAGAAATTGCATCCGAATTTAATACAAAAGGCACAATGCCGACTTAACTACAAAAGGACTGACACTCTCATTTTCTATGATTTGAACCTCTCCTGTGAGTCCAGTTTAAGATTCCGATGCTTCTCTTCAATCTAACTGTATACTTTGGACCTTCTTATTGACGATGCAACACAGACATTGCATCCGAATTTAATACAAAAGGCACAATGCCGACTTAAGTACAAGAGGGCTAACACTCTCACTTTCTATGATTTGAACCTCTCCTGTGAGTCCAGTTTTTGATTCCGATGCTTCACTTCAGGTTTACCGTATCCCTTGGACCTTCTTATTGACGATGAAACTCAGATATTGCATTCGAATTTAATACAAAAGGCACAATGCCGACTTAACTACAAGGGGACTGACACTCTCATTATCTATGATTTGAACATCTCCTGTGGGTCCAGTTTCAGATTCTGATGCTTCACTTCAGGTTTACTGTATCCCTTGGACCTTCTTATTGACGATGAAACACAGAAAATGCATCCGAATTTAATACAAAAGGCACAATGCCGACATAAGTACAAGAGGACTGACACTCTCACTTTCCATGATAAGAACCTCTCCTGTGAGTCCAGTTTTAGGTTCCGATACTTCACTTCAGGTTTACTGTATCCCTTGTACCTCCTTATTGACGATGAAACAAAGAAATTGCATCCGAATTTAATACAAAAGGCACAATGCCGACATAAGTACAAGAGGACTGACACTCTCACTTTCTATGACTTGAACCTCTCCTAATAATCCAGTATTAGATTCCGATGCTTCACTTCAGGTTTACTGTATCCCTTGGTCCTTCTTATTGACGATGCAACACAGACATTGCATCCGAATATAATACAAAAGGCACAATGCCGACTTAAGTACAAGCGGGCTAACACTCTCACTTTCTATGACTTGAACCTCTCCTAATAATCAAGTATTAGATTCCGATGCTTCACTTCAGGTTTACTGTATCCCATGGACCTTCTTATTGACAATGAAACACAAAAATTGCAGTCGAATTTAATACAAAAGCACAATGCCGCTTTAAGAACAAGAGGACTGACACTCTCACTCTCTACGATTTGAACCACTCCTGTGAGTCCAGTTTTAGATTCCGATGCTTTGCTTTAGGTTTACTGTATACCTTGGACCATCTTAGTGACGATGAAACTCAGAAATTGCTTCCGAATTTAATACAAAAGGCACAATGCCGACTTAAGTACAAGAGGGCTGACACTCTAACTTTCTATGATTAGAACCTCCACTGTGAGTCCAGTTCTACATTCCGATGCTTCACTTCAGGTTTACTGTAACCCTTGGACCTTCTTATTGACGATGATACACAGAAATTTCATCCGAATTTTATACAAAAGGCACAATGCCGACTTAAGTACAAGAGGACTGAAACTCTCACTTTCTATGATTGGAACCCCTCCTGTGAGTCCAGTTTTAGATTTCGATGCTTCACTTCAGGTTTACTGTATCCCTTGGACCTTCTCACTGACGATGAAACACACAAATTGAATCCGAATAAAATCCAAAGGCACAATGCCGACTTAAGTACAAGAGGACTGACAATCTAACTTTCTATGATTTGAAGCTCCCGTGTGAGTCCAGTTTTAGATTCCGATGCTTCACTTCAGGTTTACTGTATACCTTGGAACAACTTATTGACGATGAAACACAGAAATTGCATCGGAATTAAATTCAAAAAGCACAATGCCGACTTAAGAACAAGAGGACTGCCTCTCTGACTTTCTATGATTTGAACCTCTCCTGTGAGTCCAGTTTTAGATTCCGATGCTTCACTTCAATCTTACTGTATAATTTGCACCTTCTTATTGACGATGAAACACAGAAATTGCATCCGTTTTTAATACAAAAGGTACAATGCCGACTTAAGTACAAGAGGATTGACACTCTCGCTTTCTTTGATATGAACCTCACCTGTGAGTCCAGTTTTAGACTCCGATGTTTCACTTCAGGTTTACTGTATCGCTTGGACCTTCTTATTGACGATGCAACACAGACATTGCATCCGAATTTAATACAAAAGGCACAATGCCGACTTAAGTACAAGAGGGCTAACACTCTCACTTTCTATGAGATGAACCTCTCCTGTGAGTCCAGTTTTTGATTCCGATGCTTCACTTCAGGTTTACCGTATCCCTTGGACCTTCTTATTGACGATGAAACACAGATATTGCATCCGAATTTAATACAAAAGGCACAATGCCTACTTAACTACAAGAGGACTGACACTCTCATTATCTATGATTTGAACATCTCCTGTGGGTCCATTTTTAGCTTCCGATGCTTCACTTAAGGTTTACTGTATCCATTGGACGTTCTTATTGACGATGAAACACAGAAATTGCATCCGAATTTAATACAATAGGCACAATGCCGACTTAAGTACAAGAGGACTGACACTCTCACTTTCTATGATTTGAACCTCTCGTGTGAGTTAAGTTCTAGATTCCGATGCTTCACTTCAGGTTTACTGTATCCCTTGGACCTTCTTATTGACGATGAAACACAGAAATTTCATCCGAATTTAATACAAAAGGCACAATGCCGACATAAGTACAAGAGGACTGACACTCTCACGTTCCATGATTTGAACCTCTCCTGTGAGTACAGTTTTAGATTCCGATGCTTCACTTCAGGTTTACTGTATCCCTTGTACCTTCTTATTGACGATGAAACACAGAAATTGCATCCGAATTTAATACAAAAGGCACAAGGCCGACTTAAGTACAAGAGGACTGACACTCTCACTTTCTATGATTTGAACCTCTCCTAGTAATCCAGTATTAGATTCCGATGCTTGACTGTAGGTTTACTGTATCCCTTGGACCTTCTTATTGACGATGCAACACAGACATTGCATCCGAATTTAATACAATAGGCACAATGCCGACTTAAGTACAAGAGGACTAACACTCTCAATTTCTATGATTTGAAACTCTCCTGTGATTCCAGTTTTTGATTCCGATGCTTCACTTCAGGTTTACCGTATCCCTTGGACCTTCTTATTGACGATGAAACACAGAAATTGCATCCGAATTTAATACAAAATTCACAATGCCGACTTAAGTACAAGAGGAATGACACTCTAACTTTCTATGATATGAACCTCTCCTGTGAGTCCAGTTTTTGATTCCGATGCTTCACTTCAGGTTTACTGTATCCCTTGGACCTTCTTATTGACGATGAAACACAGAAATTGCATCCGAATTTAATACAAAAGGCACAATGCCGACTTAACTACAAAAGGACTGACACTCTCATTTTCTATGATTTGAACCTCTCCTGTGAGTCCAGTTTAAGATTCCGATGCTTCTCTTCAATCTAACTGTATACTTTGGCCCTTCTTATTGACGATGCAACACAGACATTGCATCCGAATTTAATACAAAAGGCACAATGCCGACTTAAGTACAAGAGGGCTAACACTCTCACTTTCTATGATTTGAACCTCTCCTGTGAGTCCAGTTTTTGATTCCGATGCTTCACTTCAGGTTTACCGTATCCCTTAGACCTTCTTATTGACGATGAAACTCAGATATTGCATTCGAATTTAATACAAAAGGCACAATGCCGACTTAACTACAAGGGGACTGACACTCTCATTATCTATGATTTGAACATCTCCTGTGGGTCCAGTTTCAGATTCTGATGCTTCACTTCAGGTTTACTGTATCCCTTGGACCTTCTTATTGACGATGAAACACAGAAAATGCATCCGAATTTAATACAAAAGGCACAATGCCGACATAAGTACAAGAGGACTGACACTCTCACTTTCCATGATAAGAACCTCTCCTGTGAGTCCAGTTTTAGGTTCCGATACTTCACTTCAGGTTTACTGTATCCCTTGTACCTCCTTATTGACGATGAAACAAAGAAATTGCATCCGAATTTAATACAAAAGGCACAATGCCGACATAAGTACAAGAGGACTGACACTCTCACTTTCTATGACTTGAACCTCTCCTAATAATCCAGTATTAGATTCCGATGCTTCACTTCAGGTTTACTGTATCCCTTGGTCCTTCTTATTGACGATGCAACACAGACATTGCATCCGAATATAATACAAAAGGCACAATGCCGACTTAAGTACAAGCGGGCTAACACTCTCACTTTCTATGACTTGAACCTCTCCTAATAATCAAGTATTAGATTCCGATGCTTCACTTCAGGTTTACTGTATCCCATGGACCTTCTTATTGACAATGAAACACAAAAATTGCAGTCGAATTTAATACAAAAGCACAATGCCGCTTTAAGAACAAGAGGACTGACACTCTCACTCTCTACGATTTGAACCACTCCTGTGAGTCCAGTTTTAGATTCCGATGCTTTGCTTTAGGTTTACTGTATACCTTGGACCATCTTAGTGACGATGAAACTCAGAAATTGCTTCCGAATTTAATACAAAAGGCACAATGCCGACTTAAGTACAAGAGGGCTGACACTCTAACTTTCTATGATTAGAACCTCCACTGTGAGTCCAGGTCTACATTCCGATGCTTCACTTCAGGTTTACTGTAACCCTTGGACCTTCTTATTGACGATGATACACAGAAATTTCATCCGAATTTTATACAAAAGGCACAATGCCGACTTAAGTACAAGAGGACTGAAACTCTCACTTTCTATGATTGGAACCCCTCCTGTGAGTCCAGTTTTAGATTTCGATGCTTCACTTCAGGTTTACTGTATCCCTTGGACCTTCTCACTGACGATGAAACACACAAATTGAATCCGAATAAAATCCAAAGGCACAATGCCGACTTAAGTACAAGAGGACTGACAATCTAACTTTCTATGATTTGAAGCTCCCGTGTGAGTCCAGTTTTAGATTCCGATGCTTCACTTCAGGTTTACTGTATACCTTGGAACAACTTATTGACGATGAAACACAGAAATTGCATCGGAATTAAATTCAAAAAGCACAATGCCGACTTAAGAACAAGAGGACTGCCTCTCTGACTTTCTATGATTTGAACCTCTCCTGTGAGTCCAGTTTTAGATTCCGATGCTTCACTTCAATCTTACTGTATAATTTGCACCTTCTTATTGACGATGAAACACAGAAATTGCATCCGTTTTTAATACAAAAGGTACAATGCCGACTTAAGTACAAGAGGATTGACACTCTCGCTTTCTTTGATTTGAACCTCACCTGTGAGTCCAGTTTTAGACTCCGATGTTTCACTTCAGGTTTACTGTATCGCTTGGACCTTCTTATTGACGATGCAACACAGACATTGCATCCGAATTTAATACAAAAGGCACAATGCCGACTTAAGTACAAGAGGGCTAACACTCTCACTTTCTATGAGATGAACCTCTCCTGTGAGTCCAGTTTTTGATTCCGATGCTTCACTTCAGGTTTACCGTATCCCTTGGACCTTCTTATTGACGATGAAACACAGATATTGCATCCGAATTTAATACAAAAGGCACAATGCCTACTTAACTACAAGAGGACTGACACTCTCATTATCTATGATTTGAACATCTCCTGTGGGTCCATTTTTAGCTTCCGATGCTTCACTTAAGGTTTACTGTATCCCTTGGACGTTCTTATTGACGATGAAACACAGAAATTGCATCCGAATTTAATACAATAGGCACAATGCCGACTTAAGTACAAGAGGACTGACACTCTCACTTTCTATGATTTGAACCTCTCGTGTGAGTTAAGTTCTAGATTCCGATGCTTCACTTCAGGTTTACTGTATCCCTTGGACCTTCTTATTGACGATGAAACACAGAAATTTCATCCGAATTTAATACAAAAGGCACAATGCCGACATAAGTACAAGAGGACTGACACTCTCACGTTCCATGATTTGAACCTCTCCTGTGAGTACAGTTTTAGATTCCGATGCTTCACTTCAGGTTTACTGTATCCCTTGTACCTTCTTATTGACGATGAAACACAGAAATTGCATCCGAATTTAATACAAAAGGCACAAGGCCGACTTAAGTACAAGAGGACTGACACTCTCACTTTCTATGATTTGAACCTCTCCTAGTAATCCAGTATTAGATTCCGATGCTTGACTGTAGGTTTACTGTATCCCTTGGACCTTCTTATTGACGATGCAACACAGACATTGCATCCGAATTTAATACAATAGGCACAATGCCGACTTAAGTACAAGAGGACTAACACTCTCAATTTCTATGATTTGAAACTCTCCTGTGATTCCAGTTTTTGATTCCGATGCTTCACTTCAGGTTTACCGTATCCCTTGGACCTTCTTATTGACGATGAAACACAGAAATTGCATCCGAATTTAATACAAAAGGCACAATGCCGACTTAACTACAAGAGGACTGACACTCTCATTATCTATGATTTGAACCTCTCCTGTGGGTCCAGTTTTAGATTCCGATGCTTCACTTCAGGTTTACTGTATCCCTTGGACCTTCTCATTGACGATGAAACACAGAAATTGCATCCGAATTTAATACAAAAGGCACAATGCCGACTTAAGTACAAGAGGACTGACACTCTCACATTCTATGATTTGAACCTCTCCTGTGAGTCCAGTTTAGATTCCGATGCTTCACTTCAGGTTTACTGTATCCCTTGGACCTTCTAATTGACGATGAAACACAGAAATTGCATCCGAATTTAATACAAAAGGCACAATGCCGACTTAAGTACAAGAGGACTGACACTCTAACCTTCTATGATTTGAACCTCTCCTGTGAGTCCAGTTTATGATTCCGAAGCTTCACTTCAGGTTTACTGTATCCCTTGGACCTTCTTATTGACGATGAAACACAGAAATTGCATCCGAATTTAATACAAAAGGCACAATGCCGACTTAAGTACAAGACTACTAACACTCTCACTTTCTATGATTTGAACCTCTCCTGTGAGTCCAGTTTTTGATTCCGATGCTTCACTTCAGGTTTCTGTATCCCTTGGACCTTCTTATTGACGATGAAACACAGAAATTGCATCGGAATTAAATTCAAAAGGCACAATGCCGACTTAAGAACAAGAGGACTGACTCTCTGACTTTCTATGATTTGAACCTCTCCTGTGAGTCCAGTTTTAGATTCCGATGCTTCACTTCTATCTTACTGTATACTTTGGTCCTTCTTATTGACGATGAAACACAGAAATTGCATCCGAATTTAATACAAAAGGCACAATGCCGACTTAAGTACAAGAGGACTGGCTCTCTCACTTTCTATGATTAGAACCTCTCCTGTGAGTCCAGTTTTAGACTCCGATGTTTCACTTCAGGTTTACTGTATCCCTTGGACTTTCTTATTGACGATGAAACACAGAAAATGCATCCGAATTTAATACAAAAGGCACAATGCCGACGTAAGTACAAGAGGACTGACACTCTCACTTTCCATGATTTGAACCTCTCCTGTGAGTCCAGTTTTAGATTCCGATGCTTCACTTCAGGTTTACTGTATCCTTTGTACCTTCTTATTGACGATGAAACACAAAAATTGCATCCGAATTTAATACAAAAGGCACAATGCCGACATAAGTACAAGAGGACTGACACTCTCACTATCTATGATTTGAACCTCTCCTAATAATCCAGTATTAGATTCCGATGCTTCACTTCAGGTTTACTGTATCCCTTGGACCTTCTTATTGACGATGCAACACAGACATTGCATCCGAATTTAATACAAAAGGCACAATGCCGACTTAAGTACAAGAGGGCAAAAACTCTCACTTTCTATGATTTGAACCTCTCCTGTGAGTCCAGTTTTTGATTCCGATGCTTCACTTCAGGTTTACCGTATCCCTTGGACCTTCTTATTGACGATGAACCACAGAAATTGCATCCGAATTTAATACAAAAGGCACAATGCCGACTTAACTACAAGAGGACAGACACTCTCATTATCTATGATTTGAACATCTCCTGTGGGTCCAGTTTTAGATTCCGATGCTTCACTTCGGGTTTACTGTATCCCTTGGACCTTCTTATTGACGATGAAACACAGAAATTGCATCCGAATTTAATACAAAAGGCACAATGCCGACTTAAGTACAAGAGGGCTAACACTCTCACTTTCTATGATTTGAAGCTCTCCTGTGAGTCCAGTTTTGGATTCCGATGCTTCACTTCAGTTTTACTGTATCCCTTGGACCTTCTTATAGACGATAAAACACAGAAATTGCATCCGAATTTAATACAAAAGGCACAATGCCGACTTATGTGCAAGAGGACTGACACTCTAAATATCTATGATTTGAACCTCTCCTGTGTGTCCAGTTTTAGATTCCGATGCTTCACTTCAGGTTTACTGTATACCTTGGACCTTCTTATTGACGATAAAATACAGAAATTGCATCCGAATTAAATACTAAAGCCACAATGTCGACTTAAGTACAAGAGGACTGGCACTCTCACTTTCTATGATTTGAACCACTCCTGTGAGTCAGGTTTTAGATTCCGATGCTTCACTTCAGGTTTGCTGTATCCCTTGGACCTTCTTATTGACGATGAAACACAGAAATTGCATCCGAATTTAATACAAATGGCACAATGCCGACTTAAGTACAAGAGGACTGACACTCTCACTTTCTATGTTTTGAACCTCTCCTGTGAGTGCAGTTTTAGATTCCGATGCTTCACTTCAGGTTTACTGTATCCCTTGGACCTTCTTATTGACGATGAAACACAGAAATTGCATCCGAACTTAATACAAGAGGCACAATGCCGACTTAAGTACTAGATGACTGACACTCTCACTTTCTATGATTTGAACCTCTCTTATGAGTCCTGTTTTAGATTCCGATGCTTCACTTCAGGTTTACTGTATCCCTTGTACCATCTTATTGTCGATGAAACACAGAAATTGCATTCGCATTTAATACAAAAGGCACAATGCCGACATAAGTACAAGAGGACTGACACTCTCACTTTCCATGATAAGAACCTCTCCTGTGAGTCCAGTTTTAGGTTCCGATATTTCACTTCAGGTTTACTGTATCCCTTGTACCTCCTTATTGACGATGAAACAAAGAAATTGCATCCGAATTTAATACAAAAGGCACAATGCCGACATAAGTACAAGAGGACTGACACTCTCACTTTCTATGACTTACACCTCTCCTAATAATGCAGTATTAGATTCCGATGCTTCACTTCAGGTTTACTGTATCCCTTGGACCTTCTTATTGACGATGAATCACAGAAAATGGAACCGAATTTAATACAAAAGGCACAATGCCGACTTAAGTACTAGAAGACTGAAACTCTCACTTCCTATGATTTGAAACTCTCCCGTGAGTCCAGTTTTAGATTCTGATGCTTCACTTCAGGTTTGCTGTATCGCTTGGACCTTCTTACTGACGATGTAACATAGAAATTGCATCTGAAATAAATACAAAAGGCACAATGCCGACTTAAGTACAAGAGGACTGTCACTTTAACTTTCTATGATTTGAAGCTCCCGTGTGAGTCCAGTTTTAAATTCCGATGCTTCACATCAGGTTTACTGTATAACTTGGAAAATCTTATTGACGATGAAACACAGAAATTGCATCGGAATTAGATTCAAAAGGCACAATGCCGACTTAAGAACAAGAGTTCTGACTCTCTGACTTTCTATGATTTAAACCTCTTCTGTGAGAACAGTTTCAGATTCCGATGCTTCACTTCAATCTTACTGTATACTTTGGACCTTCTTATTGACGATGAAACACAGATATTGCATCCGAATTTAATACAAATGGCACAATGCCGACTTAAGTACAAGAGGACTGTCACTCTCACTTTCTATGATTTGAACCTCTCCTGTGAGTCCAGTTTTAGACTCCGATGTTTCACTTCAGGTTTACTGTATCCCTTGGCCTTCTTATTGACGATGAAACACAGAAATTGCATCCGAATTTAATACAAAAGGCACAATGCCGACTTAACTACAAAAGGACTGACACTCTCATTTTCTATGATTTGAACCTCTCCTGTGAGTCCAGTTTTAGATTCCGATGCTTCTCTTCAATCTAACTGTATACTTTGGACCTTCTTATTGACGATGCAACACAGACATTGCATCCGAATTTAATACAAAAGGCACAATGCCGACTTAAGTACAAGAGGGCTAACACTCTCACTTTCTATGATTTGAACCTCTCCTGTGAGTCCAGTTTTTGATTCCGATGCTTCACTTCAGGTTTACCGTATCCCTTGGACCTTCTTATTGACGATGAAACTCAGATATTGCATTCGAATTTAATACAAAAGGCACAATGCCGACTTAACTACAAGGGGACTGACACTCTCATTATCTATGATTTGAACATCTCCTGTGGGTCCAGTTTCAGATTCTGATGCTTCACTTCAGGTTTACTGTATCCCTTGGACCTTCTTATTGACGATGAAACACAGAAAATGCATCCGAATTTAATACAAAAGGCACAATGCCGACATAAGTACAAGAGGACTGACACTCTCACTTTCCATGATAAGAACCTCTCCTGTGAGTCCAGTTTTAGGTTCCGATACTTCACTTCAGGTTTACTGTATCATTTGTACCTCCTTATTGACGATGAAACAAAGAAATTGCATCCGAATTTAATACAAAAGGCACAATGCCGACATAAGTACAAGAGGACTGACACTCTCACTTTCTATGACTTGAACCTCTCCTAATAATCCAGTATTAGATTCCGATGCTTCACTTCAGGTTTACTGTATCCCTTGGTCCTTCTTATTGACGATGCAACACAGACATTGCATCCGAATATAATACAAAAGGCACAATGCCGACTTAAGTACAGGCGGGCTAACACTCTCACTTTCTATGATTTGAACCTCTCCTGTGAGTCCAGTTTTTGAATCCGATGCTTCACTTCAGGTTTACCGTCTCCCTTGGACAATCTTATTGACGATGAAACACAGATATTGGATCCGAATTTAATATAAAAGGCACAATGCCGACTTAAGTACAAGAGGACTGACACTCTAACTTTCTATGATTTGAAGCTCCCGTGTGAGTCCAGTTTTAGATTCCGATGCTTCACTTATGGTTTACTGTATACCTTGGAACATCTTATTGACGATGAAACACAGAAATTGCATCGCAATTAAATTCAAAAGGCACAATGCCGACTTAAGAACAAGAGGACTGACTCTCTGACTTTCTATGATTTGAACCTCTCCTGTGAGTCCAGTTTTTGATTCCGATGCTTCACTTCAATCTTACTGTATACTTTGTACCTTCTTATTGACGATGAAACGAAGAAATTGCATCCGAATTTAATACAAAAGGCACAATGCCGACTTAAGTGCAAGAGGACTGACACTCTCACTTTCCATGATTTGAACCTCTCCTGCGAGTCCAGTTTTAGATTCCGATGCTTCACTTCAGGTTTACTGTATCCCTTGTACCTTCTTATTGACGATGAAACACAGAAATTGCATCCGAATTTAATACAAAAGGCACAATGCCGACTTAAGTACAAGAGGACTGACACTCTCACTTTCTATCAATTGAATCTCTCCTGTGGGTCCAGTTTTAGATTCCGATTTTAACCTCAGGTTTACTGTATACCTTGGACCTTCTTATTGACGATGAAACACAGAAATTGCATTCAAATGTAATACAAAATGAACAAAGCCGACTTAAGTACAAGAAGACTGACACTAAAACATTCTATGATTTGAACCTCCTCTGTGAGTCCAGATTTAGATTCCGATGCTTCACTTCAGGTTGACTGTATCCCATGGACCTTCTTATTGACAATGAAACACAAAAATTGCAGTCGAATTTAATACAAAAGTACAATGCCGCTTTAAGAACAAGAGGACTGACACTCTCACTATCTACGATTTGAACCACTCCTGTGAGTCCAGTTTTAGATTCCGATGCTTCGCTTTAGGTTTACTGTATACCTTGGACCATCTTATTGACGATGAAACTCAGAAATTGCCTCCGAATTTAATACAAAAGGCACAATGCCGACTTAAGTACAAGAGGGCTGACACTCTAACTTTCTATGATTAGAACCTCCACTGTGAGTCCAGTTCTACATTCCGATGCTTCACTTCTGGTTTACTGTAACCCTTGGACCTTCTTATTGACGATGATACACAGAAATTTCATCCGAATTTTATACAAAAGACACAATGCCGACTTAAGTACAAGAGGACTGAAACTCTCACTTTCTATGATTTGAACCCCTCCTGTGAGTCCAGTTTTAGATTTATATGCTTCACTTCAGGTTTACTGTATCCCTTGGACCTTCTCACTGACGATGAAACACACAAATTGCATCCGAATAAAATCCAAAGGCACAATGCCGACTTAAGTACAAGAGGACTGACACTCTAACTTTCTATGATTTGAAGCTCCCGTGTGAGTCCAGTTTTAGATTCCGATGCTTCACTTCAGGTTTACTGTATACCTTGGAACAACTTATTGACGATGAAACACAGAAATTGCATCGGAATTACATTCAAAAAGCACAATGCCGACTTAAGAACAAGAAGACTGCCTCTCTGACTTTCAATGATTTGAACCTCTCCTGTGAGTCCAGTTTTAGATTCCGATGCTTCACTTCAATCTTACTGTATAATTTGGACCTTCTTATTGACGATGAAACACAGAAACTGCATCCGAATTTAATACAAAAGGTACAATGCCGACTTAAGTACAAGAGGATTGACACTCTCGCTTTCTTTGATTTGAACCTCCCCTGTGAGTCCAGTTTTAGACTCCGATGTTTCACTTCAGGTTTACTGTATCGCTTGGACCTTCTTATTGACGATGCAACACAGACATTGCATCCGAATTTAATACAAAAGGCACAATGCCGACTTAAGTACAAGAGGGCTAACACTCTCACTTTCTATGAGTTGAACCTATCCTGTGAGTCCAGTTTTTGATTCCGATGCTTCATTTCAGGTTTACCGTATCCCTTGGACCTTCTTATTGACGATGAAACACAGATATTGCATCCGAATTTAATAGAAAAGGCACAACGCCGACTTAACTACAAGAGGACTGACACTCTCATTATCTATGATTTGAACATCTCCTGTGGGTCCATTTTTAGCTTCCGATGCTTCACTTAAGGTTTACTGTATCCCTTGGACGTTCTTATTGACGATGAAACACAGAAAATGCATCCGAATTTAATACAAAAGGCACAATGCCAACATAAGTACAAGAGGACTGACACTCTCACTTTCCATGATATGAACCTCTCCTGTGAATCCAGTTTTAGGTTCCGATGCTTCACTTCAGGTTTACTGTATCCCTTGTACCTTCTTATTGACGATGAATCACAGAAATTGCATCCGAATTTAATACAAAAGGCACAATGCCGACATAAGTACAAGAGGACTGACACTCTCACTTTCTACGATTTGAACCTCTCCTAATAATCCAGTATTAGATATCGATGCTTCACTTGAGGTTTACTGTATCCCTTGGACCTTCTCATGGACGATGCAACACAGACATTGCATCCGAATTTAATACAAAAGGCACAATGACGACTTAAGTACAGGAGGGCTAACACTCTCACTTTCTATGATTAGAACCTCTCCTTTGAGTCAAGTTTTTCATTCCGATGCTTCACTTCAGGTTTACCGTATCCCTTGGACCTTCTTATTGACGATGAAACACAGATATTGCATCCGAATTTAATACAAAAGGCACAATGCCGACTTAACTACAAGAGGACTGACACTCTCATTTTCTATGATTTGAACCTCACCTGTGGGTCCAGTTTTAGATTCCGATGCTTCACTTCAGGTTTACTGTATCCCTTGGACCTTCTTATTGACGATGAAACACAGAAATTGCATCCGAATTTAATACAAAAGACACAATGCCGACTTAAGTACAAGAGGACTGACACTCTCACTTTCTATGATTTGAACCTCTCGTGTGAGTTAAGTTCTAGATTCCGATGCTTCACTTCAGGTTTACTGTATCCCTTGGACCTTCTTATTGACGATGAAACACAGAAATTGCATCCGAATTTAATACAAAAGGCACAATGCCGACTTAAGTACAAGAGGACTGAAACTCTAACTTTCTATGATTTGAACCTCTCCTGTGAGTCCAGTATTAGATTCCGATGCTTCACTTCAGGTTTACTGTATCCCTTGGACCTTCTTACTGACGATGAAACACAGAAATTGCATCCAAATTAAATACAAAAGGCACAATGCCGACTTAAGTACAAGAGGACTGACACTCTAACTTTCTATGATTTAGAAGCTCCCGTGAGAGTCCAGTTTTAGATTCCGATGCTTCACTTCAATCTTACAGTATACTTTGGACCTTCTTAATGACGATGAAACACAGAAATTGCATCCGAATTTAATAGAAAAGGCACAATGCCGACTTAAGTACAAGAGGACTGACACTCTCGCTTTCTATGATTTGAACCTCTCCTGTGAGTCCAGTTTTAGACTCCGATGTTTCACTTCAGGTTTACTGTATCCCTTGCACCTTCTTATTGACGATGAAACACAGAAAATGCATTCGAATTTAATACAAAAGGCACAATGCCGACATAAGTACAAGAGGACTGACACTCTCACTTTCTATGATTTGAACCTCTCCTAATAATAATCCAGTATTAGACTCCGATGCTACACTTCAGGTTTACTGTATCCCTTGGACCTTCTTATTGACGATGCAACACAGACATTGCATCCGAATTTAATACAAATGGCACAATGCCCACTTAAGTTCAAGAGGGCTAATACTCTCACTTCCTATGATTTGAACCTCTCCTGTGAGTCCAGTTTTTGATTACGATGCTTCACTTCAGGTTTACCGTATCCCTTGGACCTTCTTATTGACGATGAAACACAGATATTGCATCCGAATTTAATACAAAAAGCACAATGCCGACTTAAGTACAAGAGGACTGACACTCTCGCTTTCTATGATTTGAACCTCTCCAGGGAGTCCAGTTTTAGACTCCGATGTTTCACTTCAGGTTTACTGTATCCCTTGGACCTTCTTATTGACGATGCAACACAGACATTGCATCCGAATTTAATACAAAACGCACAATGCCGACTTAAGTACAAGAGGGCTAACACTCTCACTTTCTATGATTTGAACCTCTCCTGTGAGTCCAGTTTTTGATTCCGATGCTTGACTTCAGGGTTACCGTATCCCTTGGACCTTCATATTGACAATAAAACACAGATATTGCATCCGAATTTAATACAAAAGGCACAATGCCGACTTAACTACAAGAGGACTGACACTCTCATTATCTATGATTTGAACATCTCCTGTGGGTCCAGTTGTCGATTCCGATGCTTCACTTCAGGTTTACTGTATCCCTTGGACCTTCTTATTGACGATGAAACACAGAAAATGCATCCGAATTTAATACAAAAGGCACAATGCCGACATAAGTACAAGAGGACTGACACTCTCACTTTCCATGATATGCACCTTTCCTGCGAGTCCAGTTTTAGGTTCCGATACTTCACTTCAGGTTTACTCAATCCCTTGTACTTTCTTATTGACGATGAAACACAGAAATTGCATCCGAATTTAATACAAAAGGCACAATGCCACATAAGTACAAGAGGACTGACACTCTCACTTTCTATGACTTGAACCTCTCCTAACAAACCAGTATTAGAAGCCGATGCTTCACTTCAGGTTTACTGTATCTCTTGGACCTTCTTATTGACGATGCAACACAGACATTGCATTCGAATTTAATACAAAAGGCACAATGCCGACTTAAGTACAAGAGGGCTAACACTCTCACTTTCTATGATTTGAAACTCTCCTGTGAGTCCAGTTTTTGATTCCGATGCTTCACTTCAGGTTTACCGTATCCCTTGGACCTTCTTATTGACGATGAAACACAGATATTGCATCCGAATTTAATACAAAAGGCAATATGCCGACTTAACTACAAGAGGACTGACACTCTCATTATCTATGATTTCAACATCTCCTGTGGGTCCAGTTTTGGATTCCAATGCTTCACTTCAGGTTTACTGTATCCCTTGGACCTTCTTATTGACGTTGAAACACAGAAATTGCATCCGAATTTAATACAAAAGGCACAATGCCGACTTAAGTACAAGAAGACTGACACTCTTACTTTCTATGATTTGAGCCTCTCCTGTGGGTTAAGTTCTAGATTCCGATGCTTCACTTCAGGTTTACTGTATCCCTATTACCTTCTTATTGACGATAAAACACATAAATTGCATCCGAATTTAATACAAAAGGCACAATGCCTACTTAAGTACTAGAGGACTGAAACTCTCACTTTCTATGATTTGAACCTCTTCTGTGAGTCCAGTTTTAGATTCCGGTGCTTCACTTCAGGTTTACTGTATCCCTTGGACCTTCTTATTGACGATGAAACACAGAAATTGCATCCGAATTAAATACAAAAGGCACAATGCCGACTTAAGTACAAGAGGACTGCCACACTAACTTTCTATGATTTGAAGTTCCCGTGTGAGTCCAGTTTTAGATTCCGTGCTTCACTTATGGTTTACTGTACACCTTGGAACATCTTACTGACGATGAAACACAGAAATTGCATCGCAATTAAATTCAAAAGGCACAATGCCAACTTAAGAACAAGAGGACTGACTCTCTGACTTTCTATGATTTGAACCTCTCCTGTGAGTCCAGTTTTAGATTCCGATGCTTCACTTCAATCTTACTGTATACTTTGGACATTCTTATTGACGAAGAAACGAAGAAATTGCATCCGAATTTAATACAAAAGGCACAATGCCGACTTAAGTACAAGAGGACTGACACTCTCACTTTCCATGATTTGAACCTCTCCTGCGAGTCCAGTTTTAGATTCCGATGCTTCACTTAAGGTTTACTGTATCCCTTGTACCTTCTTATTGACGATGAAACACAGAAATTGCATCCGAATTTATTACAAAAGGCACAATGCCGACTTAAGTAAAAGAGGACTGACACTCTCACTTTCTATCAATTGGATCTCTCCTGTGGGTCCAGTTTTAGATTCCGATTTTAACTTCAGGTTTACTGTATACCTTGGACCTTCTTATTGACGATGAAACACAGAAATTGCATTTAAATGTAATACAAAAAAAACAAAGCCGACTTAAGTACAAGTGGACTGACACTAAAACATTCTATGATTTGAACCTCTCCTGTGAGTCCAGTTTTAGATTCCGAATCTTCACTTCAGGTTTACTGTATCCCTTGGACCTTCTTATTGACGATGAAACACAAAAATTGCAGTCGAATTTAATACAAAAGCACAATGCCGCTTTAAGAACAAGAGGACTGACACTCTCACTAACTACGATTTGAACCTCTCCTGTGAGTCCAGATTTTGATTCCGATGCTTCGCTTTAGGTTTACTGTATACCTAGGACCATCTTATTGACGATGAAACTCAGAAATTGCCTCCGAATTTAATACAAAAGGCACAATGCCGACTTAAGTACAAGAGGACTGACACTCTAACTTTCTATGATTAGAACCTCTACCGTGAGTCCAGTTTTACATTCCGATGCTTCACTTCAGGTTTACTGTATTCCTTGGACCTTCTTATTGACGATGATACACAGAAATTTCATCCGAATTTTATACGAAAGGCATAATGCCGACTTAAGTACAAGAGGACTGACACTCTCACTTTCTATGATTTAAACCTATCCTGTGAGTCCAGTTTTAGATCCCGATGCTTCACTTCAGGTTTCCTCTATCCCTTGGACCTTCTTATTGACGATGAAACACAGATATTGCATCCGACTTTAATTCCAATAGCACAATGCCGACTTAAGTACAAGAGGACTGACACTCTCACTTTCTATGATTTGAACCTCTCCTGTGAGTGCAGTTTTAGATTCCGATGCTTCTATTCAGGTTTACTGTATCCCTTGGACCTTCTTATTGACGATGAAACACAGAAATTGCTTCCGAATTTAATACAAAAGCACAATGCCGACTTAAGTACTAGAGGACTGACACACTAACTTTCTATGATTTGAACCACTCCTGTGAGTCCAGTTTTAGATTCCGATGCTTCACTTGAGGTTTACGGTATCCCTTGGACCTTCTTATTGACGATGAAACACAGAAATTGCATCCGAATTTAATACATAAGGCACAATGCCGACTTAAGTACAAGACGACTGGCACTCTAACTTTCTATGCCTTGAACCTCTCCTTCGAGTCCAGTTTTAGATTCCGATGCCTCACTTCAGGTTTAGTGTATCCCTTGGACACTCTTATTGACGATGAAACACTGATATTCCATCCGAAAGTAATACAAAAGGCACAATGCTAACTTAAGCACAAGAGGACTGATATTCTAACTTTCTATGATTTGAACTTCTCCTGTGAGTCCAGTTTTAGATTACGGTGCATCTCTTCAGGTTTACTGTATAACTTTAACCCTCTTATTGGCGTTGAAACACAGAAATTGCATCCAAACTTAATACAAAAGGCACAATGCCGACCTACGTACAAGATGACTGACACTCTAACTTTCTATGATTTGAGCCTCTCCTGTGAATCCAATTTTAGATTCCGATGCTTCACTTCAGGTTTACTGTATCCCTTGGACCTTCTTATTGACGATGAAACACAGATATTGCATCCGAATTTAATACAAAAGGCACAATGCCGGCATAAGTACAAGTGAACTGACACTCTCACTTTCTATGATTTGAACCTCTCCTGTGAGTCCAGTTTGGATTCCGATGCTTCACTTCAGGTTTACTGTATCCCTTGGACCTTCTTATTGACGATGAAACACAGAAATTGCATCCGAATTTAATGCATAAAGGACAATGCCGACTTAAGTACAAGAGGACTGACACTCTAATTTTCTATGATTTGAACCTCTCCTGTGAGTCCAGTTTTTGATTCCGATGCTTCATTTAAGGTTAACTGTATCCCTTGGACCATCTTATTGACGATGAAACACAGAAATTGCATCCGAATCAAATACAAAAGGCACAATGCCAACTTAACTAAAAGAGGACTGACACTTTCATTTTCTATGATTTGAACCTCTCCTGTGAGTCCAGTTTTAGATTCCGATGCTACACTTCAGGTTTACTGTATCCCTTGGACCTTCTTATTGACGATGAAACAGAGAAATTGCTTCCGAATTTAATACAAAAGGCACAAAGCCGACTTAAGTACAAGAGGACTGACACTCTCACTTTCCATGATTTGAACCTCTCCTGCGAGTCCAGTTTTCGATTCCGATGTTTCTCTTCAGGTTTACTGTATCCCTTGTACCTTCTTATTGACGATGAAACACAGAAATTGCATCCGAATTTAGTACAAAAGGCACAATGCCGACTTAAGTACAAGAGGACTGACACTCTCACTTTCCATGATTTGAACCTCTCCTGCGAGTCCAGTTTTCGATTCCGATGTTTCTCTTCAGGTTTACTGTATCCCTTGTACCTTCTTATTGACGATGAAACACAGAAATTGCATCCGAATTTAATACAAAAGGCACAATGCCGACTTAAGTACAAGAGGACTGACACCCTCACTTTCTATGATTTGAACCTCTCCTGTAAGTGCAGTCTTAGATTCCGATGCTTCTCTTCAGGTTTACTGTATCCCTTGGACCTCCTTATTGACGATGAAACACAGAAATTGCATCCGAATTTAATACAAAAGCACAATGCCGACTTAAGTACTAGAGGACTGACACTCTAACTTTCTATGATTTGAACCACTCCTGTGAGTCCAGTTTTAGATTCCGATGCTTCACTTCAGGTTTACTTTATCCCTTGGACCTTCTTATTGACGATGATACACAGAAATTTCATCCGAATTTTATACAAAAGGCACAATGCCGACTTAAGTACAAGAGGACTGACACTTTTACTTTCTATGATTTGAACCTCTCCTGTGAGTCCAGTTTTAGATTCCGATGCTTCAATTCAGGTTAACTGTATACCTTGGAACTTCTTATTGACGATGAAACGCAGAAATTGCATCGGAATTAAACTCAAAAGGCACAATGCCGACTTAAGTACTAGAGGACTGACGCTCTAACTTTCTATGATTTGAACCTCTCCTGTGAGTCCAGTTTTAGATTCCGTTGCTTCACTTCAGGTTTACTGTATCCCTTGGACCTTCTTATTGACCATGAAACACAGAAATTGCATCCGAATTTAATACAAAAGGCACAATGCCGACTTAAGTACAAGAGGACTGGCACTTTAACTTTCTATGATTTGAACCTCTCCTGTGAGTCCAGTTTTAGATTCCGATGCCTCACTTCAGGTTTAGTGTATCCCTTGGACCTTCTTGTTGTCGATGAAACACTGATATTGCATCCGAATGTAATACAAAAGGCACAATGCTGACTTAAGTACAAGAGGACTGATATTCCAACTTTCTATGATTTGAACCTCTCCTGTGAGTCCAGTTTTAGATTACGGTGCATCTCTTCAGGTTTACTGTATAACTTTAACCCTCTTATTAACGATGAAACAAAGAAATTGCATCCGAATTTAATACATAAAGCACAATGCCGACTTAAGTACAAGAGGACTGACACTCTAACTTTCTATGATTTGAACCTCTCCTGTGAGGCCAGTTTTTGATTCCGATGCTTCACTTAAGGTTTACTGTATCCCTTGGACCTTCTTATTGACGATGAGACACAGAAATTGCATCCGAATCTAATACAAATGGCACAATGCCGACTTAACTACAAGAGGACTGACACTCTCATTTTCTAAGATTAGAACCTCTCCTGTGAGTTAAGTTCTAGATTCCGATACTTCACTTCTGGTTTACTGTATACCTTGGACCTTCTTGATGACGATGAAACACAGATATTGCATCCGAATTTAATACAAAAGGCACAATGCCGACTTAAGTACAAGAGGACTGAAACTCTCAGTCTCTATGATTTGAACCTCTCCTGTGCGTTCAGTTTTAGATTCCGATGCTTCACTTCAGGTTTACTGTATCCCTTGGACCTTCTTATTGACGATAATACACAGAAATTGCATCCGAATTTAATACAAAAGGCACAATGCCGACATAAGTACAAGAGGACTGGCACTCTCACTTTCCATGATTTGAACCTCTCCTGCGAGTCCAGTTTTAGATTCCGATGCTTCACTTCAGGTTTACTGTATCCCTAGTACCATCTTATAGACGATGAAACACAAAAATTGCAGTCGAAATTAATACAAAAGCACAATGCCGCTTTAAGAACAAGAGGACTGACACTCTAACTATCTACGATTTGAACCTCTCCTGTGAGTCCAGTTTTAGATTCCGATGCTTCGCTTTAGGTTTACTGTATACCTTGGACCATCTTATTGACGATGATACACAGAAATTTCATCCGAATTTTATACAAAAGGCACAATGCCGACTTCAGTAGAAGAGGACTGACACTCTCACTTTCTATGATTTGAACCTTTCCTGTGAGTGCAGTTTTAAATTCCGATGCTTCTCTTCAGGTTTACTGTATTCCTTGGACCTTCTTATTGACGATGAAACACAGAAATTGCATCCGAATTTAATACAAAAGCACAATGCCGACTTAAGTACTAGAGGACTGACACTCTAACATTCTATGATTTGAACCACTCCTGTGAGTCCAGTTTTAGATTCCGATGCTTCACTTGAGGTTTACTGTATCCCTTGGACCCTCTTATTGACGATGATACACAGAAATTTCATCCGAAGTTTATACAAAAGGCACAATGCCGACTTAAGTACAAGAGGACTGACACCCTCACTTTCTATGATTTGAACCTCTCCTGTGAGTGCAGTCTTAGATTCCGATGCTTCTCTTCAGGTTTACTGTATCCCTTGGACCTTCTTATTGACGATGAAACACAGAAATTGCATCCGAATTTAATACAAAAGCACAATGCCGACTTAAGTACTAGAGGACTGACACTCTAACTTTCTATGATTTGAACCACTCCTGTGAGTCCAGTTTTAGATTCCGATGCTTCACTTCAGGTTTACTGTATCCCTTGGACCTTCTTATTGACGTTGAAACACAGAAATTGCATCCGAATTTAATACAAAAGGCACAATGCCGACTTAAGTACAAGAAGACTGACACTCTTACTTTCTATGATTTGAGCCTCTCCTGTGGGTTAAGTTCTAGATTCCGATGCTTCACTTCAGGTTTACTGTATCCCTAGGACCTTCTTATTGACGATGAAACACATAAATTGCATCCGAATTTAATACAAAAGGCACAATGCCGACTTAAGTACTAGAGGACTGAAACTCTCACTTTCTATGATTTGAACCTCTTCTGTGAGTCCAGTTTTAGATTCCGGTGCTTCACTTCAGGTTTACTGTATCCCTTGGACCTTCTTATTGACGATGAAACACAGAAATTGCATCCGAATTAAATACAAAAGGCACAATGCCGACTTAAGTACAAGAGGACTGCCGCACTAACTTTCTATGATTTGAAGCTCCTGTGTGAGTCCAGTTTTAGATTCCGATGCTTCACTTATGGTTTACTGTACACCTTGGAACATCTTACTGACGATGAAACACAGAAATTGCATCGCAATTAAATTCAAAAGGCACAATGCCAACTTAAGAACAAGAGGACTGACTCTCTGACTTTCTATGATTTGAACCTCTCCTGTGAGTCCAGTTTTAGATTCTGATGCTTCACTTCAATCTTACTGTATGCTTTGGACATTCTTATTGACGAAGAAACGAAGAAATTGCATCCGAATGTAATACAAAAGGCACAATGCCGACTTAAGTACAAGAGGACTGACACTCTCACTTTCCATGATTTGAACCTCTCCTGCGAGTCCAGTTTTAGATTCCGATGCTTCACTTATGGTTTACTGTATCCCTTGTACCTTCTTATTGACGATGAAACACAGAAATTGCATCCGAATTTATTACAAAAGGCACAATGCCGACTTAAGTACAAGAGGACTGACACTCTCACTTTCTATCAATTGAATCTCTCCTGTGGGTCCAGTTTTAGATTCCGATTTTAACTTCAGGTTTACTGTATACCTTGGACCTTCTTATTGACGATGAAACACAAAAATTGCAGTCGAATTTAATACAAAAGCACAATGCCGCTTTAAGAACAAGAGGACTGACACTCTCACTAACTACGATTTGAACCTCTCCTGTGAGTCCAGATTTTGATTCCGATGCTTCGCTTTAGGTTTACTGTATACCTAGGACCATCTTATTGACGATGAAACTCAGAAATTGCCTCCGAATTTAATACAAAAGGCACAATGCCGACTTAAGTACAAGAGGACTGACACTCTAACTTTCTATGATTAGAACCTCTACTGTGAGTCCAGTTTTACATTCCGATGCTTCACTTCAGGTTTACTGTATTCCTTGGACCTTCTTATTGACGATGATACACAGAAATTTCATCCGAATTTTATACGAAAGGCATAATGCCGACATAAGTACAAGAGGACTGACACTCTCACTTTCTATGATTTAAACCTCTCCTGTGAGTCCAGTTTTAGATCCCGATGCTTCACTTCAGGTTTCCTCTATCCCTTGGACCTTCTTATTGACGATGAAACACAGATATTGCATCCGACTTTAATTCCAATAGCACAATGCCGACTTAAGTACAAGAGGACTGACACTCTCACTTTCTATGATTTGAACCTCTCCTGTGAGTGCAGTTTTAGATTCCGATGCTTCTATTCAGGTTTACTGTATCCCTTGGACCTTCTTATTGACGTTGAAACACAGAAATTGCTTCCGAATTTAATACAAAAGCACAATGCCGACTTAAGTACTATAGGACTGACACACTAACTTTCTATGATTTGAACCTCTCCTGTGAGTCCAGTTTGGATTCCGATGCTTCACTTCAGGTTTACTGTATCCCTTGGACCTTCTTATTGACGATGAAACACAGAAATTGCATCCGAATTTAATGCATAAAGAACAATGCCGACTTAAGTACAAGAGGACTGACACTCTAATTTTCTATGATTTGAACCTCTCCTGTGAGTCCAGTTTTTGATTCCGATGCTTCATTTAAGGTTAACTGTATCCCTTGGACCATCTTATTGACGATGAAACACAGAAATTGCATCCGAATCAAATACAAAAGGCACAATGCCAACTTAACTAAAAGAGGACTGACACTCTCACTTTCCATGATTTGAACCTCTCCTGCGAGTCCAGTTTTCGATTCCGATGTTTCTCTTCAGGTTTACTGTATCCCTTGTACCTTCTTATTGACGATGAAACACAGAAATTGCATCCGAATTTAGTACAAAAGGCACAATGCCGACTTAAGTACAAGAGGACTGACACTCTCACTTTCCATCAATTGAATCTCTCCTGTGAGTCCAGTTTTAGATTCCGCTTTTGACTTCAGGTTTACTGTATACCTTGGACCTTCTTATTGACGATGAAACACAGAAATTGCATTCAAATGTAATACAAAATGAACAAAGCCGACTTAAGTACAAGAGGACTCACACTCAAACTTTCTATGATTTGAACCTCTCCTGTGAGTCCAGTTTTAGATTCCGATGCTTCACTTCAGGTTTACTCTATCCCTTGGATCTTCTTATTGACGATGAAACACAGAAATTGCATCCGAATTTAATACAAAAGGCACAATGCCGACTTAAGTACAAGAGGACTGACACCCTCACTTTCTATGATTTGAACCTCTCCTGTGAGTGCAGTCTTAGATTCCGATGCTTCTCTTCAGGTTTACTGTATCCCTTGGACCTCCTTATTGACGATGAAACACAGAAATTGCATCCGAATTTAATACAAAAGCACAATGCCGACTTAAGTACTAGAGGACTGACACTCTAACTTTCTATGATTTGAACCACTCCTGTGAGTCCAGTTTTAGATTCCGATGCTTCACCTCAGGTTTACTTTATCCCTTGGACCTTCTTATTGACGATGATACACAGAAATTTCATCCGAATTTTATACAAAAGGCACAATGCCGACTTAAGTACAAGAGGACTGACACTTTTACTTTCTATGATTTGAACCTCTCCTGTGAGTCCAGTTTTAGATTCCGATGCTTCAATTCAGGTTAACTGTATACCTTGGAACTTCTTATTGACGATGAAACGCAGAAATTGCATCGGAATTAAACTCAAAAGGCACAATGCCGACTTAAGTACTAGAGGACTGACGCTCTAACTTTCTATGATTTGAACCTCTCCTGTGAGTCCAGTTTTAGATTCCGTTGCTTCACTTCAGGTTTACTGTATCCCTTGGACCTTCTTATTGACCATGAAACACAGAAATTGCATCCGAATTTAATACAAAAGGCACAATGCCGACTTAAGTACAAGAGGACTGGCACTTTAACTTTCTATGATTTGAACCTCTCCTGTGAGTCCAGTTTTAGATTCCGATGCCTCACTTCAGGTTTAGTGTATCCCTTGGACCTTCTTGTTGTCGATGAAACACTGATATTGCATCCGAATGTAATACAAAAGGCACAATGCTGACTTAAGTACAAGAGGACTGATATTCCAACTTTCTATGATTTGAACCTCTCCTGTGAGTCCAGTTTTAGATTCCGATGCTTCTCTTCAGGTTTACTGTATCCCTTGGACCTCCTTATTGACGATGAAACACAGAAATTGCATCCGAATTTAATACAAAAGCACAATGCCGACTTAAGTACTAGAGGACTGACACTCTAACTTTCTATGATTTGAACCTCTCCTGTGAGTCCAGTTTTAGATTACGGTGCATCTCTTCAGGTTTACTGTATAACTTTAACCCTCTTATTGGCGTTGAAACACAGAAATTGCATCCAAACTTAATACAAAAGGCACAATGCCGACCTACGTACAAGATGACTGACACTCTAACTTTCTATGATTTGAGCCTCTCCTGTGAATCCAATTTTAGATTCCGATGCTTCACTTCAGGTTTACTGTATCCCTTGGACCTACTTATTGACGATGAAACACAGATATTGCATCCGAATTTAATACAAAAGGCACAATGCCGGCATAAGTACAAGTGAACTGACACTCTCACTTTCTATGATTTGAACCTCTCCTGTGAGTCCAGTTTGGATTCCGATGCTTCACTTCAGGTTTACTGTATCCCTTGGACCTTCTTATTGACGATGAAACACAGAAATTGCATCCGAATTTAATGCATAAAGAACAATGCCGACTTAAGTACAAGAGGACTGACACTCTCATTTTCTATGATTTGAACCTCTCCTGTGAGTCCAGTTTTTGATTCCGATGCTTCATTTAAGGTTAACTGTATCCCTTGGACCATCTTATTGACGATGAAACACAGAAATTGCATCCGAATCAAATACAAAAGGCACAATGCCAACTTAACTAAAAGAGGACTGACACTCTCATTTTCTATGATTTGAACCTCTCCTGTGAGTCCAGTTTTAGATTCCGATGCTACACTTCAGGTTTACTGTATCCCTTGGACCTTCTTGTTGACGATGAAACAGAGAAATTGCTTCCGAATTTAATACAAAAGGCACAAAGCCGACTTAAGTACAAGAGGACTGACACTCTCACTTTCCATGATTTGAACCTCTCCTGCGAGTCCAGTTTTCGATTCCGATGTTTCTCTTCAGGTTTACTGTATCCCTTGTACCTTCTTATTGACGATGAAACACAGAAATTGCATCCGAATTTAGTACAAAAGGCACAATGCCGACTTAAGTACAAGAGGACTGACACTCTCACTTTCCATCAATTGAATCTCTCCTGTGAGTCCAGTTTTAGATTCCGCTTTTAACTTCAGGTTTACTGTATACCTTGGACCTTCTTATTGACGATGAAACACAGAAATTGCATTCAAATGTAATACAAAATGAACAAAGCCGACTTAAGTACAAGAGGACTGACACTCAAACTTTCTATGATTTGAACCTCTCCTGTGAGTCCAGTTTTAGATTCCGATGCTTCACTTCAGGTTTACTCTATCCTTTGGATCTTCTTATTGACGATGAAACACAGAAATTGCATCCGAATTTAATACAAAAGGCACAATGCCGACTTAAGTACAAGAGGACTGACACCCTCACTTTCTATGATTTGAACCTCTCCTGTGAGTGCAGTCTTAGATTCCGATGCTTCTCTTCAGGTTTACTGTATCCCTTGGACCTCCTTATTGACGATGAAACACAGAAATTGCATCCGAATTTAATACAAAAGCACAATGCTGACTTAAGTACTAGAGGACTGACACTCTAACTTTCTATGATTTGAACCACTCCTGTGAGTCCAGTTTTAGATTCCGATGCTTCACTTCAGGTTTACTTTATCCCTTGGACCTTCTTATTGACGATGATACACAGAAATTTCATCCGAATTTTATACAAAAGGCACAATGCCGACTTAAGTACAAGAGGACTGACACTTTTACTTTCTATGATTTGAACCTCTCCTGTGAGTCCAGTTTTAGATTCCGATGCTTCAATTCAGGTTAACTGTATACCTTGGAACTTCTTATTGACGATGAAACGCAGAAATTGCATCGGAATTAAACTCAAAAGGCACAATGCCGACTTAAGTACTAGAGGACTGACGCTCTAACTTTCTATGATTTGAACCTCTCCTGTGAGTCCAGTTTTAGATTCCGTTGCTTCACTTCAGGTTTACTGTATCCCTTGGACCTTCTTATTGACCATGAAACACAGAAATTGCATCCGAATTTAATACAAAAGGCACAATGCCGACTTAAGTACAAGAGGACTGGCACTTTAACTTTCTATGATTTGAAACTCTCCTGTGAGTCCAGTTTTAGATTCCGATGCCTCACTTCAGGTTTAGTGTATCCCTTGGACCTTCTTGTTGTCGATGAAACACTGATATTGCATCCGAATGTAATACAAAAGGCACAATGCTGACTTAAGTACAAGAGGTCTGATATTCCAACTTTCTATGATTTGAACCTCTCCTGTGAGTCCAGTTTTAGATTACGGTGCATCTCTTCAGGTTTACTGTATAACTTTAACCCTCTTATTAACGATGAAACAAAGAAATTGCATCCGAATTTAATACATAAAGCACAATGCCGACTTAAGTACCAGAGGACTGACACTCTAACTTTCTATGATTTGAACCTCTCCTGTGAGGCCAGTTTTTGATTCCGATGCTTCACTTAAGGTTTACTGTATCCCTTGGACCTTCTTATTGACGATGAAACACAGAAATTGCATCCGAATCTAATACAAATGGCACAATGCCGACTTAACTACAAGAGGACTGACACTCTCATTTTCTAAGATTAGAACCTCTCCTGTAAGTTAAGTTCTAGATTCCGATACTTCACTTCTGGTTTACTGTATACCTTGGACGTTCTTGATGACGATGAAACACAGATATTGCATCCGAATTTAATACAAAAGGCACAATGCCGACTTAAGTACAAGAGGACTGACACCCTCACTTTCTATGATTTGAACCTCTCCTGTGAGTGCAGTCTTAGATTCCGATGCTTCTCTTCAGGTTTACTGTATCCCTTGGACCTTCTTATTGACGATGAAACACAGAAATTGCATCCGAATTAAATACAAAAGCACAATGCCGACTTAAGTACTAGAGGACTGACACTCTAACTTTCTATGATTTGAACCACTCCTGTGAGTCCAGTTTTAGATTCCGATGCTTCACTTCAGGTTTACTGTATCCCTTGGACCTTCTTATTGACGATGATACACAGAAATTTCATCCGAATTTAATACAAAAGGCACAATGCCGACTGAAGTACAAGAGGACTGGCACTTTAACTTTCTATGATTTGAACCTCACCTGTGAGTCCAGTTTTAGATTCCGATGCCTCACTTCAGGTTTAGTGTATCCCTTGGACCTTCTTGTTGTCGATGAAACACTGATATTGCATCCGAATGTAATACAAAAGGCACAATGCTGACTTAAGTACAAGAGGACTGAGATTCTAACTTTCTATGATTTGAACCTCTCCTGTGAGTCCAGTTTTAGATTACGGTGCATCTCTTCAGGTTTACTGTATAACTTTAACCCTCTTATTGACGATGAAACACAGAAATGGCATCCGAATTTAATACATAAAACACAATGCCGACTTAAGTACAAGAGGACTGACACTCTAACTTTCTATGATTTGAACCTCTCCTGTGAGTCCAGTTTTTGATTCCGATGCTTCACTTAAGGTTTACTATATCCCTTGGACCTTCTTATTGACGATGAAACACAGAAACTGCATCCGAATCTAATACAAAAGGCACAATGCCGACTTAACTACAAGAGGACTGAAACTCTCATTTTCTATGATTAGAACCTCTCCTGTGAGTTAAGTTCTAGATTCCCATTCTTCACTTCTGGTTTACTGTATACCTTGGACCTTCTTGATGACGATGAAACACAGATATTGCATCTGAATTTAATACAAAAGGCACAATGCCGACTTAAGTACAAGAGGACTGAAACTCTCACTTTCTATGATTTGAACCTCTCCTGTGCGTCCAGTTTTAGATTCCGATGCTTCACTTCAGGTTTACTGTATCCCTTGGACCTTCTTATTGACGATAAAACACAGAAATTGCATCCGAATTTAATACAAAAGGCACAATGCCGACATAAGTACAAGAGGACTGGCACTCTCACTTTCCATGATTTGAACCTCTCCTACGAGTCCAGTTTTAGATTCCGATGCTTCAATTCAGGTTAACTGTATACCTTGGAACTGCTTATTGACGATGAAACGCAGAAATTGCATCGGAATTAAACTCCAAAGGCACAATGCCGACTTGAGTACAAGAGGCCTGACACTCTAACTTTCTTTGATTTGAACCTCTCCTGTGAGTACAGTATTAGATTCCGTTGCTTCACTTCAGGTTTACTGTATCCCTTGGACATTCTTATTGACGATGAAACACAGAAATTGCATCCGAATCTAATACAAAAGGCACAATGCCGACTTAAGTACAAGAGGACTGGCACTTTAACTTTCTATGATTTGAACCTCTCCTGTGAGTCCAGTTTTAGATTCCGATGCCTCACTTCAGGTTTAGTGTATCCTTTGGACCTTCTTGTTGTCGATGAAAGTCTGATATTGCATCCGAATGTAATACAAAAGGCACAATGCTGACTTAAGTACAAGAGGACTGATATTCCAACTTTCTATGAATTGAACCTCTCCTGTGAGTCCAGTTTTAGATTACGGTGCATCTCTTCAGGTTTACTGTATAACTTTAACCCTCTTATTAACGATGAAACAAAGAAATTGCATCCGAATTTAATACATAAAGCACAATGCCGACTTAAGTACAAGAGGACTGACACTCTAACTTTCTATGATTTGAACCTCTCCTGTGCGGCCAGTTTTTGATTCCGATGCTTCACTTAAGGTTTACTGTATCCCTTGGACCTTCTTATTGACGATGAAACACAAAAAATTGCATCCGAATCTAATACAAATGGCACAATGCCGACTTAACTACAAGAGGACTGACACTCTCATTATCTATGATTAGAACCTCTCCTGTGAGTTAAGTTCTAGATTCCGATTCTTCACTTCTGGTTTACTGTATACCTTGGACCTTCTTGATGACGATGAAACACAGATATTGCATCCGAATTTAATACAAAAGGCACAATGCCGAATTAAGTACAAGAGGACTGAAACTCTCACTCTCTATGATTTGAACCTCTCCTGTGCGTCCAGTTTTAGATTCCGATGCTTCACTTCAGGTTTACTGTATCCCTTGGACCTTCTTATTGACGATAAAACACAGAAATTGCATCCGAATTTAATACAAAAGGCACAATGCCGACATAAGTACAAGAGGACTGGCACTCTCCCTTTCCATGATTTGAACCTCTCCTGCGAGTCCAGTTTTAGATTCCGATGCTTCACTTCAGGTTTACTGTATCCCTAGTACCATCTTATAGACGATGAAACACAAATTGTGCAGTCGAAATTAATACAAAAGCACAATGCCGCTTTAAGAACAAGAGGACTGACACTCTAACTATCTACGATTTGAACCTCTCCTGTGAGTCCAGTTTTTGATTCCGATGCTTCGCTTTAGGTTTACTGTATACCTTGGACCATCTTATTGACGATGATACACAGAAATTTCATCCGAATTTTATACAAAAGGCACAATGCCGACTTCAGTACAAGAGGACTGACACTCTAACTTTCTATGATTTGAACCACTCCTGTGAGTCCAGTTTTTGATTCCGATGCTTCACTTGAGGTTTACTGTATCCCTTTGACCTTCTTATTGACGATGATACACAGAAATTTCATCCGAAGTCTATACAAAAGGCACAATGCCGACTTAAGTACAAGAGGACTGACACCCTCACTTTCTATGATTTGAACCTCTCCTGTGAGTGCAGTCTTAGATTCCGATGCTTCTCTTCAGGTTTACTGTATCCCTTGGACCATCTTATTGACGATGAAACACAGAAATTGCATCCGAATTTAATACAAAAGCACAATGCCGACTTAAGTACTAGAGGACTGACACTCTAACTTTCTATGATTTGAACCACTCCTGTGAGTCCAGTTTTAGATTCCGATGCTTCACTTCAGGTTTACTGTATCCCTTGGACCTTCTTATTGACGATGATACACAGAAATTTCATCCGAATTTATTACAAAAGGCACAATGCCGACTTAAGTACAAGAGGACTGACACTTTCACTTTCTATGATTTGAACCTCTCCTGTGAGTCCAGTTTTAGATTCCGATGCTTCAATTCAGGTTAACTGTATACCTTGGAACTTCTTATTGACGATGAAACGCAGAAATTGCATCGGAATTAAACTCAAAAGGCACAATGCCGACTTAAGTACTAGAGGACTGACGCTCTAACTTTCTATGATTTTAACCTCTCCTGTGAGTCCAGTTTTACATTCCGTTGCTTCACTTCAGGTTTACTGTATCCCTTGGACCTTCTTATTGACCATGAAACACAGAAATTGCATCCGAATTTAATACAAAAGGCACAATGCCGACTTATGTACAAGAGGACTGGCACTTTAACTTTCTATGATTTGAACCTCTCCTGTGAGTCCAGTTTTAGATTCCGATGCCTCACTTCAGGTTTAGTGTATCCCTTGGACCTTCTTGTTGTCGATGAAACACTGATATTGCATCCGAAAGTAATACAAAAGGCACAATGCTGACTTAAGTACAAGAGGACTGATATTCTAACTTTCTATGATTTGAACCTCTCCTGTGAGTCCAGTTTTAGATTACGGTGCATCTCTTCAGGTTTACTGTATAACTTTAACCCTCTTATTGACGATGAAACACAGAAATTGCATCCGAATTTAATACATAAAGCACAATGCCGACTTAAGTACAAGATGACTGACACTCTAACTTTCTATGATTTGAACCTCTCCTGTGACTCCAGGTTTTGATTCCGATGCTTCACTTAAGGTTTACTGTATCCCTTGGACCTTCTTATTGACGATGAAACACAGAAACTGCATCCGAATCTAATACAAAAGACACAATGCCGACTTAACTACAAGGGGACTGACACTCTCATTTTCTATGATTAGAACCTCTCCTGTGAGTTAAGTTCTATATTCCGATTCTTCACTTCTGGTTTACTGTATACCTTGGACCTTCTTGATGACGATGAAACACAGATATTGCATCCGAATTTAATACAAAAGGCACAATGCCGACTTAAGTACAAGAAGACTGAAACTCTCACTTTCTATGATTTGAACCTCTCCTGTGCGTATAGTTTTAGATTCCGATACTTCACTTCAGGTTTACTGTATCCCTTGGACCTTCTTATTGACGATAAAACACAGAAATTGCATCCGAATTTAATACAAAAGCACAATGCCGACATAAGTACAAGAGGACTGGCACTCTCACTTTCCATGATTTGAACCTCTCCTACGAGTCCAGTTTTAGATTCCGATGCTTCAATTCAGGTTAACTGTATACCTTGGAACTGCTTATTGATGATGAAACGCAGAAATTGCATCGGAATTAAACTCAAAAGGCACAATGCCGACTTAAGTACTAGAGGACTGACGCTCTAACTTTCTATGATTTTAACCTCTCCTGTGAGTCCAGTTTTACATTCCGTTGCTTCACTTCAGGTTTACTGTATCCCTTGGACCTTCTTATTGACCATGAAACACAGAAATTGCATCCGAATTTAATACAAAAGGCACAATGCCGACTTAAGTACAAGAGGACTGGCACTTTAACTTTCTATGATTTGAACCTCTCCTGTGAGTCCAGTTTTAGATTCCGATGCCTCACTTCAGGTTTAGTGTATCCCTTGGACCTTCTTGTTGTCGATGAAACACTGATATTGCATCCGAAAGTAATACAAAAGGCACAATGCTGACTTAAGTACAAGAGGACTGATACTCTAACTTTCTATGATTTGAACCTCTCCTGTGAGTCCAGTTTTAGATTACGGTGCATCTCTTCAGGTTTACTGTATAACTTTAACCCTCTTATTGACGATGAAACACAGAAATTGCATCCGAATTTAATACATAAAGCACAATGCCGACTTAAGTACAAGAGGACTGACACTCTAACTTTCTATGATTTGAACCTCTCCTGTGACTCCAGGTTTTGATTCCGATGCTTCACTTAAGGTTTACTGTATCCCTTGGACCTTCTTATTGACGATGAAACACAGAAACTGCATCCGAATCTAATACAAAAGACACAATGCCGACTTAACTACAAGGGGACTGACACTCTCATTTTCTATGATTAGAACCACTCCTGTAAGTTAAGTTCTAGATTCCGATACTTCACTTCTGGTTTACTGTATACCTTGGACCTTCTTGATGACGATGAAACACAGATATTGCATCCGAATTTAATACAAAAGGCACAATGCCGACTTAAGTACAAGAGGACTGACACCCTCACTTTCTATGATTTGAACCTCTCCTGTGAGTGCAGTCTTAGATTCCGATGCTTCTCTTCAGGTTTACTGTATCCCTTGGACCTTCTTATTGACGATGAAACACAGAAATTGCATCCGAATTTAATACAAAAGCACAATGCCGACTTAAGTACTAGAGGACTGACACACTAACTTTCTATGATTTGAACCACTCCTGTGAGTCCAGTTTTAGATTCCGATGCTTCACTTCAGGTTTACTGTATCCCTTGGACCTTCTTATTGACGATGATACACAGAAATTTCATCCGAATTTAATACAAAAGGCACAATGCCGACTGAAGTACAAGAGGACTGGCACTTTAACTTTCTATGATTTGAACCTCACCTGTGAGTCCAGTTTTAGATTCCGATGCCTCACTTCAGGTTTAGTGTATCCCTTGGACCTTCTTGTTGTCGATGAAACACTGATATTGCATCCGAATGTAATACAAAAGGCACAATGCTGACTTAAGTACAAGAGGACTGAGATTCTAACTTTCTATGATTTGAACCTCTCCTGTGAGTCCAGTTTTAGATTACGGTGCATCTCTTCAGGTTTACTGTATAACTTTAACCCTCTTATTGACGATGAAACACAGAAATGGCATCCGAATTTAATACATAAAACACAATGCCGACTTAAGTACAAGAGGACTGACACTCTAACTTTCTATGATTTGAACCTCTCCTGTGAGTCCAGTTTTTGATTCCGATGCTTCACTTAAGGTTTACTATATCCCTTGGATCTTCTTATTGACGATGAAACACAGAAACTGCATCCGAATCTAATACAAAAGGCACAATGCCGACTTAACTACAAGAGGACTGAAACTCTCATTTTCTATGATTAGAACCTCTCCTGTGAGTTAAGTTCTAGATTCCCATTCTTCACTTCTGGTTTACTGTATACCTTGGACCTTCTTGATGACGATGAAACACAGATATTGCATCTGAATTTAATACAAAAGGCACAATGCCGACTTAAGTACAAGAGGACTGAAACTCTCACTTTCTATGATTTGAACCTCTCCTGTGCGTCCAGTTTTAGATTCCGATGCTTCACTTCAGGTTTACTGTATCCCTTGGACCTTCTTATTGACGATAAAACACAGAAATTGCATCCGAATTTAATACAAAAGGCACAATGCCGACATAAGTACAAGAGGACTGGCACTCTCACTTTCCATGATTTGAACCTCTCCTACGAGTCCAGTTTTAGATTCCGATGCTTCAATTCAGGTTAACTGTATACCTTGGAACTGCTTATTGACGATGAAACGCAGAAATTGCATCGGAATTAAACTCCAAAGGCACAATGCCGACTTGAGTACTAGAGGCCTGACACTCTAACTTTCTTTGATTTGAACCTCTCCTGTGAGTACAGTATTAGATTCCGTTGCTTCACTTCAGGTTTACTGTATCCCTTGGACATTCTTATTGACGATGAAACACAGAAATTGCATCCGAATCTAATACAAAAGGCACAATGCCGACTTAAGTACAAGAGGACTGGCACTTTAACTTTCTATGATTTGAACCTCTCCTGTGAGTCCAGTTTTAGATTCCGATGCCTCACTTCAGGTTTAGTGTATCCTTTGGACCTTCTTGTTGTCGATGAAAGACTGATATTGCATCCGAATGTAATACAAAAGGCACAATGCTGACTTAAGTACAAGAGGACTGATATTCCAACTTTCTATGAATTGAACCTCTCCTGTGAGTCCAGTTTTAGATTACGGTGCATCTCTTCAGGTTTACTGTATAACTTTAACCCTCTTATTAACGATGAAACAAAGAAATTGCATCCGAATTTAATACATAAAGCACAATGCCGACTTAAGTACAAGAGGACTGACACTCTAACTTTCTATGATTTGAACCTCTCCTGTGCGGCCAGTTTTTGATTCCGATGCTTCACTTAAGGTTTACTGTATCCCTTGGACCTTCTTATTGACGATGAAACACAAAAAATTGCATCCGAATCTAATACAAATGGCACAATGCCGACTTAACTACAAGAGGACTGACACTCTCATTATCTATGATTAGAACCTCTCCTGTGAGTTAAGTTCTAGATTCCGATTCTTCACTTCTGGTTTACTGTATACCTTGGACCTTCTTGATGACGATGAAACACAGATATTGCATCCGAATTTAATACAAAAGGCACAATGCCGAATTAAGTACAAGAGGACTGAAACTCTCACTCTCTATGATTTGAACCTCTCCTGTGCGTCCAGTTTTAGATTCCGATGCTTCACTTCAGGTTTACTGTATCCCTTGGACCTTCTTATTGACGATAAAACACAGAAATTGCATCCGAATTTAATACAAAAGGCACAATGCCGACATAAGTACAAGAGGACTGGCACTCTCACTTTCCATGATTTGAACCTCTCCTGCGAGTCCAGTTTTAGATTCCGATGCTTCACTTCAGGTTTACTGTATCCCTAGTACCATCTTATAGACGATGAAACACAAATTGTGCAGTCGAAATTAATACAAAAGCACAATGCCGCTTTAAGAACAAGAGGACTGACACTCTAACTATCTACGATTTGAACCTCTCCTGTGAGTCCAGTTTTTGATTCCGATGCTTCGCTTTAGGTTTACTGTATACCTTGGACCATCTTATTGACGATGATACACAGAAATTTCATCCGAATTTTATACAAAAGGCACAATGCCGACTTCAGTACAAGAGGACTGACACTCTAACTTTCTATGATTTGAACCACTCCTGTGAGTCCAGTTTTTGATTCCGATGCTTCACTTGAGGTTTACTGTATCCCTTTGACCTTCTTATTGACGATGATACACAGAAATTTCATCCGAAGTCTATACAAAAGGCACAATGCCGACTTAAGTACAAGAGGACTGACACCCTCACTTTCTATGATTTGAACCTCTCCTGTGAGTGCAGTCTTAGATTCCGATGCTTCTCTTCAGGTTTACTGTATCCCTTGGACCATCTTATTGACGATGAAACACAGAAATTGCATCCCAATTTAATACAAAAGCACAATGCCGACTTAAGTACTAGAGGACTGACACTCTAACTTTCTATGATTTGAACCACTCCTGTGAGTCCAGTTTTAGATTCCGATGCTTCACTTCAGGTTTACTGTATCCCTTGGACCTTCTTATTGACGATGATACACATAAATTTCATCGGAATTTATTACAAAAGGCACAATGCCGACTTAAGTACAAGAGGACTGACACTTTCACTTTCTATGATTTGAACCTCTCCTGTGAGTCCAGTTTTAGATTCCGATGCTTCAATTCAGGTTAACTGTATACCTTGGAACTTCTTATTGACGATGAAACGCAGAAATTGCATCGGAATTAAACTCAAAAGGCACAATGCCGACTTAAGTACTAGAGGACTGACGCTCTAACTTTCTATGATTTTAACCTCTCCTGTGAGTCCAGTTTTACATTCCGTTGCTTCACTTCAGGTTTACTGTATCCCTTGGACCTTCTTATTGACCATGAAACACAGAAATTGCATCCGAATTTAATACAAAAGGCACAATGCCGACTTAAGTACAAGAGGACTGGCACTTTAACTTTCTATGATTTGAACCTCTCCTGTGAGTCCAGTTTTAGATTCCGATGCCTCACTTCAGGTTTAGTGTATCCCTTGGACCTTCTTGTTGTCGATGAAACACTGATATTGCATCCGAAAGTAATACAAAAGGCACAATGCTGACTTAAGTACAAGAGGACTGATATTCTAACTTTCTATGATTTGAACCTCTCCTGTGAGTCCAGTTTTAGATTACGGTGCATCTCTTCAGGTTTACTGTATAACTTTAACCCTCTTATTGACGATGAAACACAGAAATTGCATCCGAATTTAATACATAAAGCACAATGCCGACTTAAGTACAAGAGGACTGACACTCTAACTTTCTATGATTTGAACCTCTCCTGTGACTCCAGGTTTTGATTCCGATGCTTCACTTAAGGTTTACTGTATCCCTTGGACCTTCTTATTGACGATGAAACACAGAAACTGCATCCGAATCTAATACAAAAGACACAATGCCGACTTAACTACAAGGGGACTGACACTCTCATTTTCTATGATTAGAACCTCTCCTGTGAGTTAAGTTCTATATTCCGATTCTTCACTTCTGGTTTACTGTATACCTTGGACCTTCTTGATGACGATGAAACACAGATATTGCATCCGAATTTAATACAAAAGGCACAATGCCGACTTAAGTACAAGAAGACTGAAACTCTCACTTTCTATGATTTGAACCTCTCCTGTGCGTATAGTTTTAGATTCCGATACTTCACTTCAGGTTTACTGTATCCCTTGGACCTTCTTATTGACGATAAAACACAGAAATTGCATCCGAATTTAATACAAAAGCACAATGCCGACATAAGTACAAGAGGACTGGCACTCTCACTTTCCATGATTTGAACCTCTCCTACGAGTCCAGTTTTAGATTCCGATGCTTCAATTCAGGTTAACTGTATACCTTGGAACTGCTTATTGATGATGAAACGCAGAAATTGCATCGGAATTAAACTCCAAAGGCACAATGCCGACTTAAGTACTAGAGGCCTGACACTCTAACTTTCTATGATTTGAACCTCTCCTGTGAGTACAATATTAGATTCCGTTGCTTCACTTCAGGTTTACTGTATCCCTTGGACATTCTTATTGACGATGAAACACAGAAATTGCATCCGCATTTAATACAAAAGGCACAATGCCGACTTAAGTACAAGAGGACTGACACTCTAACTTTCTATGATTTGAACCTCTCCTGTGAGTCCAGTTTTTGATTCCGATGCTTCACTTAAGGTTTACTGTATCCCTTGGACCTTCTTATTGACGATGAAACACAGAAATTGCATGCGAATCTAATACAAAAGGCACAATGCCGACTTAACTACAAGAGGACTGACACTCTCATTTTCTATGATTTGATCCTCTCCTGTGAGTCCAGTTTTAGATTCCGATGCTTCACTTCTGGTTTACTGTATCCCTTGGACCTTCTTATTGACGATGAAACACAGAAATTGCATCCGAATTTAATACAAAAGGCACAATGCCGACTGAAGTACAAGTGGACTGACACTCTCACTTTCTATGATTAGCACCTCTCCTGTGAGTTAAGTTCTAGATTCCGATTCTTCACTTCTGGTTTACTGTATCCCTTGGACCTTCTTGATGACGATGAAACACAGATATTGCATCCGAATTTAATACAAAAGGCACAATGCCGACTTAAGTACAAGAGGACTGAAACTCTCACTTACTATGATTTGAACCTCTCCTGTGAGTCCAATTTTAGATTCCGATGCTTCACTTCAGGTTTACTGTATCCCTTGGACCTTCTTATTAACGATGAAACACAGAAATTGCATCCGAATTAAATGCAAAAGGCACAATGCCGACTTAAGTACAAGGGGACTGACACTCTCACTTTCTATGATTTGAACCTCTCCTGTGAGTCCAGTTTTAGATTCCGATGCTTCACTTCAGGTTTACTGTATCCCTTGGACCTTCTTATTGACGATGCAACACAGACATTGCATCCGAATTTAATACAAAAGGCACAATGCCATCTTAAGTACAAGAGGACTAACACTCTCACTTTCTATGATTTGAACCTCTCTTGTGAGTTCAGTTTTAGATTCCGATGCTTCAATTCAGGTTTACTGCATCCCTTGTACCTTCGCATTGACGATGAAACACAGAAATTGCATCCAAACTTAATACAAAAGGCACAATGCCGACATAAGTACAAGAGGTCTGACACTCTCACTTTCTATGATTTGAACCTCTCCTGTGAGTCCAGTTTTAGATTCCGATGCTTCACTTCAGGTTTACTGTATCCCTTGTACCTTCTTATTGACGATGAAACACAGAAATCGCATCCGAATTTAATACAAAAGGCACAATGCCGCTTTAAGTACAAGAGGACTGACACTCTCACTTTCTATGATTTGAACCTCTCTTGTGAGTTCAGTTTTAGATTCCGATGCTTCAATTCAGGTTTACTGCATCCCTTGTACCTTCGCATTGACGATGAAACACAGAAATTGCATCCAAACTTAATACAAAAGGCACAATGCCGACATAAGTACAAGAGGTCTGACACTCTCACTTTCTATGATTTGAACCTCTCCTGTGAGTCCAGTTTTAGATTCCGATACTTCACTTCAGGTTTACTGTATCCCTTGTACCTTCTTATTGACGATGAAACACAGAAATCGCATCCGAATTTAATACAAAAGGCACAATGCCATCTTAAGTACAAGAGGACTAACACTCTCACTTTCTATGATTTGAACCTCTCCTGTGAGTCCAGTTTTAGAGTCCGATGCTTCACTTCAGGTTTACTGTATCCCTTGGACCATCTTATTGACGATGAAACACAGAAATTGCATCCGAATTCAATACAAAAGGCACAATGCCGACTTAAGTACAAGAGGACTGACACTCTCACAGTCTATGATATGAACCTCTCCTGTGAGTCCAGTTCTTGACTCCGACGTTTCACTTCAGGTTTACTGTATCCCTTAGACCTTCTTATTGGCGATGAAACACAGAAATTACATCCGAATTTAATACAAAAGGCACAATGCCGATATAAGTACAAGAGGTCTGACGCTCTCTCTTTCTATGATTTGAACCTCTCCTGTGAGTCCAGTTTTAGATTCCGATGCTTCACTTCAGGTTTACTGTATCCCTTGTACCTTCTTATTGACGATGAAACACAGAAATCGCATCCGAATTTAATACAAAAGGCACAATGCCGACTTAAGTACAAGAGGACTGACACTATCACTTTCTATGATTTGAACCTCTCCTGTGAGTCCAGTTTTAGATTCCGATGCTTCACTTCTGGTTTACTGTATCCCTTGGACCTTCTTATTGACGATGAAACACAGAAATTGCATCCGAATTTAATACAAAAGGCACAATGCCGACTTAAGTACAAGAGGACTGACACTCTCTTTTTCTATGATTAGAACCTCTCCTGTGAGTTAAGTTCTAGATTCCGATTCTTCACTTCTGGTTTACTGTATACCTTGGACCTTCTTGATGACGATGAAACACAGATATTGCATCCGAATTTAATACAAAAGGCACAATGCCGACTTAAGTACAAGAGAACTGAAACTCTCACTTTCTATGATTTGAACCTCTCCTGTGAGTCCAGTTTTAGATTCCGATGCTTCACTTCAGGTTTACTGTATTCCTTGTACCATCTTATTGACGATGAAACACAAAAATTGCAGTCGAATTTAATACAAAAGCACAATGCCGCTTTAAGAACAAGAGGACTGACACTCTCACTATCTACGATTTGAACCTCTCCTGTGAGTCCAGTTTTAGATTCCGATGCTTCGCTTTAGGTTTACTGTATACCTTGGACCATCTTATTGACGATGAAACTCAGAAATTGCCTCCGAATTCAATGCAAAACGCACAATGCCGACTTAAGTACAAGAGGACTGACACTCTAACTTTCTATGATTAGAACCTCTACTGTGAGTCCAGTTTTACATTCCGATGCTTCACTTCAGGTTTACTGTATCCCTTGGACCTTCTTATGGACGATGATACACAGAAATCTCATCCAAATTTTATACAACAGGCACAATGCCGACTTAAGTACAAGAGGTCTGACACTCTCACTTCCTATGACTTGAACCTCTCCTGTGAGTCCAGTTTTAGATTCCGATGCTTCAATTCAGGTTAACTGTATACCTTGGAACTTCTTATTGACGATGAACCGCAGAAATTGCATCGGAATTAAACTCAAAAGGCACAATGCCGACTTAAGTACTAGAGGACTGACACTCTAACTATCTATGATTTGAACCTCTCCTGGGAGTCCAGTTTTAGATTCCGTTGCTTCACTTCAGGTTTACTGTATGCCTTGGACCTTCTTATTGACGATGAAACACAGAAATTGCATCCGCATTTAATACAAAAGGCACAATGCCGACTTAAGTACAAGAGGACTGGCACTCTAATTTTCTATGATTTGAACCACTCCTGTGAGTCCAGTTTTAGATTCCGATGCCTCACTTCTGGTTTAGTGTATCCCTTGGACCTTCTTATTGACGATGAAACACTGATATTGCATCCGAATATAATACATAAGGCACAATGCTGACTTAAGTACAAGAGGACTGATATTCTAACTTTCTATGATTAGAACCTCTCCTGTGAGTTCAGTTTTAGATTACGGTGCATCTCTTCAGGTTTAATGTATAACTTTAACCCTCTTATTGACGATGAAACACAGAAAATGGATCCGAAGTTAATACATAAAGCACAATGCCGACTTAAGTACAACAGGACTCACACTCTAACTTTCTATGATTTGAACCTCTCCTGTGAGTTCAGTTTTTGATTCCGATGCTTCACTTAAGGTTTATTGTATCCCTTGGACCTTCTTATTGACGATGAAACACAGAAATTGCATCCGAATCTAATACAAAAGGCACAATGCCGACTTAACTACAAGAGGATTGACACTCTCATTTTCTATGATTTGATCCTCTCCTGTGAGTCCAGTTTTAGATTCCGATGCTTCACTTCAGGTTAACTGTATCCCTTGTACCTTCTTATTGACGATGAAACACAGAAATTGCATCCGAATTTAATACAAAAGGCACAATGCCGACTTAAGTACAAGAGAACTGACACTCTCACTTTCTATGATTAGAACCTCTCCTGTGAGTTAAGTTCTGGATTCCGATTCTTCACTTCTGTTTTACTGTATCCCTTGGACCTTCTTGATGACGATGAAACACAGATATTGCATCCGAATTTAATACAAAAGGCACAACGCCGACCTTAGTACAAGAGGACTGAAACTCTCACTTACTATGATTTGAACCTCTCCTGTGAGTCCAATTTTAGATTCCGATGCTTCACTTCAGGTTTACTGTATCCCTTGGACCTTCTTATTAACGATGAAACACAGAAATTGCATCCGAATTAAATGCAAAAGGCACAATGCCGACTGAAGTACAAGAGGACTGACACTCTCACTTTCTATGATTTGAACCTCTCCTGTGAGTCCAGTTTTAGATTCCGATGCTTCACTTCAGGTTTACTGTATCCTTTGGACCTACTTATTGACGATGCAACACAGACATTGCATCCGAATTTAATACAAAAGGCAAAATGCCATCTTAAGTACAAGAGGACTGACACTCTAACTTTCTATGTTTTGAGCCTCTCCTGTGAATACAGTTTTAGATTCCGATGCTTCACTTCAGGTTTACTGTATCCCTTGGACCTTCTTATTGACGATGAAACACAGAAATTGCATCCGAATTAAATGCAAAACACACAATGCCGACTTAAGTACAAGAGGACTGACTCTCTGAATTTCTATGATTTGAACCTCTCCTGTGAGTCCAGTTTAAGAATTCCGATTCTTCACTTCAATCTTACTGTATACTTTGGACCATCTAATTGACGATGAAACACAGAAATTGCATCCAAATTCAATACAAAAGGCACAATGCCGACTTAAGTACAAGGGGACTGACACTCTCACATTCTATGATATGAACCTCTCCTGTGAGTCCAGTTCTTGACTCCGACGTTTCACTTCAGGTTTACTGTATCCCTTAGACCTTCTTATTGGCGATGAAACACAGAAATTGCATCCGAATTTAATACAAAAGGCACAATGCCGATATAAGGACAAGAGGACTGACACTCTCACTTTCTATGATTTGAACCTCTCCTGTGAGTCCAGTTTTAGATTCCGATGCTTCACTTCAGGTTTACTGTATCCCTTGTACCTACTTATTGACGATGAAACACAGAAATCGCATCCGAATTCAATACAAAAGGCATAATGCCGACTTAAGTACAAGAGGACTGACACTCTCACTTTCTATGATTAGAACCTCTCCTGTGAGTTAAGTTCTAGATTCCGATTCTTCACTTCTGGTTTACTGTATACCTTGGACCTTCTTGATGACGATGAAACACAGATATTGCATCCGAATTTAATACAAAAGGCACAATGCCGACTTAAGTACAAGAGGACTGAAACTCTCACTTTCTATGATTTGAACCTCTCCTGTGAGTCCAGTTTTAGATTCCGATGCTTCACTTCAGGTTTACTGTATCCCTTGGACCTTCTTATTGACGATGAAACACAGAAATTGCATCCGAATTTAATACAAAAGGCACAATGCCGACATAAGTACAAGAGTACTGACACTCTCAATTTCCATGATTTGAACCTCTCCTGCGAGTCCAGTTTTAGATTCCGATGCTTCACTTCAGGTTTACTGTATCCCTTGTACCATCTTATTGACGATGAAACACAAACCTTGCAGTCGAATTTAATACAAAAGCACAATGCTGCTTTAAGAACAGGAGGACTGACACTCTCACTATCTACGATTTGAACCCCTCCTGTGAGTCCAGTTTTAGATTCCGATGCTTCGCTTTAGGTTTACTGTATGCCTTGGACCATCTTATTGACGATGAAACTCAGAAATTGATTCCGAATTTAATGCAAAAGGCACAATGCCGACTTAAGTACAAGAGGACTGACACTCTAACTTTCTATGATTAGAACCTCTACTGTGAGTCCAGTTTTACATTCCGATGCTTCACTTCAGGTTTACCGTATCCCTTGGACCTTCTTATTGACGATGATACACAGAAATCTCATCCGAATTTTATACAAAAGGGACAATGCCGACTTAAGTACAAGAGGACTGACACTCTCACTTTCTATGATTTGAACCTCTCCTGTGAGTCCAGTTTTAGATTCCGATGCTTCAATTCAGGTTAACTGTATACCTTGGAACTTCTTATTGACGATGAACCGCAGAAATTGCATCGGAATTAAACTCAAAAGGCACAATGCCGACTTAAGTACTAGAGGACTGACATACTAACTTTCTATGATTTGAACCTCTCCTGTGAGTCCAGTTTTAGATTCCGTTGCTTCACTTCAGGTTTACTGTATGCCTTGGACCTTCTTATTGACGATGAAACACAGAAATTGCATCCGCATTTAATACAAAAGGCACAATGCCGACTTAAGTACAAGAGGACTGGCACTTTACTTTCTATGATTTGAACCTCTCCTGTGAGTCCAGTTTTTGATTCCGACGCTTCACTTAAGGTTTACTGTATCCCTTGGAACTTCTTATTGACGATGAAACACAGAAATTGCATCCGAATCTAATACAAAAGGCACAATGCCGACTTAACTACAAGAGGACTGACACTCTCATTTTCTATGATTTGATCCTCTCCTGTGAGTCCAGTTTTAGATTCCGATGCTTCACTTCAGGTTTACTGTACCCCTTGGACCTTCTTATTGACGATGAAACACAGAAATTGCATCCGAATTTAATACAAAAGGCACAATGCCGACTTATGTACAAGAGAACTGACACTCTCACTTTCTATGATTAGAACCTCTCCTGTGAGTTAAGTTCTAGATTCCGATTCTTCACTTCTGGTTTACTGTATCCCTTGGACCTTCTTGATGACGATGAAACACAGATATTGCATCCGAATTTAATACAAAAGGCACAATGCCGACTTAAGTACAAGAGGACTGAAACTCTCACTTACTATGATTTGAACGTCTCCTGTGAGTCCAATTTTAGATTCCGGTGCTTCACTTCAGGTTTACTGTATCCCTTGGACCTTCTTATTAACGATGAAACACAGAAATTGCATCCGAATTAAATGCAAAAGGCACAATGCCGACTTAAGTACAAGAGGACTGACACTCTCACTTTCTATGATTTGAACCTCTCCTGTGAGTCCAGTTTTAGATTCCGATGCTTCAATTCAGGTTTACTGCATCCCTTGTCCCTTCGTATTGACGATGAAACACAGAAATTGCATCCAAACTTAATACAAAAGGCACAAGGCCGACATAAGTACAAGTGGACTGACATTCTAACTTTCTATGTTTTGAGCCTCTCCTGTGAATACAGTTTTAGATTCCGATGCTTCACTTCAGGTTTACTGTATCCCTTGGACCTTCTTATTGACGATGAAACACAGATATTGCATCCGAATTAAATACAAAAGCCACAATGCCGACTTAAGTACAAGAGGACTGACACTCTAACTTTCTATGATTTGAACCTCTCCTGTGAGTCCAGTTTTAGATTCCGATGCTTCACTTCAATCTTACTGTATACATTGGACCATCTTATTGACGAAAAAATACAAAATAGCATCCGAATTTAATACAAAAGGCACAATGCCGACTTAACTACAAGAGGTCTGACACTCTCATTTTCTATGATTTGAACCTCTCCTGTGAGTCCAGTTTTAGATTCCGTTGCTTCACTTCAGGTTTACTGTATCCCTTGGACCTACTTATTGACGATGAAGCACAGAAATATCATCCGAATTTAATACAAAAGGCACAATGCCGACTTAACTACAAGAGGACTGACACTCTCATTTTCTATGATTTGAACCTCTCCTGTGAGTCCAGTTTTAGATTCCGATGCTTCACTTCAGGTTTACTGTATCCCTTGGACCTTCTTATTGACGATGAAACACAGAAATTGCATCCGAATTTAATACAAAAGGCACAATGCCGATGTAAGTACAAGAGGACTGACACTCTCACTTTCTATGATTTGAACCTCTCCTGTGAGTCCAGTTTTGGATTCCGATGCTTCACTTCAGGTTTACTGTATCCCTTGGACCTTCTTATTGACGATGAAACACAGAAATTGCATCCGAATTAAATACAAAAGGCACAATGCCGAATTAAGTACAAGAGGACTGACATTCTAACTTTCTATGATTTGAACCTCTCCTGTGAGGCCAATTTTTAGATTCCGATGCTTCACTTCAATCTTACTGTATACTTTGGACCATCTTATTGACGATGAAAAACAGAAATTGCATCCGAATTTAATAGAAAAGGCACAATGCCGACTTAAGTACAAGATTACCGACACTCTCACTTTCTATGATTTGAACCTCTCCTGTGAGTCCAGTTTTAGACTCCGATGTTTCACTTCAGGTTTACTGTATCCCTCGGACCTTCTTATTGGCGATGAAACACAGAAATTGCATCCGAATTTAATACAAAAGGCACAATGCCGACATAAGTACAAGAGGACTGACACTCTCACTTCCTATGATTTGAACCTCTCCTGTGAGTCCAGTTTTAGTTTCCGATGCTTCACTTCAGGTTTACTGCATCCCTTGTACCTTCTTATCGACGATGAAACACAGAAATTGCATCCGAATTTAATACAAAAGGCACAATGCCGACTTAAGTACAAGAGGACTGACACTTTCACTTTCTATGATTTGAACCTTTCTTGTGAGTACAGTTTTAGATTCCGATGCTTCACTTCAGGTTTACTGTATCCCTTGGACCTACTTTTTGACGATGAAACACAGAAATTGCATCCGAATTTAATACAAAAGCCACAATGCCGACTTAACTACAAGAGGACTGACACTCTCATTTTCTATGATTTGAACCTCTCCTGTGAGTCCAGTTTTGGATTCCGATGCTTTTCTTCAGGTTTACTGTATCCCTTGGACCTTCTTATTGACGATGAAACACAGAAATTGCATCCGAATTTAATACAAAAGGCTCAATGCAGACTTAAGTACAAGAATACTGACACTCTCACTTTCTATGATTTGAACCTCTCCTGTGAGTTAAATTCTAGATTCCGATGCTTCACTTCAGGTTTACTGTATACCTTGGAAAATCTTATTGACGATGAAACACAGAAATTGGATCGGAATTAAATTCAAAAGGCACAATGCCGACTTAAGAACACGAGGACTGACTCTCTGACTTTCTATCATTTGAACCTCTCCTGTGAGTCCAGTTTTAGATTTCGATGCTTCACTTCAATCTTACTGTATACTTTGGACCATCTCATTGACGATGAAACACAGATATTGCATCCGAATTTAATACAAAAGGCACAATGCCGACTTAAGTACAAGAGGACTGACACTCTCACTTTCAATGATTTGAACCTCTCCTGTGAGTCCAGTTTTAGTTTCCGATGCTTCACTTCAGGTTTACTGTATCCCTTGTACCTTCTTATTGACGATGAAACACAGAAATTGCATCCGAATTTAATACAAAAGGCACAATGCCGACTTAAGTACAAGAGGACTGACACTCTCACTTTCTATGATTTGAACCTCTCCTGTGAGTCCAGAATTAGATTCCGATGCTTCACTTCAGGTTTACTGTATCCCTTGGACCTACTTATTGACGATGAAACACAGAAATTGCATCCGAATTTCATACAAAAGGCACAATGCCGACTTAAGTACAAGAGGACTGACACTCTCACTTTCTATGATTTGAACCTCTCCTGTGAGTCCAGTTTGGATTCCGATGCTGCACTTCAGGTTTACTGTATCCCTTGGACCCTCTTATTCACGATGAAACACAGAAATTGCATCCGAATTTAATACAAAAGGCACAATGCCGACTTAAGTACAAGAGGACTGACACTCTAACTTTCTATGATTTTAACCTCTCCTGTGAGTCCAGTTTTTGATTCCGATGCTACACTTCAGGTTTACTGTATCCCTTGGACCTTCTTATTGACGATGAAACACAGAAATAGTATCCGATTGTAATACAAAAGGCACAATGCCGACCAAAATACAAGAGGACTGACACTCTCATTTTCTATGATTTGAACCTCTCCTGTGAGTCCAGTTTTAGATTCCGATGCTTCACTTCAGGTTTACTCTATCCCTTGGACCTTCTCATTGACGATGAAACACAGAAATTGAATCCGAATTTAATACAAAAGGCACAATGCCGACTTAAGTACAAGAGAACTGACATTCTCACTTTCTATGATTTGAACCTCTCCTGTGAGTTTAGTTCTAGATTCCGATGCTTCACTTCAGGTTTACTGTATCCCTTGGACCTTCTTATTGACGATGAAACACAGAAATTGCATCCGAATTTAATACAAAAGGCACAATGCCGACTTCAGTACAAGAGGACTGTAACCCGCACTTTCTATGATATGAACCTCTCCTGTGAGTCCAGTTTTAGATTCCGTTGCTTCACTTCAGGTTTACTGTATCCCTTGGACCTTCTTATTGACGATGAAACACAGAAATTGCAACCGAAATAAATACAAAAGGCACAATGCCGAATTAAGCACAAGAGGACTGACACTCTAACTATCTATGATTTGAACCACTCCTGCGAGTCCAGTTTTAGATTCTGATGCTGCACTTCAGGTTTACTGTATACCTTGGAACATCTTATTGACGATGAAACACAGAAATTGGATCGAAATTAATTTCAAAATGCACAATGCCGACTTAAGTACAAGATTACTGACACTCTCACTTTCTATGATTTGAACATCTCCTGTGAGTCCAGTTTTAGACTCCGATGTTTCACTTCAGGTTTACTGTATCCCTTAGACCTTCTTATTGGCGATGAAACACAGAAATTGCATCCGAATTTAATACAAAAGGCACAATGCCGACATAAGTACAAGAGGACTGACACTCTCACTTTCTATGACTTGAAACTCTCCTGTGAGTCCAGTTTTAGTTTCCGATGCTTCACTTCAGGTTTACTGCATCCCTTGTACCTTCTTATCGACGATGAAACACAGAAATTGCATCCGAATTTAATACAAAAGGCACAATGCCGACTTAAGTACAAGAGGACTGACACTTTCACATTCTATGATTTGAACCTTTCTTGTGAGTACAGTTTTAGATTCCGATGCTTCACTTCAGGTTTACTGTATCCCTTGGACCTACTTTTTGACGATGAAACACAGAAATTGCATCCGAATTTAATACAAAAGCCACAATGCCGACTTAACTACAAGAGGACTGACACTCTCATTTTCTATGATTTGAACCTCTCCTGTGAGTCCAGTTTTAGATTCCGATGCTTTTCTTCAGGTTTACTGTATCCCTTGGACCTTCTTATTGACGATGAAACACAGAAATTGCATCCGAATTTAATACAAAAGGCTCAATGCAGACTTAAGTACAAGAATACTGACACTCTCACTTTCTATGATTTGAACCTCTCCTGTGAGTTAAATTCTAGATTCCGATGCTTCACTTCAGGTTTACTGTATACCTTGGAAAATCTTATTGACGATGAAACACAGAAATTGGATCGGAATTAAATTCAAAAGGCACAATGCCGACTTAAGAACACGAGGACTGACTCTCTGACTTTCTATCATTTGAACCTCTCCTGTGAGTCCAGTTTTAGATTTCGATGCTTCACTTCAATCTTACTGTATACTTTGGACCATTTCATTGACGATGAAACACAGATATTGCATCCGAATTTAATACAAAAGGCACAATGCCGACTTAAGTACAAGAGGACTGACACTCTCACTTTCTATGATTTGAACCTCTCCTGTGAGTCCAGTTTTAGTTTCCGATGCTTCACTTCAGGTTTACTGTATCCCTTGTACCTTCTTATTGACGATGAAACACAGAAATTGCATCCGAATTTAATACAAAAGGCACAATGCCGACTTAAGTACAAGAGGACCGACACTCTCAGTTTCTATGATTTGAACCTCTCCTGTGAGTCCAGAATTAGATTCCGATGCTTCACTTCAGGTTTACTGTATCCCTTGGACCTACTTATTGACGATGAAACACAGAAATTGCATCCGAATTTCATACAAAAGGCACAATGCCGACTTAAGTACAAGAGGACTGACACTCTCACTTTCTATGATTTGAACCTCTCCTGTGAGTCCAGTTTGGATTCCGATGCTGCACTTCAGGTTTACTGTATCCCTTGGACCCTCTTATTCACGATGAAACACAGAAATTGCATCCGAATTTAATACAAAAGGCACAATGCCGACTTAAGTACAAGAGGACTGACACTCTAACTTTCTATGATTTTAACCTCTCCTGTGAGTCCAGTTTTTGATTCCGATGCTACACTTCAGGTTTACTGTATCCCTTGGACCTTCTTATTGACGATGAAACACAGAAATTGTATCCGATTGTAATACAAAAGGCACAATGCCGACCAAAATACAAGAGGACTGACACTCTCATTTTCTATGATTTGAACCTTTCCTGTGAGTCCAGTTTTAGATTCCGATGCTTCACTTCAGGTTTACTCTATCCCTTGGACCTTCTCATTGACGATGAAACACAGAAATTGAATCCGAATTTAATACAAAAGGCACAATGCCGACTTAAGTAGAAGAGAACTGACATTCTCACTTTCTATGATTTGAACCTCTCCTGTGAGTTTAGTTCTAGATTCCGATGCTTCACTTCAGGTTTACTGTATCCCTTGGACCTTCTTATTGACGATGAAACACAGAAATTGCATCCGAATTTAATACAAAAGGCACAATGCCGACTTCAGTACAAGAGGACTGTAACCCGCACTTTCTATGATATGAACCTCTCCTGTGAGTCCAGTTTTAGATTCCGTTGCTTCACTTCAGGTTTACTGTATCCCTTGTACCTTCTTATTGACGATGAAACACAGAAATTGCATCCGAATTTAATACAAAAGGCACAATGCCGACTTAAGTACAAGAGGACCGACACTCTCACTTTCTATGATTTGAACCTCTCCTGTGAGTTAAATTCTAGATTCCGATGCTTCACTTCAGGTTTACTGTATACCTTGGAAAATCTTATTGACGATGAAACACAGAAATTGGATCGGAATTAAATTCAAAAGGCACAATGCCGACTTAAGAACACGAGGACTGACTCTCTGACTTTCTATCATTTGAACCTCTCCTGTGAGTCCAGTTTTAGATTTCGATGCTTCACTTCAATCTTACTGTATACTTTGGACCATCTCATTGACGATGAAACACAGATATTGCATCCGAATTTAATACAAAAGGCACAATGCCGACTTAAGTACAAGAGGACTGACACTCTCACTTTCTATGATTTGAACCTCTCCTGTGAGTCCAGTTTTAGTTTCCGATGCTTCACTTCAGGTTTACTGTATCCCTTGGACCTACTTATTGACGATGAAACACAGAAATTGCATCCGAATTTCATACAAAAGGCACAATGCCGACTTAAGTACAAGAGGACTGACACTCTCACTTTCTATGATTTGAACCTCTCCTGTGAGTCCAGTTTGGATTCCGATGCTGCACTTCAGGTTTACTGTATCCCTTGGACCCTCTTATTCACGATGAAACACAGAAATTGCATCCGAATTTAATACAAAAGGCACAATGCCGACTTAAGTACAAGAGGACTGACACTCTAACTTTCTATGATTTTAACCTCTCCTGTGAGTCCAGTTTTTGATTCCGATGCTACACTTCAGGTTTACTGTATCCCTTGGACCTTCTTATTGACGATGAAACACAGAAATTGTATCCGATTGTAATACAAAAGGCACAATGCCGACCAAAATACAAGAGGACTGACACTCTCATTTTCTATGATTTGAACCTCTCCTGTGAGTCCAGTTTTAGATTCCGATGCTTCACTTCAGGTTTACACTATCCCTTGGACCTTCTCATTGACGATGAAACACAGAAATTGAATCCGAATTTAATACAAAAGGCACAATGCCGACTTAAGTACAAGAGAACTGACATTCTCACTTTCTATGATTTGAACCTCTCCTGTGAGTTTAGTTCTAGATTCCGATGCTTCACTTCAGGTTTACTGTATCCCTTGGACCTTCTTATTGACGATGAAACACAGAAATTGCATCCGAATTTAATACAAAAGGCACAATGCCGACTTCAGTACAAGAGGACTGTAACCCGCACTTTCTATGATATGAACCTCTCCTGTGAGTCCAGTTTTAGATTCCGTTGCTTCACTTCAGGTTTACTGTATCCCTTGGACCTTCTTATTGACGATGAAACACAGAAATTGCATCCGAAATAAATACAAAAGGCACAATGCCGAATTAAGCACAAGAGGACTGACACTCTAACTATCTATGATTTGAACCTCTCCTGCGAGTCCAGTTTTAGATTCCGATGCTGCACTTCAGGTTTACTGTATACCTTGGAACATCTTATTGACGATGAAACACAGAAATTGGATCGAAATTAATTTCAAAATGCACAATGCCGACTTAAGTACAAGATTACTGACACTCTCACTTTCTATGATTTGAACATCTCCTGTGAGTCCAGTTTTAGACTCCGATGTTTCACTTCAGGTTTACTGTATCCCTTAGACCTTCTTATTGGCGATGAAACACAGAAATTGCATCCGAATTTAATACAAAAGGCACAATGCCGACATAAGTACAAGAGGACTGACTCTCTCACTTTCTATGACTTCAAACTCTCCTGTGAGTCCAGTTTTAGTTTCCGATGCTTCACTTCAGGTTTACTGTATCCCTTGTACCTTCTTATTGACGATGAAACACAGAAATAGCATCCGAATTTAATACAAAAGGCACAATGCCGACTTAAGTACAAGAGGTACGACACTCTTACTTTCTATGATTTGAACCTCTCCTGTGAGTCCAGAATTAGATTCCGATGCTTCACTTCGGGTTTACTGTATCCCTTGGACCTACTTATTGACGATGAAACACAGAAATTGCATCCGAATTTTATAACAAAAGGCACAATGCCGACTTAAGTACAAGAGGACTGACACTCTCACTTTCTATGATTTGAACCTCTCTTGTGAGTTCAGTTTTAGATTCCGATGCTTCAATTCAGGTTTACTGCATCCCTTGTTCCTTCTTATTGACGATGAAACACAGAAATTGCATCCGAATTTAATACAAAAGGCACAATGCCGACTTAAGTGCAACAGGACTGACACTCTCACTTTCTATGATTTGAACCTCTCCTGTGAGTCCAGTTTTAGATTCCGATGCTTCACTTCAGGTTTACTGTATCCCTTGGACCTTCTTATTGACGATGAAACACAGAAATTGCATCCGAATTTAATATAAAAGGCACAATGCAGACTTAAGTACAAGAGGACTGACACTCTCACTTTCTATGTTTTGAACCTCTCATGTGAGTTAAATTCTAGATCCCGATGCTTCACTTCAGGTTTACTGTGTACCTTGGAAAATCTTATTGACGATGAAACACAGAAATTGGATCGGAATTAAATTCAAATGGCACAATGCCGACTTAAGAACAAGAGGACTGACTCTCTGACTTTCTTTCATTTGGACCTCTCCTGTGAGTCCAGTTTTAGATTCCGATGCTTCACTTCAATCTTACTGTATTCTTTGGACCATCTTATTGACGATGAAACACAGAAATTGCATCCGAATTAAATACAAAAGGCACAATGCCGAATTAAGTACAAGAGGACTGACACTCTAACTTTCTATGATTTGAACCTCTCCTGTGAGGCCAATTTTTAGATTCCGATGCTTCACTTCAATCTTACTGTATACTTTGGACCATCTTATTGACGATGAAACACAGAAATTGCATCCGAATTTAATACAAAAGGCACAATGCCGACTTAAGTACAAGATTACTGACACTCTCACTTTCTATGATTTGAACCTCTCCTGTGAGTCCAGTTTTAAACTCCGATGTTTCACTTCAGGTTTACTGTATCCCTTGGACCTTCTTATTGGCGATGAAACACAGAAATTGCATCCGAATTTAATACAAAAGGCACAATGCCGATATAAGTACAAGAGGACTGACACCCTCACTTTTTATGATTTGAACCTCTCCTGTGAGTCCAGTTTTAGTTTCCGATGCTTCACTTCAGGTTTACTGTATCTCTTGTACCTTCTTATTGACGATGAAACACAGAAATTGCATCCGAATTTAATACAAAAGGCACAATGCCGACTTAAGTACAAGAGGACTGACACTTTCACTTTCTATGATTTGGACCTTTCTTGTGAGTACAGTTTTAGATTCCGATGCTTCACTTCAGGTTTACTGTATCCCTTGGACCTACTTTTTGACGATGAAACACAGAAATTGCATCCGAATTTAATACAAAAGGCACAATGCCGACTTAACTACAAGAGGACTGACACTCTCATTTTCTATGATTTGAACCACTCCTGTGAGTCCAGTTTTAGATTCCGATGCTTCTCTTCAGGTTTACTGTATCCCTTGGACCTTCTTATTGACGATGAAACACAGAAATTGCATCCGAAATTAATACAAAAGGCTCAATGCAGACTTAAGTACAAGAATACTGACACTCTCACTTTCTATGATTTGAACCTCTCCTGTGAGTTAAATTCTAGATTCCGATGCTTCACTTCAGGTTTACTGTATACCTTGGAAAATCTTATTGACGATGAAACACAGAAATTGGATCGGAATTAAATTCAAAAGGCACAATGCCGACTTAAGAACACGAGGACTGACTCTCTGACTTTCTATCATTTGAACCTCTCCTGTGAGTCCAGTTTTAGATTCCGATGCTTCACTTCAATCTTACTGTATACTTTGGACCATCTTATTGACGATGAAACACAGAAATAGCATCCGAATTTAATACAAAAGGCACAATGCCGACTTAAGTACAAGAGGACTGACACTCTCACTTTCTATGATTTGAACCTCTCCTGTGAGTCCAGTTTTAGTTTCCGATGCTTCACTTCAGTTTTACTGTATCCCTTGTACCTTCTTATTGACGATGAAACACAGAAATTGCATCCGAATTTAATACAAAAGGCACAATGCCGACTTAAGTACAAGAGGACTGACACTCTCACTTTCTATGATTTGAACCTCTCCTGTGAGTCCAGAATTAGATTCCGATGCTTCACTTCAGGTTTACTGTATCCCTTGGACCTACTTATTGACGATGAAACACAGAAATTGCATCCGAATTTAATACAAAAGGCACAATGCCGACTTAAGTACAAGAGGACTGACACTCTCACTTTCTATGATTTGAACCTCTCCTGCGAGTCCAGTTTGGATTCCGATGCTTCACTTCAGGTTTACTGTATCTCTTGGACCCTCTTATTGACGATGAAACACAGAAATTGCATCCGAATTTAATACAAAAGGCACAATGCCGACTTAAGTACAAGAGGACTGACACTCTAACTTTCTATGATTTTAACCTCTCCTGTGAGTCCAGTTTTTGATTCCGATGCTACACTTCAGGTTTACTGTATCCCTTGGACCTTCTTATTGACGATGAAACACAGAAATTGCATCCGATTGTAATACAAAAGCACAATGCCGACCAAAATACAAGAGGACTGACACTCTCATTTTCTATGATTTGAAACTCTCCTGTGAGTCCAGTTTTTGATTGTGATGCTTCACTTCAGGTTTACTCTATCCCTTGGACCTTCTTATTGACGATGAAACACAGAAATTGAATCCGAATTTAATACAAAAGGCACAATGCCGACATAAGTACAAGAGGACTGACATTCTCACTTTCTATGATTTGAACCTCTCCTGTGAGTTAAGTTCTAGATTCCGATGCTTCACTTCAGGTTTACTGTATCCCTTGGACCTTCTTATTGACGATGAAACACAGAAATTGCATCCGAATTTAATACAAAAGGGACAATGCCGACTTAAGTACAAGAGGACTGTAACTCGCACTTTCTATGATATGAACCTCTTCTGTGAGTCCAGTTTTAGATTCCGATGCTTCACTTCAGGTTTACTGTATACCTTGGAACATCTTATTGACGATGAAACACAGAAATTGGATCGAAATTAATTTCAAAATGCACAATGCCGACTTAAGAACAAGAGGACTGACTCTCTGACTTTCTATGATTTGAACCTCTCCTGTGAGTCCAGTTTTAGATTCCGATGCTTCACTTCAATGTTACTGTATACTTTGGATTATCTTATTGACGATGAACCACGAAATTGCATCCGAATTTAATACAAAAGGCACAATGCCGACTTAAGTACAAGATTACTGACACTCTCACTTTCTATGATTTGAAGCTCTCCTGTGAGTCCAGTTTTAGACTCCGATGTTTCACTTCAGGTTTACTGTATCCCTTAGACCTTCTTATTGGCGATGAAACAAAGAAATTGCATCCGAATTTAATACAAAAGGCACAATGACGACATAAGTACAAGATGACTGACACTCTCTCTTTCTATGATTTGAAACTCTCCTGTGAGTCTAGTTTTAGTTTCCGATGCTTCACTTCAGGTTTACTGTATCCCTTGTACCTTCTTATTGACGATGAAACACAGAAATAGCATCCGAATTTAATACAAAAGGCACAATGCCGACTTAAGTACAAGAGGACAGACACTCTTACTTTCTATGATTTGAACCTCTCCTGTGAGTCCAGAATTAGATTCCGATGCTTCACTTCGGGTTTACTGTATCCCTTGGACCTACTTATTGACGATGAAACACAGAAATTGCATCCGAATCTTATAACAAAAGGCACAATGACGACTTAAGTACAAGAGGACTGACACTCTCACTTTCTATGATTTGAACCTCTCTTGTGAGTTCAGTTTCAGAATCCGATGCTTCAATTCAGGTTTACTGCATCCCTTGTTCCTTCTTATTGACGATGAAACACAGAAATTGCATCCGAATTTAATACAAAAGGCACAATGCCGACTTAAGTACAAGAGGACTGACACTTTCACTTTCTATGATTTGAACCTTTCTTGTGAGTTCAGTTTTAGATTCCGATGCTTCACTTCAGGTTTACTGTATCCCTTGGACCTACTTTTTGCCGATGAAACATAGAAATTGCATCCGAATTTAATACAAGAGGCACAATGCCGACTTAACTACAAGAGGACTGACACTCTCATTTTCTATGATTTGAACCTCTCCTGTGAGTCCAGTTTTAGATTCCGATGCTTCACTTCAGGTTTACTGTATCCCTTGGACCTTCTTATTGACGATGAAACACAGAAATTGCATCCGAATTTAATATAAAAGGCACAATGCAGACTTAAGTACAAGAGGACTGACACTCTCACTTTCTATGATTTGAACCTCTCCTGTGAGTTAAATTCTAGATTCCGATGCTTCACTTCAGGTTTACCGTATACCTTGGAAAATCTTATTGACGATGAAACACAGAAATTGGATTTAATTAAATTCAAATGGCACAATGCCGACTTAAGAACAAGAGGACTGACTCTCTGACTTTCTTTCATTTGAACCTCTCCTGTGAGTCCAGTTTTAGATTCCGATGCTTCACTTCAATCTTACTGTATACTTTGGACCATCTTATTGACGATGAAACACAGAAATTGCATCCGATTTTAATACAAAAGGCACAATGCCGACTTAAGTACAAGAGGACTGACACTCTCACTTTCTATGATTTGAATCTCTCCTGTGAGTCCAGTTTTAGATTCCGATGCTTCACTTCAGGTTTACTGTATCCCTTGGACCTTCTTATTGGCGATGAAACACAGAAATTGCATCCGAATTTAATATAAAAGGCACAATGCCGACTTAAGTACAAGAGGACTGACACTCTCACTTTCTATGATTTGAACCTCTCCTGTGAGTCCAGATTTAGATTCCGATGCTTCACTTCAGGTTTACTGTATCCCTTGGACCTACTTATTGACGATGAAACACAGAAATTGCATCCGAATTTATTACAAAAGACACAATGCCGACTTAAGTACAAGAGGACTGACACTCTCTCTTTCTATGATTTGAACCTCTCCTGTGAGTCCAGTTTGGATTCCGATGCTTCACTTCAGGTTTACTGTATCCCTCGGACCTTCTTATTGACGATGAAACACAGAAATTGCATCCGAATTTAATACAAAAGGCACAATGCCGACCGAAATACAAGAGGACTGACACTCTCATTTTCTATGATTTGAACCTCTCCTGTGAGTCCAGTTTTAGATTCCGATGCTTCACTTCAGGTTTACTGTATCCCTTGGACCTTCTTATTGACGATGAAACAAAGAAATTGCATCCGAATTTAATACAAAAGGCACAATGCCGACTTAAGTACAAGAGGACTGACATTCTCACTTTCTATGATTTGAACCGCTCCTGTGAGTTAAGTTCTAGATTCCGATGCTTCACTTCAGGTTTACTGTATCCCTTGGACCTTCTTATTGACGATAGAACACAGAAATTGCATCCGAATTTAATACAAAAGGCACAATGCTGACTTAAGTACAAGAGGACTGAAACTCGCACTTTCTATGATATGAACCTCTCCTGTGAGTCCAGTTTTAGATTCCGTTGCTTCACTTCTGGTTTACTGTATCCCTTGGACCTTCTTATTGACGATGAGACACAGAAATTGCATCCGAATTAAATACAAAAGGCACAATGCCGACTTAAGTACGAGGGTACTGACACTCTAACTTCCTATGATTTGAACCTCTCCTGTGAGTCCTGTTTTAGATTCCGATGCTTCACTTCAGGTTTACTGTATACCTTGGAACATCTTATTGACGATGAAACACAGAAATTGGATCGGAATTAAATTCAAAAGGCACAATGCCGACTTAAGAACAAGAGGACTTACTCTCTGACTTTCTATGATTTGAACCTCTCCTGTGAGTCCAGTTTTTGATTCCGATGCTTCACCTCAATGTTACTGTATACTTTGGACCTTCTTATTGACGATGAAACACAGAAATTGCATCCGAATGTAATACAAAAGGCACAGTGCCGACTTAAGTACAAGAGGACTGACACTCTCACTTTCAATGATTTTAACCTCTCTTGTGAGTCCAGTATTAGATTCCGATGCTTCACTTCAGGTTTGCTGTATCCCTTGGACCTTCTTATTGACGATGAAACACATAAAATGCATCCGAATTTAATACAAAAGGCACAATGCCGACTTAAGTACAGGAGGACTGACACTCTAACTTTCTATGAATTGAATCTCTCCAGTGAGTTAAGTTCTAGATTCCGATGCTTCACTTCAGGTATACTGTATCCCTTGGACCTTCTGATTGACGATGAAACACAGATATTGCATCCGAATTTAATACAAAAGGCACAATGCCGACTTAAGTACAAGAGGACTGAAACTCTCACTTTCTATGATTTGAACCTCTCCTGTGAGTCCAGTTTTAGATTCCGATGCTTGACTTCATGTTTACTGTATCCTTTGGACCTTCTTATTGACGATGAAACACAGAAATTGCATCCGAATTAAATACAAAAGGCACAATGCCGACTTTAGTACAAGAGGACTGACACTCTAACTTTCTATGATTTGAACCTCTCCTGTGAGTCCAGTTTTAGATTCCGATGCTTCTCTTTAGGTTTACTGTATACCTTGGAACATCTTATTGACGATGAAACACAGAAATTGCATCGGAATTATATTCAAAAGGCACAATGCCGACTTAAGGACAAGAGGACTTACTCTCTGACTTTCTATGATTTGAACCTCTCCTGTGAGTTCAGTGTTAGATTATGATGCTTCACTTCAATGTTACTGTATACTTTGGACCTTCTTATTGACGATTAAACACAGAAATTGCATCCGAATTCAATACAAAAGGCACAATGCCGACTTAAGTACAAGAGGACTGACACTCTCACAATCTATGATTTGAACCTCTCCTGTGAGTCCACTTTTAGACTCCGATGTTTCACTTCAGGTTTACTGTATCCCTTGGACCTTCTTATTGACGATGAAACACAGAACTTGCATCCGAATTTAATACAAAAGGCACAATGCAGACTTAAGTATAAGAGGACTGACACTCTAACTTTCTATGATTTGAATCTCTCCTGTGAGTCCAGTTTTAGATTCCGATGCCTCACTTCAGGTTTACTGTATCCCTTGGACCTTCTTATTGACGATGAAACACTGAAATTGCATCCGAATTTAATACAAAAGGCATAATGCCGACTTAAGTACAAGTGGACAGACATTCTAACTTTCCATGATTTGAACCTCTATGGTGAGTCCAGTTTTAGATTACGATGCTTCTCTTCACGTTTACAGTATAACCTTAACCTTCTTATTGACGATGAAACACAGAAATTGCATCCAAACTTAATACAAAAGGCACAATGCCGACTTAAGTAAAAGAGGACTGACACTCTCACTTTCTATGATTTGAACCTCTCCTGTGAGTTAAGTTCTAGATTCCGATGCTTCACTTCAGGTTTACTGTATCCCTTGGACCTTCTTATTGACGATGAAACACAGAAATTTCATCCGAATTTAATACAAAAGGCACAATGCCGACTTAAATACAAGAGGACTGAAACTCTCACATTTTGTGATATGAACCTCCCCTGTGAGTCAAGTTTTAGATTCCGTTGCCTCACTACAGGTTTACTGTATCCCTTGGACCTTCTTATTTACGATGAGTCACAGAAATTGCATCCGAATTAAATACAAAAGGCACAATGCCGACTTAAGTACAAGAGAACTGACACTCTAACTTCCTATGATTTGAATCTCTCCTGTGAGTCCAGGTTTAGATTCCGATGCTTCACTTCAGGTTTACTGTATACCTTGGAACATCTTATTGACGATGAAACACAGAAATTGCATCGGAATTATATTCAAAAGGCACAATGCCGACTTAAGAACAAGAGGACTTACTCTCTGACTTTCTATGATTTGAACCTCTCCTGTGAGTTCAGTGTTAGATTATGATGCTTCACTTCAATGTTACTGTATACGTTGGACCTTCTTATTGACGATTAAACACAGAAATTGCATCCGAATTCAATACAAAAGGCACAATGCCGACTTAAGTACAAGAGGACTGACACTCTCACAATCTATGATTTGAACCTCTCCTGTGAGTCCACTTTTAGACTCCGATGTTTCACTTCAGGTTTACTGTATCCCTTGGACCTTCTTATTGACGATGAAACACAGAACTTGCATCCGAATTCAATACAAAAGGCACAATGCCGACTTAAGTATAAGAGGACTGACACTCTAACTTTCTATGATTTGAATCTCTCCTGTGAGTCCAGTTTTAGATTCCGATGCCTCACTTCAGGTTTACTGTATCCCTTGGACCTTCTTATTGACGATGAAACACTGAAATATCATCCGAATTTAATACAAAAGGCACAATGCCGACTTAAGTACAAGAGGCCTGACATTCTAACTTTCTATGATTTGAACCTCTCCTGTGAGTCCAGTTTTAGATTACGATGCTTCTCTTCAGGTTTACTGTATAACTTTAACCTTCCTATTGACGATGAAACACAGAAATTGCATCTGAATTTAATACAAAAGGCACAATGCCGACCTAAGTACAAGGGGACTGACACTCTAACTTTCTATGATTTGAGCCTCTCCTGTGAGTCCAGTTTTAGATTCCGTTGCTTCACTTCAGGTTTACTGTATCCCTTGGACCCTCTTATTGACGATGAAACACAGAAATTGATCCGAATTTAATACAAAAGGCAGAATGCCGACTTAAGTACAAGAGGACTGGCACTCTAACTTTCTATGATTTGAATCTCTCCTGTGAGTCCACTTTTAGACTCCGATGTTTCACTTCAGGTTTACTGTATCCCTTGGACCTTCTTATTGACGATGAAACACGGAAATTGCATCCGAATTTAATACAAAAGGCACAATGCAGACTTAAGTACAAGAGGACTGACACTCTCACTTTCTATGATTAGAACCTCTCCTGTGAGTTAAGTTCTAGATTCCGATGCTTCACTTCAGGTTTCCTGTATCCCTTGGACCTTCTCATTGACGATCACACACAGATATTGCATCCGAATTTAATACAAAAGGCACAATGCCGACTTAAGTACAAGAGGACTGAAACTCTCACTTTCTATGATTTGAATCTCTCCTGTGAGTCCAGATTTAGATTCCGATGCCTCACTTCAGGTTTACTGTATCCCTTGGACCTTCGTATTGACGATGAAACACTGAAATTGCATCCGAATTTAATACAAAAGGCACACTGCCGACATAAGTACAAGAGGACTGACATTCTAACTTTCCATGATTTGAACCTCTCCTGTGAGTCCAGTTTTAGATTCCGATGCTTCACTTCAATCTTACTGTATACATTGTACCTTCTTATTGACGATGAAACAAAGAAATTGCATCCGAATTTAATACAAAAGGCACAATGCCGTCATAAGTACAAGAGGACTGACACTCTCACTTTCTATGATTTGAACCTCTTCTGTGAGTCCAGTTTTAGATTCCGATGCTTCACTTCAGGTTTACTGTATCCCTTGTACCTTCTTATTGACGATGAAACACAGAAATTATATCCGAATTTAATACAAAAGGCACAATGCCGACTTAAGTACAAGAGGACTGACACTCTCACTTTGTACGATTTGAACCTCCCATGTGAGTCCAGTATTAGATTCCGATGCATCACTTCAGGTTTACTGTATCCCTTGGACCTTCTTATTGACGATGCAACACAGACATTGCATCCGAATTTAATACAAAAGCACAATGCCGTCTTAAGTACAAGAGGACAAACACTCTCACTTTCTATGATTTGAACCTCTCTTGTGAGTCCAGTTTTAGATTCCGATACTACACTTCAGCTTTACTGTATTCCTTGGACCTTCTTATTGACGATGAAAAACAGAAATTGCATCCGAATTTAATACAAAAGGCACAATGCCGACTTAAGTACAAGAGGACTGACACTCTAACTTTCTATGATTTGAACCTCTCCTGTGAGTCCAGTTTTAGACTGCGATGTTTCATTTCAGCTTTACTGTATCCCTTGGACCCTCTTATTGACGATGAAACACAGAAATTGAATCCGAATTTAATACAAAAGGCACAATGCCGACTTAAGTACATAAGGACTGTCACTCTCACTTTCTATAATTTGTACCTCTCCTGTGAGTCCAGTTTTAGACTCCGATGTTTCACTTCAGGTTTACTGTATCCCTTGGACCTTCTTATTGACGATGAAACACAGAAATTGCATCCGAATTTAATACAAATGGCACAATGCCGACATAAGTACAAGAGGACTGACACACTCACTTTCTATGATTTGAACCTCTCCTGTGAGTCCAGTTTTAGATTCCGATGCTTCACTTCAGCTTTACTGTATCCCTTGTACCTTCTTATTGACGATGAAACACTGAAATTGCATCCGAATTTAATGCAAAAGGCACAATGCCGTCCTAAGTACAAGAGGACTAACACTCTCACTTTCAATGATTTGAACCTCTCTTGTGAGTACAGTTTTAGATTCCGATGCTTCACTTCAGGTTTACTGCATCCCTTGTACCTTCTTATTGACGATGAAACACAGAAATTGCATCCGAATTTAATACAAAAGGCACAATGCCGACCTAAGTACAAGAGGACTGACACTCTCACTTACTGTGATTAGAACCTCTCTTGTGAGTCCAGTGTTAGATTCCGATGCTTCACTTCAGGTTTACTGTATCCCTTGGACCTTCTTATTGACGATGAAACACATAAATTGCATCCGAATTTAATACAAAAGGCACAATGCCGACTTAAGTACAAGAGGACTGACACTCAAACTTTCTATGAATTGAATCTCTCCTGTGAGTCCAGTTTTAGATTCCGATGCTTCACTTCAGGTTTATTGTATACCTTGGACTTTCTTATTGACGATGAAACCCAGAAATTGCATTCAAATTTAATACAAAATGAACAATGCCGACTTAAGTACAAGAGGACTGACACTCTAACTTTCTATGATTTGAACCTCTCCTGTGAGTCCAGATTTAGATTCCGATGCTTCACTTCAGCTTTACTGTATCCCTTGTACCTTCTTATTGACGATGAAACACAGAAATTGCATCCGAATTTAATACAAATAGCACAATGCAGTCTTAAGTACAAGAGGACTGACACTCTCACTTTCTATGATTAGAACCTCTCCTGTGAGTTAAGTTCTAGATTCCGATGCTTCACTTCAGGTTTCCTGTATCCCTTGGACCTTCTCATTGACGATGAAACACAGATATTGCATCCTAATTTAATACAAAATTCGCAATGACGACTTAAGTACAAGAGGACTGAAACTCTCATTTTCTATGATTTGAATCTCTCCTGTGAGTCCAGTTTTAGATTCCGATGCCTCACTTCAGGTTTACTGTATCCCTTGGACCTTCTTATTGACGATGAAACACTGAAATTGCATCCGAATTTAATACAAAAGGCACATAGCCGACTGAAGTACAAGAGGACTGACATTCTAACTGTCCATGATTTGAACCACTCCTGTGAGTCCAGTTTTAGTTTACGATGCTTCTCTTCAGGTTTACAGTATAACTTTAACCTTCTTATTGACGATGAAACACAGAAATTGCTTCCAAACTTAATACAAAAGGCACAATGCCGACCTCAGTACAAGAGGACTGACTCCCTAACTTTCTATGATTTGAGCCTCTCCTGTGAAACCAGTTTTAGATTCAGATGCTTCACTTCAGGTGTACTGTATCCCTTGGCCTACTTATTGACGATGAAACACAGAAATTGCATCCGAATTTAATACAAAAGGCACAATGCCGACTTAAGTATAAGAGGACTGACACTCTAACTTTCTATAATTTGAACCTCTCCTGTGAGTCCAGATCTAGATTCCGATGCTACACTTCAGTATTACTGTATCCCTTGGACCTTCTTATTGACGATGAAACACAGAAACTGCATCAGAATTTAATCGAAAAGGCACAATGCCGACTTAAGTACAAGAGGACTGACACTCTCACTTTCTATGATTTGAACCTCTCCTGTGAGTCCAGTTTTAGATTCCGATGCTTCACTTCAGGTTTACTGTATACCTTGGAACATCGTATTGACGATGAAACACAGAATTTGCATCGGAATTAAATTCAAAATGCACAATGCCGACTTAAGAGCAAGAGGACTGACTCTCTGACTTTCTATGATTTGAACCTCTCCTGTGAGTCCAGTTTTAGATTCCGATGCTTCACTTCAATCTTACTGTATAGCTTGTACCTTCTTATTGACGATGAAACAAAGAAATTGCATCCGAATTTAATACAAAAGGCACCATGCTGACATAAGTACAACAGGGCTGACACTCTCACTTTCTATGATTTGAAACTCTCCATTGGCCCAGTTTTAGATTCCGATGCTTCACTTCAGGTTCACTGTATCCCTTGTACCTTCTTATTGACGATGAAACACAGAAATTATATCCGAATTTAATACGAAAGGCACAATGCCGACTTAAGTACAAGAGGACTGGTACTCTCACTTTCTATGATTTGAACCTCTCCTGTGAGTCCAGTATTAGATTCCGATGCATCACTTCAGGTTTACTGTATCCCTTGGACCTTCTTATTGACGATGCAACACAGACATTGCATTCGAATTTAATACAAAAGGCACAATGCCGTCTTAAGTACAAGAGGGCTAACACTCTCACTTTCTATGATTTGAACCTCTCTTGTGAGTCCAGTTTCAGATTCCGATGCTACACTTCAGGTTTACTGTATCCCTTGTACCTTCTTATTGACGATGAAACACAGAAATTGCATCCGAATTAAATATAAAAGGCACAATGCCGACTTAAATACAAGGGGACTGACACTCTCATTTTCTATGATTTGAACTTCTCCTGTGAGTCCAGTTTTAGATTCCGATGCTTCACTTCAGGTTTACTGTATCCCTTGGACCTTCTTATTGACCATGAAACACAAAAATTGCATCCGAATTTAATACAAAAGGCACAATGCCGACTTAAGTACAAGAGGACTGACACTCTCACTTTCTATGATTTGAACCGCTCCTGTGAGTCCAGTATTAGATTCCGATGCTTCACTTCAGGTTTACTGTATCCCTTGGACCTTCTTATTGACGATGCAACACAGACATTGCATCAGAATTTAATACAAAAGGCACAATGCCGACTTAAGTACAAGAGGACTGACACTATCACTTTCTATGATTTGAACCTCTCTCGTGAGTCCAGTGCTAGATTCCGATGCCTCACTTCAGGTTTACTGTATCCCTTGGACATTCTTATAGACGATGAAACACTTAAATTGCTTCCGAATTTAATACAAAAGGCACAATGCCGACTTATGTACAAGAGGACTGACACTATAACTTTCTATGAATTGAATCTCTCCTGTGAGTCCAGTTTTAGATTCCGATGCTTCACTTCAGGCTTACTGTATACCTTGGACCGTCTTATTGACGATGAAACACAGAAATTGCATTCAAATTTAATACAAAATGAACAATGCTGACTTAAGTACAAGAGGACTGACACTACAACTTTCTATGATTTGAACCTCTCCTGTGAGTCCAGTTTTTGATTCCGATGCTTCACTTCAGGTTTGCTGTATCCCTTGGATCTTCTTATTGACGCTGAAACACAAAAATTGCATCCGAATTTAATACTAAATGCACAATGCCGACTTAAGTACAAGAGGACTGACACTCTCACTTTCTATGATTTGAACCTCTCCTGTGAGTTAAGTTCTAGATTCCGATGCTTCACTTCAGGTTTACTGTATCCCTTGGACCTTCTCATTGACGATGAAACACAGATATTGCATCCGAATTCAATACAAAAGGCACAATGCCAACTTAAGTACAAGAGGACTGAAACTCTCACTTTCTATGATTTGAACATCTCCTGTGAGTCCAGTTTTAGATTCCGATGCTTCACTTCAATCTTTCTGTATACCTTGAACCATCTTATTGACGATGAAACACAGAAATAGCATCCGAATTTAATACAGAAGGCAATATGCCGACTTAAGTACAAGAGGACTGACACTCTCACTCTCTATGATTTGAACCTCTCCTGTGAGTCCAGTATTAGATTCCGATGCTTCACTTCAGGTTTACTGTATCCCTTGGACCTACCTATTGACGATGAAACACAGAAATTGCATCCGAATTTAATACAAAAGGCACAATGCCGACTTAAGTACAAGAGGACTGACACTCTCACTTTCTATGATTTGAACCTCTCCTGTGAGTCCAGTTTAATTTCCGATGCTTCACTTCAGGTTTACTGTATTCCTTGGACCTTCTTATTGACGATGAAACACAGAAATTGCATCCGAATTTAATACAAAAGGCACAATGCCGACTTAAGTACAAGAGGACTGACACTCTAACTTTCTATGATTTGAACCGCTCCTGTGAGTCCAGTTTTTGATTCCGATGCTACACTTCATGTTTACTGTATCCCTTGGACCTTCGTATTAACGATTAAACACAGAAAATGCATCCGAATTTAATACAAAAGGCACAATGCCGACTTAAGTACAAGAGGACTGACATTCTAACTTTCCATGATTTGAACCTCTCCGGTGAGTCCAGTTTTAGTTTACGATGCTTCTCTTCAGGTTTACAGTATAACTTGAACCTTCTTATGGACGATGAAACACAGAAATTGCATCCAAACGTAATACAAAAGGCACAATGCCGACCTAAGTACAAGAAAACAGACACTCTCACTTTCTATGATTTGAACATCTCCTGTGAGTCCAGTTTGGTTTTTGATGCTTCACTTCTGGTTTACTGTATCCTTTGGACCTTCTTCTTGACGATGAAACACAGAAATTGCATCCGAAATTAATACAAAAGGCACAATGCCGAATTAAGTATAAGAGGACTGACACTCTAACTTTCTATGATTTGAACCTCTCCTGTGAGTCTAGATTTAGGTTGCGATGCTACACTTCAGGATTACTGTATCCCTTGGACCCTCTTATTGACGATGAAACACAGATATTGCATCCGAATTTAATCGAAAAGGCACAATGCCGACTTAAGTACAAGAGGACTGACACTCTCACTTTCTATGATTTGAACCCCTCCTGTGAGTCCAGTTTTAGATTCCGTTGCTTCACTTCAGGTTTACTGTATACCTTGGAACATCTTATTGACCATGAAACACAGAATTTGCATCGGAATCAAATTCAAAATGCGCAATGCCGACTCAAGAGCAAGAGGACTGACTCTCTGACTTTCTATGATTTGAACCTCTCCTGTGAGTCCAGTTTTAGATTCCGATGCTTCACTTCAATCTTACTGTATACCTTGTACCTTCTTATTGACGATGAAGCAAAGATATTGCATCCGAATTTAATACAAAAGGCACAATGCCGACATAAGTACAAGAGGACTGACACCCTCACTTACTATGATTTGAACCTGTCCTGTGAGTCCAGTTTTAGATTCCGATGCTTCACTTCAGGTTTACTGTATCCCTTGTACTTTCTTATTGACGATGAAACACAGAAATTGCATCCGAATTTAATACAAAAGGCACAATGCCGTCTTAAGTACAAGAGGACTAACACTCTCACTTTCTATGATTTGAAACTCTCATGTGAGTCCAGTTTTAGATTCCGATGTTTCACTTCAGGTTTACTGTATCCCTTGGACCTTCTTATTGACGATGAAACACAGATATTGCATCCGATTTTAATACAAAATGCACAATGCCGACATAAGTAAAAAGAGGACTTACACACTCAGTTTCTATGATTTGAACCTCTCCTGTGAGTCCAGTTTGAGATTCCGATGCTTCACTTCAGCTTTACTGTATCCCTTGTACCTTCTTATTGACGATGAAACACAGAAATTGCATCCGAATTTAATACAAAAGGCACAATGCCGACTTAAGTACAAGAGGACTGACACTCTCACTTTTTGTGATTTGAACAGCTCCTGTGAGTCCAGTATTAGATTCCGTTGCTTCACTTCAGGTTTACTGTATCCCTTGGACCTTCTTATTGACGATGCAACACAGACATTGCATCTGAATTTAATACAAAAGGCACAATGCCGACTTAAGTACAAGAGGACTGACACTATCACTTTCTATGATTTGAACCTCTCTCGTGAGTCCAGTGCTAGATTCCGATGCCTCACTTCAGGTTTACTGTATACCTTGGACCTTCTTATAGACGATGAAACACATAAATTGCATCCGAATTTAATACAAAAGGCACAATGCCGACTTATGTACAAGAGGACTGACACTCTAACTTTCTATGAATTGAATCTCTCCTGTGAGTCCAGTTTTAGATTCCGATGCTTCACATCAGGTTTACTGTATACCTTGGACCTTCTTATTGACGATGAAACACAGAAATTGCATTCAAATTTAATACAAAATGAACAATGCCGACTTAAGTACAAGAGGATTGACACTCTCACTTTCTATGATGTGAACCTCTCCTGTGAGTCCAGTTTTAGATTCCGATGGTTCACTTCAGGTTTACTGTATCCCTTGTACCTTCTTATTGACGATGAAACACAGAAATTGCATCCGAATTTAATACAAAAGGCACAATGCCGACTTAAGTACAAGAGGACTGACACTCTCACTTTCTATGATTTGAACCTCTCCTGTGAGTCCAGTATTAGATTCCAATGCTTCACTTCAGGTTTACTGTATCCCTTGGACCTACCTATTGACGATGAAACACAGAAATTGCATCCGAATTTAATACAAAAGGCACAATGCCGACTTAAGTACAAGAGGACTGACACTCTCACTTTCTATGATTTCAACCTCTCCTGTGAGTCCAGTTTAGATTCCGATGCTTCACTTCAGGTTTACTGTATTCCTTGGACCTTCTTATTGACGATGAAACACAGAAATTGCATCCGAATTTAATACAAAAGGCACAATGCCGACTTAAGTACAAGAGGACTGACACTCTAACTTTCTATGATTTGAACCGCTTCTGTGAGTCCAGTTTTTGATTCCGATGCTACACTTCATGTTTACTGTATCCCTTGGACCTTCGTATTGACGATTAAACACAGAAAATGCATCCGAATTTAATACAAAAGGCACAATGCCGACTTAAGTACAAGAGGACTGACATTCTAACTTTCCATGATTTGAACCTCTCCGGTGAGTCCAGTTTTAGTTTACGATGCTTCTCTTCAGGTTTACAGTAAAACTTGAACCTTCTTATGGACGTTGAAACACAGAAATTGCATCCAAACGTAATACAAAAGGCACAATGCCGACCTAAGTACAAGAAAACAGACACTCTCACTTTCTATGATTTGAACCTCTCCTGTGAGTCCAGTTTTAGATTCCGTTGCTTCACTTCAGGTTTACTGTATACCTTGGAACATCTTATTGACCATGAAACACAGAATTTGCATCGGAATCAAATTCAAAATGCACAATGCCGACTCAAGAACAAGAGGACTGACTCTCTGACTTTCTATGATTTGAATCTCTCCTGTGAGTCCAGTTTTAGATTCCGATGCTTTACTTCAATCTTACTGTATACCTTGTACCTTCTTATTGACGATGAAACAAAGATATTGCATCCGAATTTAATACAAAAGGCACAATGCCGACATAAGTACAAGAGGACTGAAACTCTCACTTTCTATGATTTGAACCTCTCCTGTGAGTCCAGTTTTAGATTCCGATGCTTCACTTCAGGTTTACTGTATCCCTTGTACCTTCTTATTGACGATGAAAAACAGAAATTGCATCCGAATTTAATACAAAAGGCACAATGCTGTCTTAAGTACAAGGGGACTAACACTCTCACTTTCTATGATTTGAACCTCTCATGAGAGTCCAGTTTTAGATTCCGATGTTCCTCTTCAGGTTTACTGCATCCCTTGTACCTTCTTATTGACGATGATACACAGAAATTGCATCCGAATTTAATACAAAAGGCACAATGCCGACTTAAGTGCAATAGGACTGGCACTCTAACTTCCTATGATTTAAACCTATCCTGTGAGTTCAGTTTTAGATTCCGATGCTTCACATCAGGATTACTGTATCCCTTGGACCTTCTTATTGACGATGAAACACAGAAATTGCATCCGATTTTAATACAAAACGCACAATGCCGACTTAAGTACAAGAGGACTGGCACTCACACTTTCTATGATTTGAACCTCTCCTGTGAGTCCAGTTTTAGATTCCGATGCTTCACTTCAGGTTTACAGTATCCCTTGGACCTTCGTATTGACGATGAAACACAGAAATTGCTTCCGAATTTCATACAAAAGGCACAATGCCGACTTAAGTACAAGAGGACTGACACTCTCACTTTCTATGATTTGAACCTGTCTTGTGAGTCCAGTTTCAGATTCCGATGCTTCAGTTCAGGTTTACTGTATCCCTTGGACCTTTTTATTGACGATGAAACACATAAATTGCATCCGAACTTAATACAAAAGGCACAATGCCGACTTAAGTACAAGAGGACAGACACTCTAACTTTCTATGAATTGAATCACTCCTGTGAGTCCAGTTTTAGATTCCGATGCTTCACTTCAGGTTTACTGTATGCCTTGGACCTTCTTGTTGACGATAAAACACAGAAATTGCATTCAAATTTAATACAAAATGAACAATGCCTACTTAAGTACAAGAGGACTGGCACTCTCACTTTCTATGATTTGAACCTCTCCTGTGATTCCAGTTTTAGATTACGATGCTTCACTTCAGGTTTACTGTATACCTTGGACCTTCTTATTGACGATGAAACACAGATATTGCCGACAAATAATACAAAATGAACAATGCTGACTGAAGTACAAGAGGACTGACACTCTCACTATCTATGATTTGAACCTCTCCTGTGAGTCCAGTTTTAGATTCCGATGCTTCACTTCTGGTTTACTGTATCCCATGTACCTTCTTATTGACGATTAAATAAAGAAATTGCATCCGAATTTAATACAAAAGGCACAATGCCAACTTAAGTACAAGAGGACTAACACTCTCACTTTCTATGATTTGATCCTCTCCCGTGAGTCCAGTTGTAGATTCCGATGCTTCACTTCAGGTTTACTGTATCCCTTGGACCCTCTTACTGACGATGACACACAGAAATTGCTTCCGAATTTAATACAAAGGGCACAATGCCGACTTTAGTACAAGAGGACTGACACTCTAACTTTCTATGATTTGAACCTCTCCGGTGAGTCCAGTTTTAGATCCCGATGCTTCACTTCAGGTTTACTGTATACCTTGGACCTTCTTATTCACGATGAAACACAGAAATTGCATCCGAATTTAATACAAAAGGCACATTGCCAACCTAAATACAAGAGGACAGACACTCTAACTTTCTATGATTGGAACCACTCCTGTGAGTCCAGTTTTAGATTCCGATGCTTCACTTCAGGTTTACTGTAACCCTTGGACCTTCTTATTGACGATGAAACACAGAAATTGCATCCGAATTTAATACAAAAGGCACAATGCCTACTTAAGTACAAGAGGACTGACACTCTCACTTTCTATGATTTGAACCTCTCCTGTGAGTCCAGTTTTAGATACCGATTCTACACTTCAGGTTTACTGTATACCTTGGACCTTCTTATTGACGATATGACACAGAAATTGCATCCGAATTGAATCCAAAAGGCACAATGCCGACTTAAGTACAAGAGGACTGACACTCTAACTTTCTATGATTTGAACCTCTCCTGTGAGTCCAGTTTTAGATTCCGATGCTTCACTTCAGGTTTACTGTATGCCTTGGACCTTCTTATTGACGATAAAACACAGAAATTGCATTCATATTTAATACAAAATGAACAATGCCGACTTAAGTACAAGAGGACTGACACTCTAACTTTCTATGAATTGAATCACTCCTGTGAGTCCAGTTTTAGATTCCGATGCTTCACTTCAGGTTTACTGTATGCCTTGGACCTTCTTGTTGACGATAAAACACAGAAATAGCATTCAAATTTAATACAAAATGAACAATGCTGACTGAAGTACAAGAGGACTGACACTCTAACATTTTATGATTTGAACCTCTCCTGTAAGTCCTGTTTTAGATTCCGATGCTTCACTTCAGGTTTACTGTATCCCTTGGAACTTCTTATTGACGATGAAACACAGAAATTGCATTCGAATTTAATACAAAAGCACAATGCCGACTTAAGAACACGAGGACTGACACTCTCACTATCTATGATTTGAACCTCTCCTGTGAGTCCAGTTTTAGATTCCGATGCTTCACTTCTGGTTTACTGTATCCCATGTACCTTATTATTGACGATTAAATAAAGAAATTGCATCCGAATTTAATACAAAAGGCACAATGCCGACTTAAGTACAAGAGGACTAACACTCTCACTTTCTATGATATGGTCCTCTCACGTGAGTCCAGTTGTAGATTCCGATGCTTCATTTCAGGTTTACTGTATCCCTTGGACCCTCTTACTGACGATGACACACAGAAATTGCTTCCGAATTTAATACAAAGGGCACAATGCCGACTTTAGTACAAGAGGACTGACACACTAACTTTCTATGATTTGAACCTCTCCGGTGAGTCCAGTTTTAGATTCCGATGCTTCACTTCAGGTTTACTGTATACCTTGGACCTTCTTATTCACGATGAAACACAGAAATTGCATCCGAATTTAATACAAAAGGCACATTGCCAACCTAAATACAAGAGGACAGACACTCTAACTTTCTATGATTGGAACCACTCCTGTGAGTCCAGTTTTAGATTCCGATGCTTCACTTCAGGCTTACTGTATACCTTGGGACATCTTATTGACGATGAAACACAGAAATGGCATCGGAATTAAATTCAAAGGGCACAATGCCGACTTAAGTACAAGAGGACTGACACTCTAACTATCTATGATTTGAACCTCTACTGTGGGTCCAGTTTTAGATTCCGATGCTTCACTTCAGGTGTACTGTATCCCTTGGACCTTCTTATTGACGATGAATCACAGAAGTTGCATCCGAATTTTATACAAAAGGCACATTACCGACTTAAGTAAAAGTGGACTGACACTCTCACTTTCAATGATTTGAACCTCTCCTGTGAGTCCAGTTTTAGATTCCGATGCCTCACTACAGGTTTACTGTATCCCTTGGACCTTCTTATTGACGATGAAACACAGAAATTGCATCCGAATTTAATACAAAAGCAAATTGCCGACTTAAGAACAAGAGGACTGACATTCTCACTTTCTACGATTTGAACATCTCCTGTGGGTCCAGTTTCATTTTCCGATGCTTCACTTGAGGTTTACTGTATCCCTTGGACCTTCTTATTGACGATGAAACACAGAAATTGCATCCGAATTTAATACAAAAGGCACAATCCCGACTTAAGTACAAGAGGACTGACACTCTAACTTTCTATGATTGGAACCTCTCCTGTGAGTCCAGTTTTAGATTCCAGTGCTTCACTTCAGGTTTACTGTATCCCTTGGACCTTCTTTTCGACGATGAAACACAGAAATTGCATCCGAATGTAATACGAAAGGCACAATGCCGACTTAAGTACAAGAGGACTGACACTCTCACTTCTATGATTTGAACCTCTCCTGTGAGTCTAGTTTTAGATTACGATGCTTCACTTCAGGTTTACTGTATCCCTTGGACCTTCTTATTGACGATGAAACACAGAAATTTCATCCGAATTTAATACAAAAGGCACAATGCCGACTTAAGTACAAGAGGACTGACACTCTAACTTTCTATGATTTGAACCTCTCCTGTGAGTCCAGTTTTAGATTCCGATGCTTCACTTCAGGTTTACTGTATGCCTTGGACCTTCTTTTTGACGATAAAACACAGAAATTGCATTCAAATTTAATACAAAATGAACAATGCCGACTTAAGTACAAGAGGACTGACACTCTAACTTTTTATGATTTGAAGCACTCCTGTGAGTCCAGTTTTAGATTCCGATGCTTCACTTCAGGTTTACTGTATCCCTTGGACCTTCTTATTGACGATGAAACACAGAAATTGCATCCCAATTTAATACAAAAGGCACAATGCCGACTTCAGTTCTAGAGGACTGACACTCTCACTTTCTATGATTTGAACCTCTCTTGTGAGTCCAGTTTTAGATTCCGATGCTTCACTTCAGGATTACTGTATCCCTTGGACCTTCTTATTGACGATGAAACACATAAATTGCATCCGAATTTAATACAAAAGGCACAATGCCAACTTAAGTACAAGAGGACTGACACTCTAACTTTCTATGAATTGAATCACTCCTGTGAGTCCAGTTTTAGATTCCGATGCTTCACTTCAGGTTTACTGTATACCTTGCACCTTCTTATTGACGATGAAACACAGATATTGCCGTCAAATTTAATACAAAATGAACAATGCTGACTGAAGTACAAGAGGACTGACACTCTAACATTTTATGATTTGAACCTCTCCTGTAAGTCCAGTTTTAGATTCCGATGCTTCACTTCAGGTTTACTGTATCCCTTGGAACTTCTTATTGACGATGAAACACAGAAATTGCATTCGAATTTAATACAAAAGCACAATGCCGACTTAAGAACACGAGGACTGACACTCTCACTATCTATGATTTGAACCTCTCCTGTGCGTCCAGTTTTAGATTCCGATGCTTCACTTCTGGTTTACTGTATCCCATGTACCTTCTTATTGACGATTAAATAAAGAAATTGCATCCGAATTTAATACAAAAGGCACAATGCCGACATAAGTACAAGAGGACTAACACTCTCACTTTCTATGATTTGATCCTCTCCCGTGAGTCCAGTTGTAGATTCCGATGTTTCACTTCAGGTTTACTGTATCCCTTGGACCCTCTTACTGACGATGACACACAGAAATTGCTTCCGAATTTAATACAAAGGGCACAATGCCGACTTTAGTACAAGAGGACTGACACTCTAACTTTCTATGATTTGAACCTCTCCGGTGAGTCCAGTTTTAGATTCCGATGCTTCACTTCAGGTTTACTGTATACCTTGGACCTTCTTATTCACGATGAAACACAGAAATTGCATCCGAATTTAATACAAAAGGCACATTGCCAACCTAAATACAAGAGGACAGACACTCTAACTTTCTATGATTGGAACCACTCCTGTGAGTCCAGTTTTAGATTCCAATGCTTCACTTCAGGTTTACTGTAACCCTTGGACCTTCTTATTGACGATGAAACACAGAAATTGCATCCGAATTTAATACAAAAGGCACAATGCCTACTTAAGTACAAGAGGACTGACACTCTCACTTTCTATGATTTGAACCTCTCCTGTGAGTCCAGTTTTAGATTCCGATTCTACACTTCAGGTTTACTGTATACCTTGGACCTTCTTATTGACGATATGACACAGAAATTGCATCCGAATTGAATCCAAAAGGAACAATGCCGACTTAAATACAAGAGGACTGACACACTAACTTTCTATGATTTGAACCTCTCCTTTGAGTCCAGTTTTAGATTCCGATGCTTCACTACAGGTTTACTGTATACCTTGGGACTTCTTAATGACGATTAAACACAGGAATGGCATCGGAATTAAATTCAAAGGGCACAATACCGACTTAAGTACAAGAGGACTGACACTCTAACTATCTATGATTTGAACCTCTACTGCGAGTCCAGTTTTAGATTCCGATGCTTCACTTCAGGTGTACTGTATCCCTTGGACCTTCTTATTGACGATGAATCACAGAAGTTGCATCCGAATTTTATACAAAAGGCACATTACCGACTTAAGCAAAAGAGGACTGACACTCTCACTTTCAATGATTTGAACCTCTCCTGTGAGTCCAGTTTTAGATTCCGATGCCTCACTACAGGTTTACTGTATCCCTTGGACCTTCTTATTGACGATGAAACACAGAAATTGCATCCGAATGTAATAGGAAAGGCACAATGCCGACTTAAGTACAAGAGGACAGACACTCTCACTTCTATGATTTGAACCTCTCCTGTGAGTCTAGTTTTAGATTACGATGCTTCACTTCAGGTTTACTGTATCCCTTGGACCATCTTATTGACGATGAAACACAGAAATTGCATCCGAATTTAATACAAAAGGCACAATCCGACTTAAGTACAAGAGGACTGACACTCTAACTTTCTATGATTGGAACCTCTCCTGTGAGTCCAGTTTTAGATTCCGATGCTTCACTTCAGGTTTACTGTATCCCTTGGACCTTCTTATCGACGATGAAACACAGAAATTGCATCCGAATGTAATAGGAAAGGCACAATGCCGACTTAAGTACAAGAGGACTGACACTCTCACTTCTATGATTTGAACCTCTCCTGTGAGTCTAGTTTTAGATTACGATGCTTCACTTCAGGTTTACTGTATCCCTTGGACCTTCTTATTGACGATGAAACACAGAAATTTCATCCGAATTTAATACAAAAGGCTTAATGCCGACTTAAGTACAAGAGGACTGACACTCTAACTTTCTATGATTTGAACCTCTCCTGTGAGTCCAGTTTTAGATTCCGATGCTTCACTTCAGGTTTACTGTATCCCTTGGACCTTTTTATTGACGATGAAACACAGAAATTGCATCCCAATTTAATACATAAGGCACAATGCCGACTTCAGTTCTAGAGGACTGACACTCTCACTTTCTATGATTTGAACCTCTCTTGTGAGTCCAGTTTTAGATTCCGATGTTTCACTTCAGGATTACTGTATCCCTTGGACCTTCTTATTGACGATGAAACACATAAATTGCATCCGAATTTAATACAAAAGGCACAATGCCAACTTAAGTACAAGAGGACTGACACTCTTACTTTCTATGAATTGAATCACTCCTGTGAGTCCAGTTTTAGATTCCGATGCTTCACTTCAGGTTTACTGTATACCTTGCACCTTCTTATTGACGATGAAACACAGATATTGCCGTCAAATTTAATACAAAATGAACAATGCCGACTTAAGTACAAGAGGACTGACACTCTAACTTTTTATGATTTGAACCACTCCTGTGAGTCCAGTTTTAGATTCCGATGCTTCACTTCAGGTTTACTGTATCCCTTGGACCTTCTTATTGACGATGAAACACAGAAATTGCATTCCAATTTAATACAAAAGGCACAATGCCGACTTCAGTTCAAGAGGACTGACACTCTCACTTTCTATGATTTGAACCTCTCTTGTGAGTCCAGTTTTAGATTCCGATGCTTCACTTCAGGATTACTGTATCCCTTGGACCTTCTTATTGACGATGAAACACATAAATTGCATCCGAACTTAATACAAAAGGCACAGTGCCGACTTAAGTACAAGAGGACTGACACTCTAACTTTCTATGAATTGAATCACTCCTGTGAGTCCAGTTTTAGATTCCGATGATTCACTTCAGGTTTACTGTATACCTTGGACCTTCTTATTGACGATGAAACACAGATATTGCCGTCAAATTTAACACAAAATGAACAATGCCGACTTAAGTACAAGAGGACTGACACTCTAACTTTTTATGATTTGAACCTCTCCTGTAAGTCCAGTTTTAGATTCCCATGCTTCACTTCAGGTTTACTGTATGTCTTGGACCTTCTTATTGACGATGAAACACAGACATTGCATCCGAATTTAATACAAAAGGCACAATGCCGACTTAAGTACAAGAGGACTGACACTCTAACTTTCTATGATTTGAACCTCTCCTGTGAGTCCCGTTTTAGATTCCGATGCTTCACTTCTGGTTTACTGTATACCTAGGACTTTCTTATTGACGATGAAACACAGAAATTGCATTCAAATTTAATACAAAATGCACAATGCCGACTTAAGTACAAGAGGACTGACACGCTAACTTTCTATGATTTGAACCTCTCCTCTGAGTCCAGTTTTAGATTCCGATGCTACACTTTAGGTTTACTGTATCCCTTGGACCTTCTTATTGACGATGAAACACAGAAATTGCATCCGAATTTAATACAAAAGCAAAATGCCGACTTAAGAACAAGAGGCCTCACTCTCTCACTTTCTATGATTTGAACATCTCCTGTGAGTCCAGTTTCATATTCCGATGCTTCACTTGAGGTTTACTGTATCCCTTGGACCTTCTTATTGACGATGAAACACAGAAATTGCATCCGAATTTAATACCAAAGGCACAATCCCGACTTAAGTACAAAAGGACTGACACTCTCACTTCTATGATTTGAACCTCTCCTGTTAGTCTAGTTTTAGATTACGATGCTTCACTTCAGGTTTACTGTATCCCTTGGACCTTCTTATTGACGATGAAACACAGAAATTTCATCCGAATTTAATACAAAAGGCACAATGCCGACTTAAGTACAAGAGGACTGACACTCTAACTTTCTATGATTTGAACCTCTCCTGTGAGTCCAGATTTAGATTCCGATGCTTCACTTCAGGTTTACTGTATGCCTTGGACCTTCTTATTGACGATAAAACACAGAAATTGCATTCAAACTTAATACAAAATGAACAATGCCGACTTAAGTAAAAGAGGACTGACACTCTAACTTTTTATGATTTGAACCTCTCTTGTGAGTCCAGTTAGAGATTCCGATGCTTCACTTCAGGATTACTATATCCCTTGGACCTTCTTATTGACGATGAAACTCATAAATTGCATAAGAATTTAATACAAAAGGCACAATGCCGACTTGAGTACAAGAGGACTGACACTCTAACTTTCTATGAATTGAATCACTCCTGTGAGTCCAGTTTTAGATTCCGATGCTTCACTTCAGGTTTTACTGTATACCTTGGACCTTCTTATTGACGATGAAACACAGATATTGCCGTCAAATTTAATACAAAATGAACAATGCCGACTTAAGTACAAGAGGACTGACACTCTAACTTTTTATGATTTGAACCTCTCCTGTAAGTCCAGTTTTAGATTCCCATGCTTCACTTCAGGTTTACTGTATCCCATGTACCTTCTTATTGACGATTGAACACAGAAATTGCATCCGAATTTAATACAAAAGGCACTATGCCGACTTAAGTACAAGAGGACTAACACTCCCACTTTCTATGATTTGATCCTCTCCCGTGTGTCCAGTTTTAGATTCCGATGCTTCACTTCAGGTTTACTGTATCCCTTGGACCCTCTTACTGACGATGACACACAGAAATTGCCCCCGAATTTAATACAAAGGGCACAATGCCGACTTCAGTACAAGAGTACTGACACTATAACTTTCTATGATTTGAACCTCTCCTGTGAGTCCAGTTTTAGATTCCGATGCCTCACTTCAGCTTTACTGTATTCCTTGGACCTTCTTACTGACGATGAAACACAGAAATTGCATCCGAACTTAATACAAACGGCAAAAATGCCGACTTAAGTACAAGAGGACTGACACTCTAACATTCTATGATTTGAACCTCTCCGGTGAGTCCAGTTTTAGATTCCCATGCTTCACTTCAGGTTTACTGTATCCCTTGGACCTTCTTATTGACGTCGAAGCACAGAAATTGCATCCGAATTTAATACAAAAGGCACAATGCCTACTTAAGTACAAGACGACTGACACTCTCACTTTCTATGATTTGAACCTCTCCTTTGAGTCCAGTTTTAGATTCCGATGCTTCACTACAGGTTTACTGTATACCTTGGAACTTCTTATTGACGATGAAACACAGAAATTGCATCGGAATTAAATTCAAAGGGCACAATGCCGACTTAAGTATGAGAGGACTGACACTCTAACTTTCTATGATTTGAACCTCTACTGTGAGTACAGTTTTAGATTCCGATGCTTCACTTCAGGTTTACTGTATCCCTTGGACCTTCTTATTGACGATGAAACACAGAAGTTGCATCCGAATTTTATACAAAAGGCACATTACCGACTTACGTAAAAGAGGACTGACACTCTCACTTTCAATGATTTGAACCTCTCCTGTGAGTCCAGTTTTAGACGCCGATGCCTAACTACAGGTTTACTGTATCCCTTGGACCTTCTTATTGACGATGAAACACAGAAATTGCATCCGAATTTAATACAAAAGGCACAATGCCGACTTAAGTTTAAGAGGACTGACACTCTAACTTTCTATGATTTGAACTTCTCCTGTGAGTCCAGTTTTAGATTCCGATGCCTCACTTCTGGTTTACTGTATCCCTTGGACCTTGTTATTGACGACGAAACACAGAAATTGCATCCGAATTTAATACAAAAGGCACAATGCCGACTTAAGTACAAGAGGACTGACACTCTAACTTTCTATGATTTGAACCTCTCCTGTGAGTCCCGTTTTAGATTCCGATGCTTCACTTCAGGTTTACTGTATAGCTTGGACAATCTTATTGACGATGAAACACAGAAATTGCATTCAAATTTAATACAACATGCACAATGCCGACTTAAGTACAAAAGGACTGTCACGCTAATTTTCTATGATTTGAACCTCTCCTCTGTGTCCAGTTTTAGATTCCGATGCTTCACTTCAGGTTTACTGTATCCTTTGGACCTTCTTATTGACGATGAAACACAGAAATTGCATCGGAATTTAATACAAAAGCAAAATGCCGACTTAAGAACAAGAGGACTGACGCTCTCACTTTCTATGATTGGAACCTCTCCTGTGAGTCCAGTTTTAGATTCCGATGCTTCACTTCAGGTTTACTGTATCCCTTGGACCTTCTTATTGACGATGAAACACAGAAATTGCATCCGAATGTAATACAAAAGGCACAATGCCGACTTAAGTACAAGAGGACTGGCACTCTCACTTCTATGATTTGAACCTCTCCTGTGAGTCTAGTTTTAGATTCCGATGCTTCACTTCAGGTTTACTGTATCCCTTGGACCTTCTTATTGACGATGAAACACAGAAATTTCATTCGAATTTAATACAAAAGGCACAATGCCGACTTAAGTACAAGAGGACTGACACTCTCACTTTCTATGATTTGAACCTCTCCAGTGAGTCCAGTTTTAGATTCCGATGCTTCACTTCAGGTTTACTGTATCCCTTGGACCTTCTAATTGACGATGAAACACAGATATTGCATCCGATTTTAATACAAAAGGCACAATGCCAAATTAAGTACAAGAGGACTGACACTCTTACTTTCTATGATTAGAACCTCTCCTGTGAGTCCAGTTTTAGATTCCGATGCTTCACTTCAGGTTTACTGTATCCCTTGGACCTTCTTATTGACGATGAAACACAGAAATTGCATCCGAATAAAATACAAAAGGCACAATGCCGACTTAACTACGAGAGGACTGACACTCTAACTTTCTATGATTTGAATCTCTCCTGTGAGTCCAGTTTTAGATTCCGATGCTTCACTTCAGGTTTACTGTATCCCTTGGACCCTCTTACTGATGATGACACACAGAAATTGCTTCCGAATTTAATACAAAGGGCACAATGCCGACTTAAGTACAAGAGTACTGACACTCTAACTTTCTATGATTTGAACCTCTCCTGTGAGTCCAGTTTTAGATTCCGATGCCTCACTTCAGGTTTACTGTATTCCTTGGACCTTCTTACTGGCGATGAAACACAGAAATTGCCTCCGAATTAAATACAAAAGGCAAAAATGCCGACTTAAGTACAGAAGGACTGACACTCTTACTTTCTATGATTTGAACCTCTCCAGTGAGTCCAGTTTTAGATTCCGATGCTTCACTTCAGGTTTACTGTATACCTTGGACCTTCTTATTCACGATGAAACACAGAAATTGCATCCGAATTTAATACAAAAGGCACATTGCCAACCTAAATACAAGAGGACAGACACTCTAACTTTCTGTGATTGGAACCTCTCCTGTGAGTCCAGTTTTAGATTCCGATGCTTCACTTTTGGTTTACTGTATCCCTTGGACCTTCTTATTGACGATGAAGCACAGAAATTGCATCCCAATTTAATACAAAAGGCACAATGCCTACATAAGTAAAAGACGACTGACACTCTCACTTTCTATGATTTGAACCTCTCCTGTGAGTCCAGTTTTAGATTCCGATTCTACACTTCAGGTTTACTGTATACCTTGGACCATCTTATTGACGATATGACACAGAAATTGCATCCGAATTTAATCCAAATCGACCAATGCCGACTTAAGTACAAGAGGACTGACACACTAACTTTCTATGATTTGAACCTCTCCTTTGAGTCCAGTTTTAGATTCCGATGCTTCACTACAGGTTTACTGTATACCTTGGAACTTCTTATTGATGATGAAACACAGAAATTGCATCGGAATTAAATTCAAAGGGCACAATGCCGTCTTAAGTATAAGAGGACTGACACTCTAACTTTCTATGATTTGAACCTCTACTGTGAGTCCAGTTTTAGATTCCGATGCTTCACTTCAGGTGTACTGTATCCCTTGGACCTTCTTATTGACGATGAAACACAGAAGTTGCATCCGAATTTTATACAAAAGGCACATTACCGACTTACGTAAAAGAGGACTGACACTCTCACTTTCAATGATTTGAACCTCTCCTGTGAGTCCAGTTTTAGACTCCGATGCCTCACTACAGGTTTACTGTATCCCTTGGACATTCTTATTGACGATGAAACACAGAAATTGCATCCGAATTTAATACAAAAGGCACAATGCCGACTTAAGTTTAAGAGGACTGACACTCTAACTTTCTATGATTTGAACTTCTCCTGTGAGTCCAGTTTTAGATTCCGATGCCTCACTTCTGGTTTACTGTATCCCTTGGACCTTCTTATTGACGATGAAACACAGAAATTGCATCCGAATTAAATACAAAAGGCACAATGCCGACTTAAGTACAAGAGGACTGACACTCTAACTTTCTATGATTTGAACCTCTCCTGTGAGTCCCGTTTTAGATTCCGATGCTTCACTTCAGGTTTACTGTATAACTTGGACGTTCTTATTGACGATGAAACACAGAAATTGCATTCAAATTTAATACAAAATGCACAATGCCGACTTAAGTACAAGAGGACTGACACGCCAACTTTCTATGATTTGAACTTCTCCTCTGAGTCCAGTTTTAGATTCCGATGCTTCACTTCAGGTTTACTGTATCCTTTGGACCTTCTTATTGACGATGAAACACAGAAATTGCATCCGAATTTAATACGAAAGCAAAATGCCGACTTAAGAACAAGAGGACTGACGCTCTCACTTTCTATGATTTGAACATCTCCTGTGAGTCCAGTTTCATATTCCGATGCTTCACTTGAGGTTTACTGTATCCCTTGGACCTTCGTATTGACGATGAAACACAGAAATTGCATCCGAATTTAATACAAAAGGCACAATGCCGACTTAAGTACAAGAGGACTGACACTCTAACTTTCTATGATTGGAACCTCTCCTGTGAGTCCAGTTTTAGATTCCGATGCTTCACTTCAGGTTTACTGCATCCCTTGGACCTTCTTATTGACGATGAAACACAGAAATTACATCCGAATGTAATACAAAAGGCACAATGCCGACTTAAGTACAAGAGGACTGACACTCTTACTTTCTATGATTAGAACCTCTCCTGTGGGTCCAGTTTTAGATTCCGATGCTTCACTTCAGGTTTACTGTATCCCTTGGACCTTCTTATTGACGATGAAACACAGAAATTGCATCCGAATGTAATACAAAAGGCACAATGCCGACTTAAGTACAAGAGGACTGACACTCTCACTTCTATGATTTGAACCTCTCCTGTGAGTCTAGTTTTAGATTCCGATGCTTCACTTCAGGTTTACTGTATCCCTTGGACCTTCTTATCGACGATGAAACACAGAAATTGCATCCGAATTTAATACAAAAGGCACAATGCCGACTTAAGTACAAGACGGCTGCCACTCTAAATTTCTATGATTTGAACCTCTCCTGTGAGTCCATTTTTAGATTCCGATGCTTCACTTCAGGTTTACTGTATTCCTTGGACCTTTTAATTGACGATGAAACACTGAAATTGCATCCGATTTTAATACAAAAGGCACAATGCCGACTAAGGTACAAGGGGACTGACACTCTAACATTCCATGATTTAAACCTCTCCTGTGAGTCCAGTTTTAGATTCCGATGCTTCACTTCAGGTTTACTGTATCCCTTGGCCCTTCTTATTGACGATGAGACACAGAAATTGTATCCGAATTTAATACAAAAGGCACAATGCCGACTTAAGTACAAGAGGACTGGCACACTCACTTTCTATGATTTGAACCTCTCCAGTGAGTCCAGTTTTAGATTCCGATGCTTCACTTCAGGTTTACTGTATCCCTTGGACCTTCTTATTGACGATGAAACACAGAAATTGCATACGAATTTCATACAAAAGGCACAATGCCGACTTCAGTACAAGAGGACTGACACTCTAACTTTCTATGATTTGAACCTCTCCTGTGAGTCCAGTTTTAGATTCCGATGCTTCACTTCAGGTTTACTGTATCCCTTGGACCTTCTTATTGACGATGAAACACAGAAATTTCATTCGAATTTAATACACAAGGCACAATGCCGACTTAAGTACAAGAGGACTGACACTCTCACTTTCTATGATTTGAACCTCTCCAGTGAGTCCAGTTTTAGATTCCGATGCTTCACTTCAGGTTTACTGTATCCCTTGGACCTTCTAATTGACGATGAAACACATATATTGCATCCGATTTTAATACAAAAGGCACAATGCCAACTTAAGTACAAGAGGACTGACACTCTTACTTTCTATGATTAGAACCTCTCCTGTGAGTCCAGTTTTAGATTCCGATGCTTCACTTCAGGTTTACTGTATCCCTTGGACCTTCTTATTGACGATGAAACACAGAAATTGCATCCGAATTTAATACAAAAGGCACAATGCCGACTTAACTACGAGAGGACTGACACTCTAACTTTCTATGATTTGAACCTCTCCTGTGAGTCCAGTTTTAGATTCCGATGCTTCACTTCAGGTTTGCTGTATCCCTTGGACCCTCTTACTGACGATGACACACAGAAATTGCTTCCGAATTTAATACAAAGGGCACAATGCCGACTTAAGTACAAGAGTACTGACACTCTAACGTTCTATGATTTGAACCTCTCCTGTGAGTCCAGTTTTAGATTCCGATGCCTCACTTCAGGTTTACTGTATTCCTTGGACCCTCTTACTGGCGATGAAACACAGAAATTGCATCCGAATTTAATACAAAAGGCAAAAATGCCGACTTAAGTACAAGAGGACTGACACTCTTACTTTCTATGATTTGAACCTCTCCAGTGAGTCCAGTTTTAGATTCCGATGCTTCAGTTCAGGTTTACTGTATACCTTGGACCTTCTTATTCACGATGAAACACAGAAATTGCATCCGAATTTAATACAAAAGGCACATTGCCAACCTAAATACAAGAGGACAGACACTCTAACTTTCTGTGATTGGAACCTCTCCTTTGAGTCCAGTTTTAGATTCCGATGCTTCACTTTTGGTTTACTGTATCCCTTGGACCTTCTTATTGACGATGAAGCACAGAAATTGCATCCCAATTTAATACAAAAGGCACAATGCCTACATAAGTAAAAGACGACTGACACTCTCACTTTCTATGATTTGAACCTCTCCTGTGAGTCCAGTTTTAGATTCCGATTCTACTCTTCAGGTTTACTGTATACCTTGGACCTTCTTATTGACGATATGACACAGAAATTGCATCCGAATTTAATCCAAAACGACCAATGCCGACTTAAGTACAAGAGGACTGACACACTAACTTTCTACGATTTGAACCTCTCCTTTGAGTCCAGTTTTAGATTCCGATGCTTCACTACAGGTTTACTGTATACCTTGGAACTTCTTATTGATGATGAAACACAGAAATTGCATCGGAATTAAATTCAAAGGGCACAATGCCGACTTAAGTATAAGAGGACTGACACTCTATCTTTCTATGATTTGAACCTCTACTGTGAGTCCAGTTTTAGATTCCGATGCTTCACTTTAGGTGTACTGTATCCCTTGGACCTTCTTAATGACGATGAAACACAGAAGTTGCATCCGAATTTTATACAAAAGGCACATTACCGACTTACGTAAAAGAGGACTGACACTCTCACTTTCAATGATTTGAACCTCTCCTGTGAGTCCAGTTTTAGACTCCGATGCCTCACTACAGGTTTACTGTATCCCTTGGACATTCTTATTGACGATGAAACACAGAAATTGCATCCGAATTTAATATAAAAGGCACAATGCCGACTTAAGTTTAAGAGGACTGACACTCTAAATTTCTATGATTTGAACTTCTCCTGTGAGTCCAGTTTTAGATTCCGATGCCTCACTTCTGGTTTACTGTATCCCTTGCACCTTCTTATTGACGATGAAACACAGAAATTGCATCCGAATTTAATACAAAAGGCACAATGCCGACTTAAGTACAAGAGGACTGACACTCTAACTTTCTATGATTTTAACCTCTTCTGTGAGTCCCGTTTTAGATTCCGATGCTTCACTTCAGGTTTACTGTATAACTTGGACGTTCTTATTGACGATGAAACACAGAAATTGCATTCAAATTTAATACAAACTGCACAATGCCGACTTAAGTACTAGAGGACTGACACGCTAACTTTCTATGATTTGAACCTCTCCTCTGAGTCCAGTTTTAGATTCCGATGCTTCACTTCAGGTTTACTGTATCCTTTGGACCTTCTTATTGACGATGAAACACAGAATTTGCATCCGAATTTAATACAAAAGCAAAATGTCGACTTAAGAACAAGAGGACTGACGCTCTCACTTTCTATGATTTGAACATCTCCTGTGAGTCCAGTTTCATATTCCGATGCTTCACTTGAGGTTTACTGTATCCCTTGGACCTTCGTATTGACGATGAAACACAGAAATTGCATCCGAATTTAATACAAAAGGCACAATGCCGACTTAAGTACAAGAGGACTGACACTCTAACTTTCTATGATTGGAACCTCTCCTGTGAGTCCCGTTTTAGATTCCGATGCTTCACTTCAGGTTTACTGCATCCCTTGGACCTTCTTATTGACGATGAAACACAGAAATTGCATCCGAATGTAATACAAAAGGCACAATGCCGACTTAAGTACAAGAGGACTGGCACTCTCACTTCTATGATTTGAACCTCTCCTGTGAGTCTAGTTTTAGATTCCGATGCTTCACTTCAGGTTTACTGTATTTCTTGGACCTTCTTATTGACGATGAAACACAGAAATTTCATTCGAATTTAATACAAAAGGCACAATGACGACTTCAGTACAAGAGGACTGACACTCTCACTTTCTATGATTTGAACCCCACAGTGAGTCCAGTTTTAGATTCCGATGCTTCACTTCAGGTTTACTGTATCCTTTGGACCTTCTTATTGACGATGAAACACAGAAATTGCATCCGATTTTAATACAAAAGGGACAATGCCAACTTAAGTACAAGAGGACTGACACTCTTACTTTCTATGATTAGAACCTCTCCTGTGGGTCCAGTTTTAGATTCCGATGCTTCACTTCAGGTTTACTGTATCCCTTGGAATTTCTTATTGACGATGAAACACAGAAATTGAATCCGAATGTAATACAAAAGGCACAATGCCGACTTTAGTACAAGAGGACTGACACTCTTACTTCTATGATTTGAACCTCTCCTGTGAGTCTAGTTTTAGATTCCGATGCTTCACTTCAGGTTTACTGTATCCCTTGGACCTTCTTATCGACGATGAAACACAGAAATTGCATCCGAATTTAATACAAAAGGCACAATGCTGACTTAAGTACAAGACGGCTGCCACTCTAAATTTCTATGATTTGAACCTCTCCTGTGAGTCCAGTTTTAGATTCCGATGCTTCACTTCAGGTTTACTGTATTCCTTGGCCCTTCTAATTGACGATGAAACACTGAAATTGCATCCGATTTTAATACAAAAGGCACAATGCCGACTAAGGTACAAGGGGACTGACACTCTAACATTCTATGATTTAAACCTCTCCTGTGAGTCCAGTTTTAGATTCCGATGCTTCACTTCAGGTTTACTGTATCCCTTGGACCTTCTTATTGACGATGAGACACAGAAATTGTATCCGAATTTAATACAATAGGCACAATGCCGACTTAAGTACAAGAGGACTGGCACACTCACTTTCTATGATTTGAACCTCTCCAGTGAGTCCAGTTTTAGATTCCGATGCTTCACTTCAGGTTTACTGTATCCCTTGGACCTTCTTATTGACGATGAAACACAGAAATTGCATACGAATTTAATACAAAAGGCACAATGCCGACTTCAGTACAAGAGGACTGACACTCTCACTTTCTATGATTTGAACCTCTCCTGTGAGTCCAGTTTTCTATTCCGATGCTTCACTTCTGGTTTACTGTATCCCTTCTATCTTCTTATTGAAGATGAAACAATGAAATTGCATCCGAATTTAATACAAAAGGCACAAAGCCGACTCAAGTACAGGAGGACTGACACTCTGACTTCCTATGATTTGCACCTTACCTGTGAGTCCAGTTTTAGATTCCGATGCTTCACTACAGGTTTACTGTATCCCTTAGCCCTTCTAATTGACGATCACACACTGAAATTGCATCGGAACTAAATTCAAAAGGCACAATGCCGACTTAAGTACAAGAGGACTGACACGCTCACATTCTATGATTTGAACCTCTCCTGTGAGTCCAGTTTTAGATTCCGATGCCTCACTTCTGGTTTACTGTATCCCTTGCACCTTCTTATTGACGATGAAACACAGAAATTGCATCCGAATTTAATACAAAAGGCACAATGCCGACTTAAGTACAAGAGGACTGACACTCTAACTTTCTATGATTTTAACCTCTTCTGTGAGTCCCGTTTTAGATTCCGATGCTTCACTTCAGGTTTACTGTATAACTTGGACGTTCTTATTGACGATGAAACACAGAAATTGCATTCAAATTTAATACAAACTGCACAATGCCGACTTAAGTACTAGAGGACTGACACGCTAACTTTCTATGATTTGAACCTCTCCTCTGAGTCCAGTTTTAGATTCCGATGCTTCACTTCAGGTTTACTGTATCCTTTGGACCTTCTTATTGACGATGAAACACAGAATTTGCATCCGAATTTAATACAAAAGCAAAATGTCGACTTAAGAACAAGAGGACTGACGCTCTCACTTTCTATGATTTGAACATCTCCTGTGAGTCCAGTTTCATATTCCGATGCTTCACTTGAGGTTTACTGTATCCCTTGGACCTTCGTATTGACGATGAAACACAGAAATTGCATCCGAATTTAATACAAAAGGCACAATGCCGACTTAAGTACAAGAGGACTGACACTCTAACTTTCTATGATTGGAACCTCTCCTGTGAGTCCCGTTTTAGATTCCGATGCTTCACTTCAGGTTTACTGCATCCCTTGGACCTTCTTATTGACGATGAAACACAGAAATTGCATCCGAATGTAATACAAAAGGCACAATGCCGACTTAAGTACAAGAGGACTGGCACTCTCACTTCTATGATTTGAACCTCTCCTGTGAGTCTAGTTTTAGATTCCGATGCTTCACTTCAGGTTTACTGTATTTCTTGGACCTTCTTATTGACGATGAAACACAGAAATTTCATTCGAATTTAATACAAAAGGCACAATGACGACTTCAGTACAAGAGGACTGACACTCTCACTTTCTATGATTTGAACCCCACAGTGAGTCCAGTTTTAGATTCCGATGCTTCACTTCAGGTTTACTGTATCCTTTGGACCTTCTTATTGACGATGAAACACAGAAATTGCATCCGATTTTAATACAAAAGGGACAATGCCAACTTAAGTACAAGAGGACTGACACTCTTACTTTCTATGATTAGAACCTCTCCTGTGGGTCCAGTTTTAGATTCCGATGCTTCACTTCAGGTTTACTGTATCCCTTGGAATTTCTTATTGACGATGAAACACAGAAATTGAATCCGAATGTAATACAAAAGGCACAATGCCGACTTTAGTACAAGAGGACTGACACTCTTACTTCTATGATTTGAACCTCTCCTGTGAGTCTAGTTTTAGATTCCGATGCTTCACTTCAGGTTTACTGTATCCCTTGGACCTTCTTATCGACGATGAAACACAGAAATTGCATCCGAATTTAATACAAAAGGCACAATGCTGACTTAAGTACAAGACGGCTGCCACTCTAAATTTCTATGATTTGAACCTCTCCTGTGAGTCCAGTTTTAGATTCCGATGCTTCACTTCAGGTTTACTGTATTCCTTGGCCCTTCTAATTGACGATGAAACACTGAAATTGCATCCGATTTTAATACAAAAGGCACAATGCCGACTAAGGTACAAGGGGACTGACACTCTAACATTCTATGATTTAAACCTCTCCTGTGAGTCCAGTTTTAGATTCCGATGCTTCACTTCAGGTTTACTGTATCCCTTGGACCTTCTTATTGACGATGAGACACAGAAATTGTATCCGAATTTAATACAATAGGCACAATGCCGACTTAAGTACAAGAGGACTGGCACACTCACTTTCTATGATTTGAACCTCTCCAGTGAGTCCAGTTTTAGATTCCGATGCTTCACTTCAGGTTTACTGTATCCCTTGGACCTTCTTATTGACGATGAAACACAGAAATTGCATACGAATTTAATACAAAAGGCACAATGCCGACTTCAGTACAAGAGGACTGACACTCTCACTTTCTATGATTTGAACCTCTCCTGTGAGTCCAGTTTTCTATTCCGATGCTTCACTTCTGGTTTACTGTATCCCTTCTATCTTCTTATTGAAGATGAAACAATGAAATTGCATCCGAATTTAATACAAAAGGCACAAAGCCGACTCAAGTACAGGAGGACTGACACTCTGACTTCCTATGATTTGCACCTTACCTGTGAGTCCAGTTTTAGATTCCGATGCTTCACTACAGGTTTACTGTATCCCTTAGCCCTTCTAATTGACGATCACACACTGAAATTGCATCGGAACTAAATTCAAAAGGCACAATGCCGACTTAAGTACAAGAGGACTGACACGCTCACATTCTATGATTTGAACCTCTCCTGTGAGTCCAAATTTAGATTCCGATGCTACACTTCAGGATTACTGTATCCCTTTTACCTTCTTATTGACGATGAAATACAGAAATTGCATCCGAATTTAATACAAAATGCACAATTCCGACTTAAGTACAAGAGGACTGACACTCTCACTTTCTATGATTTCAACCTCTCCTGTGAGTCCAGTATTAGATTCCGATGCTTCACTTCAGGTTTACTGTATTCCTTGGACCTACCAATTGAAGATGAAACACAGAAATTGCATCCGAATTTAATACAAAAGGCACAATGCCGACTTAAGTACAAGAGGACTGACACTCTAACTTTCTATGATTTGAACCTCTCCTGTTAGTCCAGTTTTTGATTCCGATGCTACACTTCAGGTTTACAGTTTTCCTTGGACCCTCTTATTGACGATTAAACATAGAAATTGCATCAGAATTTAATACAAAAGGCACAATACCGACTTATGTACAAGAGGACTGACACTCTAACTTTCTATGATTGGAACCTCTCCTGTGAGTCCAGTTTTAGATTCCGATGCTTCACTTCAGGTTTACTGTATCCCTTGGACCTTCTTATTGACGATGAAACACAGAAATTGCATCCGAATGTAATACAAAAGGCACAATGCCGACTTAAGTACAAGAGGACTGACACTCTCACTTCTATGATTTGAACCTCTCCTGTGAGTCTAGTTTTAGATTCCGATGCTTCACTACAGGTTTACTGTATCCCTTGGACCTTCTTATTGACGATGAAACACAAAAATTTCATCCGAATGTAATACAAAAGGCACAATGCCGACTTCAGTACAAGAGGACTGACACTCTCACTTTCTATGATTTGAACCTCTCCTGTGAGTCCAGTTTTAGATTCCGATGCTTCACTACAGGTTTACTGTATCCCTTGTATTTTCTTATTGAAGATGAAACAATGAAATTGCATCCGAATTTAATACAAAAGGCACAAGGCCGACTTACGTACAAGAGGACTGACACTCTAACTTTCTGTGATTTGAACCTCTATTGTGAGTCCAGCTTTCGATTCCGATGCTTCACTCAGGTTTTCTGTATCCCTTGGACCTTCTTATTGACGATGAAACACAGAAATTGCATCCGAATTTAATACAAAGGGCACAAAGCCGACTCAAGTACAAGAGGACTGACACTCTAACTTTCTATGATTTGAACCACTCCTATGAGGCCAGTTTTAGATTCCGATGCTTCTCTACAGGTTTACTGTATACCTTGGAACTTCTTACTGACGATGAAACACAGAAATTGCATCGGAATAAAATTCAATGGCACAATGCCGACTTAAGCACAATAGGACTGACACTCTAACTTTCTATGATTTGAACCTCTCCTGTGAGTCGAGTTTTAGATTCCGATGCTTCACTACAGGTGTACTGTATCCCTTGGACCTTCTTATTGACGATGAAACACAGAAATTGCATCCGAATTTAATACAAAAGGCACAATGCCGACTTAAGTACAAGAGGACTGACATTCTAACTTTCTATGATTTGAACCTATCCTGTGAGTCCAGTTCCAGATTCCGATGCTTCACTTCAGGTTTACTCTATCCCTTGGACCTTCTTATTGACGATGAAACACAGAAATTGCATCCGAATTTAATACAAAAGTCACAATGCCGACTTAAGTACAAGTGGACTGACACTCTAACTTTCTTCGATTTGAGCCTCTCCTGTGAGTCCTGTTTTAGATTCCGATGCTTCACTTCAGGTGTACTCTATACCTTGGAACTTCTTATTGACGATGAAACACAGAAATTGCATCGGAACTAAATTCAAAAGGCACAATGCCGACTTAAGTACAAGAGGACTGACACTCTAACTTTCTATGATTTGAACCTCTCCTGTGAGTCCAGTTTTAGATTCCGATGCTTTACTTCAGGTTTACTGTATCCCTTGGACCTTCTTATTGACGATGAAACACAGAAATTGCATCCGAATGTAATACAAAAGGCACAATGCCGACATAAGTACAAGAGGACTGACACGCTCACTTTCTATGATTTGAACCTCTCCTGTGAGTCCAGATTTAGATTCCGATGCTACACTTCAGGATTACAGTATCCCTTGTACCTTCTTATTGACGATGAAACACAGAAATTGCATCCGAATTTAATACAAAATGCACAATGCCGACTTAAGTACAAGAGGACTGACACTCTCACGTTCTATGATTTGAACCTCTCCTGTGAGTCCAGTATTACATTCCGATGCTTCACTTCACGTTTACTGTATTCCTTGGACCTACCTATTGACGATGAAACACAGAAATTGCATCCGAATTTAATACAAAATTCACAATGCCGACTTAAGTACAAGAGGACTGACACTCTCACTTTCTATGATTTAAACCTCTCCTGTGAGTCCAGTTTAGATTCCGATGCTTCACTTCAGGTTTACTGTATTCCTTGGACATTCTTATTGACGATGAAACACAGAAATTGCATCCGAATTTAATACAAAACGCACAATGCCGACTTAAGTACAAGAGGACTGACACTATCACTTTCTATGGTTTGAACCTCTCCTGTGAGTCCAGTTTTTGATTCCGATGCTACACTTCAGGTTTACTGTTTTCCTTGGACCCTCTTATTGACGATTAAACACAGAAATTGCATCAGAATTTAATACAAAAGGCACAATACCGACTTAAGTACAAGAGAACTGACACTCTAACTTTCTATGATTGGAACCTCTCCTGTGAGTCTAGTTTTAGATTCCGATGCTTCACTTCAGGTTTACTGTATCCCTTGGACCTTCTTATTGACGATGAAACACAGAAATTTCATCCGAATTTAATACAAAAATCACAATGCCGACTTAAGTACAAGAGGACTGACACTCTCACATTCTATGATTTGAACCTCTCCAGTGAGTCCAGTTTTAGATTCCGATGCTTCACTTCAGGTTTACTGTATCCCTTGGACCTTCTTATTGACGATGAAACACAGAAATTGCATCCGATTTTAATACAAAAGGCACAATGCCAACATAAGTACAAGAGGACTGACACTCTTACTTTCTATGATTTGAACCTCTCCTGTGAGTCCAGTTTTAGATTCCGAGTCTTCACTTCAGGTTTACTGTATCCCTTGGACCTTCTTATTGACGATGAAACACAGAAATTGCATCCGAATAAAATACAAAAGGCACAATGCCGTCTTAACTACGAGAGGACTGACACTCTAACTTTCTATGATTTGAACCTCTCCTGTGAGTCCAGTTTTAGATTCCGATGCCTCACTTCAGGTTTACTGTATACCTTGGATCTTCTTATTGACGATGAAACACAGCAATTGCATCGGAAGTAAATTCAAAAGGCACAATGCCGACTTAAGTACAAGAGGACTGACACTTTATATTTCTATGATTAGAACCTCTCCTGTGAGTCCAGATTTAGATTCCGATGCTACACTTCAGGATTACTGTATCCCTTGTACCTTCTTATTGACGATGAAACACAGAAATTGCATCCGAATTTAATACAAAATGCACAATGCCGACTTAAGTACAAGAGGACTGACACTCTCACGTTCTATGATTTGAACCTCTCCTGTGAGTCCAGTATTAGATTCCGATGCTTCACTTCACGTTTACTGTATTCGTTGGACCTACCTATTGACGATGAAATACAGACATTGCATCCAAATTTAATACAAAATTCACAATGCCGACTTAAGTACAAGAGGACTGACACTCTCACTTTCTATGATTTAAACCTCTCCTGTGAGTCCAGTTTAGATTCCGATGCTTCACTTCAGGTTTACTGTATTCCTAGGACATTCTTATTGACGATGAAACACAGAAATTGCATCCGAATTTAATACAAGAGGCACAATGCCGACTTAAGTACAAGAGGACTGACACTATCACTTTCTATGGTTTGAATCTCTCCTGTGAGTCCAGTTTTTGATTCCGATGCTACACTTCAGGTTTACTGTTTTCCTTGGACCCTCTTATTGACGATTAAACACAGAAATTGCATCAGAATTTAATACAAAAGGCACAATACCGACTTAAGTACAAGAGGACTGACACTCAAATTTTCTATGATTGGAACCTCTCCTGTGAGTCTAGTTTTAGATTCCGATGCTTCACTTCAGGTTTACTGTATCCCTTGGACCTTCTTATTGACGATGAAACACAGAAATTGCATCCGAATAAAATACAAAAGGCACAATGCCGACTTAACTACGAGAGGACTGACACTCTAACTTTCTATGATTTGAACCTCTCCTGTGAGTCCAGTTTTAGATTCCGATGCCTCACTTCAGGTTTACTGTATACCTTGGATCTTCGTATTGACGATGAAACACAGAAATTGCATCGGAAGTAAATTCAAAAGGCACAATGCCGACTTAAGTACAAGAGGACTGACACTTTATATTTCTATGATTAGAACCTCTCCTGTGAGTCCAGTTTTAGATTCCGATGCTTCACTTCAGGTTTACTGTATCCCTTGGACCTTCTTATTGACGATGAGACACAGAAATTGTATCCGAATTTAATACAAAAGGCACAATGCCGACTTAAGTACAAGAGGACTGGCACACTCACTTTCTATGATTTGAACCTCTCCAGTGAGTCCAGTTTTAGATTCCGATGCTTCACTTCAGGTTTACTGTATCCCTTGGACCTTCTTATTGACGATGAAACACAGAAATTGCATCCGAATTTAATACAAAAGACACAATGCCGACTTCAATACAAGAGGACTGACACTCTCACTTTCTATGATTTGAACCTCTCCTGTGAGTCCAGTTTTAGATTCCAATGCTTCACTTCAGGTTTACTGTATCCCTTGGACCTTCTTATTGACGATGAAACACAGAAATTGCATCCGAATTTAATACAAAAGACACAATGCCGACTTCAGTACAAGAGGACTGACACTCTCACTTTCTATGATTTGAACCTCTCCTGTAAGTCCAGTTTTAGATTCCGATGCTTCACTTCAGGTTTACTGTATCCCTTGTATCTTCTTATTGAAGATGAAACGATGAAATTGCATCCAAATTTAATACAAGAGGCACAAAGCCGACTCAAGTACAAGAGGACTGACACTCTAACTTTCTATGATTTGAACCTCTCCTGTGAGTCCAGTTTTAGATTCCGAAGCTTCACTTCAGGTTTACTGTATCCCTTGGACCTTCTTATTGACGATGAAACACAGAAATTGCATCCGAATTTAATACACAAGGCACAATGCCGACTTAAGTACAAGAGGACTGACACTCTAACTTTCTATGATTTGAACCTCTATTGTGAGTCCAGCTTTAGATTCCGATGCTTCACTTCAGGTTTACTGTATCCCTTGGACCTTCTTATTGACGATGAAACACAGAAATTGCATCCGAATTTAATACATAAGGCACAATACCGACTTAAGTACAAGAGGACTGACACTCTGACTTCCTATGTTTTGAACCTCACCTGCGAGTCCAGTTTTAGATTCCGATGCTTCACTACAGGTTTACTGTATCCCTTGGACCTTCTAATTGACGATCGCACACAGAAATTGCATCCGCATTTAATACAAAAGGCACAATGCCGACTTAAGTATAAGAGGACTGACACTCTAACTTTCTATGATTTGAACCTCTCCTGTGAGTCCAGTTTTAGATTCCGATGCTTCACTTCAGGTTTACTGTATCCCTTGGACCTTCTTATTGACGATGAAACACAGAAATTGCATCCGAATATAATACAAAAGGCACAATGCCGACTTAAGTACAAGAGGACTGACACGCTCACTTTCTATGATTTGAACCTCTCCTGTGAGTCCAGATTTAGATTCCGAAGATACACTTCAGGATTACTGTATCACTTGTACCTTCTTATTGACGATGAAATACAGAAATTGCATCCGAATTCAATACAAAATGCACAATGCCGACTTAAGTACAAGAGGACTGACACTCTCACTTTTTATGATTTGAACCTCTCCTGTGAGTCCAGTATTAGATTCCGATGCTTCACTTCAGGTTTACTGTATTCCTTGGACCTACCTATTGACGATGAAACACAGAAATTGCATGCGAATTTAATACAAAAGGCACAATGCCGACTTAAGTACAAGAGGACTGACACTCTCACTTTCTATGATTTGAACCTCTCCCGTGAGTCCAGTATAGATTCCGATGCTTCACTTCAAGTTTACTGTATTCCTTGGACCTTCTTATTGACGATGAAACACAGAAATTGCATCCGAAGTTAATACAAAAGGCACAATGCCGACTTAAGTACAAGAGGACTGACACTCTAACTTTCTTTGATTTGAACCTCTCCTGTGAGTCCAGTTTTTGATTCCGATGCTACACTTCAGGTTTACTGTATACCTTGGACCTTCTTATTGACGATTAAACACAGAAATTGCATCCGAATTTACTACAAAAGGCACAATGCCGACTTAAATTCAAGAGGACTGACACTCTCATTTTCTATGATTTGAACCTCTCCTGTGAGTCCAGTTTTAGATTCCGATGCTTCACTTCAGGTTTACTGTTTCCCTTGGACCTTCTTATTGACGATGAAACGCAGAAATTGCATCCGAATTTAATACAAAAGGCACAATGCCGACTTAAGTACAAGAGGACTGAAACTCTCACCTTCTATGATTTGAACCTCTCCTGTGAGTCCAGTTTTAGATTCCGTTGCTTCACTTCAGTTTTACTGTATCCCTTGGACCTTCTTATTGACGATGAAACACAGACATTGCATCCGAATTAAATACAAAAGGCACAATGCCGACTTAAGTATAAGAGTACTGACTCTCGTACTTTCTATGATTTGAACCTCTCCTGTGAGTCCAGTTTTAGATTCCGATGCTTCTCTTCAGGTTTACTGTATACCTTGGAAAATCTTATTGACGATGAAACACAGAAATTCCATCGGAATTAAATTCAAAAGGCACAATGCCGACTTAAGAATAAGAGGACTTACTCTCTAACTTTCTATGATTTGAACCTCTCCTGTGAGTCCAGTTTTAGTCTCCGATGTTTCATTTCAGGTTTACTGTATCCCTTGCACCTTCTTATTGACGATGAAACACAGAAATTGCATGCGAATTTAATACAAAAGGGACAATGCCGACATAAGTACAAGAGGACTGACACCCTCACTTTCTATGATTTGAACCTCTCCTGTGAATCCAGTTTTAGATTCCGATGCTTCACTTCAGGTTTACCGTATTCCTTGGACCTCCTTATTGACGATGAAACACAAAAATTGCATCCGAATTTAATGCAAAAGGCACAATGCCGACTTAAGTACAAGAGGACTGACACTCTCACTTTCTATGACTTGAACCTCTCCTGTGAGGCCAGTTTTAGATTCCGATGCTTCACTTCAGGTTTACTGTATTCCTTGGACCTTCTTATTGACGATTAAACACAGAAATTGCATCCGAATATAATACAAAAGGCACAATGCCGACTTAAGTACAAGAGGACTAACACTATCACTGTCTATGATTTGATCCTCTCCGGTGACTCCTGTTTTAGATTCCGATACTTCACTTCAGGTTTACTGTATACCTTGGACCTTCTTATTCACGATGAAACACAGATATTGCATCCGAATTTAGTACAAAGGGCACAACGCCGACCTAAATACAAGAGGACAGACACTCTAACTTCCTATGACTGGAACCTCTCCTGTGAGTCCAGTTTTAGATTCCGATGCTTCACTTCAGGTTTACTGTATCCCTTGGACCATCTCATTGACGATGAAACACAGAAACTGCATGCGAATTTAATACAAAAGGCACAATGCCGACTTAAGTACAAGAGGAGTGACGCTCTCACTTTCTATGATTTGAACCTCTCTTGTGAGTCCAGTTTTAGATTTTTCATGCTTCACTTCAGTTTTACTGTATCCCTTGGATCTTCTTATTGACGATGAAACACAGAAATTGCCTCCGAATTTAATACTAAAGGCACAATGCCGACTTAAGTACAAGAGGACTGTCACTCTAACTTTCTCTCCTGTGAGTCCAGTTTTAGATTCCGATGCTTCACTTTAGGTTTACTGTATACCTTGGACCTTCTAATTGACGATGAAACACAGAAATTGCCTTCAAATTTAAAACAAAGTGCACAATGCCAACTTAAGTACAAGAGGAATGACACTCTAACTTTCTATGATTTAAACGTCTCCTGTGAGTCCAGTTTTAGATTCCGATGCTTCACTTCAGGTTTACTGTATCCCTTGGACATCCTTATTGACGCAGAAACACAGAAATTGCATCCGAATTTAATACAAAAGCACAATGCCAACTTAAGAACAAGAGGACTGACACTCTCACTTTCTATGATTTGAACCTCACTTGTGAGTCCAGTTTTAGATTCCGATGCTTCACTTTAGGTTTACTGTATCCCTTGGACCATCTTATTGACGATGAAACACATAAATTGCATCCGAGTTTAATACAAAAGGCACAATGCCGACTTAAGTACAAGAGGACTGACACTCTCACTTTCTATGATTTGAACATCTCCTGTGAGTCCAGTTCTAAATTCCGATGCTTCACTTCAGGTTTACTGTATACCTTGGACCTTCTTATTGACGATGAAACACAGATATTGCATCCGAATTCAATACAAAAGGCACAATGCCGACTTAAGTACAAGAGGACTGACACTCTAACTTTCTATGATTTGAACCTCACCTGTGAGTCCAGTTTTAGATTCCTATGCTTCACTTCAGGATTACTGTATCCCTTGGACCTTCTTATTGACGATGAAACACAGAAATTGCATCCGAATTTAATACAAAAGGCACAGTGCCGACTTAAGTACAAGAGGACTGACACTCTAACTTTCTATGATTTCAACCGCCTCTGTGTGTCCAGTATTAGATTCCGATGCCTCACTACAGGTTTACTGTATACCTTGGACCTTCTTATTGAAGATGAAAGACAGAAATTGCATCCGAATTTAATACAATGGGCACAAAGCCGACTTACGTACAAGAGGACTGACACACTACCTTTCTATGATTTGAACCTCTCCTGTGAGTCCAGTTTTAGATTCCGATGCTTCACTTCAGGTTTACCGTATCCCTTGGACCTCCTTATTGACGAAGAAACACAGAAATTGCATCCGAATTCAATACAAAAGCACAATGCCGACTTAAGAACAAGAGCACTGACACTCTCACTTTCTATGATTTGAACCTCTCTCTTGTGAGACCAGTTTTAAATTTTTTCATGCTTCACTTCAGTTTTACTGTATCCCTTGGAGGTTCTCATTGACGATGAAACACAGGAATTGCATCCGAATTTAATACAAAAGCCGCAATGCCGACTTAAGTACGAGAGGACTGTCACTCTAACTTTCTCTCCTGTGAGTCCAGTTTTAGATTCCGATGCTTCACTACAGGTTTACTGTATACCTTGGACCATCTTATTGACGATAAAACACAGAAATTGCATTCAAATTTAAAACAAAATGCACAATCCCGACTTACGTACAAGAGGACTGACACTCTAACTTTCTATGATTTGAACGTCTCCTGTGAGTCCAGTTTTAGATTCCGATGCTTCACTTCAGGTTTACTGTATCCCTTGGACCTCCTTATTGACGAAGAAACACAGAAATTGCATCCGAATTCAATACAAAAGCACAATGCCGACTTAAGAACAAGAGCACTGACACTCTCACTTTCTATGATTTGAAACCTCTCCTGTGAGTCCAGTTTTACATTCCGTTGCTTCACTTCAGGTTTACTGTATCCCTTGGACCATCTTATTGACAATGAAACACAGATATTGCATCCGATTTTAATACAAAAGGCACAATGCCGACTTAAGTACAAGAGGACTGTCACTCTAACTTTCTATGATTTCAACCTCTCCTGTGAGTCCAGTTTTAGATTCCGATGCTGCATTTCAGGTTTACTGTATCCCTTGGACCTTCCTATTGACGATGAAACACAGCAACTGCATCCGAATGTAATACAAAAGGCACAATGCCGACTTAAGTACAAGAGGACTGACACTCTCACTTTCTATGATTTGAACCTCTCTTGTGAGTCCAGTTTTAGATTTTTCATGCTTTACTTCAGTTTTACTGTATCCCTTGGAGCTTCTTATTGACGATGAAACACAGAAATTGCATCCGAATTTAATACAAAAGGCACAATGCCAACTTAAGTACAAGAGGACTGTCACTCTAACTTTCTCTCCTGTGAGTCCAGTTTTAGATTCCGATGCTTCACTTCAGGTTTACTGTATCCCTTGGACCATCTTGTTGACGATGAAACACAGAAATTGCAACCGAATTTAATACAAAAGGCACAATGCCGACTTAAGTACAAGAGGACTGACACTCTCACTTTCTACAATTTGAACCTCTCCTGTGAGTCCAGTTTTAGATTCCGGTGCTTCACTTCAGGTTTGCTGTATCCCTTGGACCTTCTTATTGACGATGAAACACAGAAATTGCATCCGAATTTAATAAAAAAGGCACAATGCCGACTTAAGTACAAGAGGACTGACACTCTAACTTTCTATGATTTGAACCTCTCGTGTGAGTCCAGTTTTAGATTCCGATGCTTCACTTCAGGTTTACAGTATCCCTTGGACCTTCTTATTGACGACGAAACACAGAAATTGCATCCGAATTTAATACAAAAGGCACAATGCCGACTTAAGAACAAGAGGACTGACTCTCTAACTTTCTATGATTTGAACCTCTCCTGTGAGTCCAGTTTTAGATTCCGATGCTTCACTTCAGGTTTACTGTATTCCTTGGACCTTCTTATTGACGATGAAACACAGAAATTGCATCCGAATTTAATACAAAATTCACAATGCCGACTTAAGTACAAGAGGACTGACACTCTAACTTTCTATGATTTGAACCTCTCCTGTGAGTCCAGTTTTTGATTCCGATGCTACACTTCAGGTTTACTGTATCCCTTGGACCTTCTTATTGACGATTAAACACAGAAATTGCATCCGAATTTAATACAAAAGGCACAATGCCGACTTAAATTCAAGAGGACTGACACTCTCATTTTCTGTGATTTGAACCTCTCCTGTGAGTCCAGTTTTAGATTCCGATGCTTCACTTCAGGTTTACTGTATCCCTTGGACCTTCTTATTGACGATGAAACACAGAAATTGCATCCGAATTTAATACAAAAGGCACAATGCCGACTTAAGTACAAGAGGACTGAAACTCTCACCTTCTATGATTTGAACCTCTCCTGTGAGTCCAGTTTTAGATTCCGTTGCTTCACTTCAGGTTTACTGTATCCCTTGGACCTTCTTAATGACGATGAAACTCAGAAATTCCATCGGAATTAAATTCAAAAGGCACAATGCCGACTTAAGAACAAGAGGACTTACTCTCTGACTTTCTATGACTTGAACCTCTCCTGTGAGTCCAGTTTTAGACACCGATGTTTCATTTCAGGTTTACTGTATCCCTTGCACCTTCTTATTGACGATGAAACACAGAAATTGCATCCGAATGTAATACAAAAGGGAAAATGCCGACATAAGTACAAGAGGACTGACACCCTCACTTTCCATGATTTGAACCTTTCCTGTGAGTCCAGTTTTAGATTCCGATGCTTCACTTCAGGTTTACTGTATTCCTTGGACCTTCTTATTGACGATGAAACACAAAAATTGCGTCCGAATTTAATGCAAAAGGCACAATGCCGACTTAAGTACAAGAGGACTGACACTCTAACTTTCTATGAATTGAATCTCTCCTGTGAGTCCAGTTTTAGATTCCGATGCTTCACTTCAGGTTTACTGTATACCTAGGACCTTCTTATTGACGATGAAACACAGATATTGCATTCTAATATAATACAAAATGAACAATGCAGACTTATGTACAAGAGGACTGACACTCTAACTTTCTATGACTTGAACCTCTCCTGTGAGTCCAGTTTTAGATTCCGATGCTTCACTTCAGGTTTACTGTATTCCCTGGACCTTCTTATTGACGATTACACACAGAAATTGCATCCGAATTTAATACAAAAGGCACAATGCCGACTTAAGTACAAGAGGACTAACATTATCACTGTCTATGATTTGATCCTCTCCGGTGACTCCAGTTTTAGATTCCGATACTTCACTTCAGGTTTACTGTATACCTTGGACCTTCTTATTCACGATGAAACACAGAAATTGCATCCGAATTTAATACAAAGGGCACAACGCCGACCTAAATACAAGAGGACAGACACTCTAACTTTCTATGATTGGAACCTCTCCTGTGAGTCCAGTTTTAGATTCCGATGCTTCACTTCAGGTTTACTGTATCCCTTGGACCTCCTTATTGACGAAGAAACACAGAAATTGCCTCTGAATTTAATACTAAAGGCACAATGCCGACTTAAGTACAAGAGGACTGTCACTCTAACTATCTCTCCTGTGACTCCAGTTTTAGATTCCGATGCTTCACTTTAGGTTTACTGTATACCTTGGACCTTCTAATTGACGATGAAACACAGAAATTGCCTTCAAATTTAAAACAAAATGCACAATGCCAACTTAAGTACAAGAGGACTGACACTCTAACTTTCTATGATTTAAACGTCTCCTGTGAGTCCAGTTTTAGATTCCGATGCTTCACTTCAGGTTTACTGTATCCCTTGGACATCCTTATTGACGAAGAAACACAGATATTGCATCCGAATTTAATACAAAAGCACAATGCCGACTTAAGAACAAGAGGACTGACACTCTCACTTTCTATGATTTGAACCTCTCTTGTGAGTCCAGTTTTAGATTCCGATGCTTCACTTTAGGTTTACTGTATCCCGTGGACCATCTTGTTGACAATGAAACACAGAAATTGCATCCGAGTTTAATACAAAAGGCACTATGCCGACTTAAGTACAAGAGGACAGACACTCTCACTTTCTATGATTTGAACCTCTCCTGTGAGTCCAGTTTTAAATTCCGATGCTTCACTTCAGGTTTACTGTATACCTTGGACCTTCTTATTGACGATGAAACACAGAAATTGCATCCGAATTCAATACAAAAGGCACAATGCCGACTTAAGTACAAGAGGACTGACACTCTAACTTTCTATGATTTGAACCTCTCCTGTGAGTCCAGTTTTAGATTCCTATGCTTCACTTCAGGATTACTGTATCCCTTGGAACTTCTTATTGACGATGAAACACAGAAATTGCATCCGAATTTAATACAAAAGGCACAGTGCCGACTTAAGTACAAGAGGACTGACACTCTAACTTTCTATGATTTCAACCGCCTCTGTGTGTCCAGTATTAGATTCCGATGCCTCACTACAGGTTTACTGTATCCCTAGGACCTTCTTATTGAAGATGAAACACAGAAATTGCATCCGAATTTAATACAATAGGCACAATGCCGACTTAAGTACAAGAGGACTGACACACTACCTTTCTATGATTTGAACCTCTCCTGTGAGTCCAGTTTTAGATTCCGATGCTTCACTTCAGGTTCACTGTATCCCTTGGACCTTCTTATTTACGATGAAACACAGAAATTGCATTCAAATTTAAAACAAATGCACAATGCCGACTTAAGTACAAGAGGACTGACACTCTCACTTTCTATGATATGAACCTCTCCTGTGAGTCTAGTTTTAGTTTCCGATGCATCACTTCAGGTTTACTGTATCCCTTGGACCTTCGTATTGACGATGAAACACAGAAATTGCATCCGAATTCAATACAAAAGGCACAATGCCGACTTAAGTACAAGAGGACTGACACTCTCACTTTCTATGATTTGAACCTCTCTCTTGTGAGACCAGTTTTAGATTTTTCATGCTTCACTTCAGTTTTACTGTATCCGTTGGATGTTCTTATTGATGATGAAACACAGGAATTGCATCCGAATTTAATACAAAACCCGCAATGCCGACTTAAGTACGAGAGGACTGTCACTCTAACTTTCTCTCCTGTGAGTCCAGTTTTAGATTCCGATGCTTCACTTCAGGTTTACTGTATACCTTGGACCATCTTATTGACGATAAAACACAGAAATTGCATTCAAATTTAAAACAAAATGCACAATGCCGACTTAAGTACAAGAGGACTGACACTCTAACTTTCTATGATTTGAACGTCTCCTGTGAGTCCAGTTTTAGATTCCGATGCTTCACTTCAGGTTTACTGTATCCCTTGGACCTCCTTATTGACGAAGAAACACAGAAATTGCATCCGAATTCAATACAAAAGCACAATGCCGACTTAAGAACAAGAGCACTGACACTCTCACTTTCAATGATTTGAACCTCTCCTGTGAGTCCAGTTTTAGATTCCGATGCTTCACCTCAGGTTTACTGTATCCCTTGGACCATCTTATTGACAATGAAACACAGATATTGCATCCGATTTTAATAGAAAAGCCACAATGCGGACTTAAGTACAAGAGGACTGTCACTCTAACTTTCAATGATTTCAACCTCTCCTGTGAGTCCAGTTTTAGATTCCGATGCTTCATTTCAGGTTTACTGTATCCCTTGGACATTCCTATTGACGATGAAACACAGAAATTGCATCCGAATGTAATACAAAAGGCACAATGCCGACTTAAGTACAATAGGACTGACACTCTCACTTTCTATGATTTCAACCTCTCTTGTGAGTCCAGTTTTAGATTTTTTAAGCTTCACTTCAGTTTTACTGTATCCCTTGGAGCTTCTTATTGACGAAGAAACACAGAAATTGCATCCGAATTTAATACAAAAGGCACAATGCCAACTTAAGTACAAGAGGACTGTCACTCTAACTTTCACTCCTGTGAGTCCAGTTTTAGATTCCGATGCTTCACTTCAGGTTTGCTGTATCCCTAGGACCATCTTGTTGACGATGAAACACAGAATTTGAATCCGAATTTAATACAAAAGGCACAATGCCGACTTAAGTCCAAGAGGACTGACACTGTCACTTTCTACAATTTGAACCTCTCCTGTGAGTCCAGTTTTGGATTCCGGTGCTTCACTTCAGGTTTGCTGTATACCTTGGACCTTCTTATTGACGATGAAACACAGAAATTGCATCCGAATTCAATACAAAAGGCACAATGCCGGCATAAGTACAAGTGGACTGACACTCTCACTTTCTATGATATGAACCTCTCCTGTGAGTCTAGTTTTAGATTCCGATGCTTCACTTCGGGTTTACTGTATCCCTTGGACCTTCTTATTGACGATGAAACACAGAAATTGCATCCGAATTTAATACAAAAAGCACAATGCCGACTTAAGTACAAGAGGACTGACACTCTAACTTTCTATGATTTGAACCTCTCCTGTGAGTCCAGTTTTAGATTCAGATGCTTCACTTCAGGTTTACAGCATCCCTTGGACCTTCTTATTGACGATGAAACACAGAAATTGCATCCGAATTTAATACAAAAGGACAATGCCGACTTAAGTACAAGAGGACTGACACTCTAACTTTCTATGATTTGAACCTCTCCTGTGTGTCCAGTTTTAGATTCCAATGCCTCACTTCAGGTTTACTGTATACCTTGGACCTTCTTATTGACGATGAAACACAGAAATTGCATCCGAATTTAATACAAAAGGCACAATGCCAACTTAAGTATTGGAGGACTGACACTCTATCTTTCTATGATTTCAATTGCTCCTGTGAGTCCAGTTTTAGATACCGATGCCTCACTTCAGGTTTACTGTATCCCTTGGACCTTCTTATTGACGATGAAACACAGAAATAGCATTCGAATTTAATACAAAAGGCACAATGCCGACTTAAGTACAAAAGGACTGTCACTCTAACTTTCTCTCCTGTGAGTCCAGTTTTAGATTCCGATGCTTCACTTCAGGTTTACTGTATACCTCGACCTTCTTATTGACGATGAAACACAGAAATTGCATTCAAATTTAAAACAAAATGCACAATGCCGACTTAAGTACAAGAGGACTGACACTCTAACTTTCTATGATTTGAACGTCTCCTGTGAGTCCAGTTTTAGATTCCGATGCTTCACTTCAGGTTTACTGTATCCCTTGGACCTCCTTATTGACGAGGAAACACAGAAATTGCATCCGAATTTAATACAAAAGCACAATGCCGAGTTAAGAACAAGAGGACTGACACTCTCACTTTCTATGATTTGAACCTCTCCTGTGAGTCCAGTTTTAGATTCCGATGCTTCACTTTAGGTTTATTGTATCCCTTGGACTATCTTATTGACGATGAAACACAGAAATTGTATCCGAATTTAATACAAAAGGCACAAAGCCGACTTATGTACAAGAGGACTGACACTCTCACTTTCTATGATTTGAACCTCTCCTGTGAGTCCAGTTTTAGATTCCGATGCTTCACGTCAGGTTTACTGTATCCCTTGGACGTTCTTATTGGCGATGAAACAGAGAAACTGCATCCGAATTCAATACAAAAGGCGCAATGCCGACTTAAGTACAAGAGGACTGACACTCTAACTTTCTATGATTTGAACCTCTCCTGTGAGTCCAGTTTTAGATTCCGATGCTTCACTTCAGGTTTACTGTATCCCTTGGACCTTCTTATTGACGATGAAACACAGAAATTGCATCCGAATTTAATACAAAAGGCACAATGCCGACTTAAGTACAAGAGGACTGACACTCACACTTTCTATGATTTGAACCTCTCTTGTGAGTCCAGTTTTAGATTTTTCATGCTTCACTTCAGGTTTGCTGTATCCCATGGAGCATCTTATTGACGTTGAAACACAGAAATCGCATCCGAATTTAATACAAAAGGCACAATGCCGAATTAAGTACAAGATGACTGTCACTTTAACTTTCTCTCCTGTGAGTCCAGTTTTAGATTCCAATGCTTCACTTCATGTTTACTGTATACCTTGGACCTTCTTATTGACGATGAAACACAAAATATTGCATTCAAATCTAAACCAAATTGCACAATGCCGACTTAAGTACAAGAGGACTGACACTCTAACTTTCTATGATTTGAACGTCTCCAGTGAGTCCAGTTTTAGATTCCGAAGCTTCACTTCAGGTTTACTGTATCCCTTGGACCTCCTTATTGACGAAGAAACACAGAAATTGCATCCGAATTTAATACAACAGCACAATGCCGACTTAAGAACAAGAGGACTGACACTCTCACTTTCTATGATTTGAACCTCTCCTGTGAGTCCAGTTTTGGATACCGATGCTTCACTTCAGGTTTACTGTATCCCTTGGACCATCTTATTGGCGATGAAACACAGAAATTGCATCCGAATTTAATACAAAAGGCACAATGCCGACTTAAGTACAAGAGGACTGACCCTCTCACTATCTACAATTTGAACCTCTCCTGTGAGTCCAGTTTTAGATTCCGGTGATTCACTTCAGGTTTACTGTATCCCTTTTACCTTCTTATTGACGATGAAACACAGAAATTGCATCCGAATTCAATACAAAAGGCACAATGCCGGCACAAGTACAAGTGGACTGACACTCTCACTTTCTATGATATGAACCTCTCCTGTGAGTCTACTTTTAGATTCCGATGCTTCACTTCAGGTTTACTGTATCCCTTGGACCTTCTTATTGACGATGAAACACAGAAATTGAATCCGAATTTAATACAAAAGGCACAATGCCGACTTAAGTACAAGAGGACTGACACTCTAACTTTCTTTGATTTGAACCTCTCTTGTGAGTCCAGTTTTAGATTCCGATGCTTCACTTCAGGTTTACAGTATCCCTTGGACCTTCTTATTGACGATGAAATACAGAAATTGCATCCGAATTTAATACAAAAGGCACAATGCCGACTTAAGCACAAGAGGACTGACACTCTAACTTTCTATGATTTGAACCTCTCCTGTGTGCCCAGTTTTAGATTCCGATGCCTCACTTCAGGTTTACTGTATCCCTTGGACCTTCTTATTGACGATGAAACACAGAAATTGCATCCGAATTTAATACAAAAGGCACAATGCCGACTTAAGTATAGGAGGACTGACACACTAACTTTCTATGATTAGAACCTCTCCTGTGAGTCCAGTTTTAGATACCGATGCCTCACTTCAGGTTTACTGTATCCCTTGGACCTTCTTATTGACGATGAAACACAGAAATTGCATTCCGAATTTAATACAAAAGGCACAATGCCGACTTAAGTACAAGAGGACTGTCACTCTAACTTTCTCTCCTGTGAGTCCAGTTTTAGATTCCGATGCTTCACTTCAGGTTTACTGTATACCTCGACCTTCTTATTGACGATAAAACACAGAAATTGCATTCAAATTTAAAAACAAAATGCACAATGCCGACTTAAGTACAAGAGGACTGACACTCTAACTTTCTATGATTTGAACGTCTCCTGTGAGTCCAGTTTTAGATTCCGATGCTTCACTTCAGGTTTACTGTATCCCTTGGACCTCCTTATTGACGAAGGAACACAGAAATTGCATCCGAATTTAATACAAAAGCACAATGCCGACTTAAGAACAAGAGGACTGACACTCTCACTTTCTATGATTTGAACCTCTCCTGTGAGTCCAGTTTTAGATTCCGATGCTTCACTTTAGGTTTACTGTATCCCTTGGACCATCTTATTGACGATGAAACACAGAAATTGTATCCGACTTTAATACAAAAGGCACAATGCCGACTTAAGTACAAGAGGACTGACACTCTCACTTTCTATGATTTGAACCTCTCCTGTGAGTCCAGTTTTAGATTTCGATGCTTCACTTCAGGTTTACTGTATCCCTTGGACCTTCTTATTGACGATGAAACAGAGAAATTGCATCCGAATTCAATACAAAAGGCACAATGCCGGCATAAGTACAAGTGGACTGACACTCTCACTTTCTATGATATGAACCTCTCCTTTGAGTCTAGTTTTAGATTCCGATGCTTCACTTCAGGTTTACTGTATCCCTTGGACCATCTTATTGACGATGAAACACAGAAATTGAATCCGAATTTAATACAAAAGGCACAATGCCGACTTAAGTACAAGAGGACTGACACTCTAACTTTCTTTGATTTGAACCTCTCCTGTGAGTCCAGTTTTAGATTCCGATGCTTCACTTCATGTTTACAGTATCCCTTGGACCTTCTTATTGACGATGAAATACAGAAATTGCATCCGAATTTAATACAAAAGGCACAATGCCGACTTAAGCACAAGAGGACTGACACTCTAACTTTCTATGATTTGAACCTCTCCTGTTGCCCAGTTTTAGATTCCGATGCCTCACTTCAGGTTTACTGTATCTCTTGGACCTTCTTACTGACGATGAAACACAAAAATTGCATCCGAATTCAATACAAAAGGCACAATGCCGACTTAAGTACAAGAGGACTGACACTCTAACTTTCTCTCCTGTGAGTCCAGATTTAGATTCCGATGCTTCACTTCAGGTTTACTGTATACCTCGGCCTTCTTATTGACGATGAAACACAGAAATTGCATTCAAATTTAAAACAAAATGCACAATTCCGACTTAAGTACAAGAGGACTGACACTCTAACTTTCTATGATTTGAACGTCTCCTCTGAGTCCAGTTTTAGCTTCCGATGCTTCACTTCAGGTTTACTGTATCCCTTGGACATTCTTATTGACGATGAAACAGAGAAATTGCATCCGAATTCAATACAAAAGGCACGATGCCGACTTAAGTACAAGAGCGCTGACACTCTCACTTTCTATGATTTGAACCTCTCATGTGAGTCCAGTTTTAGATTCCGATGCTTCACTTCAGGTTTACTGTATCCCTTGGACCTTCTTATTGACGATGAAACACAGAAATTGCATCCGAATTCAATACAAAAGGCACAATGTCAACCTAAGTACAAGAGGACTGACACTCTCACTTTCTATGATTCGAACATCTCCTGTGAGTCCAGTTTTAGATTCCTATGCTTCACTTCAGGATTACTGTATCCCTTGGACCTTCTTATTGACGATGAAACACAGAAATTGCATCCGAATTTAATACAAAAGGCACAGTGGCGACTTAAGTACAAGAGGACTGACACTCTAACTTTCTATGATTTCAACCACACCTGTGTGTCCTGTTTTAGATTCCGATGCCTCACTTCAGGTTTACTGTATCCCTTGGACCTTCTTGTTGAAGATGAAACACAGAAATTGCATCCGAATTTAATACAAAAGGCACAATGCCGACTTAAGTACAAGACGACTGACACTCTAACTTTCTATGATTTGAACCTCTCCTGTGAGTCCAGTTTTAGATTCCGATGCTTCACTTCAGGTTTACTGTATCCCTTGGACCTTCTTATTGACGATGAAACACAGAAATTGCATCCGAATTTAATACAAAAGGCACAATGCTGACTTAAGTACAAGAGGACTGACACACTAACTATCTCTCCTGTGAGTCCAGATTTAGATTCCGATGCTTCACTTCAGGTTTACTGTATACCTCGACCTTCTTATTGACGATGAAACACAGAAATTGCATAAGAATTCAATACAAAAGGCACAATGCCGACTTAAGTACAAGAGGACTGACACTCTAACTTTCTATGATTTGAACCTCTCCTGTGAGTCCAGCTTTAGGTTCCTATGCTTCACTTCAGGATTACTGTATCCCTTGGACCTTCTTATTGACGATGAAACACAGAAACCGCATCCGAATTTAATACAACAGCACAATGCCGACTTAAGAACAAGAGGACTGACACTCTCACTTTCTATGATTTGAACCTCTCCTGTGAGTCCAGTTTTGGATACCGATGCTTCACTTCAGGTTTACTGTATCCCTTGGACCATCTTATTGGCGATGAAACACAGAAATTGCATCCGAATTTAATACAAAGGGCACAATGCCGACTTAAGTACAAGAGGACTGACCCTCTCACTTTCTACAATTTGAACCTCTCCTGTGAGTCCAGTTTTAGATTCCGGTGCTTCACTTCAGGTTTACTGTATCCCTTTTACCTTCTTATTGACGATGAAACACAGAAATTGCATCTGAATTCAATACAAAAGGCACAATGCCGGCATAAGTACAAGTGGACTGACACTCTCACTTTCTATGATATGAACCTCTCCTGTGAGTCTAGTTTTAGATTCCGATGCTTCACTTCAGGTTTACTGTATCCCTTGGACCTTCTTATTGACGATGAAACACAGAAATTGAATCCGAATTTAATACAAAAGGCACAATGCCGACTTAAGTACAAGAGGACTGACACTCTAACTTTCTTTGATTTGAACCTCTCCTGTGAGTCCAGTTTTAGATTCCGATGCTTCACTTCAGGTTTACAGTATCCCTTGGACCTTCTTATTGACGATGAAATACAGAAATTGCATCCGAATTTAATACAAAAGGCACAATGCCGACTTAAGCACAAGAGGACTGACACTCTAACTTTCTATGATTTGAACCTCTCCTGTGTGCCCAGTTTTAGATTCCGATGCCTCACTTCAGGTTTACTGTATCCCTTGGACCTTCTTATTGACGATGACACACAGAAATTGCATCCGAATTTAATACAAACGGCACAATGCCGACTTAAGTACAAGAGGACTGACACTCTAACTTTCTATGATTTGAACCTCTCCTGTGAGTCCAGTTTTAGATTCCGATGCTTCACTTCAGGTTTACTGTATCCCTTGGACCTTCTTATTGACGATGAAACACAGAAATTGCATCCGAATTTAATACAAAAGGCACAATGCTGACTTAAGTACAAGAGGACTGACACACTAACTATCTCTCCTGTGAGTCCAGATTTAGATTCCGATGCTTCACTTCAGGTTTACTGTATACCTCGACCTTCTTATTGACGATGAAACACAGAAATTGCATTCAAATTTAAAACAAAATGCACAATGCCGACTTAAGTACAAGAGGACTGACAGTCTAACTTTCTATGATTTGAACGTCTCCTGTAAGTCCAGTTTTAGATTCCGATGCTTCACTTCAGGTTTACTGTATCCCTTGGACCTCCTTACTGATGAAGAAACACAGAAATTGCATCCGAATTTAATACAAAAGCACAATGCCGACTTAAGAACAAGAGGACTGACACTCTAACTTTCTATGATTTGAACCTCTCCTGTGAGTCCAGTTTTTGATTCCGATGCTACACTTCAGGTTTACTGTATCCCCTGGACCTTCTTATTGACGATTAAACAAAGAAATTGCATCCGAATTTAATACAAAAGGCACAATGCCGACTTAAATTCAAGAGGACTGACACTCTCATTTTCTGTGATTTGAACCTCTCCTGTGAGTCCAGTTTTAGATTCCGATGCTTCACTTCAGGTTTACTGTATCCCTTGGACCTTCGTATTGACGATGAAACAGAGAAATTGCATCCGAATTCAATACAAAAGGCACAATGCCGACTTAAGTACAAGAGGACTGACACTCTAACTTTCTATGATTTGAACCTCTCCTGTGAGTCCAGCTTTAGGTTCCTATGCTTCACTTCAGGATTACTGTATCCCTTGGACCTTCTTATTGACGATGAAACACAGAAACTGCATCCGAATTTAATACAACAGCACAATGCCGACTTAAGAACAAGAGGACTGAAACTCTCACTTTCTATGATTTGAACCTCTCCTGTGAGTCCAGTTTTGGATACCGATGCTTCACTTCAGGTTTACTGTATCCCTTGGACCATCTTATTGGCGATGAAACACAGAAATTGCATCCGAATTTAATACAAAAGGCACAATGCCGACTTAAGTACAAGAGGACTGACCCTCTCACTTTCTACAATTTGAACCTCTCCTGTGAGTCCAGTTTTAGATTCCGGTGCTTCACTTCAGGTTTACTGTATCCCTTTTACCTTCTTATTGACGATGAAACACAGAAATTGCATCCGAATTCAATACAAACGGCACAATGCCGGCATAAGTACAAGTGGACTGACACACTCACTTTCTATGATATGAACCTCTCCTGTGAGTCTAGTTTTAGATTCCGATGCTTCACTTCAGGTTTACTGTATCCCTTGGACCTTCTTATTGACGATGAAACACAGAAATTGAATCCGAATTTAATACAAAAGGCACAATGCCGACTTAAGTACAAGAGGACTGACACTCTAACTTTCTTTGATTTGAACCTCTCCTGTGAGTCCAGTTTTAGATTCCGATGCTTCACTTCAGGTTTACAGTATCCCTTGGACCTTCTTATAGACGATGAAACACAGAAATTGCATCCGAATTTAATACAAAAGGCACAATGCTGACTTAAGTACAAGAGGACTGACACACTAACTATCTCTCCTGTGAGTCCAGATTTAGATTCCGATGCTTCACTTCAGGTTTACTGTATACCTCGACCTTCTTATTGACGATGAAACACAGAAATTGCATTCAAATTTAAAACAAAATGCACAATGCCGACTTAAGTACAAGAGGACTGACAGTCTAACTTTCTATGATTTGAACGTCTCCTGTAAGTCCAGTTTTAGATTCCGATGCTTCACTTCAGGTTTACTGTATCCCTTGGACCTCCTAACTGATGAAGAAACACAGAAATTGCATCCGAATTTAATACAAAAGCATAATGCCGACTTAAGAACAAGAGGACTGACACTCTCACTTTCTATGATTTGAACCTCTCCTGTGAGTCCAGTTTTAGATTCCGATGCTTCACTTTAGGTTTACTGTATCCCTTGGACCATATTATTGACGATGAAACACAGAAATTGCATCCGAAATTAATACAAAAGGCACAATGCCGTCTTAAGTACAAGAGGACTGACACTCTCACTTTCTATGATTTGAACCTCTCCTGTGAGTCCAGATTTAGATTCCGATCCTTCACTTCAGGTTTACTGTATCCCTTGGACCTTCTTATTGACGATGAAACAGAGACATTGCATCCGAATTCAATACAAAAGGCACAATGCCGACTTAAGTACAAGAGGACTGACACTCTAACTTTCTTTGATTTGAACCTCTCCTGTGAGTCCAGTTTCAGATTCCGATGCTTCACTTCAGGTTTACAGTATCCCTTGGACCTTCTTATTGACGATGAAATACAGAAATTGCATCCGAATTTAATACAAAAGGCACAATGCCAACTTAAGCACAAGAGGACTTACACTCTAACTTTCTATGATTTGAACCTCTCCTGTGTGCCCAGTTTTAGATTCCGATGCCTCACTTCAGGTTTACTGTATCCCTTGGACCTTCTTATTGACGATGACACACAGAAATTGCATCCGAATTTAATACAAAAGGCACAATGCCGACTTAAGTACAAGAGGACTGACACTCTAACTTTCTATGATTTGAACCTCTCCTGTGAGTCCAGTTTTAGATTCCGATGCTTCACTTCAGGTTTACTGTATCCCTTGGACCTTCTTATTGACGATGAAACACAGAAATTGCATCCGAATTTAATACAAAAGGCACAATGCTGACTTAAGTACAAGAGGACTGACACACTAACTATCTCTCCTGTGAGTCCAGATTTAGATTCCGATGCTTCACTTCAGGTTTACTGTATACCTCGACCTTCTTATTGACGATGAAACACAGAAATTGCATTCAAATTTAAAACAAAATGCACAATGCCGACTTAAGTACAAGAGGACTGACAGTCTAACATTCTATGATTTGAACGTCTCCTGTAAGTCCAGTTTTAGATTCCGATGCTTCACTTCAGGTTTACTGTATCCCTTGGACCTCCTTACTGATGAAGAAACACAGAAATTGCATCCGAATTTAATACAAAAGCACAATGCCGACTTAAGAACAAGAGGACTGACACTCTAACTTTCTATGATTTGAACCTCTCCTGTGAGTCCAGTTTTTGATTCCGATGCTACACGTCAGGTTTACTGTATCCCTTGGACCTTCTTATTGACGATTAAACACAGAAATTGCATCCGAATTTAATACAAAAGGCACAATGCCGACTTAAATTCAAGAGGACTGACACTCTCATTTTCTGTGATTTGAACCTCTCCTGTGAGTCCAGTTTTAGATTCCGATGCTTCACTTCAGGTTTACTGTATCCCTTGGACCTTCTTATTGACGATGAAACAGAGAAATTGCATCCGAATTCAATACGATTGGCACAATGCCGACTTAAGTACAAGAGGACTGACACTCTAACTTTCTATGATTTGAACGTCTCCTGTAAGTCCAGTTTTAGATTCCGATGCTTCACTTCAGGTTTACTGTATCCCTTGGACCTCCTTACTGATGAAGAAACACAGAAATTGCATCCGAATTTAATACAAAAGCACAAGGCCGACTTAAGAACAAGAGGACTGACACTCTAACATTCTATGATTTGAACCTCTCCTGTGAGTCCAGTTTTGGATACCGATGCTTCACTTCAGGTTTACTGTATCCCTTGGACCATCTTATTGGCGATGAAACACAGAAATTGCATCCGAATTTAATACAAAAGGCACAATGCCGACTTAAGTACAAGAGGACTGACCCTCTCACTTTCTACAATTTGAACCTCTCCTGTGAGTCCAGTTTTAGATTCCGGTGCTTCACTTCAGGTTTACTGTATCCCTTTTACCTTCTTATTGACGATGAAACACAGAAATTACATCCGAATTCAATACAAACGGCACAATGCCGGCATAAGTACAAGTGGACTGACACTCTCACTTTCTATGATATGAACCTCTCCTGTGAGACTAGTTTTAGATTCCGATGCTTCACTTCAGGTTTACTGTATCCCTTGGACCTTCTTATTGACGATGAAACACAGAAATTGAATCCGAATTTAATACAAAAGGCACAATGCCGACTTAAGTACAAGAGGACTGACACTCTAACTTTCTTTGATTTGAACCTCTCCTGTGAGTCCAGTTTTAGATTCCGATGCTTCACTTCAGGTATACAGTATCCCTTGGACCTTCTTATAGACGATGAAACACAGAAATTGCATCCGAATTTAATACAAAAGGCACAATGCTGACTTAAGTACAAGAGGACTGATACACTAACTATCTCTCCTGTGAGTCCAGATTTAGATTCCGATGCTTCACTTCAGGTTTACTGTATACCTCGACCTTCTTATTGACGATGAAACACAGAAATTGCATTCAAATTTAAAACAAAATGCACAATGCCGACTTAAGTACAAGAGGACTGACAGTCTAACTTTCTATGATTTGAACGTCTCCTGTAAGTCCAGTTTTAGATTCCGATGCTTCACTTCAGGTTTACTGTATCCCTTGGACCTCCTTACTGATGAAGAAACACAGAAATTGCATCCGAATTTAATACAAAAGCACAATGCCGACTTAAGAACAAGAGGACTGACACTCTCACTTTCTATGATTTGAACCTCTGCTGTGAGTCCAGTTTTAGATTCCGATGCTTCACTTTAGGTTTACTGTATCCCTTGGACCATATTATTGACGATGAAACACAGAAATTGCATCCGAATTTAATACAAAAGGCACAATGCCGGCTTAAGTACAAAAGGACTGACACTCTCACTTTCTATGATTTGAACCTCTCCTGTGAGTCCAGTTTTAGATTCCGATGCTTCACTTCAGGTTTACTGTATCCCTTGGACCTTCTTATTGACGATGAAACAGAGAAATTGCATCCGAATTCAATACAAAAGGCACAATCCCGACTTAAGTACAAGAGGACTGACACTCTAAATTTCTATGATTTGAACCTCTCCTGTGAGTCCAGCTTTAGGTTCCTATGCTTCACTTCAGGATTACTGTATCCCTTGGACCTTCTTATTGACGATGAAACACAGAAACTGCATCCGAATTTAATACAACAGCACAATGCCGACTTAAGAACAAGAGGACTGACACTATCACTTTCTATGATTTGAACCCTCCTGTGAGTCCAGTTTTGGATACCGATGCTACACTTCAGGTTTACTGTATCCCTTGGACCATCTTATTGGCGATGAAACACAGAAATTGCATCCGAATTTAATACAAAAGGCACAATGCCGACTTAAGTACAAGAGGACTGACCCTCTCACTTTCTACAATTTGAACCTCTCCTGTGAGTCCAGTTTTAGATTCCGGTGCTTCACTTCAGGTTTACTGTATCCCTTTTACCTTCTTATTGACGATGAAACACAGAAATTGCATCCGAATTCAATACAAAAGGCACAATGCCGGCATAAGTACAAGTGGACTGACACTCTCACTTTCTATGATATGAACCTCTCCTGTGAGTCTAGTTTTAGATTCCGATGCTTCACTTCAGGTTTACTGTATCCCTTGGACCTTCTTATTGACGATGAAACACAGAAATTGCATCCGAATTTAATACAAAAGGCACAATGCCGACTTAAGCACAAGAGGACTGACACTCTAACTTTCTATGATTTGAACCTCTCCTGTGTGCCCAGTTTTAGATTCCGATGCCTCACTTCAGGTTTACTGTATCCCTTGGACCTTCTTATTGACGATGACAAACAGAAATTGCATCCGAATTTAATACAAAAGGCACAATGCCGACTTAAGTATAGGAGGACTGACACACTAACTTTCTATGATTAGAACCTCTCCTGTGAGTCCAGTTTTAGATACCGATGCCTCACTTCAGGTTTACTGTATCCCTTGGACCTTCTTATTGACGATGAAACACAGAAATTGCATTCCGAATTTAATACAAAAGGCACAATGCCGACTTAAGTACAAGAGGACTGTCACTCTAACTTTCTCTCCTGTGAGTCCAGTTTTAGATTCCGATGCTTCACTTCAGGTTTACTGTATACCTCGACCTTCTTATTGACGATGAAACACAGAAATTGCATTCAAATTTAAAACAAAATGCACAATTCCGACTTAAGTACAAGAGGACTGACACTCTAACTTTCTATGATTTGAACGTCTCCTCTGAGTCCAGTTTTAGCTTCCGATGCTTCACTTCAGGTTTACTGTATCCCTTGGACCTTCTTATTGACGATGAAACACAGAAATTGCATCCGAATTTAATACAGAAGGCACAATGCCGACTTAAGTACAAGAGGACTGACACTCTAACTTTCTATGATTTGAACCTCTCCTGTGAGTCCAGTTTTAGATTCCGATGCTTCACTTCATGTTTACAGTATCCCTTGGACCTACTTATTGACGATGAAATACAGAAATTGCATCCGAATTTAATACAAACGGCACAATGCCGACTTAAGCACAAGAGGACTGACACTCTAACTTTCTATGATTTGAACCTCTCCTGTGTGCCCAGTTTTAGATTCCGATGCCTCACTTCAGGTTTACTGTATCCCTTGGACCTTCTTATTGACGATGACAAACAGAAATTGCATCCGAATTTAATACAAAAGGCACAATGCCGACTTAAGTATAGGAGGACTGACACACTAACTTTCTATGATTAGAACCTCTCCTGTGAGTCCAGTTTTAGATACCGATGCCTCACTTCAGGTTTACTGTATCCCTTGGACCTTCTTATTGACGATGAAACACAGAAATTGCATTCCGAATTTAATACAAAAGGCACAATGCCGACTTAAGTACAAGAGGACTGTCACTCTAACTTTCTCTCCTGTGAGTCCAGTTTTAGATTCCGATGCTTCACTTCAGGTTTACTGTATACCTCGACCTTCTTATTGACGATGAAACACAGAAATTGCATTCAAATTTAAAACAAAATGCACAATTCCGACTTAAGTACAAGAGGACTGACACTCTAACTTTCTATGATTTGAACGTCTCCTCTGAGTCCAGTTTTAGCTTCCGATGCTTCACTTCAGGTTTACTGTATCCCTTGGACCTTCTTATTGACGATGAAACACAGAAATTGCATCCGAATTTAATACAGAAGGCACAATGCCGACTTAAGTACAAGAGGACTGACACTCTAACTTTCTATGATTTGAACCTCTCCTGTGAGTCCAGTTTTAGATTCCGATGCTTCACTTCAGGTTTACTGTATCCCTTGGACCTTCATATTGACGATGAAACACAGAAATTGTATCCGACTTTAATACAAAAGGCACAATGCCGACTTAAGTACAAGAGGACTGACACTCTCACTTTCTATGATTTGAACCTCTCCTGTGAGTCCAGTTTTAGATTCCGATGCTTCACTTCAGGTTTACTGTATCCCTTGGACCTTCTTATTGACGATGAAACAGAGAAATTGCATCCGAATTCAATACAAAAGGCACAATGCCGACTTAAGTACAAGAGGACTGACACTCTAACTTTCTCTCCTGTGAGTCCAGATTTAGATTCCGATGCTTCACTTCAGGTTTACTGTATACCTCAGCCTTCTTATTGACGATGAAACACAGAAATTGCATTCAAATTTAAAAAAAAATGCACAAATCCGACTTAAGTACAAGAGGACTGACAATCTAACTTTCTATGATTTGAACGTCTCCTCTGAGTCCAGTTTTAGCTTCCGATGCTTCACTTCAGGTTTACTGTATCCCTTGGACCTTCTTATTGACGATGAAACACAGAAATTGCATCCGAATTTAATACAGAAGGCACAATGCCGACTTAAGTACAAGAGGACTGACACTCTAACTTTCTATGATTTGAACCTCTCCTGTGAGTCCAGTTTTAGATTCCGATGCTTCACTTCAGGTTTACTGTATCCCTTGGACCTTCTTATTGACGATGAAACACAGAAGTTGCATCCGAATTTAATACAAAAGGCACAATGCCGACTTAAGTAAAAGAGGACTGACACTCACACTTTCTATGGATTGAGCCTCTATTGTGAGTCCAGTTTTAGATTTTTCATGCTTCACTTCAGGTTTACTGTATCCCATGGAGCATCTTATTGACGTTGAAACACAGAAATTGCATCCGAATTTAATACAAAAGGCACAATGCCGAATTAAGTACAAGATGACTGTCACTTTAACTTTCTCTCCTGTGAGTCCAGTTTTAGATTCCGATGCTTCACTTCAAGTTTACTGTATACCTTGGACCTTCTTATTGACGATGAAACACAAAATATTGCATTCAAAACTAAAACAAAATGCACAATGCCGACTTAGGTACAAGAGGACTGACACTCTAACTTTCTATGATTTGAACGTCTCCTGTGAGTCCAGTTTTAGATTCCGATGCTTCACTTCAGGTTTACTGTATCCCTTGGACCTCCTTATTGACGAAGGAACACAGAAATTGCATCAGAATTTAATACAAAAGCACAATGCCGACTTAAGAACAAGAGGACTGACACTCTCACTTTCTATGATTTGAACCTCTCCTGTGAGTCCAGTTTTAGATTCCGATGCTTCACTTTAGGTTTACTGTATCCCTTGGACCATCTTATTGACGATGAAACACAGAAATTGTATCCGACTTTAATACAAAAGGCACAATGCCGACTTAAGTACAAGAGGACTGACACTCTCACTTTCTATGATTTGAACCTCTCCTGTGAGTCCAGTTTTAGATTCCGATGCTTCACTTCAGGTTTACTGTATCCCTTGGACCTTCTTATTGACGATGAAACAGAGAAATTGCATCCGAATTCAATACAAAAGGCACAATGCCGACTTAAGTACAAGAGGACTGACACTCTAACTTTCTCTCCTGTGAGTCCATATTTAGATTCCGTTGCTTCACTTCAGGTTTACTGTATACCTCAGCCTTCTTATTGACGATGAAACACAGAAATTGCATTCAAATTTAAAACAAAATGCACAATTCCGACTTAAGTACAAGAGGACTGACACTCTAACTTTCTATGATTTGAACGTCTCCTCTGAGTCCAGTTTTAGCTTCCGATGCTTCACTTCAGGTTTACTGTATCCCTTGGACCTTCTTGTTGACGATGAAACACAGAAATTGCATCCGAATTTAGTACAGAAGGCACAATGCCGACTTAAGTACAAGAGGACTGACACTCTAACTTTCTATGATTTGAACCTCTCCTGTGAGTCCAGTTTTAGATTCCGATGCTTCGCTTCAGGTTTACTGTATCCCTTGGACCTTCTTATTGACGATGAAACACAGAAGTTGCATCCGAATTTAATACAAAAGGCACAATGCCGACTTAAGTACAAGAGGACTGACACTCACACTTTCTATGGATTGAGCCTCTATTGTGAGTCCAGTTTTAGATTTTTCATGCTTCACTTCAGGTTTACTCTATCCCATGGAGCATCTTATTGACGTTGAAACACAGAAATTGCATCCGAATTTAATACAAAAGGCACAATGCCGAATTAAGTACAAGATGACTGTCACTTTAACTTTCTCTCCTGTGAGTCCAGTTTTAGATTCCGATGCTTCACTTCAAGTTTACTGTATACCTTGGACCTTCTTATTGACGATGAAACACAAAATATTGCATTCAAATCTAAAACAAAATGCACAATGCCGACTTAAGTACAATAGGACTGACACTCTAACTTTCTATGATTTGAACGTCTCCTGTGAGTCCAGTTTTAGATTACGAAGCTTCACTTCAGGTTTACTGTATCCCTTGGACCTCCTTATTGACGAAGAAACACAGAAATTGCATCCGAATTTAACACAACAGCACAATGCCGACTTAAGAACAAGAGGACTGACACTCTCACTTTCTATGATTTGAACCTCTCCTATGAGTCCAGTTTTGGATACCGATGCTTCACTTCAGGTTTACTGTATCCCTTGGACCATCTTATTGGCGATGAAACACAGCAATTGCATCCGAATTTAATACAAAAGGCACAATGCCGACTTAAGTACAAGAGGACTGACACACTCACTTTCTATGATTTGAACCTCTCCTGTGAGTCCAGTTTTAGATTCCGATGCGTCACCTCAGGTTTACTGTATCCCTTGGACCTTCTTATTGACGATGAAACACAGAAATTGCATCCGAATTCAATACAAAAGGCACAATGCCGACATAAGTACAAGAGGACTGACACTCTAACTTTCTATGATTTGAACCTCTCCTGTGAGTCCAGTTTTAGATTCCTATGCTTCACTTCAGGATTACTGTATCCCTTGGACCTTCTCATTGACGATGAAACACAGAAATTGCATCCGAATTAAATACAAAAGGCACAGTGCCGACTTAAGTACAAGAGGACAGACACTCTAACTTTCTATGATTTCAACCGCTCCTGTGTGTCCAGTTTTAGATTCCGATGCCTCACTTCAGGTTTACTGTATCTCTTGGACCTTTTTATTGACGATGAAACACAGAAATTGCATCTGAATTTAATACAAAAGGCACAATGCCGACTTAAGTATAAGAGGACTGACACTCTAACTTTCTATGATTTGAACCTCTCCTGTGAGTCCAGTTTTAGATACCGATGCTTCACTTCAGGTATACTGTATCCCTTGGACCTTCTTATTGACGATGAAACACAGAAATTGCATCCGAATTTAATACAAAAGGCACAATGCCGACTTAAGTACAAGTGGACTGTCACTCTAACTTTCTCTCCTGTGAGTCCAGTTTTAGATTCCGATGCTTCACTTCAGGTTTACTGTACACCTCGGCCTTCTTATTTACGATGAAACACAGAAATTGCATTCAAATTTAAAACAAAATGCACAATGCTGACTTAAGTACAAGAGGACTGACACTCTAACTTTCTATGATTTGAACGTCTCCTGAGAGTCCAGTTTTAGATTTCGATGCTTCACTTCAGGTTTACTGTATCCCTTGGACCTCCTTATTGACGAAGAAACACAGATATTGCATCCGAATTTAATACAAAAGCACAATGCCGACATAAGAACAAGAGGACTGACACTCTCACGTTCTATGATTTGAACCTCTCCTGTGAGTCCAGTTTTAGATTCCGATGCTTCACTTTAGGTTTACTCTATCCCTTGGACCATCTTATTGACGATGAAACACAGAAATTGCATCCGAATTTAATACAAAAGGCACAATGCCGACTTAAGTACAAGAGGACTGTCACTCTCACTTTCTATGATTTGAACCTCTCCTGTGAGTCCAGTTTTAGTTTCCGATGCTTCACTTCAGGTTTAATGTATCCCTTGGACATTCTTATTGACGATGAAACAGAGAAATTGCATCCGAATTCAATACAAAAGGCACGATGCCGACTTAAGTACAAGAGCGCTGACACTCTCACTTTCTATGATTCGAACATCTCCTGTGAGTCCAGTTTTAGATTCCTATGCTTCACTTCAGGATTACTGTATCCCTTGGACCTTCTTATTGACGATGAAACACAGAAATTGCATCCGAATTTAATACAAAAGGCACAGTGGCGACTTAAGTACAAGAGGACTGACACTCTAACTTTCTATGATTTCAACCGCACCTGTGTGTCCAGTTTTAGATTCCGATGCCTCACTTCAGGTTGACTGTATCCCTTGGACCTTCTTGTTGAAGATGAAACACAGAAATTGCATCCGAATTTAATACAAAAGGCACAATGCCGGCTTAAGTACAAGAGGACTGACACTCTAACTTTCTATGATTTGAACCTCTCCTGTGAGTCCAGTTTTAGATTCCGATGCTTCACTTCAGGTTTACTGTATCCCTTGGACCTTCTTATTGACGATGAAACACAGAAATTGCATCCGAATTTAATACAAAAGGCACAAAGCTGACTTAAGTACAAGAGGACTGACACACTAACTATCTCTCCTGTGAGTCCAGATTTAGATTCCGATGCTTCACTTCAGGTTTACTGTATACCTCGACCTTCTTATTGACGATGAAACACAGAAATTGCATTCAAATTTAAAACAAAATGCACAATGCCGACTTAAGTACAAGAGGACTGACAGTCTAACTTTCTATGATTTGAACGTCTCCTGTAAGTCCAGTTTTAGATTCCGATGCTTCACTTCAGGTTTACTGTATCCCTTGGACCTCCTTACTGACGAAGAAACACAGAAATTGCATCCGAATTTAATACAAAAGCACAATGCCGACTTAAGAACAAGAGGACTGACACTCTCACTTTCTATGATTTGAACCTCTCCTGTGAGTCCAGTTTTAGATTCCGATGCTTCACTTTAGGTTTACTGTATCCCTTGGACAATCTTATTGACGATGAAACACAAAAATTGCATCCGAATTTAATACAAAAGGCACAATGCCGGCTTAAGTACAAGAGGACTGACACTCTCACTTTCTATGATTTGAACCTCTCCTGTGAGTCCAGTTTTACATTCCGATGCTTCACTTCAGGTTTACTGTATCCCTTGGACCTTCTTATTGACGATGAAACAGAGAAATTGCATCCGAATTCAATACAAAATGCACAATGCCGACTTAAGTACAAGAGGACTGTCACTCTAACTTTCTATGATTTGAACCTCTCCTGTGAGTCCAGCTTTAGGTTCCTATGCTTCACTTCAGGATTACTGTATCCCTTGGACCTTCTTATTGACGATGAAACACAGAAACTGCATCCGAATTTAATACAAAAGGCACAGTGCCGACTTAAGTACAAGAGGACTGACACTCTAACTTTCTATGATTTCAACCGCTCCTGTGTGTCCAGTCTTAGATTCCGATGCCTCACTTCAGGTTTACAGTATCCCTTGGACCTTCTTATTGAAGATGAAACACAGTAATTGTATCCGACTTTAATACAAAAGGCACAATGATGACTTAAGTACAAGAGGACTGACACTCTAACTTTCTATGATTTGAACCTCTCCTGTGAGTCCAGTTTTAGATACCGATGCTTCACTTCAGGTTTACTCTATCCCTTGGACCTTCTTATAGACGATGAAACACAGAAATTGCATTCAAATTTAAAACAAAATGCACAATGCCGACTTAAGTGAAAGAGGACTGACACTCTCACTTTCTATGATTTGAAACTCTCCTGTGGGTCCAGTTTTAGATTCTGATGCCTCACTTCAGCTTTACTGTATCCCTTGGACCTTCTTAATGACGATAAAACACAGAAATTGCATCCGAATTCAATACAAAAGGCACAATGCCGACTTAAGTACAAGAGGACTGACACTCTCACATTCTATGATTCGAACCTCTCCTGTGAGTCCAGTTTTAGATTCCTATGCTTCACTTCAGGATTACTGTATCCCTTGGACCTTCTTATTGACGATGAAACACAGAAATTGCATCCGAATTTAATACAAATGGCACAGTGGCGACTTAAGTACAAGAGGATTGACACTCTAACTCTCTATGATTTCAACCGCTCCTGTGAGTCCAGTTTTAGATTCCGATGCTTCACTTCAGGGTTACTGTATACCTTGGAGCTTCTTATTGACGATGTAACACAGAAATTGCATTCAAATTTAAAACAAAATGCACAATGCTGACTTAAGTACAAGAGGACTGACACTCTCACTTTCTATGATCTGAACCTCTCCTGTGAGTCCAGTTTTAGATTCCGATGCTTCACTTCAGGTTTACTGTATCCCTTGGACCTTCTTATTGACGATGAAACACAGAAATTGCATCCGAATTCAATACAAAAAGCACAATGCCGACTTAAGTACAAGAGGACTGACACTCTCACTTTCTATGATTCGAACCTCTCCTGTGAGTCCAGTTTTAGATTCCTATGCTTCACTTCAGGATTACTGTATCCCTTGGACCTTCTTATTGACGATGAAACACAGAAATTGCATCCGAATTTAATACAAAAGGCGCAATGCCGACTTAAGTACAAGAGGACTGACACGCTAACTTTCTATGAAATGAACCTCTCCTGTGAGTCCAGTTTTAGATACCGATGCGCCACTTCAGGTTTACTGTATCCCTTGGACCTTCTTATTGTCGATGAAACACAGAAATTGCATCCGAATTTAATACAAAAGGCACAATGCCGGCTTAAGTACAAGAGGACTGACACTCTCACTTTCTATTATTTGAACGTCTCCTGTGAGTCCAGTTTTAGATTCCGATGCTTCACTTCAGGTTTACTGTATCCCTGGGACCTCCTTATTGACGAAGAAACACAGAAATTGCATCCGAATTTAATACAAAAGCACAATGCCGACTTAAGAACAAGAGGACTGACACTCTCACTTTCTATGATTTGAACCTCTCCTGTGAGTCCAGTTTTAGATTCCGATGCTTCACTTTGGGTTTCCTGTATCCCTTGGACCATCGTATTGACGATGAAACACAGAAATTGCATCCAAATTTCATGCAAAAGGCACAATGCCGACTTAAGTACGAGAGGACTGACACTCTAACTTTCTATGATTTGAACCTCTCCTTTGAGTCCAGTTTTAGATTCCGATGCTTCACTTCAAGTTTACTGTATACCTTGGACCTTCTTATTGACGATGAAACACAAAATATTGCATTCAAATCTAAAAAAAAATGCACAATGCCGACTTAAGTACAAGAGGACTGACACTCTAACTTTCTATGATTTGAACGTCTCCTGTGAGTCCAGTTTTAGATTACGAAGCTTCACTTCAGGTTTACTGTATCCCTTGGACCTCCTTATTGACGAAGAAACACAGAAATTGCATCCGAATTTAATACAACAGCACAATGCCGACTTAAGAACAAGAGGACTGACACTCTCACTTTCTATGATTTGAACCTCTCCTGTGAGTCCAGTTTTGGATACCGTTGCTTCACTTCAGGTTTACTGTATCCCTTGGACCATCTTATTGGCGATGAAACACAGAAATTGCATCCGAATTTAATACAAAAGGCACAATGCCGACTTAAGTACAAGAGGACTGACACACTCACTTTCTATGATTTGAACCTCTCCTGTGAGTCCAGTTTTAGATTCCGATGCTTCACTTCAGGTTTACTGTATCCGTTGGACCTTCTTATTGACGATGAAACACAGAAATTGCATCCGAATTCAATACAAAAGGCACAATGCCGACATAAGTACAAGAGGACTGACACTCTAACTTTCTATGATTTGAACCTCTCCTGTGAGTCCAGTTTTAGATTCCTATGCTTCACTTCAGGATTACTGTATCCCTTGGACCTTCTCATTGACGATGAAACACAGAAATTGCATCCGAATTAAATACAAAAGGCACAGTGCCGACTTAAGTACAAGAGGACAGACACTCTATTTTTCTATGATTTCAACCGCTCCTGTGTGTCCAGTTTTAGATTCCGATGCCTCACTTCAGGTTTACTGTATCCCTTGGACCTTCTTATTGACGATGAAACACAGACATTGCATCTGAATTTAATACAAAAGGCACAATGCCGACATAAGTACAAGAGGACTGACACTCTAACTTTCTATGATTTGAACCTCTCCTGTGAGTCCAGTTTTAGATACCGATGCTTCACTTCAGGTATACTGTATCCCTTGGACCTTCTTATTGACGATGATACACAGAAATTGCATCCGAATTTAATACAAAAGGCACAATGCCGACTTAAGTACAAGTGGACTGTCACTCTAACTTTCTCTCCTGTAGTCCAGTTTTGGATTCCGATGCTTTACTTCAGGTTTACTGTACACCTCGGCCTTCTTATTTACGATGAAACACAGAAATTGCATTCAAATTTAAAACAAAATGCACAATGCCGACTTAAGTACAAGAGGACTGACACTCTAACATTCTATGATTTGAACGTCTCCTGAGAGTCCAGTTTTAGATTCCGATGCTTCACTTCAGGTTTACTGTATCCCTTGGACCTCCTTATTGACGAAGAAACACAGATATTGCATCCGAATTTAATACAAAAGCACAATGCCGACTTAAGAACAAGAGGACTGACACTCTCACTTTCTATGATTTGAACCTCTCCTGTGAGTCCAGTTTTAGATTCCGATGCTTCACTTTGGGTTTACTGTATCCCTTGGACCGTCTTATTGACGATGAAACACAGAAATTGCATCCGAATTTAATACAAAAGGCACAATGCCAACTTATGTACAAGAGGACTGTCACTCTCACTTTCTATGATTTGAACCTCTCCTGTGAGTCCAGTTTTAGTTTCCGATGCTTCACTTCAGGTTTACTGTATCCCTTGGACATTCTTATTGACGATGAAACAGAGAAATTGCATCCGAATTCAATACAAAAGGCACGATGCCGACTTAAGTACAAGAGCGCTGACACTCTAACTTTCTATCATTTGAACCTCTCCTGTGAGTCCAGCTTTAGATTCCTATGCTTCACTTCAGGATTACTGTATCCCTTGGATCTTCTTATTGACGATGAAACACAGAAACTGCATCCGAATTTAATACAAAAGGCACAGTGCCGACTTAAGTACAAGAGGACTGACACTCTAACTTTCTATGATTTCAACCGCTCCTGTGTGTCCAGTTTTAGATTCCGATGCCTCACTTCAGGTTTACTGTATCCCTTGGACCTTCTTATTGAAGATGAAACACAGAAATTGCATCCGAATTTAATACAAAAGGCACAATGCCGACTTAAGTACAAGAGGACTGACACTCTAACTTTCTATGAAATGAACCTCTCCTGTGAGTCCAGTTTTAGATACCGATGCGCCACTTCAGGTTTACAGTATCCCTTGGACCTTCTTATTGACGATGAAACACAGAAATTGCATCCGAATTTAATACAAAAGGCACAATGCCGACTTAAGTACAAGAGGACTGACACTCTAACTTCTTATGATTTGAACCTCAGCTGTGAGTCCAGTTTTTGATTCCGATGCTTCACTTCAGGTTTACTGTATCCCTTGGACCTTCTTATTGACGATGAAACACAGAAATTGCATCCGAATTTAATACAAAAGGCACAATGCCGACTTAAGTACAAGAGGACTGACACTCTAACTTTCTATGATTTGAACGTCTCCTGTGAGTCCAGTTTTAGATTCCGATGCTTCACTTCAGGTTTACTGTATCCCTTGGACCTCCTTATTGGCGAAGAAACACAGAAATTGCATCCGAATTTAATACAAAAGCACAATGCCGACTTAAGAACAAGAGGACTGACACTCTCACTTTCTATGATTTGAACCTCTCCTGTGAGTCCAGTTTTAGATTCCGATGCTTCACTTTAGGTTTCCTGTATCCCTTGGACCATCGTATTGACGATGAAACACAGAAATTGCATCCAAATTTCATACAAAAGGCACAATGCCGACTTAAGTACAAGAGGACTGACACTCTAACTTTCTATGATTTGAACCTCTCCTGTGAGTCCAGTTTTAGATTCCGATGCTTCACTTCAAGTTTACTGTATACCTTGGACCTTCTTATTGACGATGAAACACAAAATATTGCATTCAAATCTAAAAAAAAATGCACAATGCCAACTTAGGTACAAGAGGACTGACACTCTAACTTTCTATGATTTGAACGTCTCCTGTGAGTCCAGTTTTAGATTACGAAGCTTCACTTCAGGTTTACTGTATCCCTTGGACCTCCTTATTGACGAAGAAACACAGAAATTGCATCCGAATTTAATACAACAGCACAATGCCGACTTAAGAACAAGAGGACTGACACTCTCACTTTCTATGATTTGAACCTCTCCTGTGAGTCCAGTTTTGGATACCGTTGCTTCACTTCAGGTTTACTGTATCCCTTGGACCATCTTATTGGCGATGAAACACAGAAATTGCATCCGAATTTAATACAAAAGGCACAATGCCGACTTAAGTACAAGAGGACTGACACACTCACTTTCTATGATTTGAACCTCTCCTGTGAGTCCAGTTTTAGATTCCGATGCTTCACTTCAGGTTTACTGTATCCGTTGGACCTTCTTATTGACGATGAAACACAGAAATTGCATCCGAATTCAATACAAAAGGCACAATGCCGACATAAGTACAAGAGGACTGACACTCTAACTTTCTATGATTTGAACCTCTCCTGTGAGTCCAGTTTTAGATTCCTATGCTTCACTTCAGGATTACTGTATCCCTTGGACCTTCTCATTGACGATGAAACACAGAAATTGCATCCGAATTAAATACAAAAGGCACAGTGCCGACTTAAGTACAAGAGGACAGACACTCTAACTTTCTACGATTTCAACCGCTCCTGTGTGTCCAGTTTTAGATTCCGATGCCTCACTTCAGGTTTACTGTATCCCTTGGACCTTCTTATTGACGATGAAACACAGAAATTGCATCTGAATTTAATACAAAGGCACAATGCCGACTTAAGTACAAGAGGACTGACACTCTAACTTTCTATGATTTGAACCTCTCCTGTGAGTCCAGTTTTAGATACCGATGCTTCACTTCAGGTATACTGTATCCCTTGGACCTTCTTATTGACGATGATACACAGAAATTGCATCCGAATTTAATACAAAAGGCACAATGCCGACTTAAGTACAAGTGGACTGTCACTCTAACTTTCTCTCCTGTAGTCCAGTTTTAGATTCCGATGCTTTACTTCAGGTTTACTGTACACCTCGGCCTTCTTATTTACGATGAAACACAGAAATTGCATTCAAATTTAAAACAAAATGCACAATGCCGACTTGAGTACAAGAGGACTGACACTCTAACATTCTATGATTTGAACGTCTCCTGAGAGTCCAGTTTTAGATTCCGATGCTTCACTTCAGGTTTACTGTATCCCTTGGACCTCCTTATTGACGAAGAAACACAGATATTGCATCCGAATTTAATACAAAAGCACAATGCCGACTTAAGAACAAGAGGACTGACACTCTCACTTTCTATGATTTGAACCTCTCCTGTGAGTCCAGTTTTAGATTCCGATGCTTCACTTTGGGTTTACTGTATCCCTTGGACCGTCTTATTGACGATGAAACACAGAAATTGCATCCGAATTTAATACAAAAGGCACAATGCCAACTTATGTACAAGAGGACTGTCACTCTCACTTTCTATGATTTGAACCTCTCCTGTGAGTCCAGTTTTAGTTTCCGATGCTTCACTTCAGGTTTACTGTATCCCTTGGACATTCTTATTGACGATGAAACAGAGAAATTGCATCCGAATTCAATACAAAAGGCACGATGCCGACTTAAGTACAAGAGCGCTGACACTCTAACTTTCTATCCTTTGAACCTCTCCTGTGAGTCCAGCTTTAGATTCCTATGCTTCACTTCAGGATTACTGTATCCCTTGGATCTTCTTATTGACGATGAAACACAGAAACTGCATCCGAATTTAATACAAAAGGCACAGTGCCGACTTAAGTACAAGAGGACTGACACTCTAACTTTCTATGATTTCAACCGCTCCTGTGTGTCCAGTTTTAGATTCCGATGCCTCACTTCAGGTTTACTGTATCCCTTGGACCTTATTATTGAAGATGAAACACAGAAATTGCATCCGAATTTAATACAAAAGGCACAATGCCGACTTAAGTACAAGAGGACTGACACTCTAACTTTCTATGAAATGAACCTCTCCTGTGAGTCCAGTTTTAGATACCGATGCGCCACTTCAGGTTTACAGTATCCCTTGGACCTTCTTATTGACGATGAAACACAGAAATTGCATCCGAATTTAATACAAAAGGCACAATGCCGACTTAAGTACAAGAGGACTGACACTCTAACTTTCTATGATTTGAACCTCAGCTGTGAGTCCAGTTTTTGATTCCGATGCTTCACTTCAGGTTTACTGTATCCCTTGGACCTTCTTATTGACGATGAAACACAGAAAATTGCATCCGAATTTAATACAAAAGGCACAATGCCGACTTAAGTACAAGAGGACTGACACTCTAACTTTCTATGATTTGAACGTCTCCTGTGAGTCCAGTTTTAGATTCCGATGCTTCACTTCAGGTTTACTGTATCCCTTGGACCTCCTTATTGGCGAAGAAACACAGAAATTGCATCCGAATTTAAAACAAAAGCACAATGCCGACTTAAGAACAAGAGGACTGACACTCTCACTTTCTATGATTTGAACCTCTCCTGTGAGTCCAGTTTTAGATTCCGATGCTTCACTTTAGGTTTCCTGTATCCCTTGGACCATCGTATTGACGATGAAACACAGAAATTGCATCCAAATTTCATACAAAAGGCACAATGCCGACTTAAGTACAAGAGGACTGACACTCTAACTTTCTATGATTTGAACCTCTCCTGTGAGTCCAGTTTTAGATTCCGATGCTTCACTTCAAGTTTACTGTATACCTTGGACCTTCTTATTGACGATGAAACACAAAATATTGCATTCAAATCTAAAAAAAAATGCACAATGCCAACTTAGGTACAAGAGGACTGACACTCTAACTTTCTATGATTTGAGTCTCCTGTGAGTCCAGTTTTAGATTACGAAGCTTCACTTCAGGTTTACTGTATCCCTTGGACCTCCTTATTGACGAAGAAACACAGAAATTGCATCCGAATTTAATACAACAGCACAATGCCGACTTAAGAACAAGAGGACTGACACTCTCACTTTCTATGATTTGAACCTCTCCTGTATGAATCCAGTTTTGGATACCGATGCTTCACTTCAGGTTTACTGTATCCCTTGGACCATCCTATTGGCGATGAAACACAGAAATTGCATCCGAATTTAATACAAAAGGCACAATGCCGACTTAAGTACAAGAGGACTGACACACTCACTTTCTATGATTTGAACCTCTCCTGTGAGTCCAGTTTTAGATTCCGATGCTTCACTTCAGGTTTACTGTATCCCTTGGACCTTCTTATTGACAATGAAACACAGAAATTGCATCCGAATTCAATACAAAAGGCACAATGCCGACATAAGTACAAGAGGACTGACACTCTAACTTTCTATGATTTGAACCTCTCCTGTGAGTCCAGTTTTAGATTCCTATGCTTCACTACAGGATTACTGTATCCCTTGGACCTTCTCATTGACGATGAAACACAGAAATTGCATCCGAATTAAATACAAAAGGCACAGTGCCGACTTAGGTACAAGAGGACAGACACTCTAACTTTCTATGATTTCAACCGCTCCTGTGTGTCCAGTTTTAGATTCCGATGCCTCACTTCAGGTTTACTGTATCCCTTGGACATTCTTATTGACGATGAAACACAGAAATTGCATCTGAATTTAATACAAAAGCCACAATGCCGACTTAAGTATAGGAGGACTGACACTCTAACTTTCTATGATTTGAACCTCTCCTGTGAGTCCAGTTTTAGATACCGATGCTTCACTTCAGGTATACTGTATCCCTTGGACCTTCTTATTGACGATGAAACACAGAAATTGCATCCGAATTTAATACAAAAGGCACAATGCCGACTTAAGTACAAGTGGACTGTCACTCTAACTTTCTCTCCTGTGAGTCCAGTTTTAGATTCCGATGCTTCACTTCAGGTTTACTGTACACCTCGGCCTTCTTATTTACGATGAAACACAGAAATTGCATTCAAATTTAAAACAAAATGCACAATGCCGACTTAAGTACAAGAGGACTGACACTCTAACATTCTATGATTTGAACGTCTCCTGAGAGTCCAGTTTTAGATTCCGATGCTTCACTTCAGGTTTACTGTATCCCTTGGACCTCCTTATTGACGAAGAAACACAGATATTGCATCCTAATTTAATACAAAAGCACAATGAGGACTTAAGAACAAGAGGACTGACACTCTCACTTTCTATGATTTGAACCTCTCGTGTGAGTCCAGTTTTAGATTCCGATGCTTCACTTTAGGTTTACTGTATCCCTTGGACCATCTTATTGACGATGAAACACAGAAATTGCATCCGAATTTAATACAAAAGGCACAATGCCGACTTAAGTACAAGAGGACTGTCACTCTCACTTTCTATGATTTGAACCTCTCCTGTGAGTCCAGTTTTAGTTTCCGATGCTTCACTTCAGGTTTACTGTATCCCTTGGACATTCTTATTGACGATGAAACAGAGAAATTGCATCCGAATTCAATACAAAAGGCACGATGCCGACTTAAGTACAAGAGCGCTGACACTCTAACTTTCTATCATTTGAACCTCTCCTGTGAGTCCAGCTTTAGATTCCTATGCTTCACTTCAGGGTTACTGTATCCCTTGGACCTTCTTATTGACGATGAAACACAGAAACTGCATCCGATTTTAAAACAAAAGGCACAGTGCCGACGTAAGTACAAGAGGACTGACACTCTAACTTTCTATGATTTCAACCGCTCCTGTGTCTCCAGTCTTAGATTCCGATGCCTCACTTCAGGTTTACTGTATCCCTTGGACCTTCTTATTGAAGTTGAAACACAGAAACTGTATCCGAATTTAATACAAAAGGCACAATGCCGACTTAAGTACAAGAGGAGTGACACTCTAACTTTCTATGATTTGAACATCTCCTGTGAGTCCAGTTTTAGAATCCGATGCTTCACTTCAGGTTTACTGTATCCCTTGGAGCTTCTTATTGACGATGAAACACAGAAATTGCATTCAAATTAAAAACAAAATGCACAATGCCGACTTAAGTACAAGAGGATTGACACTCTCACTTTCTTTGATTTGAACCTCTCATGTGAGTCCAGTTTTAGATTCCGATGCTTCACTTCAGGTTTACTGTATCCCTAGGACCTTCTTATTGACGATGAAACACAGAAATTGCATCCGAATTCAATACAAAAGGCACAATGTCAACCTAAGTACAAGAGGACTGACACTCTCACTTTCTATGATTCGAACCTCTCCTGTGAGTCCAGTTTTAGATTCCTATGCTTCACTTCAGGATTACTGTATCCCTTGGACCTTCTTATTGAAGATGAAACACAGAAATTGCATCCGAATTTAATACAAAAGGCACAATGCCGTCTTAAGTACAAGAGGACTGACACACTAACTATCTCTCCTGTGAGTCCAGATTTAGATTCCGATGCTTCACTTCAGGTTTACTGTATACCTCGACCTTCTTATTGACGATGAAACACAGAAATTGCATTCAAATTTAAAACAAAATGCACAATGCCGACTTAAGTACAAGAGGACTGACATTCTAACTTTCTATGATTTGAACGTCTCCTGTAAGTCCAGTTTTAGATTCCGATGCTTCACTTCAGGTTTACTGTATCCCTTGGACCTCCTTATTGACGAAGAAACACACAAATTGAATCCGAATTTAATACAAAAGCACAATGCCGACTTAAGAACAAGAGGACTGACACTCTCACTTTCTATGTTTTGAACCTCTCCTGTAAGTCCAGTTTTAGATTCCGATGCTTCACTTTAGGTTTACTGTATCCCTTGGACCATCTTATTGACGATGAAACACAGAATTTGCATCCGAATTTAATACAAAAAGCACAATGCCGGCTTAAGTACAAGAGGACTGACACTCTCACTTCTATGATTTGAACCTCTCCTGTGAGTCCAGTTTTAGATTCCGATGCTTCATTTCAGGTTTACTGTATCCCTTGGACCTTCTTATTGACGATGAAACAGAGAAATTGCATCCGAATTCAATACAAAAGGCACAATGCCGACTTAAGTACAAGAGGACTGACACTCTAACTTTCTATGATTTGAACCTCTCCTGTGAGTCCAGCTTTAGGTTCCTATGCTTCACTTCAGGATTACTGTATGCCTTGGACCTCCTTATTGACGATGAAACACAGACACTGCATCCGAATTTAATACAAAAGGCACAGTGCCGACTTAAGTACAAGAGGACTGACACTCTAACTTTCTATGATTTCAACCGCTCGTGTGTGTCCAGTCTTAGATTCCGATGCCTCACTTCAGGTTTACTGTATCCCTTGGACCTTCTTATTGAAGATGAAAACACAGTAATTGTATCCGACTTTAATACAAAAGGCACAATGATGACTTAAGTACAAGAGGACTGACACTCTAACTTTCTATGATTTGAACCTCTCCTGTGAGTCCAGTTTTAGATACCGATGCTTCACTTCAGGTTTACTCTATCCCTTGGACCTTCTTATAGACGATGAAACACAGAAATTGCATCCGAATTTAATACAAAAGGCACAATGCCGACTTAAGTACAAGAGGATTGACACTCTAACTTTCTATGATTTGAACATCTCCTGTGAGTCCAGTTTTAGATTCCGATGCTTCACTTCAGGTTTACTGTATCCCTTGGAGCTTCGTATTGACGATGAAACACAGAAATTGCATTCAAATTTAAAACAAAATGCACAATGCCGACTTAAGTGAAAGAGGACTGACACTCTCACTTTCTATGATTTGAACCTCTCCTGTGAGTCCAGTTTTAGGTTCCGATGCCTCACTTCAGCTTTACTGTATCCCTTGGACCTTCTTAATGACGATGAAACACAGAAATTGCATCCGAATTCAATACAAACGGCACAATGCCGACTTAAGTACAAGAGGACTGACTCTCTCACTTTCTATGATTCGAACCTCTCCTGTGAGTCCAGTTTTAGATTCCTATGCTTCACTTCAGGATTACTGTATCCCTTGGACCTTCTTATTGACGATGAAACACAGATATTGCATCCGAATTTAATACAAAAGGCACAGTGGCGACTTAAGTACAAGAGGACTGACACTCTAACTCTCTATGATTTCAACCGCTCCTGTGAGTCCAGTCTTAGATTCCGATGCTTCACTTCAGGTTTACTGTATCCCTTGGAGCTTCTTATTGACGATGAAACACAGAAATTGCATTCAAATTTAAAACAAAATGCACAATGCTGACTTAAGTACAAGAGGACTGACACTCTCACTTTCTATGATTTGAACCTCTCCTGTGAGTCCAGTTTTAGATTCCGATGCTTCACTTCAGGTTTACTGTATCCCTTGGACCTTCTTATTGACGATGAAACACAGAAATTGCATCCGAATTCAATACAAAAGGCACAATGCCGACTTAAGTACGAGAGGACTGGCACTCTCACTTTCTATGATTCGAACCCCTCCTGTGAGTCCAGTTTTAGATTCCTATGCTTCACTTCAGGATTACTGTATCCCTTGGACCTTCTTATTGACGATGAAACACAGAAATTGCATCCGAATTTAATACAAAAGGCACAGTGGCGTCTTAAGTACAAGAGGACTGACACTCTAACTTTCTATGATTTCAACCGCTCCTGTGTGTCCAGTTTTAGATTCCGATGCCTCACTTCAGGTTTACTGTATCCCTTGGACCTTCTTATTGAAGATGAAACACAGAAATTGCATCCGAATTTAATACAAAAGGCACAATGCCGACTTAAGTACAAGAGGACTGACACTCTAACTTTCTATGATTTGAACGTCTCCTGTGAGTCCAGTTTTAGATTCCGATGCTTCACTTCAGGTTTACTGTATCCCTTGGACCTCCTTATTGACGAAGAAACACAGAAATTGCATCCGAATTTAATACAAAAGCACAATGCCGACTTAAGAACAAGAGGACTGACACTCTCACTTTCTATGATTTGAACCTCTCCTGTGAGTCCAGTTTTAGATTCCGATGCTTCACTTTAGGTTTCCTGTATCCCTTGGACCATCGTATTGACGATGAAACACAGAAATTGCGTCCAAATTTCATACAAAAGGCACAATGCCGACTTAAGTACAAGAGGACTGACACTCTAACTTTCTATGATTTGAACCTCTCCTGTGAGTCCAGTTTTAGATTCCGATGCTTCACTTCAGGTTTACTCTATCCCTTGGACCTTCTAATTGACGATGATACACAGAAATTGCATCCGAATTTAATACAAAAGGCACAATGCCGACTTAAGTACAAGAGGACTGTCACTCTAACTTTCTCTCCTGTGAGTCCAGTTTTAGATTCCGATGCTTCACTTCAGGTTTACTGTATACCTCGACCTTCTTATTGACGATGAAACACAGAAATTGCATTCAAATTTAAAACAAAATGCACAATGACGTCTTAAGTACAAGAGGACTGACACTCTAACTTTCTATGATTTGAACGCCTCCTTCGAGTCCAGATTTAGATTCCGATGCTTCACTTTAGGTTTACTGTATCCCTTCGACCATTTTATTGACGATGAAACGCAGAAATTGCATCCGAATTTAATACAAAAGGCACAATGCCGACTTAGGTACAAGAGGACTGACACTCTTACTTTCTATGATTTGAACCTATCCTGTGAGTCCAGTTTTAGATACCGATGCTTCACTTCAGGTTCACTGTATCCCTTGGACATTCTTATTGACGATGAAACACAGAAATTGCAACCGAATTTAATACAAAAGGCACAATGCCGACTTAAGTACAAGAGGACTGACACTCTAACTTTCTATGATTTGAACCTCTCCTGTGAGTCCAGTTTTAGATTCCGATGCTTCTCTTCAAGTTTACTTTATTCCTTGGACCTTCTTATTGACGATGAAACTTAGATATTGCATTCAAATTTAAAACAAAATGCACAATGCCGACTTAAGTACAAGAGGACTAACACACTAACTTTCTATGTTTTGAACGTCTCCTGTGAGTCCAGCTTTAGATTCCTATGCTTCACTTCAGGATTACTGTATCCCTTGGTTCTTCTTATTGACGATGAAACACAGAAACTGCATCCGAATTTAATACAAAAGGCACAATGCCGACTTAAGTACAAGAGGACTGACACTCTAACTTTCTATTGTTTGAACCTCTCCTGTGAGTCCAGTTTTAGATTCCGATGCTTCACTTCAGGTTTACTGTATCCCTTGGACCTTCTTATTGACCATGAAACACAGATATTGCATCCGAATTTAATACAAAAGGCACAATGCCGACTTAAGTACAAGAGGACTGACACTCTAACTTTCTATGATTTGACCTCTCCTGTGAGTCCAGTTTTAGATACCGATGCTTCACTTAAGGTTTACTCTATCACTTGGACTTCTTATAGACGATGAAACACAGAAATTGCATCCGAATTTAATACAAAAGGCACAATGCCGACTTAAGTACAAGAGGATTGACACTCTAACTTTCTATGATTTGAACATCTCCTGTGAGTCCAGTTTTAGATTCCGATGCTTCAATTCAGGTTTACTGTATCCCTTCGAGCTTCTTATTGACGATGAAACACAGAAATTGCATTCAAATTTAAAAAAAATGCACAATGCCGACTTAAGTACAAGAGGACTGACACTCTCACTTTCTATGATTTGAACCACTCCTGTGAGTCCAGTTTTAGATTCCGATGCTTCACTTCAGGTTTACTGTATCCCTTGCAGCTTCTTATTGACGATGAAACACAGAAATTGCATTCAAACTTAAAACAAAATGCACAATGCCGACTTAAGTACAAGAGGACTGACACTCTCACTTTCTATGATTTGAACCTCTCCTGTGAGTCCAGTTTTAGATTCCGATGCTTCACTTCAGGTTTACTGTATCCCTTGGACCTTCTTATTGACGATGAAACACAGAAATTGCATCCGAATTCAATACAAAAGGCACAATGCCGACTTAAGTACAAGAGGACTGACACTCTCACTTTCTATGATTCGAACCTCTCCTGTGAGTCCAGTTTTAGATTCCTATGCTTCACTTCAGGATTACTGTATCCCTTGGACCTTCTTATTGACGATGAAACACGAAAATTGCATCCGAATTTAATACAAAAGGCACAGTGGCGACTTAAGTACAAGAGGACTGACCCTCTAACTTTCTATGATTTCAACCGCTCCTGTGTGTCCAGTTTTAGATTACGATCCCTCACTTCAGGTTTAATGTATCCCTTGGACCTTCTTATTGAAGATGAAACACAGAAATTGCATCCGAATTTAATACAAAAGGCACAATGCCGACATAAGTACAAGAGGACTGACACTCTAACTTTCTATGAAATGAACCTCTCCTGTGAGTCCAGTTTTAGATACCGATGCTTCACTTCAGGTTTACTGTATCCCTTGGACCTTCTTATTGACGATGAAACACAGAAATTGCATCCGAATTTAATACAAAAGGCACAATGCCGACTTAAGTACAAGAGGACTGACACTCTAACTTTCTATTATTTGAACCTCTCCTGTGAGTCCAGTTTTAGATTCCGATGCTTCACTTCAGGTTTACTGTATCCCTTGGACCTTCTTATTGACGATGAAACACAGATATTGCATCCGAATTTAATACAAAAGGCACAATGCCGACTTAAGTACAAGAGGACTGACACTCTAACTTTCTATGATTTGAACGTCTCCTGTGAGTCCAGTTTTAGATTCCGATGCTTCACTTCAGGTTTACTGTATCCCTTGGACCTCCTTATTGACGAAGAAACACAGAAATTGCATCCGAATTTAATACAAAAGCACAATGCCGTCTTAAGAACAAGAGGACTGACACTCTCACTTTATATGATTTGAACCTCTCCTGTGGGTCCAGTTTTAGATTCCGATGCTTTACTTTAGGTTTCCTGTATCCCTTGGACCATCGTATTGACGATGAAACACAGATATTACATCCAAATTTCATACAAAAGGCACAATGCCGACTTAAGAACAAGAGGACTGACTCTAACTTTCTATGATTTGAACCTCTCCTGTGAGTCCAGTTTTAGATTCCGATGCTTCACTACAGGTTTACTGCATCCCTTGGACCTTCTAATTGACGATGATACACAGAAATTGCATCCGAATTTAATACAAAAGGCACAATGCCGACTTAAGTACAAGAGGACTGTCACTCTAACTTTCTCTCCTGTGAGTCCAGTTTTAGATTCCGATGCTTCACTTCAGGTTTACTGTATACCTCGACCTTCTTATTGACGATGAAACACAGAAATTGCATTCAAATTTAAAACGAAATGCACAATGCCGACTTAAGTACAAGAGGTCTGACACATTAACTTTCTATGATTTGAACGTCTCCTTTGAGTCCAGTTTTAGATTCCGATGCTTCACATTAGGTTTACTGTATCCCTTGGACCATCTTATTGACGATGAAACACAGAAATTGCATCCGAATCTAATACAAAAGGCATAATGCCGACTTAAGTACAAGAGGACTGACACTCTCACTTTCTATGATTTGAACCTAACCTGTGAGTCCAGTTTTAGATTCCGATGCTTCCCTTCAGGTTTACTGTATCCCTTGGACCTTCTTATTGACGATGAAACACAGAAATTGCACCCGAATTCAATACAAAAGGCACAATGCCGACTTAAGTACAAGAGGACTGACAGTCTAAGTTTCGATGATTTGAACCTCTCCTGTGAGTCCAGTTTTAGATTCCAATGCTTCACTTCAGGTTTACTGTATCCCTTGGACCTTCTTATTGACGATGAAACACAGAAATTGCATCCGAATTTAATACAAAATGCACAGTTCCGACTTAAGTACAAGAGGACAGACACTCTTCTTGCTATGATTTCAACGGCTCCTGTGTGTCCAGTTTTAGATTCCGATGCCTAACTTCAGGTTTACTGTATCCCTTGGACCTTCTTATTGAAGATGAAACACAGAAATTGCATCCAAATTTAATACAAAAGGCACAATGCCGACTTAAGTACAAGAGGACTGAAACTCTAACTTTCTATGATTTGCACCTCTCCTGTGAGTCCAGTTTTAGATACCGATGCTTCACTTCAGGTTCACTGTACCCCTTGGAGCTTCTTATTGACGATGAAACACAGAAATTGCATTCAAATTTAAAACAAAATGCACAATGCCGACTTAAGTACAAGAGGACTGACACTCTCACTTTCTTTGATTTGAACCTCTCCTGTGAGTCCAGTTTTAGATTCCGATGCTTCACTTCAGGTTTACTGTATCCCTTGGACCTTCTTATTGACGATGAAACACAGAAATTGCATCCGATTTCAATACAAAAGGCACAATGCCGACTTAAGTACAAGAGGACTGACACTCTCACTTTCTATGATTCGAACCTCTCCTGTGAGTCCAGTTTTAGATTCCTATGCTTCACTTCAGGATTACTGTATCCCTTGGACCTTCTTATTGACGATGAAACACAGAAATTGCATCCGAATTTAATACAAAAGGCACAGTGGCGACTTAAGTACAAGAGGACTGACACTCTAACTTTCTATGATTTCAACCGCTCCTGTGTGTCCAGTTTTAGATTCCGATCCCTCACTCCAGGTTTACTGTATCCCTTGGACCTTCTTATTGAAGATGAAACACAGAAATTGCATCCGAATTTAATACAAAAGGCACAATGCCGACTTAAGTACAAGAGGACTGACACTCTAACTTTCTATGAAATGAACCTCTCCTGTGAGTCCAGTTTTAGATACCGATGCTTCACTTCAGGTTTACTGTATCCCTTGGACCTTCTTATTGACGATGAAACACAGAAATTGCATCCGAATTTAATACAAAAGGCACAATGCCGACTTAAGTACAAGAGGACTGACACTCTAACTTTCTGTGATTTGAACCTAACCTGTGAGTCCAGTTTTAGATTCCGATGCTTCCCTTCAGGTTTACTGAATCCCTTGGACCGTCTTATTGACGATGAAACACAGAAATTGCACCCGAATTCAATACAAAAGGCACAATGCCGACTTAAGTACAAGAGGACTGACACTCTAACTTTCTATGATTTGAACCTCTCCTGTGAGTCCAGTTTTAGATTCCGATGCTTCACTTCAGGTTTACTGTATCCCTTGGACCTTCTTATTGACGATGAAACACAGAAATTGCATCCGAATTTAATACAAAAGGCACAGTGCCGACTTAAGTACAAGAAGACTGACACTCTAACTTTCTATGATTTCAACCGCTCCTGTGTGTCCAGTTTTAGATTCCGATGCTTCACTTCAGGTTTAGTGTTTCCCTTGGACCTTCTAATTGACGATGATACACAGAAATTGCATCCGAATTTAATACAAAAGGCACAATGCCGACTTAAGTACAAAAGGACTGTCACTCTAACTTTCTCTCCTGTGATTCCAGTTTTAGATTCCGATGCTTCACTTCTGGTTTACTGTATACCTCGACCTTCTTATTGACGATGAAACACAGAAATTGCATTCAAATTTAAAACGAAATGCACAATGCCGACTTAAGTACAAGAGGACTGACACATTAACTTTCTATGATTTGAACGTCTCCTTTGAGTCCAGTTTTAGATTCCGATGCTTCACTTTAGGGTTACTGTATCCCTTTGACCATCTTATTGACGATGAAACATAGAAATTGCATCCGAATTTAATACAAAAGGCACACTGCCGACTTAAGTACAAGAGGACTGACACTCTCACTTTCTATGATTTGAACCTAACCTGTGAGTCCAGTTTTAGATTCCGATGCCTCACTTCAGGTTTACTGAATCCCTTGGACCTTCTTATTGAAGATGAAACACAGAAATTGCATCCGAATTTTATACAAAAGGCACAATGCCGACTTAAGTACAAGAGGACCGAAACTCTAACTTTCTATGATTTGAACCTCTCCTGTGAGTCCAGTTTTAGATTCCGATGCTTCACTTCAGGTTTACTGTATCCCTTGGACCTTCTTATTGACGATGAAACACAGAAATTGCATCCGAATTTAATACAAAAGGCACAATGCCGACTTAAGTGCAAGAGGAGTCTAGTTTTAGATTCCTATGCTTCACTTCAAGATAACTGTATCCCTTGGACCATCTTATTGAGGATGAAGCACAGACATTGCATCCGAATTTAATACAAAAGGCACAGTGCCGACTTAAGTACAAGAAGACTGACACTCTAACTTTCTATGATTTCAACCGCTCCTGTGTGTCCAGTTTTAGATTCCGATGCCTCACTTCAGGTTACTGTATCCCTTGGACCTTCTTATTGAAGATGAAACACAGAAATTGCATCCGAATTTAATACAAAAGGCACAATGCCGACTTAAGTACAAGAGGACGGAAACTCTAGCTTTCTATGATTTGCACCTCTCCTGTGAGTCCAGTTTTAGATACCGATGCTTTACTTCAGGTTCACTGTATCCCTTGGACCTTCTTATTGACGATGAAACACAGAAATTGCATCCGAATTTAATACAAAAGTCACAAAGCCGACTTAAGTACAAGAGGACTGACACTCTAACTTTCTATGATTTGAACCTCCCCTGTGAGTCCAGTTTTAGATTCCGATGCTTCACTTCAGGTTTACTGTATCCCTTGGACCTTCTTATTGACGATGAAACACAGAAATTGCATTCAAATTTAAAACAAAATGCACAATGCCAACTTAAGTACAAGAGGACTAACAATCTTACTTTCTATGATTTGAACCTGTCCTGTGAGTCCAGTTTTAGATTCCGATGCTTCACTTCAGGTTTACTGTATCCCTTGGACTTTCTTGTTGACGATGAAACACAGAATTTGCATCCGAATTCAATACAAAGGGCACAATGCCGACTTAAGTACAAGAGGACTGACACTCTAACTTTCTATGATTTGAACCACTCCTGTGAGTCCAGTTTTAGATTCCTATGCTTCACTTCAGGATTACTGTATCCCTTGGACGTTCTTATTGACGATGAAACACAGAAATTGCATCCGAATTTAATACAAAAGGCACAGTGCCGACTTAAGTACAAGAGGACAGACACTCTTCTTTCTATGATTTCAACCGCTCCCGTGTGTCCAGTTTTAGATTCCGATGCCTAACTTCAGGTTTACTGTATCCCTTGGACCTTCTTATTGCAGATGAAACAAAGAAATTGCATCCGAATTTAATACAAAAGGCACAATGCCGACTTAAGTACAAGAGGGCTGACACTCTAACTTTCTATGAAATGAACCTCTCCAATGAGTCCAGTTTTAGATTCCGATGCCACACTTCAGGTTTTCTGTATCCCTTGGACCTTCGTATTGACGATGAAACACAGAAACTGCATCCGAATTTAATGCAAAAGGCACAATGCCGACTTAAGTACAAGAGGACTGACACACTAACTTTCTATGAAATGAACCTCTCCTGTGAGTCCAGTTTTAGATACCGATGCTTCACTTCAGGTTTACTGTATCCCTTGGAACTTCTTATTGACGATGAAACACAGAAATTGCATCCGAATTTAATACAAAAGGCACAATGCCGACTTAAGTACAAGAGGACTGACACTCTAACTTTCTACGATTTGAACCTCTCCTGTGAGTCCAGTTTTAGATTCCGATGCTTCACTTCAGGTTTACTGTATCCCTTGGACCTTCTTATTGACGATGAAACACAGAAATTGCATCCGAATTTAATACAAAAGGCACAGAGCCAACTTAAGTACAAGAGGACTGACACTCTAACTTTCTATGATTTGAACGTCTCCTGTGAGTCCAGTTTTAGATTCCGATTCTTCACTTCAGGTTTACTGTATCCCTTGGACCTCCTTATTGACGAAGAAACACAGAAATTGCATCCGAATTTAATACAAAAGCACAATGCCGACTTAAGCACAAGAGGACTTACACTCTCACTTTCTATGATTTGAACCTCTCCTGTGAGACCAGTTTTAGATTCCGATGCTTCACTTTAGGTTTCCTGTATCCCTTGGACCATCGTATTGACGATGAAACACAGAAATTGCATCCAAATTTCATACAACAGGCACAATGCCGACTTAAGTACAAGAGGACTGACACTCTAACTTTCTATGATTTGAACCTCTCCTGTGAGTCCAGTTTTAGATTCCGATGCTTCACTTCAGGTTTACTGTATCCCTTGGGCCTTCAAATTGACGATGATACACAGAAATTGAATCCGAATTTAATACAAAAGGCACAATGCCGTTTTAAGTACAAGAGGACTGTCACTCTAACTTTCTCTCCTGTGAGTCCAATTTTAGATTCCGATGCTTCACTTCAGGTTTACTGTATACCTCGACCTTCTTATTGACGATGTAACACAGAAATTGCTTTCAAATTTAAAACAAAATGCACAATGCCGACTTAAGTACAAGAGGACTGACACTCTAACTTTCTATGATTTGAACGTCTCCTTTGAGTCCAGTTTTAGATTCCGATGCTTCACTTTAGGTTCACTGTATCCCTTGGACCATCTTATTGACGATGAAACACAGAAATTGCATCCGAATTTAATACAAAAGGCACAATGCCGACTTAAGTACAAGAGGACTGACACTCTCACTTTCTATGATTTGAACCTATCCTGTGAGTCCAGTTTTAGATTCCGATGCTTCCCTTCAGGTTTACTGTATCCCTTGGACCTTCTTATTGACGATGAAACACAGAAATTGCATCCGAATTTAATACAACATGCACACTGCCGACTTAAGTACAAGAGGACTGAAACTCTAACATTCTATGATTTGCACCTCTCCTGTGAGTCCAGTTTTAGATACCGATGCTTCACTTCAGGTTCACTGTATCCCTTGGACCTTCTTATTGACGATGAAACTCAGAAATTGCATCCGAATTTAATACAAAAGGCACAATGCCGACCTAAGTACAAGAGGACTGACACTCTAACTTTCTATGATTTGAACCTCTCCTGTGAGGCCAGTTTTAGATTCCGATGCTTCTCTTCAGGTTTACTGTATCCCTTGGACCTTCTTATTGACGATGAAACATAGAAATTGCATTCAAATTTAAAACAAAATGCACAATGCCGACTTAAGTACAAGAGGACTAACGCTCTAACTTTCTATGATTTGAACGTCTCCTGTGAGTCCAGTTTTAGATTCCGATGCTTCACTTCAGGTTTACTGTATCCCTTGGATCTCTTTATTGACGAAGAGACACAGGAATAGCATCCGAATTTAATACAAAAGCACAATGCCGACTTAAGACCAGGAGGACTGACACTCTCACTTTCTATGATTTGAACCTCTCCTGTGAGTCAAGTTATAGATTCCGATGCTTCACTTTAGGTTTACTGTATCCCTTGGACCATCTTATTGACGATGGAACACAGAAATTGCATCCGAATTTAATTCAAAAGACACAATGCCGACTTAAGTACAAGAGTACTGACACTCTCACTTTCTATGATTTGAACCTCTCCTGTGAGTCCAGTTTTAGATTCCGATGCTTCACTTCAGGTTTACTGTATCCCTTGGACCTTCTTATTGACGATGAAACACAGAAATTGCATCCGAATTCAATACAAAAGGCACAATGCCGACTTAAGTACAAGAGGACTGACACTCTAACTTTCTATGATTTTAACCTCTCCTGTGGGTCCAGTTTTAGATTCCGATGCTTCTCTTCAGGTTTACTGTATCCCTTGGACCTTCTTATTGACGATGAAACACAGAAATTGCATTTAAATTTAAAACAAAATGCACAATGCCGACTTAAGTACAAGAGGACTGACACTCTAACTTTCTATGATTTGAACCTCTCTTGTGAGTCCAGTTTTAGATTTTTCATGCTTCACTTCAGTTTTACTGTATCCCTTGGGGCTTCTTATTGACGATGAAACACTAAAATTGCATTCGAATTTAATACAAAAGGCACAATGCCGACTTAAGTACAAGATGACTGTCACTCTAACTTTCTCTCCTGTGGGTCCAGTTTTAGATTCCGATCCTACACTTCAGGTTTACTGAATACCTTGGACCTTCTTATTGACGATGAAACACAGAAATTGCATCCGAATTTAATACAAAAGCACAATGCCGACTTAAGAACAAGCGGACTGACACTCTCACTTTCTATGATTTGAACCTCTCCTGTGAGTCCAGTTTTAGATTCTGATGCTTCACTTTAGGTATACTGTATCCCTTGGACTATCTTATAGACGATGAAATACAGAAATTATATCCGAATTTAATACAAAAGGCACAATGCCGACTTAAGTACAAGAGGACTGACACTCTCACTTTCTATGATTTGAACCTCACCTGTGAGTCTAGTTTTAGATTCCAATGCTTCACTTCAGGTTTACTGTATCCCTTGGACCTTCTTATTGACGATGAAACACAGAAATTGCATCCGAATTCAATACAAAAGGCACAATGCCGACTTAAGTACAAGAGGACTGACACTCTAACTTTCTATGATTTGAACCTCTCCTGTGAGTCCAGTTTTAGATACCGATGCTTCACTTCAGGTTTACTGTATCACTTGAACCTTCTTATTGACGATGAAACACAGAAATTGCATCCGAATTTAATACAAGAGACACAATGCCGACTTAAGTACAAGAGGACTGACACTCTAACTTTCTATGATTTGAACCTCTCCTGTGAGTCCAGTTTTAGATTCCGATGCTTCACTTCAGGTTTACTGTATCCCTTGGACCTCCTTATTGACGAAGAAACACAGAAATTGCATCCGAATTTAATACAAAAGCACAATGCCGACTTAAGCACAAGAGGACTTACACTCTCACTTTCTATGATTTGAACCTCTCCTGTGAGACCAGTTTTAGATTCCGATGCTTCACTTTAGGTTTCCTGTATCCCTTGGACCATCGTATTGACGATGAAACACAGAAATTGCATCCAAATTTCATACAACAGGCACAATGCCGACTTAAGTACAAGAGGACTGACACTCTAACTTTCTATGATTTGAACCTCTCCTGTGAGTCCAGTTTTAGATTCCGATGCTTCACTTCAGGTTTACTGTATCCCTTGGGCCTTCAAATTGACGATGATACACAGAAATTGAATCCGAATTTAATACAAAAGGCACAATGCCGTTTTAAGTACAAGAGGACTGTCACTCTAACTTTCTCTCCTGTGAGTCCAATTTTAGATTCCGATGCTTCACTTCAGGTTTACTGTATACCTCGACCTTCTTATTGACGATGTAACACAGAAATTGCTTTCAAATTTAAAACAAAATGCACAATGCCGACTTAAGTACAAGAGGACTGACACTCTAACTTTCTATGATTTGAACGTCTCCTTTGAGTCCAGTTTTAGATTCCGATGCTTCACTTTAGGTTCACTGTATCCCTTGGACCATCTTATTGACGATGAAACACAGAAATTGCATCCGAATTTAATACAAAAGGCACAATGCCGACTTAAGTACAAGAGGACTGACACTCTCACTTTCTATGATTTGAACCTATCCTGTGAGTCCAGTTTTAGATTCCGATGCTTCCCTTCAGGTTTACTGTATCCCTTGGACCTTCTTATTGACGATGAAACACAGAAATTGCATCCGAATTTAATACAACATGCACACTGCCGACTTAAGTACAAGAGGACTGAAACTCTAACATTCTATGATTTGCACCTCTCCTGTGAGTCCAGTTTTAGATACCGATGCTTCACTTCAGGTTCACTGTATCCCTTGGACCTTCTTATTGACGATGAAACTCAGAAATTGCATCCGAATTTAATACAAAAGGCACAATGCCGACCTAAGTACAAGAGGACTGACACTCTAACTTTCTATGATTTGAACCTCTCCTGTGAGGCCAGTTTTAGATTCCGATGCTTCTCTTCAGGTTTACTGTATCCCTTGGACCTTCTTATTGACGATGAAACATAGAAATTGCATTCAAATTTAAAACAAAATGCACAATGCCGACTTAAGTACAAGAGGACTAACGCTCTAACTTTCTATGATTTGAACGTCTCCTGTGAGTCCAGTTTTAGATTCCGATGCTTCACTTCAGGTTTACTGTATCCCTTGGATCTCTTTATTGACGAAGAGACACAGGAATAGCATCCGAATTTAATACAAAAGCACAATGCCGACTTAAGACCAGGAGGACTGACACTCTCACTTTCTATGATTTGAACCTCTCCTGTGAGTCAAGTTATAGATTCCGATGCTTCACTTTAGGTTTACTGTATCCCTTGGACCATCTTATTGACGATGGAACACAGAAATTGCATCCGAATTTAATTCAAAAGACACAATGCCGACTTAAGTACAAGAGTACTGACACTCTCACTTTCTATGATTTGAACCTCTCCTGTGAGTCCAGTTTTAGATTCCGATGCTTCACTTCAGGTTTACTGTATCCCTTGGACCTTCTTATTGACGATGAAACACAGAAATTGCATCCGAATTCAATACAAAAGGCACAATGCCGACTTAAGTACAAGAGGACTGACACTCTAACTTTCTATGATTTTAACCTCTCCTGTGGGTCCAGTTTTAGATTCCGATGCTTCTCTTCAGGTTTACTGTATCCCTTGGACCTTCTTATTGACGATGAAACACAGAAATTGCATTTAAATTTAAAACAAAATGCACAATGCCGACTTAAGTACAAGAGGACTGACACTCTAACTTTCTATGATTTGAACCTCTCTTGTGAGTCCAGTTTTAGATTTTTCATGCTTCACTTCAGTTTTACTGTATCCCTTGGGGCTTCTTATTGACGATGAAACACTAAAATTGCATTCGAATTTAATACAAAAGGCACAATGCCGACTTAAGTACAAGATGACTGTCACTCTAACTTTCTCTCCTGTGGGTCCAGTTTTAGATTCCGATCCTACACTTCAGGTTTACTGAATACCTTGGACCTTCTTATTGACGATGAAACACAGAAATTGCATCCGAATTTAATACAAAAGCACAATGCCGACTTAAGAACAAGCGGACTGACACTCTCACTTTCTATGATTTGAACCTCTCCTGTGAGTCCAGTTTTAGATTCTGATGCTTCACTTTAGGTATACTGTATCCCTTGGACTATCTTATAGACGATGAAATACAGAAATTATATCCGAATTTAATACAAAAGGCACAATGCCGACTTAAGTACAAGAGGACTGACACTCTCACTTTCTATGAATTGAACCTCACCTGTGAGTCTAGTTTTAGATTCCAATGCTTCACTTCAGGTTTACTGTATCCCTTGGACCTTCTTATTGACGATGAAACACAGAAATTGCATCCGAATTCAATACAAAAGGCACAATGCCGACTTAAGTACAAGAGGACTGACACTCTAACTTTCTATGATTTGAACCTCTCCTGTGAGTCCAGTTTTAGATACCGATGCTTCACTTCAGGTTTACTGTATCACTTGAACCTTCTTATTGACGATGAAACACAGAAATTGCATCCGAATTTAATACAAGAGACACAATGCCGACTTAAGTACAAGAGGACTGACACTCTAACTTTCTATGATTTGAACCTCTCCTGTGAGTCCAGTTTTAGATTCCGATGCTTCACTTCAGGTTTACTGTATCCCTTGGACCATCTTATTGACGATGAAACCCAGAAATTGCATGCAAATTTAAAACAAAATGCACAATGCCGACTTAAGTACAAGAGGACTGACACTCTGACTTTCAATGATTTGAACGTCTCCTGAGAGTCCAGTTCTAGACACCGATGCTTCACTTCAGGTTTACTGTATACCTTGGAACTTCTTATTGACGATGAAACACAGAAATTGCATTCAAATTTAAAACAAAATGCACAATGCCGACTTAAGTACAAGAGGACTGACACTCTAACTTTCTATGATTTGAACGTATCCTGTGAGTCCAGTTTTAGATTCCGATGCTTCACTTCAGGTTTACTGTATCCCTTGGACCTCCTTATTGACGATGAAACACAGAAATTGCATCCGAATTTAATACAAAAGCACAATGCCGACTTAAGAACAAGAGGACTGACACTCTCACTTTCTATGATTTGATCCTCTCCTGTGAGTCTAGTTTTAGATTACGATGCTTCACTTCAGGTTTACTGTATCCCTTGGACCATCTTATTGACGATGAAACACAGAAATTGCATCCGAATTTAATACAAAAGGCACAATGCCGACTTAAGTAAAAGTGGACTGACACTCTCACTTTCTAAGATTTGAACCTCTCCTGTGAGTCCAGTTTTAGATTCCGATGCTTCACTTCAGGTTTACTGTATCCCTTGGACCTTCTTACTGACGATGAAACACAGAAATTGCATTTAAATTTAAAACAAAATGCACAATGCCGACTTAAGTACAAGAGGACTGACACTCTAACTTTCTATGATTTGAACCTCTCTTGTGAGTCCAGTTTTAGATTTTTCATGCTTCACTTCAGTTTTACTGTATCCCTTGGGGCTTCTTATTGACGATGAAACACTAAAATTGCATTCGAATTTAATACAAAAGGCACAATGCCGACTTAAGTACAAGATGACTGTCACTCTAACTTTCTCTCCTGTGGGTCCAGTTTTAGATTCCGATCCTACACTTCAGGTTTACTGAATACCTTGGACCTTCTTATTGACGATGAAACACAGAAATTGCATCCGAATTTAATACAAAAGCACAATGCCGACTTAAGAACAAGCGGACTGACACTCTCACTTTCTATGATTTGAACCTCTCCTGTGAGTCCAGTTTTAGATTCTGATGCTTCACTTTAGGTATACTGTATCCCTTGGACTATCTTATAGACGATGAAATACAGAAATTATATCCGAATTTAATACAAAAGGCACAATGCCGACTTAAGTACAAGAGGACTGACACTCTCACTTTCTATGATTTGAACCTCACCTGTGAGTCTAGTTTTAGATTCCAATGCTTCACTTCAGGTTTACTGTATCCCTTGGACCTTCTTATTGACGATGAAACACAGAAATTGCATCCGAATTCAATACAAAAGGCACAATGCCGACTTAAGTACAAGAGGACTGACACTCTAACTTTCTATGATTTGAACCTCTCCTGTGAGTCCAGTTTTAGATACCGATGCTTCACTTCAGGTTTACTGTATCACTTGAACCTTCTTATTGACGATGAAACACAGAAATTGCATCCGAATTTAATACAAGAGACACAATGCCGACTTAAGTACAAGAGGACTGACACTCTAACTTTCTATGATTTGAACCTCTCCTGTGAGTCCAGTTTTAGATTCCGATGCTTCACTTCAGGTTTACTGTATCCCTTGGACCATCTTATTGACGATGAAACCCAGAAATTGCATGCAAATTTAAAACAAAATGCACAATGCCGACTTAAGTACAAGAGGACTGACACTCTAACTTTCAATGATTTGAACGTCTCCTGAGAGTCCAGTTCTAGACACCGATGCTTCACTTCAGGTTTACTGTATACCTTGGACCTTCTTATTGACGATGAAACACAGAAATTGCATTCAAATTTAAAACAAAATGCACAATGCCGACTTAAGTACAAGAGGACTGACACTCTAACTTTCTATGATTTGAACGTATCCTGTGAGTCCAGTTTTAGATTCCGATGCTTCACTTCAGGTTTACTGTATCCCTTGGACCTCCTTATTGACGATGAAACACAGAAATTGCATCCGAATTTAATACAAAAGCACTATGCCGACTTAAGAACAAGAGGACTGACACTCTCACTTTCTATGATTTGATCCTCTCCTGTGAGTCTAGTTTTAGATTACGATGCTTCACTTCAGGTTTACTGTATCCCTTGGACCATCTTATTGACGATGAAACACAGAAATTGCATCCGAATTTAATACAAAAGGCACAATGCCGACTTAAGTAAAAGAGGACTGACACTCTCACTTTCTAAGATTTGAACCTCTCCTGTGAGTCCAGTTTTAGATTCCGATGCTTCACTTCAGGTTTACTGTATCCCTTGGACCTTCTTACTGACGATGAAACACAGAAATTGCATCCGAACTCAATACAAAAGGCACAATGCCGACATAAGAACAAGAGGACTGACACCCTAACTTTCTATGATTTGAACCTCTCCTGTGAGTCCAGTTTTAGATACCTATGCTTCACTTCAGGATTGCTGTATACCTTGGACCTTCTCATGGACGATGAAACACAGAAATTGCATCCAAATTTAATACAAAAGGCCTAGTTCCGACTTAAGTACAAGAGGACTGACACTCTGACTTTCTATGATTTCTACCGCTCCTGTGGGTCCAGTTTTAGATTCCGATGCCTCATTTCAGGTTTACTGTATCCCTTGGACCTTCTTATTGATGATGAAACACAGAAATTGCATCCGAATTTAATACAAAAAACACAATGCCGCCTTAAGTACAAGAGGACTGACACTCTAACTTTCTATGATTTGAACATCTCCTGTGAGTCCAGTTTTAGATACCGATGCTGCACTTCAGGTTTACTGTATCCCTTGGACCTTCTTATTGACGATGAAACACAGAAATTGCTTCCGAATTTCATACAAGAGACACAATGCCGACTTAAGTACAAGAGGACTGACACTCTAACTTTCTATGATTTGAACCTCTCGTGTGAGTCCAGTTTTAGATTCCGATGCTTCACCTCAGGTTTACTGCATCCCTTGGACCTTCTTATTGACGAAGAAACACAGAAATTGCATGCAAATTTATAACATAATGCACAATGCCCACTTAAGTACAAGAGGACTGACACTTTAACTTTCTATGATTTTAACGTCTCCTGTGAGTCCAGTTCTAGATACCGATGCTTCACTTCAGGTTTACTGTATCCCTTGGACCTTCTTATTGACGAGGAAACACAGAAATTGCATCCGAATTTAATACAAGAGGCACAATGCCGACCTAAGTACAAGAGGACTGACACTCTAACTTTCTATGATTTGAACCCCTCCTGTGAGTCCAGTTTTGGATTCCGATGCCTCACTTCAGGTTTACTGTATCCCTTGGACCTTCTTATTGACGACGAAACACAGAAATTGCATTCAAATTTAAAACAAAATGCACAATGCCGACTTAAGTACAAGATTACTGACACTCTAACATTCTATGATTTGAACCTCTCCTGTGAGTCCAGTTTTAAATTTCGATGCTTCACTTTAGGTTCACTGTATCCCTTGGACCTTCTTATTGACGATGAAACACAGAAATTGCATCCGAATTCAGTACAAAAGGCACAATGCCGACCTAAGTACAAGAGGACTGACACTCCAACTTTCTATGATTTGAACCTCTCCTGTGAGTCCAGTTTTAGATTCCTATGCTTCACTTCAGGATTACTGTATCCCTTGGACCTTCTTATTGACGATGAAACACAGAAATTGCATCCGAATTTAATACAAAAGGCACAGTGCCGACTTAAGAACAAGAGGACTGACACTCTAACTTTCTATGATTTGAACCTCTCTTGTGAGTCCAGTTTTAGATTTTTCATGCTTCACTTCAGTTTTACTGTATCCCTTGGGGCTTCTTATTGACGATGAAACACTAAAATTGCATTCGAATTTAATACAAAAGGCACAATGCCGACTTAAGTACAAGATGACTGTCACTCTAACTTTCTCTCCTGTGGGTCCAGTTTTAGATTCCGATCCTACACTTCAGGTTTACTGAATACCTTGGACCTTCTTATTGACGATGAAACACAGAAATTGCATCCGAATTTAATACAAAAGCACAATGCCGACTTAAGAACAAGCGGACTGACACTCTCACTTTCTATGATTTGAACCTCTCCTGTGAGTCCAGTTTTAGATTCTGATGCTTCACTTTAGGTATACTGTATCCCTTGGACTATCTTATAGACGATGAAATACAGAAATTATATCCGAATTTAATACAAAAGGCACAATGCCGACTTAAGTACAAGAGGACTGACACTCTCACTTTCTATGATTTGAACCTCACCTGTGAGTCTAGTTTTAGATTCCAATGCTTCACTTCAGGTTTACTGTATCCCTTGGACCTTCTTATTGACGATGAAACACAGAAATTGCATCCGAATTCAATACAAAAGGCACAATGCCGACTTAAGTACAAGAGGACTGACACTCTAACTTTCTATGATTTGAACCTCTCCTGTGAGTCCAGTTTTAGATACCGATGCTTCACTTCAGGTTTACTGTATCACTTGAACCTTCTTATTGACGATGAAACACAGAAATTGCATCCGAATTTAATACAAGAGACACAATGCCGACTTAAGTACAAGAGGACTGACACTCTAACTTTCTATGATTTGAACCTCTCCTGTGAGTCCAGTTTTAGATTCCGATGCTTCACTTCAGGTTTACTGTATCCCTTGGACCATCTTATTGACGATGAAACCCAGAAATTGCATGCAAATTTAAAACAAAATGCACAATGCCGACTTAAGTACAAGAGGACTGACACTCTAACTTTCAATGATTTGAACGTCTCCTGAGAGTCCAGTTCTAGACACCGATGCTTCACTTCAGGTTTACTGTATACCTTGGACCTTCTTATTGACGATGAAACACAGAAATTGCATTCAAATTTAAAACAAAATGCACAATGCCGACTTAAGTACAAGAGGACTGACACTCTAACTTTCTATGATTTGAACGTATCCTGTGAGTCCAGTTTTAGATTCCGATGCTTCACTTCAGGTTTACTGTATCCCTTGGACCTCCTTATTGACGATGAAACACAGAAATTGCATCCGAATTTAATACAAAAGCACAATGCCGACTTAAGAACAAGAGGACTGACACTCTCACTTTCTATGATTTGATCCTCTCCTGTGAGTCTAGTTTTAGATTACGATGCTTCACTTCAGGTTTACTGTATCCCTTGGACCATCTTATTGACGATGAAACACAGAAATTGCATCCGAATTTAATACAAAAGGCACAATGCCGACTTAAGTAAAAGAGGACTGACACTCTCACTTTCTAAGATTTGAACCTCTCCTGTGAGTCCAGTTTTAGATTCCGATGCTTCACTTCAGGTTTACTGTATCCCTTGGACCTTCTTACTGACGATGAAACACAGAAATTGCATCCGAACTCAATACAAAAGGCACAATGCCGACATAAGAACAAGAGGACTGACACCCTAACTTTCTATGATTTGAACCTCTCCTGTGAGTCCAGTTTTAGATACCTATGCTTCACTTCAGGATTGCTGTATACCTTGGACCTTCTCATGGACGATGAAACACAGAAATTGCATCCAAATTTAATACAAAAGGCCTAGTTCCGACTTAAGTACAAGAGAACTGACACTCTGACTTTCTATGATTTCTACCGCTCCTGTGGGTCCAGTTTTAGATTCCGATGCCTCATTTCAGGTTTACTGTATCCCTTGGACCTTCTTATTGATGATGAAACACAGAAATTGCATCCGAATTTAATACAAAAAACACAATGCCGCCTTAAGTACAAGAGGACTGACACTCTAACTTTCTATGATTTGAACATCTCCTGTGAGTCCAGTTTTAGATACCGATGCTGCACTTCAGGTTTACTGTATCCCTTGGACCTTCTTATTGACGATGAAACACAGAAATTGCTTCCGAATTTCATACAAGAGACACAATGCCGACTTAAGTACAAGAGGACTGACACTCTAACTTTCTATGATTTGAACCTCTCGTGTGAGTCCAGTTTTAGATTCCGATGCTTCACCTCAGGTTTACTGCATCCCTTGGACCTTCTTATTGACGAAGAAACACAGAAATTGCATGCAAATTTATAACATAATGCACAATGCCCACTTAAGTACAAGAGGACTGACACTTTAACTTTCTATGATTTTAACGTCTCCTGTGAGTCCAGTTCTAGATACCGATGCTTCACTTCAGGTTTACTGTATCCCTTGGACCTTCTTATTGACGAGGAAACACAGAAATTGCATCCGAATTTAATACAAGAGGCACAATGCCGACCTAAGTACAAGAGGACTGACACTCTAACTTTCTATGATTTGAACCCCTCCTGTGAGTCCAGTTTTGGATTCCGATGCCTCACTTCAGGTTTACTGTATCCCTTGGACCTTCTTATTGACGACGAAACACAGAAATTGCATTCAAATTTAAAACAAAATGCACAATGCCGACTTAAGTACAAGATTACTGACACTCTAACATTCTATGATTTGAACGTCTCCTGTGAGTCCAGTTTTAGATTCCGATGCTTCACTTCAGGTTTACTGTATCCCTTGGACCTCCTTATTGACGAAGAAACACAGAAATAGCATCCGAATTTAATACAAAGCACAATGCCGACTTAAGAACAAGAGGACTGACACTCTCACTTTCTATGATTTGAACCTCTCCTGTGAGTCCAGTTTTAAATTTCGATGCTTCACTTTAGGTTCACTGTATCCCTTGGACCTTCTTATTGACGATGAAACACAGAAATTGCATCCGAATTCAGTACAAAAGGCACAATGCCGACCTAAGTACAAGAGGACTGACACTCCAACTTTCTATGATTTGAACCTCTCCTGTGAGTCCAGTTTTAGATTCCTATGCTTCACTTCAGGATTACTGTATCCCTTGGACCTTCTTATTGACGATGAAACACAGAAATTGCATCCGAATTTAATACAAAAGGCACAGTGCCGACTTAAGAACAAGAGGACTGACACTCTAACTTTCTATGATTTGAACCTCTCCTGTGAGTCCAGTTTTAGATTCCGATGCTTCACTTCAGGTTTACTGTATCCCTTGGACCTTCTTATTGACGATGAAACACAGAAATTGCTTCCGAATTTATTACAAAAGGCACAATGCCGACATAAGTACAAGAGGACTGACACTCTCACTTTCTATGATTTGAACCTCTCTTGTGAGTCCAGTTTTAGATTTTTCATGATTCACTTCAGTTTTACTGTATCCCTTGGGGCTTCTTATTGACGATGAAACACAGATATTGCATCCGAATTTAATACAAAAGGCACAATGCCGACTTAAGTACAAGAGGACTGTCACTCTAACTTACTATGATTTGAACGTCTCCTGTGAGTCCAGTTTTAGATTCCGATGCTTCACTTCAGGTTTACTGTATCACTTGGACCATCTTATTGACGATGAAACACAGAAATTGCATCCGAATTTAATACAAAAGGCACAATGCCGACTTAAGTACAAGAGGACTGTCACCCTAAATTTCTCTCCTGTGAGTCCAGTTTTTGATTCCGATGCTTCACTTCAGGTTTACTGTATCCCTTGGACCTTCTTATTGACGATGAAACACAGAAATTGCATCCGAATTTAATACAAAAGGCACAGTGCCGACTTAAGTACAAGAGGACTGACACTCTAACTTTCTATGATTTCAACCGCCATTGTGTGTCCAGTTTTAGATTCCGATGCCTCACTTCAGGTTTACTGTATCCCTTGGACCTTCTTATTGAAGATGAAACACAGAAATTGCATCCGAATTTAATACAAAAGGCACAATTCCGACTTAAGTACAAGAGGACTGACACTGTAACTTTCTATGATTTGAACCTCTCCTGTGAGTCCAGTTTTAGATACAGATGCTTCACTTCAGGTTTACTGTATCACTTGGACCTTCTTATTGACGATGAAACACAGAAATTGCATCCGAATTTAATACAAGAGGCACAATGCCGACTTAAGTACAAGAGGACTGACACTCTAACTTTCTATGATTTGAACCTCTCCTGTGAGTCCAGTTTTAGATTCCGATGCTTCACTTCAGGTTTACTGTATCCCTTGGACCTTCTTATTGACGATGAAACACAGAAATTGCATGCAAATTTAAAACAAAATGCACAATTACGACTTAAGTACAAGAGGACTGACACTCTAACTTTCTATGATTTGAACGTCTCCTGAGAGTCCAGTTCTGGATACCGATGCTTCACTTCAGGTTTACTGTATACCTTGGACCTTCTTATTGACGATGAAACACAGAAATTGCATTCAAATTTAAAACAAAATGCACAATGCCGACTTAAGTACAAGAGGACTGACACTCTAACTTTCTATGATTTGAACGTATCCTGTGAGTCCAGTTTTAGATTCCGATGCTTCACTTCAGGTTTACTGTATCCCTTGGACCTCCTTATTGACGATGAAACACAGAAATTGCATCCGAATTTAATACAAAAGCACAATGCCGACTTAAGAACAAGAGGACTGACACTCTCACTTTCTATGATTTGATCCTCTCCTGTGAGTCTAGTTTTAGATTACGATGCTTCACTTCAGGTTTACTGTATCCCTTGGACCATCTTATTGACGATGAAACACAGAAATTGCATCCGAATTTAATACAAAAGGCACAATGCCGACTTAAGTAAAAGAGGACTGACACTCTCACTTTCTAAGATTTGAACCTCTCCTGTGAGTCCAGTTTTAGATTCCGATGCTTCACTTCAGGTTTACTGTATCCCTTGGACCTTCTTACTGACGATGAAACACAGAAATTGCATCCGAACTCAATACAAAAGGCACAATGCCGACATAAGAACAAGAGGACTGACACCCTAACTTTCTATGATTTGAACCTCTCCTGTGAGTCCAGTTTTAGATACCTATGCTTCACTTCAGGATTGCTGTATACCTTGGACCTTCTCATGGACGATGAAACACAGAAATTGCATCCAAATTTAATACAAAAGGCCTAGTTCCGACTTAAGTACAAGAGAACTGACACTCTGACTTTCTATGATTTCTACCGCTCCTGTGGGTCCAGTTTTAGATTCCGATGCCTCATTTCAGGTTTACTGTATCCCTTGGACCTTCTTATTGATGATGAAACACAGAAATTGCATCCGAATTTAATACAAAAAACACAATGCCGCCTTAAGTACAAGAGGACTGACACTCTAACTTTCTATGATTTGAACATCTCCTGTGAGTCCAGTTTTAGATACCGATGCTGCACTTCAGGTTTACTGTATCCCTTGGACCTTCTTATTGACGATGAAACACAGAAATTGCTTCCGAATTTCATACAAGAGACACAATGCCGACTTAAGTACAAGAGGACTGACACTCTAACTTTCTATGATTTGAACCTCTCGTGTGAGTCCAGTTTTAGATTCCGATGCTTCACCTCAGGTTTACTGCATCCCTTGGACCTTCTTATTGACGAAGAAACACAGAAATTGCATGCAAATTTATAACATAATGCACAATGCCCACTTAAGTACAAGAGGACTGACACTTTAACTTTCTATGATTTTAACGTCTCCTGTGAGTCCAGTTCTAGATACCGATGCTTCACTTCAGGTTTACTGTATCCCTTGGACCTTCTTATTGACGAGGAAACACAGAAATTGCATCCGAATTTAATACAAGAGGCACAATGCCGACCTAAGTACAAGAGGACTGACACTCTAACTTTCTATGATTTGAACCCCTCCTGTGAGTCCAGTTTTGGATTCCGATGCCTCACTTCAGGTTTACTGTATCCCTTGGACCTTCTTATTGACGACGAAACACAGAAATTGCATTCAAATTTAAAACAAAATGCACAATGCCGACTTAAGTACAAGATTACTGACACTCTAACATTCTATGATTTGAACGTCTCCTGTGAGTCCAGTTTTAGATTCCGATGCTTCACTTCAGGTTTACTGTATCCCTTGGACCTCCTTATTGACGAAGAAACACAGAAATAGCATCCGAATTTAATACAAAGCACAATGCCGACTTAAGAACAAGAGGACTGACACTCTCACTTTCTATGATTTGAACCTCTCCTGTGAGTCCAGTTTTAAATTTCGATGCTTCACTTTAGGTTCACTGTATCCCTTGGACCTTCTTATTGACGATGAAACACAGAAATTGCATCCGAATTCAGTACAAAAGGCACAATGCCGACCTAAGTACAAGAGGACTGACACTCCAACTTTCTATGATTTGAACCTCTCCTGTGAGTCCAGTTTTAGATTCCTATGCTTCACTTCAGGATTACTGTATCCCTTGGACCTTCTTATTGACGATGAAACACAGAAATTGCATCCGAATTTAATACAAAAGGCACAGTGCCGACTTAAGAACAAGAGGACTGACACTCTAACTTTCTATGATTTGAACCTCTCCTGTGAGTCCAGTTTTAGATTCCGATGCTTCACTTCAGGTTTACTGTATCCCTTGGACCTTCTTATTGACGATGAAACACAGAAATTGCTTCCGAATTTATTACAAAAGGCACAATGCCGACATAAGTACAAGAGGACTGACACTCTCACTTTCTATGATTTGAACCTCTCTTGTGAGTCCAGTTTTAGATTTTTCATGATTCACTTCAGTTTTACTGTATCCCTTGGGGCTTCTTATTGACGATGAAACACAGATATTGCATCCGAATTTAATACAAAAGGCACAATGCCGACTTAAGTACAAGAGGACTGTCACTCTAACTTACTATGATTTGAACGTCTCCTGTGAGTCCAGTTTTAGATTCCGATGCTTCACTTCAGGTTTACTGTATCACTTGGACCATCTTATTGACGATGAAACACAGAAATTGCATCCGAATTTAATACAAAAGGCACAATGCCGACTTAAGTACAAGAGGACTGTCACCCTAAATTTCTCTCCTGTGAGTCCAGTTTTTGATTCCGATGCTTCACTTCAGGTTTACTGTATCCCTTGGACCTTCTTATTGACGATGAAACACAGAAATTGCATCCGAATTTAATACAAAAGGCACAGTGCCGACTTAAGTACAAGAGGACTGACACTCTAACTTTCTATGATTTCAACCGCCATTGTGTGTCCAGTTTTAGATTCCGATGCCTCACTTCAGGTTTACTGTATCCCTTGGACCTTCTTATTGAAGATGAAACACAGAAATTGCATCCGAATTTAATACAAAAGGCACAATTCCGACTTAAGTACAAGAGGACTGACACTGTAACTTTCTATGATTTGAACCTCTCCTGTGAGTCCAGTTTTAGATACAGATGCTTCACTTCAGGTTTACTGTATCACTTGGACCTTCTTATTGACGATGAAACACAGAAATTGCATCCGAATTTAATACAAGAGGCACAATGCCGACTTAAGTACAAGAGGACTGACACTCTAACTTTCTATGATTTGAACCTCTCCTGTGAGTCCAGTTTTAGATTCCGATGCTTCACTTCAGGTTTACTGTATCCCTTGGACCTTCTTATTGACGATGAAACACAGAAATTGCATGCAAATTTAAAACAAAATGCACAATTACGACTTAAGTACAAGAGGACTGACACTCTAACTTTCTATGATTTGAACGTCTCCTGAGAGTCCAGTTCTGGATACCGATGCTTCACTTCAGGTTTACTGTATCCCTTGGACCTTCTTATTGACGATGAAACACAGAAATTGCGTCCGAATTAACACTCTCTGTACCAGGCCTATTTTATGCACCCGTCCCTAGAAACCGGGCAATTTTACCAATATTAAAAAAATTACTGCATCAAATCTACTGTTTGGATTGTGGCAAATTTGGTACCATCTTGAAGCTGCACATTTCTACTTTAATTCTGAGTGAAAGAAACTACTTTACAATGCACAGCTTTAAGGTACAGTTATAGAAATCACTTAGATGTTTTAAGAATTTAGAAAAAGTCATACGAATAAGGGAATACAATTGTGATTTATTTTTAACCAAAATTGTGGCACTACATTACATGTTTCTGATAGTATACAGTATTACATATAAATTTCACACAGAATCATATTGTTTTTTAGTGTGGAAAATTTTAAAGCAAGGTTCCAGGCAGAGTGCAACGCCACACTGTTCACATTCGTATCGTGTCTCTTTGCGAGAAGCCTTGCCACTCTGTTTCTTGCTCCTGGAACTGCACACGTGACACACACGAGCAGCATACTTCTTAGTAGTTGCAGGTATGTGCTGCAAAAAATGTCTCTTTGTTAGCCGACCTACAGTTCCTTCATTTCTTGGAATGAATTCAAGTGTGTCGTCTTCAACAAGCTGAACTGCAAGCACTGTTATAAAGTCTGTTATTGTAATTTTCTTCCTGTGCACTGCATTGTACAGCCAAAATGCATTTGATACTCCCATAAGCAGCAAATGGAAATATAATTTTCGCCACCATTTCACAGTTCTGTGCTGGAACGGATTGTACTGCAGGCGTTGGTCTCCAATATCCACTCCAATTTTATTGAGGTTGTAATCAAGTACCTGAAGTGGTTTCAATACTACAGACCCATTTCTCTTAGTATGCGTACCAAATGTTGCTTGATGCCTTGTAGACAATGTATACACATCTCTCTTATCTTTCCACTTCATTGCCAATACATTATCTTTACGCCGAAAAGACATTTCGCCCTTTTTCAGCTTAGCAGATACTAAATCTTTAGGCAATCCTTTCCTGGATTTGTTCACAGTACCAACAGCTCCAGTGCCTTTCTCTGCCAGTTGCTGAAATAGCTCTGGACTGGAATAAAATCGATCTAAATACACAGTGTGGCCTTTGTTCAGCAAGCTGCTGTCAGACAACAATCGCAAAATAACCGCAGACGAAGAATTGTCAACAATATGCTTACCAGCATAAACTTCAAAATTTACAACATAGCCACTACTGGCTTCAGCAACAGCATATACTTTCAGTCCATACTTATGAGGCTTATTTTGCATGTAAACACGGAAACTCACACGACCTCGAAATGGGCAAATTCCTTCATCAATTGTCACTTTTTCTGAGGGACGATATGCCTGGATACATCGCTCCTTCAAATTATTATAATATGGCAAAACTTTGTAAAGTGGATGAAATCCATCTTCGCCTGGTTTTTTCTGATTTGAATTGTCAACAAGATGCAAGCATGACAGTATCTGAGTGAAACGCAAACGGCTCATGACATGGGGACAAAAGTTACAACTAAGAACAGGATTAGTGCTCCAATGGTCCGCAATTTTGGGCTTTTTCGAAACACACATGTGGAAAATAATACCCAAGAAACGCCTCATCTCACTTATAGTCACTGGCTTCCACGAACTCAAAACTGAATGGGGCTTCAGATTATTTCCTCTTCTTTTCTTCTGTATTGTCTGTGATGCATACAAATTTGTCTGTCTCTTGAGTTCATTTACGTCACTGTCAGTAAGGAACACTTTACTGCAATCCAGTACAGAACTCGACTCATCAATATCCACTAGTATCTGCCTGGGTGTCGTGTTGACAGGCAGAGGTCGGTAGGTGTCAACTGCAGTCCACTCACTGTCTTTCGGATACGGCACAGCTGCTGGATTTGAAGCAACACCTTCAACATCATTCTCGTCTTCATCTGAAGACAAACTGTCATCAATCTCGTCTTCTAAAAAGAATATCACATTATGTGTAACTACATACATCGTTTACACATGTTCAACAGATATGTGCGTACTGCACAATTACGTGGAAAATTCGGAAATACGTACCTTCAAACACACCATTGCATTCAGAATCGTCTGAATCACTCTCTACATTATCCAGAGTGTCGCTATGATTGATCAAATCCGCAATTTCTGCGTCTGATAAACCGCGCCGAAACATGATGACAAACAACTGAATGATATACAGACTGAGAACGCAAAGATAAGTTTTAACATGAATTACAGCGCTGCCGTGACATCTATGGACGCATTTTGTTAATAAACATCTGAAAAACGTATAGCGCTGGCCAAACCCGTAGAAATAACGTTGCAGTGTTTTGAATGAAATTAAATGTAGCGGCCCGTAAATTTTACGGGCTTGGTGATTTTCGCGCGATCCCAGGCCCGTAAATTTTACGGGCTTGGCGCTTAGAGTGTTAAATACAAGAGGCACAATGCCGACTTAATGACCAGAGGACTAACACTCTAACTTTCTATGATTTGAACCCCTCGTGTGAGTCCAGTTTTAGATTCCGATGCTTCACTTCAGGTTTACTGTATCCCTAGGACCTTCTTATTGACGATGAAACACAGAAATTGCATCCGAATTTAATACAAAAGGCACAATGCCGACTTAAGTACAAGAGGATTGACTCTCTCACTTTCTATGATTTGAACCTCTCTTGTGAGTTCAGTTTTAGATTTTTCATGCTTCACTTCAGTTTTACTGTATCCCTTGGGGCTTCTTATTGACGATGAAACACAGAAATTGCATCCGAATTTAATACAAAAGGCACAATGCCGACTTAAGAACAAGAGGACTGACACTCTCACTTTCTATGATTTGATCCTCTCCTGTGAGTCTAGTTTTAGATTACGATGCTTCACTTCAGGTTTACTGTATCCCTTGGACCATCTTATTGACGATGAAACACAGAAATTGCATCCGAATTTAATACAAAAGGCACAATGCCGACTTAAGTAAAAGAGGACTGACACTCTCACTTTCTAAGATTTGAACCTCTCCTGTGAGTCCAGTTTTAGATTCCGATGCTTCACTTCAGGTTTACTGTATCCCTTGGACCTTCTTACTGACGATGAAACACAGAAATTGCATCCGAACTCAATACAAAAGGCACAATGCCGACATAAGAACAAGAGGACTGACACCCTAACTTTCTATGATTTGAACGTCTCCTGTGAGTCCAGTTTTAGATACCTATGCTTCACTTCAGGATTGCTGTATACCTTGGACCTTCTCATGGACGATGAAACACAGAAATTGCATCCAAATTTAATACAAAAGGCCTAGTTCCGACTTAAGTACAAGAGGACTGACACTCTGACTTTCTATGATTTCTACCGCTCCTGTGGGTCCAGTTTTAGATTCCGATGCCTCACTTCAGGTTTACTGTATCCCTTGGACCTTCTTATTGATGATGAAACACAGAAATTGCATCCGAATTTAATACAAAAAACACAATGCCGCCTTAAGTACAAGAGGACTGACACTCTAACTTTCTATGATTTGAACATCTCCTGTGAGTCCAGTTTTAGATACCGATGCTGCACTTCAGGTTTACTGTATCCCTTGGACCTTCTTATTGACGATGAAACACAGAAATTGCTTCCGAATTTCATACAAGAGACACAATGCCGACTTAAGTACAAGAGGACTGACACTCTAACTTTCTATGATTTGAACCTCTCGTGTGAGTCCAGTTTTAGATTCCGATGCTTCACCTCAGGTTTACTGCATCCCTTGGACCTTCTTATTGACGAAGAAACACAGAAATTGCATGCAAATTTATAACAAAATGCACAATGCCCACTTAAGTACAAGAGGACTGACACTTTAACTTTCTATGATTTTAACGTCTCCTGTGAGTCCAGTTCTAGATACCGATGCTTCACTTCAGATTTACTGTATCCCTTGGACCTTCTTATTGACGAGGAAACACAGAAATTGCATCCGAATTTAATACAAGAGGCACAATGCCGACTTAAGGACCAGAGGACTGACACTCTAACTTTCTATGATTTGAACCCCTCCTGTGAGTCCAGTTTTAGATTCCGATGCCTCACTTCAGGTTTACTGTATCCTTGGACCTTCTTATTGACGACGAAACACAGAAATTGCATTCAAATTTAAAACAAAATGCACAATGCCGACTTAAGTACAAGATTACTGACACTCTAACATTCTATGATTTGAACGTCTCCTGTGAGTCCAGTTTTAGATTCCGATGCTTCACTTCAGGTTTACTGTATCCCTTGGACCTCCTTATTGACGAAGAAACACAGAAATAGCATCCGAATTTAATACAAAGCACAATGCCGACTTAAGAACAAGAGGACTGACACTCTCACTTTCTATGATTTGAACCTCTCCTGTGAGTCCAGTTTTAAATTTCGATGCTTCACTTTAGGTTCACTGTATCCCTTGGACCTTCTTATTGACGATGAAACACAGAAATTGCATCCGAATTCAATACAAAAGGCACAATGCCGACCTAAGTACAAGAGGACTGACACTCCAACTTTCTATGATTTGAACCTCTCCTGTGAGTCCAGTTTTAGATTCGTATGCTTCACTTCAGGATTACTGTATCCCTTGGACCTTCTTATTGACGATGAAACACAGAAATTGCATCCGAATTTAATACAAAAGGCACAGTGCCGACTTAAGTACAAGAGGACTGACACTCTAACTTTCTATGATTTGAACCTCTCCTGTGAGTCCACTTTTAGATTCCGATGCTTCACTTCAGGTTTACTGTATCCCTTAGACCTTCTTATTGACGATGAAACACAGAAATTGCTTCCGAATTTATTACAAAAGGCACAATGCCAACATAAGTACAAGAGGACAGACACTCACTTTCTATGATTTGAACCTCTCTTGTGAGTCCAGTTTTAGATTTTTCATGATTCACTTCAGTTTTACTGTATCCCTTGGGGCTTCTTATTGACGATGAAACACAGATATTGCATCCGAATTTAATACAAAAGGCACAATGCCGACTTAAGTACAAGAGGACTGTCACTCTAACTTACTATGATTTGAACGTCTCCTGTGAGTCCAGTTTTAGATTCCGATGCTTCACTTCAGGTTTACTGTATCACTTGGACCATCTTATTGACGATGAAACACAGAAATTGCATCCGAATTTAATACAAAAGGCACAATGCCGACTTAAGTACAAGAGGACTGTCACCCTAAATTTCTCTCCTGTGAGTCCAGTTTTTGATTCCGATGCTTCACTTCAGGTTTACTGTATCCCTTGGACCTTCTTATTGACGATGAAACACAGAAATTGCATCCGAATTTAATACAAAAGGCACAGTGCCGACTTAAGTACAAGAGGACTGACACTCTAACTTTCTATGATTTCAACCGCCATTGTGTGTCCAGTTTTAGATTCCGATGCCTCACTTCAGGTTTACTGTATCCCTTGGACCTTCTTATTGAAGATGAAACACAGAAAATGCATCCGAATTTAATACAAAAGGCACAATTCCGACTTAAGTACAAGAGGACTGACACTGTAACTTTCTATGATTTGAACCTCTCCTGTGAGTCCAGTTTTAGATACAGATGCTTCACTTCAGGTTTACTGTATCACTTGGACCTTCTTATTGACGATGAAACACAGAAATTGCATCCGAATTTAATACAAGAGGCACAATGCCGACTTAAGTACAAGAGGACTGACACTCTAACTTTCTATGATTTGAACCTCTCCTGTGAGTCCAGTTTTAGATTCCGATGCTTCACTTCAGGTTTACTGTATCCCTTGGACCTTCTTATTGACGATGAAACACAGAAATTGCATGCAAATTTAAAACAAAATGCACAATTACGACTTAAGTACAAGAGGACTGACACTCTAACTTTCAATGATTTTAACGTCTCCTGAGAGTCCAGTTCTGGATACCGATGCTTCACTTCAGGTTTACTGTATCCCTTGGACCTTCTTATTGACGATGAAACACAGAAATTGCATCCGAATTATATACAAGAGGCACAATGCCGACTTAATCACCAGAGGACTAACACTCTAACTTTCTATGATTTGAACCCCTCGTGTGAGTCCAGTTTTAGATTCCGATGCTTCACTTTAGGTTTACTGTATCCCTAGGACCTTCTTATTGACGATGAAACACAGAAATTGCATCCGAATTTAATACAAAAGGCACAATGCCGACTTAAGTACAAGAGGATTGACTCTCTCACTTTCTATGATTTTAACCTCTCTTGTGAGTTCAGTTTTAGATTTTTCATGCTTCACTTCAGTTTTACTGTATCCCTTGGGGCTTCTTATTGACGATGAAACACAGAAATTGCATCCGAATTTAATACAAAAGGCACAGTGCCGACTTAAGTACAAGAGGACTGACACTCTAACATTCTATGATTTCAACTTCTCCTGTGTGTCCAGGTTTAGATTCCGATGCCGCACTTCAGGTTTACTGTATCCATTGGACCTTCTTATTGAAGATGAAACACAGAAATTGCATCCGATTTTAATCCAAATGGCACAATGCCGACTTAAGTACAAGGGGACTGACACTCTAACTTTCTATGAAATGAACCTCTCCTGTGAGTCCAGTTTTAGATACCGATGCTTCACTTCAGGTTTACTGTATCCCATGGACCATCTTATATACGATGAAACACAGAAATTGCATCCGAAATTAATACAAAAGGCACAATGCCGACTTAAGTACAAGAGGACTGACACTCTAACTTTCTATGATTTGAACCTCTCCTGTGAGTCCAGTTTTAGATTCCGATGCCTCACTTCAGGTTTACTGTATCCCTTGGACCTTCTTATTGAAGATGAAACACAGAAATTACATCCGAATTTAATACAAAAGGCACAATGCCGACTTAAGTACAAGAGGACTGACACTCTAACTTTCTATGAAATGAACCTCTCCTGTGAGTCCAGTTGTAGATACCGATGCTTCACTTCTGGTTTACTGTATCCCTTGGACCCTATTTATTGACGATGAAACACAGAAATTGCATCCGAATTTAATACAAAAGGCACAATGCCGACTTAAGTACAAGAGGACTGTCACTCTAACTTTCTCTCCTGTGGGTCCAGTTTTAGATTCCGATCCTACACTTCAGGTTTACTGAATACCTTGGACCTTCTTGTTGACTATGAAACACAGAAATTGCATCCGAATTTAATACAAAAGCACAATGCCGACTTAAGAACAAGAGGACTGACACTCTCACTTTCTATGATTTGAACCTCTCCTGTGAGTCCAGTTTTAGATTCTGATGCTTCACTTTAGGTTTACTGTATCCCTTGGACCATCTTATAGACGATGAAATACAGAAATTATATCCGAATTTAATACAAAAGGCACAATGCCGACTTAAGTACAAGAGGACTGACACTCTCCCTTTCTATGATTTGAACCTCACCTGTGAGTCCAGTTTTAGATTCCAATGCTTCACTTCAGGTTTACTGTATCCCTTGGACCTTCTTATTGACGATGAAACACAGAACTTGCAATCGAATTCAATACAAAAGGCACAATGCCGACTTAAGTACAAGAGGACTGACACTCTAACTTTCTACGATTTGAACCTCTCCTGTGAGTCTAGTTTTAGATTCCTATGCTTCACTTCAGGATTACTGTATCCCTTGGACCTTCTTAATGACGATGAAACACAGAAAGTGCATCCGAATTTAATACAAAAAGCACAGTGCCGACTTGAGTACAAGAGGACTGACACTCTAACTTTCTATGATTTCAACCACTCCTGTGTGTCCAGTATTAGATTCCGATGCCTCACTTCAGGTTTACTGTATCCCTTGGACCTTCTTATTGAAGATGAAACACAGAAATTGCATCCGAATTTAATACAAAAGGCACAATGCCGACTTAAGTACAAGAGGACTGACATTCTAACTTTCTATGATTTGAACCTCTCCTGTGAGTCCAGTTTTAGATACCGATGCTTCACTTCAGGTTTACTGTATCACTCGGACCTTCTTATTGACGATGAAACACAGAAATTGCATCCGAATTTAATACAAGAGACACAATGCCGACTTAAGTACTAGAGGACTGACACTCTAACTTTCTATGATTTGAACCTCTCCTGTGAGTCCAGTTGTAGATTCCGATGCTTCACTTCAGGTTTACTGTATCCCTTGGACCTTCTTATTGACTATGAAACCCAGAAATTGCATGCAAATTTAAAACAAAATGCACAATGCCGACTTAAGTACAAGAGGACTGACACTCTAACTTTCAATGATTTGAACGTCTCCTGAGAGTCCAGTTCTAGACACCGATGCTTCACTTCAGGTTTACTGTATCCCTTGGACCTTCTTATTGACGGCCGGCCGGTGTGGCCAAGCGGTTAAAGGCGCTACAGTCTGGAACCGCGTGACCGCTACGGTCGCAGGTTCGAATCCTGCCTCGGGCATGGATGTGTGTGATGTCCTTAGGTTAGTTAGGTTTAAGTAGTTCTAGGGGACTGATAACCTTGGAAGTTAAGTCCCATAGTGCTCAGAGCCATTTGAGCCATTCTTATTGACGATGAAACACAGAAATTGCATCCGAATTTAATACAAAAGGCACAATGCCGACTTAAGTACAAGAGGATTGACACTCTCACTCTCTAGGATTTGAACCTCTCTTGTGAGTTCAGTTTTAGATTCTTCATGCTTCACTTCAGTTTTACCGTATCCCTTGGCGCTTCTTATTGACGATGAAACACAGATATTGCATCCGAATTTAATACAAAAGGCACAATGGCGACTTAAGAACAAGAGGACTGACACTCTCACTTTCTATGATTTGATCCTCTCCTGTGAGTCTAGTTTTAGATTACGATGCTTCACTTCAGGTTTACTGTATCCCTTGGACCATCTTATTGACGATGAAACACAGAAATTGCATCCGAATTTAATACAAAAGGCACAATGCCGACTTAAGTACAAGAGGACTGACACTCTCACTTTCTAAGATTTGAACCTCTCCTGTGAGTCCAGATTTAGATTCCGATGCTTCACTTCAGGTTTACTGTATCCCTTGGACCTTCTTACTGACGATGAAACACAGAAATTGCATCCGAACTCAATACAAAAGGCACAATGCCGACATAAGAACAAGAGGACTGACACCCTAACTTTCTATGATTTGAACCTCCCCTGTGAGTCCAGTTTTAGATTCCTATGCTTCACTTAAGGATTGCTGTATACCTTGGACCTTCTCATGGACGATGAAACACAGAAATTGCATCCAAATTTAATACAAAAGGCCTAGTTCCGACTTAAGTACAAGAGGACTGACACTCTAACTTTCTATGATTTCTACCGCTCCTGTGGGTCCAGTTTTAGACTCCGATGCCTCACTTCAGGTTTACTGTATCCCTTGGACCTTCTTATTGAAGATGAAACACAGAAATTGCATCCGAATTTAATACAGAAAACACAATGCCGCCTTAAGTACAAGAGGACTGACACTCTAACTTTCTATGATTTGAACATTTCCTGAGAGTCCAGTTTTAGATACCGATGCTGCACTTCAGGTTTACTGTATCCCTTGGACCTTCTTATTGACGATGAAACACAGAAATTGCTTCCGAATTTAATACAAGAGACACAATGCCGACTTAAGTACAAGAGGACTGACACTCTAACTTTCTATGATTAGAACCTCTCGTGTGAATCCAGTTTTAGATTCCGATGCTTCACTTCAGGTTTACTGCATCCCTTGGACCTTCTTATTGACGATGAAACACAGAAATTGCATGCAAATTTATAACAAAATGCACAATGCCCACTTAAGTACAAGAGGACGGACATTCTAACTTTCTATGATTTGAACGTCTCCTGTGAGTCCAGTTCTAGATACCGATGCTTCACTTCAGGTTTACTGTATCCCTTGGACCTCCTTATTGACGAAGAAACACAGAAATTGCATCCGAATTTAATACAGAAGCACAATGCCGACTTAAGAACAAGAGGACTGACACTCTCACTTTCTATGATTTGATCCTCTCCTGTGAGTCTAGTTTTAGATTACGATGCTTCACTTCAGGTTTACTGTATCCCTTGGACCATCTTATTGACGATGAAACACAGAAATTGCATCCGAATTTAATACAAAAGGCACAATGCCGACTTAAGTACATGAGGACTGACACTCTCACTTTCTAAGATTTGAACCTCTCCTGTGAGTCCAGTTTTAGATTCTGATGCTTCACTTCAGGTTTACTGTATCCCTTGGACCTTCTTACTGACGATGAAACACAGAAATTGCATCCGAACTCAATACAAAAGGCACAATGCCGACATAAGAACAAGAGGACTGACACCCTAACTTTCTATGATTTGTACCTCCCCTGTGAGTCCAGTTTTAGATTCCTATGCTTCACTTCAGGATTGCTGTATACCTTGGACCTACTCATGGACGATGAAACACAGAAATTGCATCCAAATTTAATACAAAAGGCCTAGTTCCGACTTAAGTACAAGAGGACTGACACTCTAACTTTCTATGATTTGAACATCTCCTGAGAGTCCAGTTTTAGATACCGATGCTGCACTTCAGGTTTACTGTATCCCTTGGACCTTCTTATTGACGATGAAACACAGAAATTGCTTCCGAATTTAATACAAGAGACACAATGCCGACTTAAGAACAAGAGGACTGACACTCTCACTTTCTATGATTTGATCCTCTCCTGTGAGTCTAGTTTTAGATTACGATGCTTCACTTCAGGTTTACTGTATCCCTTGGACCTTCTTATTGACGACGAAACACAGAAATTGCATTCAAATTTAAAACAAAATGCACAATGCCGACTTAAGTACAAGATCACTGACACACTAACTTTCTATGATTTGAACGTCTCCTGTGAGTCCAGTTTTAGATTCCGATGCTTCACTTCAGGTTTACTGTATCCCTTGGACCTCCTTATTGACGAAGAAACACAGAAATAGCATCCGTATTTAATACAAAGCACAATGCCGACTTAAGAACAAGAGGACTGACACTCTCACTTTCTATGATTTGAACCTCTCCTGTGAGTCCAGTTTTAAATTTCGATGCTTCACTTTAGGTTCACTGTATCCCTTGGACCTTCTTATTGACGATGAAACACAGAAATTGCATCCGAATTCAATACAAAAGGCACAATGCCGACCTAAGTACAAGAGGACTGACACTCCAACTTTCTACGATTTGAACCTCTCCTGTGAGTCCAGTTTTAGATTCCTATGCTTCACTTCAGGATTACTGTATCCCTTGGACCTTCTTATTGACGATGAAACACAGAAATTGCATCCGAATTTAATACAAAAGGCACAGTGCCGACTTAAGTACAAGAGGACTGACACTCTAACTTTCTATGAAATGTACCTCTCCTGTGAGTCCAGTTTTAGATACCGATGCATCACTTCAGGTTTACTGTATCCCTTGGACCTTCGTATTGACGATGAAACACAGAAATTGCATCCGAATTTAATACAAAAGGCGCAATGCCGACTTAAGTACAAGTGGACTGACACTCTAACTTTCTATGATTTGAACCTCTCCTGTGAGTCCATTTTTCGTTTCCGATGCTTCACTTCAGGTTTGCTGTATCCCTTGGACCTTCTTATTGACGATGAAACACAGAAATTGCATACGAATTTAATACAAAAGGCACAGTGCCGACTTAAGTACAAGAGGACTGACAGTCTAACTTTCTATGATTTCAACCGCCACTGTGTGTCCAGTTTTAGATTCCGATGCCTCACTTCAGGTTTACTGTATCCCTTGGACCTTCTTATTGAAGATGAAACACAGAAATTGCATCCGAATTTAATACAAAAGGCACAACGCCGACTTAAGTACAAGAGGACTGACACTCTAACTTTCTATGATTTGAACCTCTCCTGTGAGTCCAGTTTTAGATTCCGATGCTTCACTTCAGGTTTACTGTATCCCTTGGACCTTCTTATTGACGATGAAACACAGAAATTGCATGCAAATTTAAAACAAAATGCACAATTACGACTTAAGTACAAGAGGACTGACACTCTAACTTTCTATGATTTGAACGTCTCCTGAGAGTCCAGTTCTAGATACCGATGCTTCACTTCAGTTTTTACTGTATCCCTTGGACCTTCTTATTGACGATGAAACACAGAAATTGCATCCGAATTAAATACAAGAGGCACAATGCCGACTTAAGTACCAGAGGACTAACACTCTAACTTTGTATGATTTGAACCCCTCGTGTGAGTCCAGTTTTAGATTCCGATGCTTCACTTCAGATTTACTGTATCCCTTGGACCTTCTTATTGACGATGAAACACAGAAATTGCATCCGAATTTAATACAAAAGGCACAATGCCGACTTAAGTACAAGAGGATTGACACTCTTACTTTCTATGATTTGAACCTCTCTTGTGAGTTAAGTTTTAGATTTTTCATGCTTCACTTCAGTATTACTGTATCCCTTGGGGCTTCTTATTGACGATGAAACACAGATATTGCATCCGAATTTAAGGCAAAAGGCACAATGCCAGCTTAAGTACAAGAGGACTGCCACTCCAACTTTCTCTCATGTGAGTCCAGTTTTAGATTCCGATGCTTCACTTCAGGTTTACTGTATACCTTGGACCTTCTTATTGACGATGAAACACAGAAATTGCATTCAAATTTAAAACAAAATGCACAATGCCGACTTAAGTACAAGAGGACTGACACTCTAACTTTCTATGATTTGAACGTCTCCTGTTAGTCCAGTTTTAGACTCCGATGCTTCACTTCAGGTTTACTGTATCCCTTGGACCTCCTTATTGACGAAGAAACACAGAAATTGCATCCGAATTTAATACAAAAGCACAATGCCGACTTAAGAACAAGAGGACCGACACTCTCACTTTCTATGATTTGATCCCCTCCTGTGAGTCTAGTTTTAGATTCCGAGGCTTCACTTCAGGTTTACTGTATCCCTTGGACCATCTTATTGACGATGAAACACAGAAATTGCATCCGAATTTAATACAAAAGGCACAATGCCGACTTAAGTACAAGAGGACTGACACTCTCACTTTCTATGATTTGAACCTCTCCTGTGCGTCCAGTTTTAGATTCCGATGCTTCACTTCAGGTTTACTGTATCCCTTGGACCTTCTTACTGACGATGAAACACAGAAATTGCATCCGAATTCATTACAAAAGGCACAATGCCGACATAAAAACAAGTGGACTGACACCCTAACTTTCTACGATTTGAACCTCTCCTGTGAGTCCAGTTTTAGATTCCTATGCTTCGCTTCAGGATTACTGTATCCCTTGACCTTCTCATGGACGATGAAACACAGAAATTGCATCCGAATTTAATACAAGGGGCCTAGTGCCGACTTAAGTACAAGAGGACTGACACTCTAACTTTCTATGATTTCAACCGCTCCTGTGTGTCCAGTTTTAGATTCCGATGCTCACTTCAGGTTTACAGTATCCCTTGGACCTTCTTATTGACGATGAAACACAGAAATTGCATCCGAATGTAATACAAGAGGCACAATGTCGACTTAAGTACCAGAGGACTGACACTCTAACTTTCTATGATTTGAACCCCTCCTGTGAGTCTTGTTTTAGATTCCGATGCTTCACTTCAGGTTTACTGTATCCCTTGGACCTTCTTATTGACGATGAAACACAGAAATTGCATTCAAATTTAAAACAAAATGCACAATGCCGACTTAAGTGCAAGATTACTGACACTCTCACTTTCTATGATTTGAACCTCTCCTGTGAGTCCAGTTTTAAATTCCGATGCTTCACTTCAGGTTTACTGTATCCCTTGGACCTTCTTATTGACGATGAAACACAGAAATTGCATCCGAATTCAATATAAAAGGCACAATGCCGACCTAAGTACAAGAGGACTGACACTCCAACTTTCTATGATTTGAACCTCTCCTGTGAGTCCAGTTTTAGATTCCTATGCTTCACTTCAGGATTACTGTATCCCTTGGACCTTCTTATTGACGATGAAACACAGAAATTGCATCCGAATTTAATACAAAAGGCACAGTGCCGACTTAAGTACAAGAGGACTGACACTCTAACTTTCTATGATTTCAACCGCTCCTGTGTGTCCAGTTTTAGATTCCGATGCCTCACTTCAGGTTTACTGTATCCCTTGGACCTTCTTATTGAAGATGAAACACGGAAATTGCATCCGAATTTAACACAAAAGCACAATGCCGACTTAAGAACAAGAGGACTGACACTCTGACCTTCTATGATTTGAACCTCTCCTGTGAGTCCAGTTTTAGATTCCGATGCTTCACTTCAGGTTTACTGTATCCCTTGGACCTTCTTATTGACGATGAAACACAGAAATTGCATTCAAATTTAAAACAAAATGCACAATACCGATTTAAGTACAAGAGGACTGACACTCCAACTTTCTATGATTTGAACGTCTCCTGTGAGTCCAGTTCTAGATTCCAAAGCTTCACTTCAGGTTTACTGTATCCCTTGGACCTCCTTTATTGACGAAAGAACACAGAAATTGCATCCGAATTTAATACCAAAGCACAATGCCGACTTAAGAACAAGAGGACTGACACTCTAACCTTCTATGATTTGAACCTCTCCTGTTAGTCCAGTTTTAGATGCCGATGCTTCACTTCAGGTTTACTACATCCCTTGGCCCATCTTATTCACGACGAAACACAGAAATTGCATCCGAATTTAATACAAAAGGCACAATGCCGACTTAAGTACAAGAGGACTGTCACCCTAACTTTCTCTCCTGTGAGTCCAGTTTTTGATTCCGATGCTTCACTTCAGGTTTACTGTATCCCTTTCACCTTCTTATTGACGATGAAACACAGAAATTGCATCCGAATTTAATACAAAAGGCACAGTGCCGACTTAAGTACAAGAGGACTGACACTCTAACTTTCTATGATTTCAACCGCCACTGTGTGTCCAGTTTTAGATTCCGATGCTTCACTTCAGGTTTACTGTATCCCTTGGACCTTCTTATTGACGATGAAACACAGAAATTGCATCCGAATTCAATACAAAAGGCACAATGCCGACATAAGTACAAGAGGAGTGACACTCTCACTTTCTATGATATGAACCTCTCCTGTGAGTCTAGTTTTAGATGCCGATGCTTCACTTTAGGTTTACTGTATCCCTTGGACCTCCTTATTGACGAAGAAACACAGAAATTGCATTCAAATTTAAAACAAAATGCACAATGCTGACTTAAGTACAAGAGGACTGACACTCTATTTTTCTATGATTTGAACGTCTCCTGTGAGTACAAATTTAGATTCCGATGCTTCACTTCAGGTTTACTGTATCCCTTGGACCATCTTATTGACGATGAAACACAGAAATTGCATCCGAATTTAAAACAAAATGCACAATGCTGACTTAAGTACAAGAGGACTGACACTCTATTTTTCTATGATTTGAACGTCTCCTGTGAGTCCAAATTTAGATTCCGATGCTTCACTTCAGGTTTACTGTATCCCTTGGACCATCTTACTGACGATGAAACACAGAAATTGCATCCGAATTCATTACAAAAGGCACAATGCCGACATAAGAACAAGTGGACTGACACCCCAACTTTCTACGATTTGAACCTCTCCTGTGAGTCCAGTTTTAGATTCCGATGCTTCACTTCAGGTTTACTGTATCCCTTGGACCTTCTTACTGACGATGAAACACAGAAATTGCATCCGAATTCATTACAAAAGGCACAATGCCGACTTAAGTACAAGAGGACTGACACTCTAACTTTCTATGATTTGAACCTCTCCTGTGAGTCCAGTTTTAGATTCCGATGCTTCACTTGAGGTTTACTGTATCCCTTGGACCTTCTTATTGACGATGAAACACAGAAATTGCATTCAAATTTAAAACAAAATGCACAATACCGACTTAAGTACAAGAGGACTGACACTCTAACTTTCTATGATTTGAACCTCTCCTGTGAGTCCAGTTTTAGATTCCGATGCTTCACTTCAGGATTACTGTATCCCTTGGACCATCTGATTGACGATGAAACACTGAAATTGCATCCGAATTTAATACAAAAGGCACAATGCCGACTTAACTACAAGAGGACTGTCACCCTAACTTTCTCTCCTGTGAGTCCAGTTTTTGATTCCTATGCTTCACTTCAGGTTTACTGTATACCATGGACCTTCTTATTGACGATGAAACACAGAAATTGCATTCAAATTTAAAACAAAATGCACAATGCCGACTTGACCACAAGAGGACTGACACTCTAACTTTCTATGATTTGAACGTCTCCTGTGAGTCCAGTTTTAGATTCCGATGCTTCACTTCAGGTTTACTGTATCCCTTCGACCTCCTTATTGACGAAGAAACACAGAAATTGCATCCGAATTTAATACAAAAGCACAATGCCGACTTAAGAGCAAGAGGACTGACACTCTCACTTTCTATGATTTGAATCTCTCCTGTAAGTCCAGTTTTAGATTCCGATGCTTCACTTCAGGTTTACTGTATCCCTTGGACCATCTTATTGACGATGAAACACAGAAATTGCATCCGAATTTAATACAAAAGGCACAATGCAGACTTAAGTACAAGTGGACTGACACTCTCACTTTCTATGATTTGAACCTCTCCTGTGAGTCCAGTTCTAGATTCCGATGCTTCACTTCAGGTTTACTGTATCCCTTGGACCTCCTTATTGCCGAAGGAACACAGAAATTGCATCCGAATTTAATACAAAAGCACAAAGCCGACTTAAGAACAAGAGGACTGACACTCTCACCTTCTATGATTTGAACCTCTCCTGTGAGTCCAGTTTTAGATGCCGATGCTTCACTTTAGGTTTACTGTATCCCTTGGACCTCCTTATTGACGAAGAAACACAGAAATTGCATTCAAATTTAAAACAAAATGCACAATGCCGACTTAAGTACAAGAGGACTGACACTCTCACTTTCTATGATTTGAACCTCTCCTGTGAGTCCAGTTTTAGATTCCGATGCTTCACTTCAGGTTTACTATATCCCTTGGACCATCTTATTGCCGATGAAACACAGATGTTGCATCCGAATTTAATACCAAAGGCACAATGCAAACTTAAGTACAAGAGGACTGACACTCTCACTTTCTATGATTTGAACCACTCCTGTGAGTCCAGATTTAGATTCCGATGCTTCACTTCAGGTTTACTGTATCCCTTGGACCTTCTTATTGACGATGAAACACAGAAATTGCATCCGAATTCAATACAAAAGGCACAATGCCGACATAAGTACAAGAGGACTGACACTCTCACTTTCAATGATTTGAACCTCTCCTGTGAGTCCAGTTTTAGATTCCGATGCTTCACTTCAGGTTTACTGTATCCCTTGGACCTTCTTATTGACGATGAAACACAGAAATTGCATCCGAATTCAATACAAAAGGCACAATGCCGACATAAGTCCAAGGGGACTGACACTCTCACTTTCTATGATATGAACCTCTCCTGTGAGTCTAGTTTTAGATTCCGATGCTTCACTTCAGGTTGACTGTATCCCTTGGACCTTCTTATTGACGATGAAGCACAGAAATTGCATCCGAATGTAATACAAAAGGCACAATGCCAACTTAAGTACAAGAGGACTGACACTCTAACTTTCTATGATTTGAACCTCTCCTGTGTGTCCAGTTTTAGATTCCGATGCTTCACTTCAGGTTTACTGTATCCCTTGGACCTTCGTATTGACGATGAAACACAGAAATTGCATCCGAATTTAATACAAAAGGCACAATGCCGACTTAAGTATAAGAGGACTGACACTCTCACTTTCTATGATATGAACCTCTCCTGTGAGTCTAGTTTTAGATTCCGATGCTTCACTTCAGGTTGACTGTATCCCTTGGACCTCCTTATTGACGAAGAAACACAGAAATTGCATCCGAACTTAATACAAAAGCACAATGCCGACTTAAGAAAAAGAGGACTGACGCTCTCACTTTCTATGATTTGAACCTCTCCTGTGGGTCCAGTTTTAGATTCCGATGCTTCACTTCAGGTTTACTGTATACCATGGACCATCTTATTGACGATGAAACACAGAAATTGCATCCGAATTTATTACAAAAGGCACAATGCCGACTTAAGTACAAGAGGACTGACACTCTCACTTTCTCTCCTGTGAGTCCAGTTTTAGATTCCGATGCTTCACTTCAGGTTTACTGTATACCTTGGACCTTCTTATTGACGATGAAACACAGAAATTGCATTCAAATTTAAACCAAAAGGCACAATGCCGACTTAAGTACAAGAGGACTGACATTCTAACTTTCTATGATTTGAACGTCTCCTGTGAGTCCAGTTTTAGATTCCGATGCTTCACTTCAGGTTTACTGTATCCCTTGGACCTTCGTATTGACGATGAAACACAGAAATTGCATCCGAATTTAATACAAAAGGCACAATGCCGACTTAAGTATAAGAGGACTGACACTCTCACTTTCTATGATATGAACCTCTCCTGTGAGTCTAGTTTTAGATTCCGATGCTTCACTTCAGGTTGACTGTATCCCTTGGACCTCCTTATTGACGAAGAAACACAGAAATTGCATCCGAACTTAATACAAAAGCACAATGCCGACTTAAGAAAAAGAGGACTGACGCTCTCACTTTCTATGATTTGAACCTCTCCTGTGGGTCCAGTTTTAGATTCCGATGCTTCACTTCAGGTTTACTGTATACCATGGACCATCTTATTGACGATGAAACACAGAAATTGCATCCGAATTTAATACAAAAGGCACAATGCCGACTTAAGTACAAGAGGACTGACACTCTCACTTTCTCTCCTGTGAGTCCAGTTTTAGATTCCGATGCTTCACTTCAGGTTTACTGTATACCTTGGACCTTCTTATTGACGATGAAACACAGAAATTGCATTCAAATTTAAACCAAAAGGCACAATGCCGACTTAAGTACAAGAGGACTGTCACTCTAACTTTCTCTCCTGTGAGTCCAGTTTTTGATTCCGATGCTTCACTTCAGGTTTACTGTATACCATGGACCTTCGTATTGACGATGAAACACAGAAATGGCATTCAAATTTAAAACAAAATGCACAATGCTGACTTAAGTACAAGAGGACTGACACTTTAACTTTCTATGATTTGAACGTCTCCTGTGTGTCCAGTTTTAGATTCCGATGCTTTACTTCAGGTTTGCTGTATCCCTTGGACCTCCTTATTGACGAAGAAACAAAGAAATTGCATCCGAATTTAATACAAAAGCAAAATGCCGACTTAAGAACAAGAGGACTGACACTCTCACTTTCTATGATTTGAACCACTCCTGTGAGTCTAGTTTCAGATTCCGATGCTTCACTTCAGGTTTACTGTATCCCTTGGACCTCCTTATTGACGAAGAAACACAGAAATTGCATTCAAATTTAAAAAAAAATGCAATTTACCGTCTGAAGTACACGAGGACTGACACTCGAACTTTCTATAATTTGAACGTCTCCTGTGAGTCCAGTTCTAGATTCCGATGTTTCACTTCAGGTTTACTGTATCCCTTATACCTTCCAATTGACGATGAAACACAGAAATTGCATCCGAATTCAATACAAAAGGCACAATGCCAACATAAGTACAAGAGGACTGACACTCTCACTTTCTATGATATGAACCTCTCCTGTGAGTCTAGTTTTAAATTCCGATGCTTCACTTCAGGTTTACTGTATCCCTTGGACCTCCTTATTGACGAAGAAACACAGAAATTGCATTCAAATTTAAAACAAAATGCACAATGCCGACTTAAGTACAAGAGGACTGACATTCTAACTTTCTATGATTTGAACGTCTCCTGTGAGTCCAGTTTTAGATTCCGATGCTTCACTTCAGGTTTACCGTATCCGTTGGACCTCCTTATTGACGAAGAAACACAGAAATTGCATCCGAATTTAATACAAAAATACAATGCCGACTTAAGAACAAGAGGACTGACACTCTCACTTTCTCTGATTTGAACCTTTCTCTTGTGAGTCCAGATTTAGATTCCGATGCTTCACTTCAGGTTTACTGTATACCTTGGACCTTCTTATTGACGATGAAACACAGAAATTGCATCCGAATTTAATACAAAAGGCACAATGCCGACTTAAGTACAAGAGGACTGACACTCTCACTTTCTATGATTTGAACCCCTCCTGTGAGTCCACTTTTATATTCCGATGCTTCACTTCAGGCTTACTGTATCCCTTGGACCTTCTTATTGACGATGAAACACAGAAATTGCATTCGAATTCAATACAAAAGGCACAATGCCGACTTAAGCACAAGAGGCCTGGCACTCTAACTTTCTATGATTTGAACCTCTCCTGTGGGTCCAGTTTTAGATTCCTATGCTTCACTTCAGGATTACTGTATCCCTTGGACCTTCTTACTGACGATGATTCACAGAAATTGCATCCGAATTTAATACAAAAGGCACCGTGCCGACTTAAGTACCAGAGGACTGACACTCTAACTTTCTATGATTTCAACCGCTCCTGTGTGTCCAGTTTTAGATTCCGATGCCTCACTTCAGGTTTACTGTATCCCTTGGACCTTCTTATTGAAGATGAAACACAGAAATTGCATCCGAATTTAATACAAAAGGCACAATGCCGACATAAGTACAAGAGGACTGACACTCTAACTTTCTATGTTTTTGAACCTCTCCTGTGAGTCCAGTTTTAGATACCGATGCTTCACTTCAGGTTTGCTGTATCCCTTGGACCTCCTTATTGACGAAGAAACACAGAAATTGCAATCAAATATAAAACAAAATGCACAATGCCGACTTAAGTACAAGAGGACTGACACTCTATCTTTCTATGATTAGAACGTCTCCTGTGAGTCCAGTTTTAGATTCCAATGCTTCACTTCAGGTTTACCGTATCCCTTGGACCATCTTATTGACGATGAAACACAGAAATTGCATCCTAATTTAATACAAAAGGCACAGTGCCGCCTTAAGTACAAGAGGACTGTCACTCTAACTTTCTCTCCTGTGAGTCCAGTTTTAGATTCCGATGCTTCACTTCAGGTATACTGTATACCTTGGACCTTCTTATTGACGATGAAACACAGATATTGCATTCAAATTTAAAACAAAATGCACAATACCGACTTAAGCACAAGAGGACTGACACTCTAACTTTCTATGATTTCAACGTCTCCTGTGAGTCCAGTTTTAGATTCCGATGCTTCACTGCAGGTTTACTGTATCCCTTGGACCTCCTTATTGAAGAAGAAACACAGAAATTGCATCCGAATTTAATACAAAGGCACAATGGCGACTTAAGAACAAGAGCACTGACACTCTCACTTTCTATGATTTGAACCTCTCCTGTGAGTCCAGTTTTAGATTCCGATGCTTCACTTCAGGTTTACTGTATTCCTTGGACCATCTTATTGACTATGAATTACAGAAACTGCATCCGAATTTAATACAAAAGGCACAATGCCGACTTAAATACGAGAGGACTGACACTCTAACTTTCTCTCCTGTGAGTCCAGATTTAGATTCTGATGCTTCACTTCAGGTTTACTGTATACCTTGGGCCTTCTTATTGACGATGAAACACAGAAATTGCATCCGAATTTAATACAAAAGGTACAATGCCGACTTAAGAACAAGAGGAATGACACTCTCACTTTCTATGATTTCAACCGCTCCTGTGTGTCCCGTTTTAGATTCCGATGCCTCACTTCAGGTTTACTGTATCCCTTGGACCTCCTTATTGACGAAGAAACACAGAAATTGCATCCGAATTTAATACAAAGGCACAATGCCGACTTAAGAACAAGAGGACTGACACTCTAACTTTCTATGAATAGAACGTCTCCTGTGAGTCCAGTTTTAGATTCCAATGCTTCACTTCAGGTTTACTGTATTCCTTGGACCATCTTATTGACGATGAAAAACAGAAATTGCATCCGAATTTAATACAAAAGGCACAATGCCAACCTAAGTACAAGAGGACTGTCACTCTAACTTTCTCTCCTGTGAGTCCAGTTTTTGATTCCGATGCTTCGCTTCAGGTTTACTGTATACCATGGACCTTCTTATTGACGATGAAACACAGAAATTGCATTCAAATTTAAAACAAAATGCACAATGCCAACTTAAGTACAAGAGGACTGACAGTTTAACTTTCTATGATTTGAACTTCTCCTGTGAGTCCAGTTTTAGATTCCGATGCTTCACTTCAGGTTTACTGTATCCCTTGGACCTCCTTATTGACGAAGAAACACAGAAATTGCATCCCAATTTAATGCAAAAGCACAATGCCGACTTAAGAACAAGAGGACTGACACTCTCACTTTCTATGATTTGAACCTCTCCTGTGAGTCCAGTTTTAGATTCCGATGCTTCACTTCAGGTTTACTGTATCCCTTGGACCTTCTTATTGACGATGAAACACAGAAATTGCATCCGAATTCAATACAAAAGGCACAATGCCGACGTAAGTACAAGAGGACTGTCACTCTAACTTTCTCTCCTGTGAGTCCAGTTTTTGATTCCGATGCTTCACTTCAGGTTTACTGTATCCCTTGGACCTCCTTATTGACGAAGAAACAAAGAAATTGCATCCGAATTTAATAGAGATGCACAATGCCGACTTAAGAACAAGAGGACTGACACTCTTACATTCTATGATTTGAACCTCTCCTGTGAGTCCAGTTTTAGATTCCGATGCTTCACTTCAGGTTTACTGTATCCCTTGGACCTCCTTATTGACGAAGAAACACAGAAATTGCATTCAAATTTAAAACAAAATGCACAATGCCGACTTAAGTACAAGAGGACTGACACTCTAACTTTCTATGATTTGAACGTCTCCTGTGAGTCCAGTTTTATATTCCAATGCTTCACTTCAGGTTTACTGTATCCCTTGGACCTCCTTATTGACGAAGAAACACAGAAATTGCATCCGAATTTAATACAAAAGCACAATGCCGACTTAAGAACAAGAGGACTGACACTCTCACTTTCTATGATTTGAACCTCTCTTGCGAGTCCAGTTTTAGATTCCGATGCTTCACTTCAGGTTTACTGTATCCCTTGGACCATCTTATTGACGATGAAACACAGAAATTGCATCCGAATTTAATACAAAAGGCACAATGCAGACTTAAGTACAAGAGGACTGACACTCTCACTTTCTTTGATTTGAACCTCTCCTGTGAGTCCAGTTTTAGATTCCGATGCTTCACTTCAGGTTTACTGTATCCCTTGGACCTTCTTATTGACGACGAAACACAGAAATTGCATCCGAATTCAATAAAAAAGGCACAATGCCGACATAAGTACAAGAGGACTGACACTCTCACTTTCTATGATATGAACCTCTCCTGTGAGTCTAGTTTTAGATTCCGATGCTTCACTTCATGTTTACTGTATCCCTTGGACCTTCTTATTCACGATGAAACACAGAAATTGCATCCGAATTTAATACAAAAGGCACAATACCGACTTAAGTACAAGAGGACTGACACTCTAACTTTCTATGATTTCAACGTCTCCTGTGAGTCCAGTTTTAAATTCCGATGCTTCACTTCAGGTTTACTGTATCCCTTGGACCTCCTTATTGACGAAGACACACAGAAATTGCATCCGAATTTAATACAAAGGCACAATGCCGACTTAAGAACAAGAGGACTGACACTCTCACTTTCTATGATTTGAACCTCTCCTGTGAGTCCAGTTTTAGATTCCGATGCTTCACTTCAGGTTTACTGTATTCCTTGGACCATCTTATTGACTATGAAACACAGAAATTGCATCCGAATTTAATACAAAAGGCACAATGCCGACTTAAGTACGAGAGGACTGACACTCTAACTTTCTCTCCTGTGAGTCCAGATTTAGATTCCGATGCTTCACTTCAGGTTTACTGTATACCTTGGACCTTCTTATTGACGATGAAACACAGAAATTGCATCCGAATTTAATACAAAAGGCACAATGCCGACTGAAGTACAAGAGGACTGACACTATAACTTTCTATGATTGGAACCTCTGCTGTGAGTCCAGTATTAGATTCCGATGCTTCACTTCAGGTTTACTGTATCTCTTGGACCTTCTTATTGACGATGAAACACAGAAATTGCATCCGAATTCAATACAAAAGGCACAATGCCGACTTAAGTACAAGAGGACTGGCACTCTAACTTTCTATGATCTCAACGTCTCCTGTGAGTCCAGTTTTAGATTCCGATGCTTCACTGCAGGTTTACTGTATCCCTTGGACCTCCTTATTGAAGAAGAAACACAGAAATTGCATCCGAATTTAATACAAAGGCACAATGCCGACTTAAGAACAAGAGGACTGACACTCTCACATTCTATGATTTGAACCTCTCCTGTGAGTCCTGTTTTAGATTCCGATGCTTCACTTCAGGTTTACTGTATTCCTTGGACCATCTTATTGACTTTGAAACACAGAAATTGCATCCGAATTTAATACAAATAGCACAATGCCGTCTTAAATACGAGAGGACTGACACTCTAACTTTCTCTCCTGTGAGTCCAGATTTAGATTCCGATGCTTCACTTCAGGTTTACTGTATACCTTGGGCCTTCTTATTGACGATGAAACACAGAAATTGCATCCGAATTTAATACAAAAGGCACAATGCCGACTTAAGAACAAGAGGAATGACACTCTCACTTTCTATGATTTCAACCGCTCCTGTGTGTCCCGTTTTAGATTCCGATGCCTCACTTCAGGTTTACTGTATCCCTTGGACCTCCTTATTGACGAAGAAACACAGAAATTGCAATCAAATTTAAAACAAAATGCACAATGCCGACTTAAGTACAAGAGGACAGACACTCTAACTTTCTATGATTAGAACGTCACCTGTGAGTCCAGTTTTAGATTCCGATGCTTCACTTCAGGTTTACTGTATTCCTTGGACCATCTTATTGACGATGAAAAACAGAAATTGCATCCGAATTTAATACAAAAGGCACAATGCCAACCTACGTACAAGAGGACTGTCACTCTAACTTTCTCTCCTGTGAGTGCAGTTTTTGATTCCGATGCTTCGCTTCAGGTTTACTGTATACCATGGACCTTCTTATTGACGATGAAACACAAAAATTGCATTCAAATTTAAAACAAAATGCACAATGCCGACATAAGTACAAGAGGACTGACACTTTAACTTTCTATGATTTGAACTTCTCCTGTGAGTCCAGTTTTAGATTCCAATGCTTCACTTCAGGTTTACTGTATCCCTTGGACCTCCTTATTGACGAAGAAACACAGAAATTGCATCCCAATTTAATACAAAAGCACAATGCCGACTTAAGAACAAGAGGACTGACACTCTCACTTTCTATGATTTGAACCTCTCCTGTGAGTCCAGTTTTAGATTCCGATGCTTCACTTCAGGTTTACTGTATCCCTTGGACCTTCTTATTGACGATGAAACACAGAAATTGCATCCGAATTCAATACAAAAGGCACAATGCCGACGTAAGTACAAGAGGACTGTCACTCTAACTTTCTCTCCTGTGAGTCCAGTTTTTGATTCCGATGCTTCACTTCAGGTTTACTGTATCCCTTGGACCTCCTTATTGACGAAGAAACAAAGAAATTGCATCCGAATTTAATAGAAATGCACAATGCCGACTTAAGAACAAGAGGACTGACACTCTCACATTCTATGATTTGAACCTCTCCTGTGAGTCCAGTTTTAGATTCCGATGCTTCACTTCAGGTTTACTGTATCCCTTGGACCTCCTTATTGACGAAGAAACACAGAAATTGCATTCAAATTTAAAACAAAATGCACAATGCCGACTTAAGTACAAGAGGACTGACACTCTAACTTTCTATGATTTGAACGTCTCCTGTGAGTCCAGTTTTAGATTCCAATGCTTCACTTCAGGTTTACTGTATCCCTTGGACCTCCTTATTGACGAAGAAACACAGAAATTGCATCCGAATTTAATACAAAAGCACAATGCCGACTTAAGAACAAGAGGACTGACACTCTCACTTTCTATGATTTGAACCTCTCTTGTGAGTCCAGTTTTAGATTCCGATGCTTCACTTCAGGTTTACTGTATCCCTTGGACCATCTTATTGACGATGAAACACAGAAATTGCATCCGAATTTAATACAAAAGGCACAATGCAGACTTAAGTACAAGAGGACTGACACTCTCACTTTCTATGATTTGAACCTCTCCTGTGAGTTTAGTTTTAGATTCCGATGCTTCACATCAGGTTTACTGTATCCCTTGGACCTTCTTATTGACGATGAAACACAGAAATTGAGTCCGAATTCAATAAAAAATGCACAATGCCGACATAAGTACAAGAGGACTGACACTCTCACTTTCTATGATATGAACCTCTCCTCTGAGTCTAGTTTTAGATTCCGATGCTTCACTTCATGTTTACTGTATCCCTTGGACCTTCTTATTCACGATGAAACACAGAAATTGCATCCGAATTTAATACAAAAGACACAATGCCGACTTAAGTACAAGAGGACTGACACTCTAACTTTCTATGATTTGAACCTCTCCTGTGAGTCCAGTTTTAGATTCCGATGCTTCACTTCAGGTTTACTGTATCCCTTGGACCTTCTTATTGACGATGAAACACAGAAATTGCATCCGAATTCAATACAAAAGGCACAATGCCGACTTAAGTATAAGAGGACTGACACTCGCACTTTCTATGATTTGAACCTCTCTTGTAAGTCCAGTTTTATATTTTTTATGCTTCACTTCAGTTTTACTGTATCCCTTGGAGCTTCTTATTGACGATGAAACACAGAAATTGCATCCGAATTTAATACAAAAGGCACAGTGCCGCCTTAAGTACAAGAGGACTGTCACTCTAACTTTCTCTCCTGTGAGTCCAGTTTTAGATTCCGATGCTTCACTACAGGTATACTGTATACTTTGGACCTTCTTATTGACGATGAAACACATAAATTGCATTCAAATTTAAAACAAAATGCACAATACCGACTTAAGTACAAGAGGAGTGACACTCTCACTTTCTATGATTTCAACGTCTCCTGTGAGTGCAGTTTTAGATTCCGATGCTTCACTTCAGGTTTACTGTATCCCTTGGACCTCCTTATTGACGAAGAAACACAGAAATTGCATCCGAATTTAATACAAAGGCACAATGCCGACTTAAGAACAAGAGGACTGACACTCTCACTTTCTATGATTTGAACCTCTCCTGTGGGTCCAGTTTTAGATTCCGATGCTTCACTTCAGGTTTACTGTATTCCTTGGACCATCTTATTGACTATGAAACACAGAAATTCCATCCGAATTTAATACAAAAGCACAATGCCGACTTAAGTACGAGAGGACTGACACTCTAACTTTCTCTCCTGTGAGTCCAGATTTAGATTCCGATGCTTCACTTCAGGTTTACTGTATACCTTGGACCTTCTTATTGACGATGAAACACAGAAATTGCATCCGAATTTAATACAAAAGGCACAATGCCGACTTAAGTACAAGAGGAGTGACACTCTCACTTTCTATGATTTGAACCTCTCCTGTGAGTCCAGTATTAGATTCCGATGCTTCACTTCATGTTTACTGTATCTCTTGGACCTTCTTATTGACGATGAAACACAGAAATTGCATCCGAATTCAATACAAAAGGCACAATGCCGACTTAAGTACAAGAGGACTGGCACTCTAACTTTCTATGATTTGAGCCTCTCCTGTGAGTCCAGTTTTAGATTCCTATGCTTCACTTCAGGATTACTGTATCCCTTGGACCTTCTTATTGACGATGAGACACAGAAATGCATCCGAATTTAATACAAAAGGCACAGTGCCGACTTAAGTACAAGAGGACTGACACTCTAACTTTCTATGATTTCAACCGCTCCTGTGTGTCCAGTTTTAGATTCCGATGCCTCACTTCAGGTTTCCTGTATCCCTTGGACCTTCTTGTTGAAGATGAAACACAGAAATTGCATCCGAATTTAATACAAAAGGCACAATGCCGACTTAAGTACAAGAGGACTGACACTCTAACTTTCTATGATTTGAACTTCTCCTGTGAGTCCAGTTTTAGATACCGATGCTTCACTTCAGGTTTACTATATACCTTGGACCTTCTTATTGACGATGAAACACAGAAATTGTATTCAAAATTAATACAAAATGCACAATACCGACTTAAGTACAAGAGGACTGACACTCGAACTTTCTATGATTTGAACGTCTCCTGTGAGTCCAGTTCTAGATTCCGATGCTTCACTTCAGGTTTACGGTATCCCTTGGACCTCCTTATTGCCGAAGGAACACAGAAATTGCATCCGAATTTAATACAAAAGCACAATGCCGACTTAAGAACAAGAGGACTGTTACTCCCACCTTCTATGATTTGTACCTCTCCTGTGAGTGCAGTTTTAGATGCCGATGCTTCACTTTAGGTTTACTGTATCCCTTGGAACTCCTTATTGACGAAGAAACACAGAAATTGCAATCAAATTTAAAACAAAATGCACAATGCCGACTTAAGTACAAGAGGACTGACCCTTTAACTTTCTATGATTAGAACGTCTCCTGTGAGTCCAGTTTTAGATTCCAATGCTTTACTTCAGGTTTACTGTATCCCTTGGACCATCTTGTTGACGATGAAAAACAGAAATTGCATCCGAATTTAATACAAAAGGCACAATGCCAACTTAAGTAGAAGAGGACTGTCACTCTAACTTTCTCTCCTGTGAGTCCAGTTTTTGATTCCGATGCTTCACTTCAGGTTTACTGTATACCATGGACCTTCTTATTGACGATGAAACACAGAAATTGCATTCAATTTTAAAACAAAATGCACAATGCCGACTTAAGTACAAGAGGACTGACACTTTAACTTTCTATGATTTGAACTTCTCCTGTGAGTCCAGTTTTAGATTCCGATGCTTCACTTCAGGTTTACTTTATCCCTTGGACCTCCTTATTGACGAAGAAACACAGAAATTGCATCCGAATTTAATACAAAAGCACAATGCCGACTTAAGAACAGGAGGACTGACACTCTCACTTTCTATGATTTGAATCTCTCCTGTGACTCCAGTTTTAGATTCCGAAGCTTCACTTCAGGTTTACTGTATCCCTTGGACCATCTTATTGACGATGAAACACAGAAATAGCATCCGAATTTAATACAAAAGGCACAATGCAGACATAAGTACAAGAGGACTGACATTCTCACTTTCTATGATTTGAACCTCTCCAGTGAGTCCAGTTTTAGATTCCGATGCTTCACTTCAGGTTTACTGTATCCCTTGGACCTTTTTATTGACGATGAAACACAGAAATTGCATCCGAATTCAAAACAAAAGGCACGATGCCGACATAAGCACAAGAGGACAGACACTCTCGCTTTCTATGATATGAACCCCTCCTGTGAGTCTAGTTTTTGATTCCGATGCTTCACTTCAGGTTTACTGTATCCCTTGGACATTCTTGTCGACGATGAAACACAGAAATTGCATCCGAATTTAATACAAAAGGCACAGTGCCGACTTAAGTACAAGAGGACTGACACTCTACCTTCCTATGATTTGAACCTCTCCTGTGAGTCCAGTTTTAGATTCCGATGCTTCACTTCAGGTTTACTGTATCCCTTGGACCTTCTTATTGACGATGAAACACAGAAATTGCATCCGAATTTAATACAAAAGGCACAATGCCGACTTAAGTATAAGAGGACTGACACTCGCAATTTCTATGATTTGAACCTCTCTTGTAAGTCCAGTTTTATATTTTTTATGCTTCACTTCAGTTTTACTGTATCCCTTGGAGCTTCTTATTGACGATGAAACACAGAAATTGCATCCGAATTTAATACAAAAGGCACAGTGCCGCCTTAAGTACAAGAGGACTGTCACTCTAACTTTCTCTCCTGTGACTCCAGTTTTAGATTCCGATGCTTCACTACAGGTATACTGTATACTTTGGACCTTCTTATTGACGATGAAACACAGAAATTGCATTCAAATTTAAAACAAAATGCACAATACCGACTTAAGTACAAGAGGAGTGACACTCTCACTTTCTATGATTTCAACGTCTCCTGTGAGTCCAGTTTTAGATTCCGATGCTTCACTTCAGGTTTACTGTATCCCTTGGACCTCCTTATTGACGAAGAAACACAGAAATTGCATCCGAATTTAATACAAAGGCACAATGCCGACTTAAGAACAAGAGGACTGACACTCTCACTTTCTATGATTTGAACCTCTCCTGTGGGTCCTGTTTTAGATTCCGATGCTTCACTTCAGGTTTACTGTATTCCTTGGACCATCTTATTGACTATGAAACACAGAAATTCCATCCGAATTTAATACAAAAGGCACAATGCCGACTTAAGTACGAGAGGACTGACACTCTAACTTTCTCTCCTGTGAGTCAAGATTTAGATTCCGATGCTTCACTTCAGGTTTACTGTATACCTTGGACCTTCTTATTGACGATGAAACACAGAAATTGCATCCGAATTTAATACAAAAGGCACAATGCCGACTTAAGTACAAGTGGAGTGACACTCTCACTTTCTATGATTTGAACCTCTCCTGTGAGTCCAGTATTAGATTCCGATGCTTCACTTCATGTTTACTGTATCTCTTGGAATTTCTTATTGACGATGAAACACAGAAATTGCATCCGAATTCAATACAAAAGGCACAATGCCGACTTAAGTACAAGAGGACTGGCACTCTAACTTTCTATGATTTGAGCCTCTCCTGTGAGTCCAGTTTTAGATTCCTATGCTTCACTTCAGGATTACTGTATCCCTTGGACCTTCTTATTGACGATGAGACACAGAAATGCATCCGAATTTAATACAAAAGGCACAGTGCCGACTTAAGTACAAGAGGACTGACACTCTAACTTTCTATGATTTCAACCGCTCCTGTGTGTCCAGTTTTAGATTCCGATGCCTCACTTCAGGTTTACTGTATCCCTTGGACCTTCTTGTTGAAGATGAAACACAGAAATTGCATCCGAATTTAATACAAAAGGCACAATGCCGACTTAAGTACAAGAGGACTGACACTCTAACTTTTTATGATTTGAACTTCTCCTGTGAGTCCAGTTTTAGATACCGATGCTTCACTTCAGGTTTACTATATACCTTGGACCTTCTTATTGACGATGAAACACAGAAATTGTATTCAAAATTAATACAAAATGCACAATACCGACTTAAGTACAAGAGGACTGACACTCGAACTTTCTATGATTTGAACGTCTCCTGTGAGTCCAGTTCTAGATTCCGATGCTTCACTTCAGGTTTACGGTATCCCTTGGACCTCCTTATTGCCGAAGGAACACAGAAATTGCATCCGAATTTAATACAAAAGCACAATGCCGACTTAAGAACAAGAGGACTGTTACTCCCACCTTCTATGATTTGTACCTCTCCTGTGAGTGCAGTTTTAGATGCCGATGCTTCACTTTAGGTTTACTGTATCCCTTGGAACTCCTTATTGACGAAGAAACACAGAAATTGCAATCAAATTTAAAACAAAATGCACAATGCCGACTTAAGTACAAGAGGACTGACACTCTAACTTTCTATGATTAGAACGTCTCCTGTGAGTCCAGTTTTAGATTCCAATGCTTTACTTCAGGTTTACTGTATCCCTTGGACCATCTTGTTGACGATGAAAAACAGAAATTGCATCCGAATTTAATACAAAAGGCACAATGCCAACTTAAGTAGAAGAGGACTGTCACTCTAACTTTCTCTCCTGTGAGTCCAGTTTTTGATTCCGATGCTTCAGGTTTACTGTATACCATGGACCTTCTTATTGACGATGAAATACAGAAATTGCATTCAATTTTAAAACAAAATGCACAATGCCGACTTAAGTACAAGAGGACTGACACTTTAACTTTCTATGATTTGAACTTCTCCTGTGAGTCCAGTTTTAGATTCCGATGCTTCACTTCAGGTTTACTTTATCCCTTGGACCTCCTTATTGACGAAGAAACACAGAAATTGCATCCGAATTTAATACAAAAGCACAATGCCGACTTAAGAACAGGAGGACTGACACTCTCACTTTCTATGATTTGAATCTCTCCTGTGACTCCAGTTTTAGATTCCGAAGCTTCACTTCAGGTTTACTGTATCCCTTGGACCATCTTATTGACGATGAAACACAGAAATAGCATCCGAATTTAATACAAAAGGCACAATGCAGACATAAGTACAAGAGGACTGACATTCTCACTTTCTATGATTTGAACCTCTCCAGTGAGTCCAGTTTTAGATTCCGATGCTTCACTTCAGGTTTACTGTATCCCTTGGACCTTTTTATTGACGATGAAACACAGAAATTGCATCCGAATTCAAAACAAAAGGCACGATGCCGACATAAGCACAAGAGGACAGACACTCTCGCTTTCTATGATATGAACCCCTCCTGTGAGTCTAGTTTTTGATTCCGACGCTTCACTTCAGGTTTACTGTATCCCTTGGACATTCTTGTCGACGATGAAACACAGAAATTGCATCCGAATTTAATACAAAAGGCACAGTGCCGACTTAAGTACAAGAGGACTGACACTCTACCTTCCTATGATTTGAACCTCTCCTGTGAGTCCAGTTTTAGATTCCGATGCTTCACTTCAGGTTTACTGTATCCCTTGGACCTTCTTATTGACGATGAAACACAGATATTGCATCCGAATTTAATACAAAAGGCACAATGCCGACTTAAGTATAAGAGGACTGACACTCGCAATTTCTATGATTTGAACCTCTCTTGTGAGTCCAGTTTTATATTTTTCATGCTTCACTTCAGTTTTACTGTATCCCTTGGAGCTTCTTAGTGACGATGAATCACAGAAATTGCATCCGAATTTAATGCAAGAGGCACAGTGCCGACTTAAGTACAAGAGAACTGTCACTCCAATTTTCTCTCCTGTGAGTCCAGTTTTAGATTCCGATGCTTCACTTCAGGTTTACTGTATACCTTGGACCTTCTTATTGACGATGAAACACAGAAATTGCATTCAAATTTAAAACAAAATGCACAATGCCGACTTAAGTACAAGAGGACTGTCACTCTAACTTTCTATGATTTGAACGTCTCCTGTGAGTCCAGTTTTAGATTCCGATGCTTCACTTCAGGTTTACTGTATCCCTTGGACCTCCTTATTGACGAAGAAACACAGAAATTGCATCCGAATTTGATACAAAAGCACAATGCCGACTTAAGAACTACAGGGCTGACACTCTCACATTCTATGATTTGAACCCCTCCTGTGAGTCCAGTTTTAGATTCCGATGCTTCACTTCAGGTTTACTGTATTCCTTGGACCATCTTATTGACGATGAAACACAGAAATTGCATCCGAATTTAATACAAAAGGCACAATGCCGACTTAAGTACAAGAGGACAGACACTCTCACTTTCTATGATTTGAACCGCTCCTGTGAGTCCAGTTTTAGATTCCGATGCTTCACGTTAGGTTTACTGTATCCCTTGGACCTTCTTATTGACGATGAAACACAGAAATTGCATCCGAATTCAATACAAAAGGCACAATGCCAACATAAGTACAAGAGGACTGACACTCTCACTTTCTATGATATGAACCTCTCCTGTGAGTCTAGTTTTAGATTCCGATGCTTCACTTCAGGTTTACTGTATCCCTTGGACCTACTTATTGACGATGAAACACAGAAATTGCATCCGAATTTAATACAAAAGGCACAATGAGGACTTAAGTACAAGAGGACTGACACTCTCACTTTCTATGATTTGAACCTCTCCTGTGAGTCCACTTTTAGATTCCGATGCTTCATGTCAGGTTTACTGTATCCCTTGGACCTTCTTATTGACGATGAAACACAGAAATTGCATCCGAATTCAGTACAAAAGGCACAATGCCGACATAAGTACAAGAGGACTGACACTCTCACCTTCTATGATATGAACCTCTCCTGTGAATCTAGTTTTAGATTCCTATGCTTCACTTCAGGTTTACTGTATCCCTTGCACCTACTTATTGACGATGAAACACAGAAATTGCATCCGAATTTAATACAAAAGCCATAATGCCGACTTAAGTACAAGAGGACTGACACTCTAACTTTTTATGATTTGAACCACTCCTGTGAGTCCAGTTTTAGATTCCGATGCTTCACTTCAGGTTTACTCTATCCCTTGGACCATCTTATTGAAGATGAAACACAGAAATTGCATCCGAATTTAATACAAAAGGCACAATGCCGGCTTAAGTACAAGAGGACTGACACTCTAACTTTCTATGAATTGAACCTCTCCTGTGAGTCCAGTTTTAGATTCCGATGCTTCACTTCGGGTTTACTGTATCCCTTGGACCTCCTTATTGACGAAGAAACACAGAAATTGCATCCGAATTTAATACAAAAGCACAATGCCGACTTAAGAACAACAGGACTGACACTCTCACATTCTATGATTTGAACCTCTCCTGTGAGTCCAGTTTTAGATTCCGATGCTTCACTTCAGGTTTACTGTATTCCTTGGACCATCTTATTGACGATGAAACACAGAAATTGCATCCGAATTTAATACAAAAGGCACAATGCCGACTTAAGTACAAGAGGATTGACACTCTCACTTTCTATGATTTGAACCTCTCTTGTAAGTCCAGTTTTATATTTTTTATGCTTCACTTCAGTTTTACTGTATCCCTTGGAGCTTCTTATTGACGATGAAACACAGAAATTGCATCCGAATTTAATACAAAAGGCACAGTGCCGAATTAAGTACAAGAGGACTGTCACTCTAACTTTCTCTCCTGTGAGTCGAGTTTTAGATTCCGATGCTTCACTACAGGTATACTGTATACTTTGGACCTTCTTATTGACGATGAAACACAGAAATTGCATTCAAATTTAAAACAAAATGCACAATACCGACTTAAGTACAAGAGGACTGACACTCTAACTTTCTATGATTTCAACGTCTCCTGTGAGTCCAGTTTTAGATTCCGATGCTTCACTTCATGTTTACTGTATCCCTTGGACCTCCTTATTGACGAAGAAACACAGAAATTGCATCCGAAATTAATACAAAGGCACAATGCCGACTTAAGAACAAGAGGACTGACACTCTCACTTTCTATGATTTGAACCTCTCCTGTGAGTCCAGTTTTAGATTCCGATGCTTCACGTCAGGTTTACTGTATTCCTTGGACCATCATATTGACTATGAAACACAGAAATTGCATCCGAATTTAATACAAAAGGCACAATGCCGACTTAAGTACGAGAGGACTGACACTCTAGCTTTCTCTCCTGTGAGTCCAGATTTAGATTCCGATGCTTCACTTCAGGTTTACTGTATACCTTGGACCTTCTTATTGACGATGAAACACAGAAATTGCATCCGAATTTAATACAAAAGGCACAATGCCGACTTAAGTACAAGAGGACTGACACTCTCACTTTCTATGATTTGAACCTCTCCTGTGAGTCCAGTATTAGATTCCGATGCTTCACTTCAGGTTTACTGTATCTCTTGGACCTTCTTATTGACGATGAAACACAGAAATTGCATCCGAATTCAATACAAAAAGCACAATGCCGACTTAAGTACAAGAGGACTGGCACTCTAACTTTCTATGATTTGAGCCTCTCCTGTGAGTCCAGTTTTAGATTCCTATGCTTCACTTCAGGATTACTGTATCCCTTGGACCTTCTTATTGACGATGAAGCACAGAAATGCATCCGAATTTAATACAAAAGGCACAGTGCCGACTTAAGTACAAGAGGACTGACACTCTAACTTTCTATGATTTCAACCGCTCCTGTGTGTCCAGTTTTAGATTCCGATGCCTCACTTCAGGTTTACTGTATCCCTTGGACCTTCTTGTTGAAGATGAAACACAGAAATTGCATCCGAATTTAATACAAAAGGCACAATGCCGACTTAAGTACAAGAGGACTGACACTCTAACTTTCTATGATTTGAACCTCTCCTGTGAGTCCAGTTTTAGATACCGATGCTTCACTTCGGGTTTACTGTATACCTTGGACCTTCTTATTGACGATGAAACACAGAAATTGTATTCAAAATTAATACAAAATGCACAATACCGACTTAAGTACAAGAGGACTGACACTCGAACTTTCTATGATTTGAACGTCTCCTGTGAGTCCAGTTCTAGATTCCGATGCTTCACTTCAGGTTTACGGTATCCCTTGGACCTCCTTATTGCCGAAGGAACACAGAAATTGCATCCGAATTTAATACAAAAGCACAATGCCGACTTAAGAACAAGAGGACTGTAACTCCCACCTTCTATGATTTGTACCTCTCCTGTGAGTGCAGTTTTAGATGCCGATGCTTCACTTTAGGTTTACTGTATCCCTTGGAACTCCTTATTGACGAAGAAACACAGAAATTGCAATCAAATTTAAAACAAAATGCACAATGCCGACTTAAGTACAAGAGGACTGACACTCTAACTTTCTATGATTAGAACGTCTCCTGTGAGTCCAGTTTTAGATTCCAATGCTTCACTTCAGGTTTACTGTATCCCTTGGACCATCTTGTTGACGATGAAAAACAGAAATTGCATCCGAATTTAATACAAAAGGCACAATGCCAACTTAAGTAGAAGACGACTGTCACTCTAACTTTCTCTCCTGTGAGTCCAGTTTTTGATTCCGATGCTTCACTTCAGGTTTACTGTATACCATGGACCTTCTTATTGACGTTGAAACACAGAAATTGCATTCAATTTTAAAACAAAATGCACAATGCCGGCTTAAGTACAAGAGGACTGACACTTTAACTTTCTATGATTTGAACTTCTCCTGTGAGTCCAGTTTTAGATTCCGATGCTTCACTTCAGGTTTACTTTATCCCTTGGACCTCCTTATTGACGAAGAAACACAGAAATTGCATCCGAATTTAATACAAAAGCACAATGCCGACATAAGTACAAGAGGACTGACACTCTCACTTTCTATGATATGAACCTCTCCTGTGAGTCTAGTTTTATATTCCGATGCTTCACTTCATGTTTACTGTATCCCTTGGACCTTCTTATTCACGATGAAACACAGAAATTGCATCCGAATTTAATACAAAAGGCACAATGCCGACTTAAGTACAAGAGGACTGACACTCTAACTTTCTATGATTTGAACCTCTCATGTGAGTCCAGTTTTAGATTCCGATGCTTCACTTCAGGTTTACTGTATCCCTTGGACCTTCTTATTGACGATGAAACACAGAAATTGCATCCGAATTCAATACAAAAGGCACAATGCCGACTTAAGTATAAGAGGACTGACACTCGCACTTTCTATGATTTGAACCTCTCTTGTAAGTCCAGTTTTATATTTTTTATGCTTCACTTCAGTTTTACTGTATCCCTTGGAGCTTCTTATTGACGATGAAACACAGAAATTGCATCCGAATTTAATACAAAAGGCACAGTGCCGCCTTAAGTACAAGAGGACTGTCACTCTAACTTTCTCTCCTGTGAGTCGAGTTTTAGATTCCGATGCTTCACTACAGGTATACTGTATACTTTGGACCTTCTTATTGACGATGAAACACAGAAATTGCATTCAAATTTAAAACAAAATGCACAATACCGACTTAAGTACAAGAGGACTGACACTCTAACTTTCTATGATTTCAACGTCTCCTGTGAGTCCAGTTTTAGATTCCGATGCTTCACTTCATGTTTACTGTATCCCTTGGACCTCCTTATTGACGAAGAAACACAGAAATTGCATCCGAAATTAATACAAAGGCACAATGCCGACTTAAGAACAAGAGGACTGACACTCTCACTTTCTATGATTTGAACCTCTCCTGTGAGTCCAGTTTTAGATTCCGATGCTTCACTTCAGGTTTACTGTATTCCTTGGACCATCATATTGACTATGAAACACAGAAAATGCATCCGAATTTAATACAAAAGGCACAATGCCGACTTAAGTACGAGAGGACTGACACTCTAACTTTCTCTCCTGTGAGTCCAGATTTAGATTCCGATGCTTCACTTCAGGTTTACTGTATACCTTGGACCTTCTTATTGACGATGAAACACAGAAATTGCATCCGAATTTAATACAAAAGGCACAATGCCGACTTAAGTACAAGAGGACTGACACTCTCACTTTCTATGATTTGAACCTCTCCTGTGAGTCCAGTATTAGATTCCGATGCTTCACTTCAGGTTTACTGTATCTCTTGGACCTTCTTATTGACGATGAAACACAGAAATTGCATCCGAATTCAATACAAAAAGCACAATGCCGACTTAAGTACAAGAGGACTGGCACTCTAACTTTCTATGATTTGAGCCTCTCCTGTGAGTCCAGTTTTAGATTCCTATGCTTCACTTCAGGATTACTGTATCCCTTGGACCTTCTTATTGACGATGAAGCACAGAAATGCATCCGAATTTAATACAAAAGGCACAGTGCCGACTTAAGTACAAGAGGACTGACACTCTAACTTTCTATGATTTCAACCGCTCCTGTGTGTCCAGTTTTAGATTCCGATGCCTCACTTCAGGTTTACTGTATCCCTTGGACCTTCTTGTTGAAGATGAAACACAGAAATTGCATCCGAATTTAATACAAAAGGCACAATGCCGACTTAAGTACAAGAGGACTGACACTCTAACTTTCTATGATTTGAACCTCTCCTGTGAGTCCAGTTTTAGATAACGATGCTTCACTTCAGGTTTACTGTATACCTTGGACCTTCTTATTGACGATGAAACACAGAAATTGTATTCAAAATTAATACAAAATGCACAATACCGACTTAAGTACAAGAGGACTGACACTCGAACTTTCTATGATCTGAACGTCTCCTGTGAGTCCAGTTCTAGATTCCGATGCTTCACTTCAGGTTTACGGTATCCCTTGGACCTCCTTATTGCCGAAGGAACACAGAAATTGCATCCGAATTTAATACAAAAGCACAATGCCGACTTAAGAACAAGAGGACTGTTACTCCCACCTTCTATGATTTGTACCTCTCCTGTGAGTGCAGTTTTAGATGCCGATGCTTCACTTTAGGTTTACTGTATCCCTTGGAACTCCTTATTGACGAAGAAACACAGAAATTGCAATCAAATTTAAAACAAAATGCACAATGCCGACTTAAGTACAAGAGGACTGACACTCTAACTTTCTATGATTAGAACGTCTCCTGTGAGTCCAGTTTTAGATTCCAATGCTTCACTTCAGGTTTACTGTATCCCTTGGACCATCTTGTTGACGATGAAAAACAGAAATTGCATCCGAATTTAATACAAAAGGCACAATGCCAACTTAAGTAGAAGAGGACTGTCACTCTAACTTTCTCTCCTGTGAGTCCAGTTTTTGATTCCGATGCTTCACTTCAGGTTTACTGTATACCATGGACCTTCTTAGTGACGTTGAAACACAGAAATTGCATTCAATTTTAAAACAAAATGCACAATGCCGACTTAAGTACAAGAGGACTGACACTTTAACTTTCTATGATTTGAACTTCTCCTGTGAGTCCAGTTTTAGATTCCGATGCTTCACTTCAGGTTTACTTTATCCCTTGGACCTCCTTATTGACGAAGAAACACAGAAATTGCATCCGAATTTAATACAAAAGCACAATGCCGACTTAAGAACAGGAGGACTGACACTCTCACTTTCTATGATTTGAACCTCTCCTGTGACTCCAGTTTTAGATTCCGAAGCTTCACTTCAGGTTTACTGTATCCCTTGGACCATCTTATTGACGATGAAACACAGAAATAGCATCCGAATGTAATACAAAAGGCACAATGCAGACTTAAGTACAAGAGGACTGACATTCTCACTTTCTATGATTTGAACCTCTCCTGTGAGTCCAGTTTTAGATTCCGATGCTTCACTTCAGGTTTACTGTATCCCTTGGACCTTTTTATTGACGATGAAACACAGAAATTGCATCCGAATTCAAAACAAAAGGCACGATGCCGACATAAGCACAAGAGGACAGACACTCTCGCTTTCTATGATATGAACCCCTCCTGTGAGTCTAGTTTTTGATTCCGATGCTTCACTTCAGGTTTACTGTATCCCTTGGACATTCTTGTTGACGATGAAACACAGAAATTGCATCCGAATTTAATACAAAAGGCACAATGCCGACTTAAGTACAAGAGGACTGACACTCTACCTTCCTATGATTTGAACCTCTCCTGTGAGTCCAGTTTTAGATTCCGATGCTTCACTTCAGGTTTACTGTATCCCTTGGACCTTCTTATTGACGATGAAACACAGAAATTGCATCCGAATTTAATACAAAAGGCACAATGCCGACTTAAGTATAAGAGGACTGACACTCTAACTTTCTATGATTTGAACGTCTCCTGTGAGTCCAGTTTTAGATTCCGATGCTTCACTTCAGGTTTACTGTATCCCTTGGACCTCCTTATTGACGAAGAAACACAGAAATTGCATCCGAATTTGATACAAAAGCACAATGCCGACTTAAGAACAAGAGGACTGACACTCTCACATTCTATGATTTCAACCTCTCCTGTGAGTCCAGTTTTAGATTCCGATGCTTCACTTCAGGTTTACTGTATTCCTTGGACCATCTTATTGACGATGAAACACAGAAATTGCATCCGAATTTAATACAAAAGGCACAATGCCGACTTAAGTACAAGAGGACTGACACTCTCACTTTCTATGATTTGAACCGCTCCTGTGAGTCCACTTTTAGATTCCGATGCTTCATGTTAGGTTTACTGTATCCCTTGGACCTTCTTATTGACGATGAAACACAGAAATTGCATCCGAATTCAATACAAAAGGCACAATGCCAACATAAGTACAAGAGGACTGACACTCTCACTTTCTATGATATGAACCTCTCCTGTGAGTCTAGTTTTAGATTCCGATGCTTCACTTCAGGTTTACTGTATCCCTTGGACCTACTTATTGACGATGAAACACAGAAATTGCATCCGAATTTAATACAAAAGGCACAATGAGGACTTAAGTACAAGAGGACTGACACTCTCCTTTTCTATGATTTGAACCTCTCCTGTGAGTCCACTTTTAGATTCCGATGCTTCACGTCAGGTTTACTGTATCCCTTGGACCTTCTTATTGACGATGAAACACAGAAATTGCATCCGAATTCAATACAAAAGGCACAATGCCGACATAAGTACAAGAGGACTGACACTCTCACCTTCTATGATATGAACCTCTCCTGTGAGTCTAGTTTTAGATTCCGATGCTTCACTTCAGGTTTACTGTATCCCTTGGACCTACTTATTGACGATGAAACACAGAAATTGCATCCGAATTTATTACAAAAGCGATAATGCCGACTTAAGTACAAGAGGACTGACACTCTAACTTTTTATGATTTGAACCACTCCTGTGAGTCCAGTTTTAGATTCCGATGCTTCACTTCAGGTTTACTCTATCCCTTGGACCTTCTTATTGAAGATGAAACACAGAAATTGCATCCGAATTTAATACAAAAGGCACAATGCCGGCTTAAGTACAAGAGGACTGACACTCTAACTTTCTATGAATTGAACCTCTCCTGTGAGTCCAGTATTAGATTCCGATGCTTCACTTCGGGTTTACTGTATCCCTTGGACCTCCTTATTGACGAAGGAACACAGAAATTGCATCCGAAATTAATACAAAAGCACAATGCCGACTTAAGAACAAGAGGACTGACACTCTCACATTCTATGATTTGAACCTCTCCTGTGAGTCCAGTTTTAGATTCCGATGCTTCACTTCAGGTTTACTGTATTCCTTGGACCATCTTATTGACGATGAAACACAGAAATTGCATCCGAATTTAATACAAAAGGCACAATGCCGACTTAAGTACAAGAGGACTGACACTCTCACTTTCTATGATTTGAACCTCTGCTGTGAGTCCAGTTTTAGATTCCGATGCTTCACGTCAGGTTTACTGTATCCCTTGGACCTTCTTATTGACGATGAAACACAGAAATTGCATCCGAATTCAATACAAAAGGCACAATGCCAACATAAGTACAAGAGGACTGACACCTTCACTTTCTATGATATGAACCTCTCCTGTGAGTCTAGTTTTAGATTCCGATGCTTCACTTCATGTTTACTGTATCCCTTGGACCTACTTATTGACGATGAAACACAGAAATGGCATCCGAATTTAATACAAAAGGCATAATACCGACTTAAGTACAAGAGGGCTGACACTCAAACGTTTTATGATTTGAACCGCTCCTGTGAGTCCAGTTTTAGATTCCGATGCTTCACTTCAGGTTTACTCTATCCCTTGGACCTTCGTATTGAAGATGAAACACAGAAATTGCATCCGAATTTAATACAAAAGGCACAATGATTACTTAAGTACAAGAGGACTGACACTCTCACTTTCTATGATTTGAACCTCTCCTGTGAGTCCACTTTTAGATTCCGATGCTTCACGTCAGGTTTACTGTATTCCTTGGACCTTCTTATTGACGATGAAACACAGAAATTGCATCCGAATTCAATACAAAAGGCACAATGCCGACATAAGTACAAGAGGACTGACACTCTCACCTTCTATGATATGAACCTCTCCTGTGAGTCTAGTTTTAGATTCCGATGCTTCACTTCAGGTTTACTGTATCCCTTGGACCTACTTATTGACGATGAAACACAGAAATTGCATCCGAATTTAATACAAAAGCCACAATGCCGACTTAAGTACAAGAGGACTGACACTCTAACTTTTTATGATTTGAACGTCTCCTGTGAGTCCAGTTTTAGATTCCGATGCTTCACTTCCGGTTTTACTCTATCCCTTGGACCTTCTTATTGAAGATGAAACACAGAAATTGCATCCGAATTTAATACAAAAGGCACAATGCCGGCTTAAGTACAAGAGGACTGACTTTCTAACTTTCTATGAATTGAAGCACTCCTGTGAGTCCAGTTTTAGATTCCGATGCTTCACTTCAGTTTTACTGTATCCCTTGGACCTTCTTATTGACGATAAAACACAGAAATTGCATTCAAATTTAAAACAAAATGCACAATACCGACATAAGTACAAGAGGACTGACACTCGAACTTTCTATGATTTGAACGTCTCCTGTGAGTCCAGTTCTAGATTCCGATGCTTCACTTCAGGTTTACTGTATCCCTTGGACCTCCTTTTGACGAAGAAACACAGAAATTGCATCCGAATTTAATACAAATGCACAATGCCGACTTAAGAGCAAGAGGACTGACACTCTCACTTTCTATGAATTGAACCTCTCCTGTGAGTCCAGTTTTAGATTCCGATGCTTCACTTCAGGTTTACTGTATCCCTTGGACCATTTTATTGACGATGAAACACAGAAATTGCATCCGAATTTAATACAAAAGGCACAATGCCGACTTAAGTACAAGAGGACTGTCACTGTAACTTTCTCTCCTGTGAGTCCAGTTTTTGATTCCGATGCTTCACTTCAGGTTTACTGTATACCATGGACCTTCCTATTGACGATGAAACACAGAAATTGCATTCAAATTTAATACAAAATGCACAATGCTGACTTAAGTACAAGAGGACTGACACTTTAACTACCTATGATTTGAACGTCTCCTGTGAGTCCAGTTTTAGGTTCCGATGCTTCACTTCAGGTTTACTTTATCCCTTGGACCTTCTTATTGACGATGAAACACAGAAATAGCATCCGAATTCAATACAAAAGACACAATGCCGACATAAGTACAAGAGGACTGACACTCTCGCTTTCTATGATATGAACCCCTCCTGTGAGTCTAGTTTTAGATTCCGATGCTTCACTTCAGGTTTACTGTAACCCCTTGGACCTTCTTATTGACGATGAAACACAGAAATTGCATCCGAATTTAATACAAAAGGCACAATGCCGACTTAAGTATAAGAGTACTGACACTCGCTATTTCTATGATTTGAAACTCTCTTGTGAGTCCAGTTTCATATTTTTCATGCTTCACTTCAGTCTTACTGTATCCCTTGGAGCTTCTTATTGACGATGAAACACAGAAATTGCATCCGAATTTAATACAAAAGGCACAGTGCTCACTTAAGTACAAGAGGACTGTCACTCTAACTTTCTCTCCTGTGAGTCCAGTTTTAGATTCCGATGCTTCACTTCAGGTTTACTCTATCCCTTGGACCTTCTTATTGAAGATGAAACACAGAAATTGCATCCGAATTTAATACAAAAGGCACAATGCCGACTTAAGTACAAGAGGACTGACACTGTAACTTTCTATGATTTGAACGTCTCCTGTGAGTCCAGTTTTAGATTCCGATGCTTCACTTCAGGTTTACTGTATACCTTGGACCTCCTTATTGACGAAGAAACACAGAAATTGCATCCGAATTTAATACAAAAGCACAATGCCGACTTAAGAACAAGAGGACTGACACTCTCACTTTCTATGATTTGAACCTCTTCTGTGAGTACAGTTTTAGATTCAGATGCTTCACTTTAGGTTTACTGTATCCCTTGGACCATCTTATTGACGATGAAACACAGAAATTGCATCGGAATTCAATACAAAAGACACAATGCCGACTTAAGTACAAGAGGACTGACACTCTAACTTTCTATGATTTGAACCTCTCCTGTGAGTCCAGTCTTAGATACCGATGCTTCACTTCAGGTTTACTATATCCCTTGGACCTTCTTATTGACGATGAAACACAGAAATTGCATCCGAATTTAATACAATAGGCACAATGCCGACTTAAGTACAAGAGGACTGACACTCTAATTTTCTATGATTTGAACCTCTCCAGTGAGTCCAGTTTTAGATACCGATGCTTCACTTCAGGTTTACTGTATCCCTTGGACCTTCTTATTGACGATGAAACACAGAAATTGCATTCGAATTTAATACAAAAGGCACAATGCTGACTTAAGTACTAGAGGACTGACACTCTAACTTTCTATGATTGAACCTTTCCTGTAAGTCCTGTTTTAAATTCCGATGCTTCACTTCAGTTTTACTATATACCTTGGACCTTCTTATTGACGATGAAACACAGAAATTGCATCCGAATATAGTACAAAAGGCACAATGCCGACTTAAGTACAAGAGGACTGTCACTCTAACTGTCTCTCCTGTGAGTCCTGTTTTAGATTCCGATGCTTCACTTCATGTTTACTGTATACCTTGGACCTTCTTATTGACGATGAAACACAGAAATTGCATTCAAATTTAAAACAAAATGCACAATGCCGACTTAAGTACAAGAGGACTGACACTCTAACTTTCTATGATTTGAACCTCTCCTGTGAGTCCAGTTTTTGATTCCGATGCTTCACTTCAGGTTTACTGTATCCCTTGTACCTCCTTATTGACGAAGAAACACAGAAATTGCATCCGAATTTAATACAAAAGCACAATGCCGACTTAAGAACAAGAGGACAGACACTCTCACTATCTATGATTTGAACCTCTCCTGTGAGTCCAGTTTTAGATTCCGATGCCTCACTTCATGTTTACTATGTCCCTTGGAGCTTCTTATTGACGATGAAACACAGAAATTGCTTCCGAATTTAATATATAAGGCACAATGCCGACTTAAGTACAGGAGGACTGACACTCTAACTTTCTATGATTTGAACCTCTCCTGTGAGTCCAGTTTTAGATACCGATGCTTCACTTCAGGTTTACTGTATCCCTTGGACCTTCTTATTGACGATGAAACACAGAAATTGCATTCAAATTTAAAACAAAATGCACAATGCCGTGTTAAGTACAAGAGGACTAACACTCTAACTTTCTATGATTTGAACGTCTCCTGTGAGTCCAGTTTTAGATTTCAAAGCTTCACTTCAAGTTTACTGTATCCCTTGGATCTCCTTACTGACGAAGAAACACAGAAATTGCATCCAAATTTAATACAAAAGCACAATGCCGACTTAAGAACAAGAGGACTAACACTCTCACTTTCTATGATTTGAACCTCTCCTGTGAGTCCAGTGTTAGATACCGATGCTTCACGTCAAGTTTACTGTATCCCTTGGACCTTCTTATTGACGATGAAACACAGAAATTGCATCCGAATTCAATACAAAAGGCAGAATGCCGACATAAGTACAAGATGACTGACACTCTCACTTTCTATGATATGAACCTCTCCTGTGAGTCTAGTATTAGATTCCGATGCTTCACTTCAGGTTTACTGTATCCGTTGGACCTACGTATTGACGATGAAACACAGAAATTGCATCCGAATTTAATACAAAAGGCATAATGCCGACTTAAGTACAAGAGGCCTGACACTCTAACTTTTTATGATTAGAACCTCTCCTGTGAGTCCAGTTTTAGATTCCGATGCTTCACTTCAGGTTTACTGTATCCCTTGGACCTCCTTATTGGCGAAGAAACACAGAAATTGCATCCGAATGTAATACAAAAGCACAATGCCGACTTAAGAACAAGAGGACTGACACTCTAACATTCTATGATTTGAACCTCTCGTGTGAGTCCAGTCTTAGATACCGATGCTTCACTTCAGGTTTGCTGTATCCCTTGGACCTTCTTATTGACGATGAAACACAGAAATTGCATCTGAATTTAATACAATAGGCACAATGCCGACTTAAGTACAAGAGGACTGACACTCAAATTTTCTAAGATTTGAACCTCTCCTGTGAGTCCAGTTTTAGATACCGATGCTTCACTTCAGGTTTACTGTATCCCTTGGACCTTCTTATTGACGATGAAACACAGAAATTGCATCCGAATTTAATACAAAAGGCACAATGCCGACTTAAGTACAAGAGGACTGTCACTCTAACTGTCTCTCCTGTGAGTCCTGTTTTAGATTCCGATGCTTCACTTCAGTTTTACTGTATCCCTTGGACCTTCTTATTGACGATGAAACACAGAAATTGCATCCGAATTCAATACAAAAGGCGCAATGCCGACATAAGTACAAGAGGACTGACACTCTAACTTTCTATGATTTGAACCTCTCCTGTGAGTCCAGTTTTAGATTCCGATGCCTCACTTCATGTTTACTATGTCCCTTGGACCTTCTTATTGACGATGAAACACAGAAATTGCATCCGGATTTAATATAAAAGGCACAATGCCGACTTAAGTACAAGAGGACTGACACTCTAACTTTCTATGATATGAACCTCTCCTGTGAGTCCAGTTTTAGATACCGATGCTTCACGTCAGGTTTACTGTATCCCTTGGACCCTCGTATTGACGATGAAACACAGAAATTGCATCCGAATTCAATACAAAAGGCACAATGCCGACATAAGTACAAGAGGACTGACACTCTCAATTTCTATGATATGAACCTCTCCTGTGAGTCTAGCTTTAGATTCCAATGCTTCACTTCAGGTTTACTGTATCCGTTGGACCTACATATTGACGATGAAACACAGAAATTGCATCCGACTTTAATACATAAGGCACAATGCCGACTTAAGTACAAGAGGACTGACTCTTTAACTTTCTATGATTTGAACCTCTCCTGTGAGTCCAGTCTTAGATACCGATGCTTCACTTCAGGTTTACTGTATCCCTTGGACCTTCTTATTGACGATGAAACTCAGAAATTGCATCCGAATTTAATACAATAGGCACAATGCCGACTTAAGTACAAGAGGACTGACACTCTAATTTTCTATGATTTGAACCTCTCCTGTGAGTCCAGTTTTAGATACCGATGCTTCACTTCAGGTTTACTGTATCCCTTGGACCTTCTTATTGACGATGAAACACAGAAATTGCATCGGAATTCAATACAAAAGACACAATGCCGACTTAAGTACAAGAGGACTGACACTCTAACTTTCTATGATTTGAACCTCTCCTGTGAGTCCAGTCTTAGATACCGATGCTTCACTTCAGGTTTACTATATCCCTTGGACCTTCTTATTGACTATGAAACACAGAAATTGCATCCGAATTTAATACAATAGGCACAATGCCGACTTAAGTACAAGAGGACTGACACTCTAATTTTCTATGATTTGAACCTCTCCAGTGAGTCCAGTTTTAGATACCGATGCTTCACTTCAGGTTTACTGTATCCCTTGGACCTTCTTATTGACGATGAAACACAGAAATTGCATCCGAATTTAATACAAAAGGCACAATGCCGACTTAAGTACAAGAGGACTGACACTCTAACTTTCTATGATTTGAACCTCTCCTGTAAGTCCAGTTTTAAATTCCGATGCTTCACTTCAGTTTTACTATATACCTTGGACCTTCTTATTGACGATGAAACACAGAAATTGCATCCGAATATAGTACAAAAGGCACAATGCCGACATAAGTACAAGAGGACTGTCACTCTAACTGTCTCTCCTGTGAGTCCTGTTTTGTTTACTGTATACCTTGGACCTTCTTATTGACGATGAAACACAGAAATTGCATTCAAATTTAAAACAAAATGCACAATGCCGACTTAAGTACAAGAGGACTGACACTCTAACTTTCTATGATTTGAACCTCTCCTGTGAGTCCAGTTTTTGATTCCGATGCTTCACTTCAGGTTTACTGTATCCCTTGTACCTCCTTATTGACGAAGAAACACAGAAATTGCATCCGAATTTAATACAAAAGCACAATGCCGACTTAAGAACAAGAGGACAGACACTCTCACTATCTATGATTTGAACCTCTCCTGTGACTCCAGTTTTAGATTCCGATGCTTCACTTTAGGTTTACCGTATCCCTTGGACAATCTTATTGACGATGAAACACAGAAATTGCATCCGAATTTAATACAAAAGGCACAATGCCGACTTAAGTACAAGAGGACTGACACTCTCACTTTCTATGATTTGAACCTCTCTTGTGAGTCCAGTTATAGATTTTTCATGCTTCACTTCAGTTATACTGTATCCCATGGAGCTTCATATTGACGATGAAACGCAGAAATTGCATCCGAATTTAATACAAAAGGCACAATGCCGACTTAAGTACAAGAGGACTGACACTCTAACTTTCTATGATATGAACCTCTCCTGTGAGTCCAGTTTTAGATACCGATGCTTCACGTCAGGTTTACTGTATCCCTTGGACCCTCGTATTGACGTTGAAACACAGAAATTGCATCCGAATTCAATACAAAAGGCACAATGCCGACATAAGTACAAGAGGACTGACACTCTCAATTTCTATGATATGAACCTCTCCTGTGAGTCTAGCTTTAGATTCCAATGTTTCACTTCAGGTTTACTGTATCCGTTGGACTTTCTTATTGACGATGAAACACAGAAATTGCATCCGAATTTAATACATAAGGCACAATGCCGACTTAAATACAAGAGGACTGACACTCTAACTTTCTATGATTTGAACCTCTCCTGTGAGTCCAGTCTTAGATACCGATGCTTCACTTCAGGTTTACTGTATCCCTTGGACCTTCTTATTGACGATGAAACACAGAAATTGCATCCGAATTTAATACAATAGGCACAATGCCGACTTAAGTACAAGAGGACTGACACTCTAATTTTCTATGATTTGAACCTCTCCTGTGAGTCCAGTTTTAGATACCGATGCTTCACTTCAGGTTTACTGTATCCCTTGGACCCTCTTATTGACGATGAAACACAGAAATTGCATCCGAATTTAATACAAAAGGCACAATGCCGACTTAAGTACAAGAGGACTGACACTCTAACCTTCTATGATTTGAACCTCTCCTGTGAGTCAAGTTTTAAATTCCGATGCTTCACTTCAGGTTTACTATATACCTTGGACCTTCTTATTGACGATGAAACACAGAAATTGCATCCGAATATAATACGAAAGGCACAATGCCGACTTAAGTACAAGAGGACTGTCACTCTAACTGTGTCTCCTGTGAGTCCTGTTTTAGATTCCGATCCTTCACTTCATGTTTACTGTATACCTTGGACCTTCTTATTGACGATGAAACACAGAAATTGCATTCAAATTTAAAACAAAATGCACAATGCCGACTTAAGTACAAGAGGACTGACACTCTAACTTTCTATGATTTGAACCTCTCCTGTGAGTCCAGTTTTTATTTCCGATGCTTCACTTCAGGTGTACTGTATCCCTTGGACCTCCTTATTGACGAAGGAACACAGAAATAGCATCCGAATTTAATACAAAAGCACAATGCCGACTTAAGAACAAGAGGACAGACACTCTCACTCTCTATGATTTGAACCTCTCCTGTGAGTCCAGTTTTTGATTCCGATGCATCACTTCAGGTGTACTGTATCCCTTGGACCTCCTTATTGACGAAGGAACACAGAAATAGCATCCGAATTTAATACAAAAGGCACAATGCCGACTTAAGTACAAGAGGACTGACACTCTAACTATCTATGATTTCAACCGCTCCTGTGTGTCCAGTTTTAGATTCCGATGCCTCACTTCATGTTTACTATGTCCCTTGGACCTTCTTATTGACGATGAAACACAGAAATTGCATCCGAATTTAATATAAAAGGCACAATGCCGACTTAAGTACAAGAGGACTGACACTCTAACTTTCTATGATTTGAACCTCTCCTGTGGGTCCAGTTTTAGATACCGATGCTTCACTTCAGGTTTACTGTATCCCTTGGACCTTCTTATTGACGATGAAACACAGAAATTGCATCCGGATTTAATACAAAAGGCACAATGCCGACATAAGTACAAGAGGACTGTCACTCTAACTTTCTCTCCTGTGAGTCCAGTTTTAGATACCGATGCTTCACTTCACGTTTACTGTATACCTTGGACCTTCTTATTGACGAGAAAACACAGAATTAGCGTTCAAATTTAAAACAAAAGGCACAATGAAGACTTAAGTACAAGAGGACTGACACTCTCACTCTCTATGATTTGAACCTCTCCTGTGAGTCCAGTTTTAGATTCCGATGCTTCACTTCAGGTTTACTGTATCCGTTGGACCTTCTTATTAACGATGAAACACAGAAATTGCATCCGAATTCAATACAAAAGGCACAATGCCGACTTAAGTACAAGGGGACTGACACTCTAACTTTCTATGATATGAACCTCTCCTGTGAGTCCAGTTTTAGATTCCTATGCTTCACTTCAGGATTACTATATACCTTGAACCTTCTTATTGACGATGAAACACAGAAATTGCATCCGAATATAATACAAAAGGCACAATGCCGTCTTAAGTACAAGAGGACTGTCACTCTAACTGTCTCTCCTGTGAGTCCTGTTTTAGATTCCGATGCTTCACTTCATGTTTACTGTATACCTTGGACCTTCTTGTTGACGATGAAACACGAAATTGCATCCGAATTTAATACAAAAGGCACAATGCCGACTTAAGTACAAGGGGACTGACACTCTAACTTTCTATGATTTGAACCTCTCCTGTGAGTCCAGTCTTAGATACCGATGCTTCACTTCAGGTTTACTGTATCCCTTGGAGCTTCATATTGACGATGAAACACAGAAATTGCATCCGAATTAAATACAAAAGGCACAATGCCGACTTAAGTACAAGAGGACTGTCACTCTCACTTTCTATGATTTGAACGTCTCCTGTGAGTCCAGTTTTAGATTCCGATGCTTCACTTCAGGTTTACTGTATCCCTTGGACCTTCTTATTGACGATGAAACACAGAATTTGCATCCGAATTCAATACAAAAGGCACAATGCCGACTTAAGTACAAGTGGACTGACACTCTAACTTTCTATGATTTGAACCTCTCCTGTGAGTCCAGTTTTAGATTCCTATGCTTCACTTCAGGATTACTGTATCCCTTGGACCTTCTCATTGACGATGAAACACAGAAAGTGCATCCGAATTTAAAACAAAAAGCACAGTGCCGACTTCAGTACAAGAGGAATGACACTCTAACTATCTATGATTTCAACCGCTCCTGTGTGTCCAGTTTTAGATTCCGATGCCTCACTTCATGTTTACTATGTCCCTTGGACCTTCTTATTGACGATGAAACACAGAAATTGCATCCGAATTTAATATAAAAGGCGCAATGCCGACTTAAGTACAAGAGGACTGACACTCTAACTTTCTATGATTTGAACCTCTCCTGTGGGTCCAGTTTTAGATACCGATGCTTCACTTCAGGTTTACTGTATCCCTTGGACCTTCTTATTGACGATTAAACACAGAAATTGCATCCGGATTTAATACAAAAGGCACAATGCCGACATAAGTACAAGAGGACTGTCACTCTAACTTTCTCTCCTGTGAGTCCAGTTTTAGATACCGATGCTTCACTTCACGTTTACTGTATACCTTGGACCTTCTTATTGACGAGAAAACACAGAATTAGCGTTCAAATTTAAAACAAAAGGCACAATGAAGACTTAAGTACAAGAGGACTGACACTCTCACACTCTATGATTTGAACCTCTCCTGTGAGTCCAGTTTTAGATTCCGATGCTTCACTTCAGGTTTACTGTATCCGTTGGACCTTCTTATTAACGATGAAACACAGAAATTGCATCCGAATTCAATACAAAAGGCACAATGCCGACTTAAGTACAAGGGGACTGACACTCTAACTTTCTATGATATGAACCTCTCCTGTGAGTCCAGTTTTAGATTCCTATGCTTCACTTCAGGATTACTATATACCTTGGACCTTCTTATTGACGATGAAACACAGAAATTGCATCCGAATATAATACAAAAGGCACAATGCCGTCTTAAGTACAAGAGGACTGTCACTCTAACTGTCTCTCCTGTGAGTCCTGTTTTAGATTCCGATGCTTCACTTCATGTTTACTGTATACCTTGGACCTTCTTATTGACGATGAAACACAGAAATTGCATTCAAATTTAAAACAAAATGCACAATGCCGACATAAGTACAAGAGGACTGACACTCTAACTTTCTATGATTTGAACCTCTCCTGTGAGTCCAGTTTTTGATTCCGATGCTTCACTTCAGGTTTACTGTATCCCTTGTACCTCCTTATTGACGAAGAAACACAGAAATTGCATCCGAATTTAATACAAAAGCACAATGCCGACTTAAGAACAAGAGGACAGACACTCTCACTATCTATGATTTGAACCACTCCTGTGACTCCAGTTTTAGATTCCGATGCTACACTTTAGGTTTACCGTATCCCTTGGACAATCTTATTGACGATGAAACACAGATATTGCATCCTAATTTAATACAAAAGGCACAATGCCGACTTAAGTACAAGAGGACTGACACTCTAACTTTCTCTCCTGTGAGTCCAGTTTTAGATTCCGATGCCTCACTTCATGTTTACTATGTCCCTTGGACCTTCTTATTGACGATGAAACACAGAAATTGCTTCCGAATTTAATATATAAGGCACAATGCCGACTTAAGTACAGGAGGACTGACACTCTAACTTTCTATGATTTGAACCTCTCCTGTGAGTCCAGTTTTAGATACCGATGCTTCACTTCAGGTTTACTGTATCCCATGGACCTTCTTATTGACGATGAAACACAGAAATTGCATTCAAATTTAAAACAAAATGCACAATGCCGTGTTAAGTACAAGAGGACTAACACTCTAACATTCTATGATTTGATCGTCTCCTGTGAGTCCAGTTTTAGATTTCAAAGCTTCACTTCAAGTTTACTATATCCCTTGGATCTCCTTATTGACGAAGAAACACAGAAATTGCATCCTAATTTAATACAAAAGCACAATGCCGACTTAAGAACAAGAGGACTAACACTCTCACTTTCTATGATTTGAACCTCTCCTGTGAGTCCAGTGTTAGATACCGATGCTTCACGTCAGGTTTACTGTATCCCTTGGACCTTCTTATTGACGATGAAACACAGAAATTGCATATGAATTCAATACAAAAGGCAGAATGCCGACATAAGTACAAGATGACTGACACTCTCACTTTCTATGATTTGAACCTCTCCTGTGAGTCTAGTATTAGATTCCGATGCTTCACTTCAGGTTTACTGTATCCGTTGGACCTACTTATTGACGATGAAACACAGAAATTGCATCCGAATTTATGACAAAAGGCATAATGCCGACTTAAGTACAAGAGGACTGACACTCTAATTTTTTATGATTAGAACCTCTCCTGTGAGTCCAGTTTTAGATTCCGATGCTTCACTTCAGGTTTACTCTATCCCTTGGACCTTCTTATTGAAGATGAAACACAGAAATTGCATCCGAATTTAATACAAAAGGCACAATGCCGACTTAAGTACAAGTGGACTGACACTCTAACTTTCTATGATTTGAACGTCTCCTGTGAGTCCAGTTTTAGATTCCGATGCTTCACTTTAGGTTTACTGTATCCCTTGGACCTCCTTATTGGCGAAGAAACACAGAAATTGCATCCGAATGTAATACAAAAGCACAATGCCGACTTAAGAACAAGAGGACTGACACTCTCACTTTCTATGATTTGAACCTCTCCTGTGAGTCCAGTTTTAGATTCCGATGATTCACTTTAGGTTTACTGTATCCCTTGGACCATCTTATTGACGATGAAACACAGAAATTGCATCCGAATTCAATACAAATGGCACAATAACGACTTAAGTACAAGAGGACTGACACTCTAACATTCTATGATTTGAACCTCTCCTGTGAGTCCAGTCTTAGATACCGATGCTTCACTTCAGGTTTGCTGTATCCCTTGGACCTTCTTATTGACGATGAAACACAGAAATTGCATCCGAATTTAATACAATAGGCACAATGCCGACTTAAGTACAAGAGGACTGACACTCAAATTTTCTATGATTTGAACCTCTCCTGTGAGTCCAGTTTTAGATACCGATGCTTCACTTCAGGTTTACTGTATCCCTTGGACCTTCTTATTGACGATGAATCACAGAAATTGCATCCGAATTTAATACAAAAGGCACAATGCCGACTTAAGTACAAGAGGACTGTCACTCTAACTGTCTCTCCTGTGAGTCCTGTTTTAGATTCCGATGCTTCACTTCAGTTTTACTGTATCCCTTGGACCTTCTTATTGACGATGAAACACAGAAATTGCATCCGAATTCAATACAAAAGGCACAATGCCGACATAAGTACAAGAGGACTGACACTCTAACTTTCTATGATTTGAACCTCTCCTGTGAGTCCAGTTTTAGATTCCGATGCCTCACTTCATGTTTACTATGTCCCTTGGACCTTCTTATTGACGATGAAACACAGAAATTGCATCCGAATTTAATATAAAAGGCACAATGCCGACTTAAGTACAAGAGGACTGACACTCTAACTTTCTATGATATGAACCTCTCCTGTGAGTCCAGTTTTAGATACCGATGCTTCACGTCAGGTTTACTGTATCCCTTGGACCCTCGTATTGACGATGAAACACAGAAATTGCATCCGAATTCAATACAAAAGGCACAATGCCGACATAAGTACAAGAGGACTGACACTCTCAATTTCTATGATATGAACCTCTCCTGTGAGTCTAGCTTTAGATTCCAATGCTTCACTTCAGGTTTACTGTATCCGTTGAACCTACTTATTGACGATGAAACACAGAAATTGCATCCGAATTTAATACATAAGGCACAATGCCGACTTAAGTACAAGAGGACTGACACTCTAACTTTCTATGATTTGAACCTCTCCTGTGAGTCCAGTCTTAGATACCGATGCTTCACTTCAGGTTTACTGTATCCCTTGGACCTTCTTATTGACGATGAAACACAGAAATTGCATCCGAATTTAATACAATAGGCACAATGCCGACTTAAGTACAAGAGGACTGTCACTCTAACTGTGTCTCCTGTGAGTCCTGTTTTAGATTCCGATCCTTCACTTCATGTTTACTGTATACCTTGGACCTTCTTGTTGACGATGAAACACGAAATTGCATCCGAATTTAATACAAAAGGCACAATGCCGACTTAAGTACAAGGGGACTGACACTCTAACTTTCTATGATTTGAACCTCTCCTGTGAGTCCAGTCTTAGATACCGATGCTTCACTTCAGGTTTACTGTATCCCTTGGACCTTCTTATTGACGATGAAACACAGAAATTGCATCCGAATATAATACGAAAGGCACAATGCCGACTTAAGTACAAGAGGACTGTCACTCTAACTGTGTCTCCTGTGAGTCCTGTTTTAGATTCCGATCCTTCACTTCATGTTTACTGTATACCTTGGACCTTCTTATTGACGATGAAACACAGAAATTGCATTCAAATTTAAAACAAAATGCACAATGCCGACTTAAGTACAAGAGGACTGACACTCTAACTTTCTATGATTTGAACCTCTCCTGTGAGTCCAGTTTTTGATTCCGATGCTTCACTTCAGGTGTACTGTATCCCTTGGACCTCCTTATTGACGAAGGAACACAGAAATAGCATCCGAATTTAATACAAAAGCACAATGCCGACTTAAGAACAAGAGGACAGACACTCTCACTTTCTATGATTTGAACCTCTCCTGTGAGTCCAGTTTTTGATTCCGATGCTTCACTTCAGGTGTACTGTATCCCTTGGACCTTCTTATTGTCGAAGGAACACAGAAATAGCATCCGAATTTAATACAAAAGGCACAATGCCGACTTAAGTACAAGAGGACTGACACTCTCACTTTCTATGATTTGAACCTCTCTTGTGAGTCCAGTTATAGATTTTTCATGCTTCACTTCAGTTATACTGTATCCCTTGGAGCTTCATATTGACGATGAAACACAGAAATTGCATCCGAATTAAATACAAAAGGCACAATGCCTACTTAAGTACAAGAGGACTGTCACTCTAACTTTCTATCCTGTGAGTCCAGTTTTAGATTCCGATGCTTCACTTCAGGTTTACTGTATACCTTGGACCTTCTTGTTGACGATGAAACACGAAATTGCATCCGAATTTAATACAAAAGGCACAATGCCGACTTAAGTACAAGGGGACTGACACTCTAACTTTCTATGATTTGAACCTCTCCTGTGAGTCCAGTCTTAGATACCGATGCTTCACTTCAGGTTTACTGTATCCCTTGGACCTTCTTATTGACGATGAAACACAGAAATTGCATCCGAATTTAATACAATAGGCACAATGCCGACTTAAGTACAAGAGGACTGACACTCTAATTTTCTATGATTTGAACCTCTCCTGTGAGTCCAGTTTTAGATACCGATGCTTCACTTCAGGTTTACTGTATCCCTTGGACCTTCTTATTGACGATGAAACACAGAAATTGCATCCGAAATTAATACAAAAGGCACAATGCCGACTTAAGTACAAGAGGACTGACACTCTAACTTTCTATGATTTGAACCTCTCCTGTGAGTCCAGTTTTAAATTCCGATGCTTCACTTCAGGTTTACTATATACCTTGGACCTTCTTATTGACGATGAAACACAGAAATTGCATCCGAATATAATACGAAAGGCACAATGCCGACTTAAGTACAAGAGGACTGTCACTCTAACTGTGTCTCCTGTGAGTCCTGTTTTAGATTCCGATCCTTCACTTCATGTTTACTGTATACCTTGGACCTTCTTATTGACGATGAAACACAGAAATTGCATTCAAATTTAAAACAAAATGCACAATGCCGACTTAAGTACAAGAGGACTGACACTCTAACTTTCTATGATTTGAACCTCTCCTGTGAGTCCAGTTTTAGATTCCTATCCTTCACTTCAGGATTACTGTATCCCTTGGACCTTCTCATTGACGATGAAACACAGAAAGTGCATCCGAATTTAAAACAAAAAGCACAGTGCCGACTTCAGTACAAGAGGAATGACACTCTAACTATCTATGATTTCAACCGCTCCGTGTGCCCAGTTTTAGATTCCGATGCCTCACTTCATGTTTACTATGTCCCTTGGACCTTCTTATTGACGATGAAACACAGAAATTGCATCCGAATTTAATATAAAAGGCACAATGCCGACTTAAGTACAAGAGGACTGACACTCTAACTTTCTATGATTTGAACCTCTCCTGTGGGTCCAGTTTTAGATACCGATGCTTCACTTCAGGTTTGCTGTATCCCTTGGACCTTCTTATTGACGATGAAACACAGAAATTGCATCCGGATTTAATACAAAAGGCACAATGCCGATATAAGTACAAGAGGACTGTCACTCTAACTTTCTCTCCTGTGAGTCCAGTTTTAGATACCGATGCTTCACTTCACGTTTGCTGTATACCTTGGACCTTCTTAATGACGAGAAAACACAGAATTTGCATTCAAATTTAAAACAAAATGCACAATGCCGACTTAAGTACAAGAGGTCTGACACTTTCACTTTCTATGATTTGAACGTCTCCTGTGAGTCCAGTTTTAGATTCCGATGCTTCACTTCAGGTTTACTGTATCCCTTGGACCTTCTTATTGACGATGAAACACAGAAATTGCATCCGAATTTAATACAAAAGGCACAATGCCGACTTAAGTACAAGAGGACTGACACTCTAACTTTCTATGATTTGAACCTCTCCTGTGAGTCCAGTTTTAGATTCAGATGCTTCACTTCAGGTTTACTGTATCCCTTGGACCTTCTTATTGACGATGAAACACAGAAATTGGATCCGAATTGAATACAAAAGGCACAATGCCGACTTAAGTATAAGAGGACTGACACTCGCACTTTCTATGATTTGAACCTCTCTTGTAAGTCCAGTTTTATATTTTTCATGCTTCACTTCAGTTTTACTGTATCCCTTGGAGCTTCTTATTGACGATGAAACACAGAAATTGCATCCGAATTTAATACAAAAGGCACAGTGCCGCCTTAAGTACAAGAGGACTGTCACTCTAACTTTCTCTCCTGTGAGTCCAGTTTTAGATTCCGATGCTTCACTACAGGTATACTGTATACCTTGGACCATCTTATTGACGATGAAAAACAGAAATTGCATTCAAATTTAAAACATAATGCACAATACCGACTTAAGTACAAGAGGACTGACACTCTAACTTTCTATGATTTCAACGTCTCCTGTGATTCCAGTTTTAGATTCCGATGCTTCACTTCAGGTTTACTGTATCCCTTGGACCTCCTTATTGACGAAGAAACACAAAAATTGCATCCGAATTTAATACAAAGGCACAATGCCGACTTAAGAACAAGAGGGCTGACACTCTCACTTTCTATGATTTGAACCTCTCCTGTGAGTCCAGTTTTAGATTCCGATGCTTCACTTCAGGTTTACTGTATTCCTTGGACCATCTAATTGACTATAAAATACAGAAATTGCATCCGAATTTAATACAAAAGGCACAATGCCGACTTAAGTACGAGAGGACTGACACTCTAACTTTTTCTCCTGTGAGTCCAGAGTTAGATTCCGATGCTTCACTTCAGGTTTACTGTATACCTTGGACCTTCTTATTGACGATGAAACACAGAAATTGCATCCGAATTTAATACAAAAGGCACAATGCCGACTTAAGTACAAGAGGACTGACACTCTCACTTTCTATGATTTGAACCTCTCCTGTGAGTCCAGTTTTAGATTCCGATGCTTCACTTCAGGTTTACTGTATCCCTTGGACCTTCTTATTGACGATGAAACACAGAAATTGCATCCGAATTCAATACAAAAGGCACAATGCCGACTTAAGTACAAGAGGACTGACACTCTAACTTTCTATGATTTGAACCTCTCCTGTGAGTCCAGTTTTAGATACCGATGCTTCACTTCAGGTTTACTGTATACCTTGGACCTTCTTATTGACGATGAAACACAGAAATTGTATTCAAAATTAATACAAAATGCACAATACCGACTTAAGTACAAGAGGACTGACACTCGAACTTTCTATTATTTGAACCTCTCCTGTGAGTCCAGTTCTAGATTCCGATGCTTCACTTCAGGTTTACTGTATCCCTTGGACCTCCTTATTGCCGAAGGAACACAGAAATTGCATCCGAATTTAATACAAAAGCACAATGCCGACTTAAGAGCAAGAGGACTGACACTCCCACCTTCTATGATTTGTACCTCTCCTGTGGGTGCAGTTTTAGATGCCGATGCTTCACTTTAGGTTTACTGTATCCCTTGGACCTCCTTATTGACGAAGAAACACAGAAATTGCAATCAACTTTAAAACAAAATGCACAATGCCGACTTAAGTACAAGAGGACTGACACTCTAATTTTCTATGATTAGAACGTCTCCTGTGAGTCCAGTTTTAGATTCCAATGCTTCACTTCAGGTTTACTGTATCCCTTGGACCATCTTATTAACGATGAAAAACAGGAATTGCATCCGAATTTAATACAAAAGGCACAATGCCAACTTAAGTACAAGAGGACTGTCACTCTAACTTTCTCTCCTGTGAGTCCAGTTTTTGATTCCGATGCTTCACTTCAGGTTTACTGTATACCATGGACCTTCTTATTGACGATGAAACACAGAAATTGCATTCAAATTTAAAACAAAATGCACAATGCCGACTTAAGTACAAGAGGACTGACACTTTAACTTTCTATGATTTGAACTTCTCCTGTGAGTCCAGTTTTAGATTCCGATGCTTCACTTCAGGTTTACTTTATCCCTTGGACCTCCTTATTGACGAAGAAACACAGAAATTGCATCCGAATTTAATACAAAAGCACAATGCCGACTTAAGAACAGGAGGACTGACACTCTCACATTCTATGATTTGAACCTCTTCTGTGAGTCCAGTTTTAGATTCCGAAGCTGAACTTCAGGTTTACTGTATCCCTTGGACCATCCTATTGACGATGAAACACAGAAATAGCATCCGAATTTAATACAAAAGGCACAATGCAGACTTAAGTACAAGATGACTGACACTCTCACTTTCTATGATTTGAACCTCTCCTGTGAGTCCAGTTTTAGATTCCGGTGCTTCCCTTCAGGTTTTCTGTATCCCTTGGACCTTTTTATTGACGATGAAACACAAAAATAGCATCCGAATTCAAAACAAAAGGCACAATGCCGACATAAGCACAAGAGGACAGACACTCTCGCTTTCTATGATATGAACCCCTCCTGTGAGTCTAGTTTTTGATTCCGATGCTTCACTTCAGGTTTACTGTATGCCTTGGACATTCTTATTGACGATGAAACACAGAAATTGCATCCGAATTTAATACAAAAGGCACAATGCCGACTTAAGTACAAGAGGACTGACACTCTACCTTCCTATGATTTGAACCTCTCCTGTGAGTCCAGTTTTAGATTCCGATGCTTCACTTCAGGTTTACTGTATCCCTTAGACCTTCTCATTGACGATGAAACACAGAAATTGCATCCGAATTTAATACAAAAGGCTCAATGCCGACTTAAGTATAAGAGGACTGACACTCTAACTTTCTATGATTTGAACGTCTCCTGTGAGTCCAGTTTTAGATTCCGATGCTTCACTTCAGGTTTACTGTATCCCTTGGACCTCCTTATTGACGAAGAAACACGGAAATTGCATCCGAATTTTATACAAAAGCACAATGCCGACTTAAGAACAAGAGGATTGACACTCTCACATTCTATGATTTGAACCTCTCCTGTGAGTCCAGTTTTAGATTCCGATGCTTCACTTCAGGTTGACTGTATTCCTTGGACCATCTTATTGACGATGAAACACAGAAATTGCATCCGAATTTAATACAAAAGGCACAATGCCGACATAAGTACAAGAGGACTGACACTCTCACTTTCTATGATTTGAACCTCTCCTGTGAGTCCAATTTTAGATTCCGATGCTTCACGTCAGGTTTACTGCATCCCTTATACCTTCTTATTGACGATGAAACACAGAAATTGCATCCGAATTCAATACAAAAGGCACAATGCCAACATAAGTACAAGAGGACTGACACTCTCACTTTCTATGATATGAACCTCTCCTGTGAGTCTAGTTTTAAATTCCGATGCTTCACTTCAGGTTTACTGTATCCCTTGGACCCACGTATTGACGATGAAACACAGAAATTGCATCCGAATTTAATACAAAAGGCATAATGCCGACTTAAGTACAAGATTACTGACACTCTAACGTTTTATGATTTGAACCTCTCCTGTGAGTCCAGTTTTAGATTCCGATGCTTCACTTCAATTTTACTCTATCCCTTGGACCTTCTTATAGTAGATGACACACAGAAATTGCATCCGAATTTAATACAAAAGGCACAATGAGGACTTAAGTACAAGAGGACTGACACTCTCACTTTCTATGATTTGAACCTCTCCTGTGAGTCCACTTTTAGATTCCGATGCTTCACGTCAGGTTTACTGTATCCCTTGGACCTTCTTATTGACGATGAAACACAGAAATTGCATCCGAATTCAATACAAAAGGTACAATGCCGACATAAGTACAAGAGGACTGACACTCTCACCTTCTATGATATGAACCTCTCCTGTGAGTGTAGTTTTAGATTCCAAAGCTTCACTTCAGGTTTACTGTATCCCTTGGACCTACTTATTGACGATGAAACACAGAAATTGCATCCGAATTTAATACAAAAGCCATAATGCCGACTTAAGTACAAGAGGACTGACACTCTTACTTTTTATGATTTGAACATCTCCTGTGAGTCCAGTTTTAGATTCCGATGCTTCACTTCAGGTTTACTCTATCCCTTGGACCTTCTCATTGAAGATGAAACACAGAAATTGCATCTGAATTTAATACAAAAGGCACAATGCCGGCTTAAGTACAAGAAGACTGACACTCTAACTTTCTATGAATTGAACCTCTCCTGTGAGTCTAGTTTTAGACTCAGATGCTTCACTTCAGGTTTACTGTATCCCTTGGACCTCCTTATTGACGAAGAAACACAGAAATTGCATCCGAATTTAATACAAAAGCACAATGCCAACTTAAGAACAAGAGGACTGACACTCTCACATTCTATGATTTGAACCTCTCCTGTGAGTCCAGTTTTAGATTCCATACTTCACTTCAGGTTTACTGTATTCCTTGGACCATCTTATTGACGATGAAACACAGAAATTGCATCCGAATTTAATACAAAAGGCACAATGCCGACTTAAGTACAAGAGGACTGACTCTCTCACTTTCTATGATTTGAACCTCTCCTGTGAGTCCAGTTTTAGATTCCGATGCTTCACGTCAGGTTTACTGTATCCCTTGGACCTTCTTATTGACGATGAAACACAGAGATTGCATCCGAATTCAACACAAAAGGCACAATGCCAACATAAGTACAAGAGGACTGACACTCTCACTTTCTATGATATGAACCTCTCCTGTGAGTCTAGTTTTAGATTCCGATGCTTCACTTCAGGTTTACTGTATCCCTTGGACCTACTTATTGACGATGAAACACAGAAATTGCATCCGAATTGAATACAAAAGGCATAATGCCGACTTAAGTACAAGAGGACTGACACTCAAAGGTTTTAAGATTTGAACCTCTCCTGTGAGTCCAGTTTTAGATTTCGATGCTTCACTTCAGGTTTGCTCTATCCCTTGGACCTTCTTATTGAAGATGAAACACAGAAATTGCATCCGAATTCAATACAAAAGGCACAATGCCGGCTTAAGTACAAGAAGACTGACACTCTAACTTTCTATGAATTGAACCTCTCCTGTGAGTCTAGTTTTAGACTCCGATGCTTCACTTAAGGATTACTGTATCCCTTGGACCTCCTTATTGACGAAGAAACACAGAAATTGCATCCGAATTTAATACAAAAGCACAATGCCAACTTAAGAACAAGAGGACTGACACTCTCACATTCTATGATTTGAACCTCTCCTGTGAGTCCAGTTTTAGATTCCCATGCTTCACTTCAGGTTTACTGTATTCCTTGGACCATCTTATTGACGATGAAACACAGAAATTGCATCCGAATTTAATACAAAAGGCACAATGCCGACTTAAGTACAAGAGGACTGACACTCTCACTTTCTATGATTTGAACCTCTCCTGTGAGTCCAGTTTTAGATTCCGATGCTTCACTTCAGGTTTACTGTATCCGTTGGACCTTCTTATTAACGATGAAACACAGAAATTGCATCCGAATTCAATACAAAAGGCACAATGCCGACTTAAGTACAAGGGGACTGACACTCTAACTTTCTATGATATGAACCTCTCCTGTGAGTCCAGTTTTAGATTCCTATGCTTCACTTCAGGATTACTGTATCCCTTGGACCTTCTTATTGACGATGAAACACAGAAATTGCATCCGAATTTAATACAAAAGGCACAGTGCAGACTTAAGTACAAGAGGACTGACACTCTCACTTTCTATGATTTGAACCTCTCCTGTGAGTCCAGTTTTAGATTCCGATGCTTCACTTCAGGTTTACTGTATCCCTTGGACCTTCTTATTGAAGATGAAACACAGAAATTGCATCCGAATTTAGTACAAAAGGCACAATGCCGACTTAAGTACAAGAGGACTGACACTCTAACTTTCTATGATTTGAACCTCTCCTGTGAGTCCAGTTTTAGATTCCGATGCTTCACTTCAGGTTTACTGTATCCCTTGGACCTTCTTATTGACGATGAAACACAGAAATTGCATCCGAATTCAATACAAAAGGCACAATGCCGACTTAATACAAGAGGACTGTCACTCTAACTTTCTCTCCTGTGAGTCCAGCTTTTGATTCCGATGCTTCACTTCAGGTGTACTGTATACCATGGACCTTCGTATTGACGATGAAACACATAAATTGCATTCAAATTTAAAACAAAATGCACAATGCCGACTTAAGTACAAGAGGTCTGACACTTTCACTTTCTATGATTTGAACGTCTCCTGTGAGTCCAGTTTTAGATTCCGATGCTTCACTTCAGGTTTACTGTATCCCTTGGACCTTCTTATTGACGATGAAACACAGAAATTGCATCCGAATTTAATACAAAAGGCACAATGCCGACTTAAGTACAAGAGGACTGACACTCTAACTTTCTATGATTTGAACCTCTCCTGTGAGTCCAGTTTTAGATTCAGATGCTTCACTTCAGGTTTACTGTATCCCTTGGACCTTCTTATTGACGATGAAACACAGAAATTGCATCCGAATTGAATACAAAAGGCACAATGCCGACTTAAGTATAAGAGGACTGACACTCGCACTTTCTATGATTTGAACCTCTCTTGTAAGTCCAGTTTTATATTTTTCATGCTTCACTTCAGTTTTACTGTATCCTTGGAGCTTCTTATTGACGATGAAACACAGAAATTGCATCCGAATTTAATACAAAAGGCACAGTGCCGCCTTAAGTACAAGAGGACTGTCACTCTAACTTTCTCTCCTGTGAGTCCAGTTTTAGATTCCGATGCTTCACTACAGGTATGGACCTTCTTACTGACGATGATACACAGAAATTGCCTCCGAATTTAATACAAAAGGCACAATGCCGACTTAAGTACAAGAGTACTGACAGTCTCACTTTCTATGATTTGAACCTATCCTGTGAGTCCAGTTTTAGATTCCGATGCTTCACTTCAGGTTTACTGTATCCCTTGGACCTTCTTATTGACGATGAAACACAGAAATTGCATCCGAATTTAGTTCAAAAGGCACAATGCCGACATAAGTACGAGAGGACTGACACTCTAACTTTCTATGATTTGAACGTCTCCAGTGAGTCCAGTCTTAGATTCCGATGCTTGACTTCAGGTTTACTGTATCCCTTGGACCTTCTTATTGACGATGAAACACAGAAATTGCATCCGAACTTAATTCAAAAGGCACAATGCCGACTTAAGTACAAGAGTACTGACAGTCTCACTTTCTATGATTTGAACCTATCCTGTGAGTCCAGTTTTAGATTCCGATGCTTCACTTCAGGTTTACTGTATCCGTTTGACTTTCTTATTGTGGATGAAACACAGAAATTGCATCCGAATTTAATACAAAAGGCACAATGCCGACTTAAGTACAAGAGTACTGACACTCTCACTTTCTATGATTTGAACCTCTCCTGTGAGTCCAGTTTCAGATTCCGATGCTTCACTTCAGGTCTACTGTATCCCATGGACCTTCTTATTGGCGATGAAACACAGAAATTGCATCCGAATTTAATACAAAAATCACAATGCCGACTTAAGTACAAGTGGACTGACACTCTCACTTTCTATGATTTGAATCTCTCCTGTGAGTCGAGATTTAGATTCCGATGCTTCAGGGTTACTGTATCCCTTGGACCTTCTTATTGACGATGAAACACAGAAATTGCATCCGAATTTAATACAAAAGGCACAATGCCGACTTAAGTACAAGAGGACTGACGCTCTAACTTTCTATGATTTGAACCTCTCCTGTGAGTCCAGTTTCAGATTCCGATGCTTCACTTCAGGTTTACTGTTTCGCTTGGACCTTCTTATTGCCGATGAAACACAGAAATTGCATCCGAATTTAATACGAAAGGCACAATGCCGACTTAAGTACAAGAGGACTGACACTCTATCTCTCTATGATTTAAACCGCTCCTGTGAGTCCAGTTTTAGATTCCGATGCTTCACTTCAGGTTTACTGTATCCCTTGTACCTTCTTATAGACGGTGAGACAGAAATTGCATCCGAATTTAATACAAACGGCACAATGCCGACTTAAGTACAAGAGGACCGACACTCTCGTTTTCTGTGATTTGAACCGCTCCTGTGAGTCCAGTTTTAGATTCCGATGCTTCACTTCAGGTTTACTGTAGCCCTTGGACCTTCTTATTGACGATGAAACACAGAAATTGCATCCCAATTTAATACAAATGGCACAATGCCGACTTAAGTACAAGAGGACTGACACTCTAATTATCTATGATTTGAACCTCTACTGTGAGTCCAGTTTTAGATTCCGATGTTTCACTTCAGGTTTACTGTATACCTTGGACCTTCTTATTGACGATAAAACACAGATATTGCATCCGAATTTAATACAAAAGGCACAATGTCGACTTAAGTACGAGAGGACTCACACTCTAACTTTCTATGATTTGAACCTCTCCAGCGGGTCCAGTTTTAGATTCCGATGCTTCAGTTCAGGTTTACTGTATCCCTTGGACCTTCTTATTGACAATGAAACACAGAAATTGCATCCGAATTTAATACAAAAGGCACAATGCCGATTTAAGTACAAGAGTACTGACACTCTCACTTTCTATGATTTGAACCTATCCTATGAGTCCAGTTTTAGATTCCGATGCTTCACTTCAGGTTTACTTTATCCCTTGGACCTTCTTATTGACGATGATACACAGAAATTGCATCGGAATTCAATTCAAAAGGCACAATGCCGACTTAAGTACAAGAGGACCGACACTCTAATTTTCTATGATTTGAACCTCTCCTGTGGGTCCAGTTTTAGATTCCGATGCTTTACTTCAGGTTTACTGTATCCCCTGGACCTTCTTTTTGACGATGAAACACAGAAATTGCATACGAATTTAATTCAAAAGGCACAATGCCGACTTAAGTACAAGAGGACTGACTTTCTAAATTTCTATGATTTGAACTTCTCCTGTGAGTCCAGTTTTAGATTCCGATGCCTCACTTCAGGTTCACTGTATCCCTTGGACCTTCTTATTGACGATGATACACAGAAATTGCATCCGAATTTAATACAAAAAGCACAATGCCGACTTAAGTAGAAGAGGACTGACCCTCTAACTTTCTATGATTTGAACATCTCCTGTGAGTCCAGTTTTAGATTCCGATGCTTCACTTCAAGTTTACTGTATCCCTTGTACCTTCTTATTGACGATGAAACACATAATTCCATCAGAATTTAATACAAAAGGCACATTGCCGACTTAAGTACAAGAGGACTGACACTCTCAATTTGCATGATTTGAACCTCTCCTGTGAGTCAAGTTTTATATTCCGATGCTTCCCTTCAGGTTTACTGTATCACTTGGACCTTCTTATTGACGATGAATCACAGAAATTGCATCCGAATTTATTACAAAAGGCACAATGCCGACTTAAGTACAGCAGTACTGACACTCTCACTTTCTATGATTTGAACCTATCCTGTGAGTCCAGTTTTCGATTCCGATGCTTCACTTCAGGTTTACTGTATCCCTTGGACCTTCTTTTTGACGATGAAACACAGAAATTGCATCCGAATTTTATACAAAAGGCACAATGCCGACATAAGTACGAGAGGACTGACACTCTAACTTTCTATGATTTGAACGTCTCCAGTGAGTCCAGTCTTAGATTCCGATGCTTGACTTCAGGTTTACTGTATCCCTTGGACCTTCTTATTGACGATGAAACACAGAAATTGCATCCGAACTTAATTCAAAAGGCACAATGCCGACTTAAGTACAAGAGTACTGACAGTCTCACTTTCTATGATTTGAACCTATCCTGTGAGTCCAGTTTTAGATTCCGATGCTTCACTTCAGGTTTACTGTATCCGTTTGACTTTCTTATTGTGGATGAAACACAGAAATTGCATCCGAATTTAATACAAAAGGCACAATGCCGACTTAAGTACAAGAGTACTGACACTCTCACTTTCTATGATTTGAACCTCTCCTGTGAGTCCAGTTTCAGATTCCGATGCTTCACTTCAGGTCTACTGTATCCCATGGACCTTCTTATTGGCGATGAAACACAGAAATTGCATCCGAATTTAATACAAAAATCACAATGCCGACTTAAGTACAAGTGGACTGACACTCTCACTTTCTATGATTTGAATCTCTCCTGTGAGTCGAGATTTAGATTCCGATGCTTCAGGGTTACTGTATCCCTTGGACCTTCTTATTGACGATGAAACACAGAAATTGCATCCGAATTTAATACAAAAGGCACAATGCCGACTTAAGTACAAGAGGACTGACGCTCTAACTTTCTATGATTTGAACCTCTCCTGTGAGTCCAGTTTCAGATTCCGATGCTTCACTTCAGGTTTACTGTTTCGCTTGGACCTTCTTATTGCCGATGAAACACAGAAATTGCATCCGAATTTAATACGAAAGGCACAATGCCGACTTAAGTACAAGAGGACTGACACTCTATCTCTCTATGATTTAAACCGCTCCTGTGAGTCCAGTTTTAGATTCCGATGCTTCACTTCAGGTTTACTGTATCCCTTGTACCTTCTTATAGACGGTGAGACAGAAATTGCATCCGAATTTAATACAAACGGCACAATGCCGACTTAAGTACAAGAGGACCGACACTCTCGTTTTCTGTGATTTGAACCGCTCCTGTGAGTCCAGTTTTAGATTCCGATGCTTCACTTCAGGTTTACTGTAGCCCTTGGACCTTCTTATTGACGATGAAACACAGAAATTGCATCCCAATTTAATACAAAAGGCACAATGCCGACTTAAGTACAAGAGGACTGACACTCTAATTATCTATGATTTGAACCTCTACTGTGAGTCCAGTTTTAGATTCCGATGTTTCACTTCAGGTTTACTGTATACCTTGGACCTTCTTATTGACGATAAAACACAGATATTGCATCCGAATTTAATACAAAAGGCACAATGTCGACTTAAGTACGAGAGGACTCACACTCTAACTTTCTATGATTTGAACCTCTCCAGCGGGTCCAGTTTTAGATTCCGATGCTTCAGTTCAGGTTTACTGTATCCCTTGGACCTTCTTATTGACAATGAAACACAGAAATTGCATCCGAATTTAATACAAAAGGCACAATGCCGATTTAAGTACAAGAGTACTGACACTCTCACTTTCTATGATTTGAACCTATCCTATGAGTCCAGTTTTAGATTCCGATGCTTCACTTCAGGTTTACTTTATCCCTTGGACCTTCTTATTGACGATGATACACAGAAATTGCATCGGAATTCAATTCAAAAGGCACAATGCCGACTTAAGTACAAGAGGACCGACACTCTAATTTTCTATGATTTGAACCTCTCCTGTGGGTCCAGTTTTAGATTCCGATGCTTTACTTCAGGTTTACTGTATCCCCTGGACCTTCTTTTTGACGATGAAACACAGAAATTGCATACGAATTTAATTCAAAAGGCACAATGCCGACTTAAGTACAAGAGGACTGACTTTCTAAATTTCTATGATTTGAACTTCTCCTGTGAGTCCAGTTTTAGATTCCGATGCCTCACTTCAGGTTCACTGTATCCCTTGGACCTTCTTATTGACGATGATACACAGAAATTGCATCCGAATTTAATACAAAAAGCACAATGCCGACTTAAGTAGAAGAGGACTGACCCTCTAACTTTCTATGATTTGAACATCTCCTGTGAGTCCAGTTTTAGATTCCGATGCTTCACTTCAAGTTTACTGTATCCCTTGTACCTTCTTATTGACGATGAAACACATAATTCCATCAGAATTTAATACAAAAGGCACATTGCCGACTTAAGTACAAGAGGACTGACACTCTCAATTTGCATGATTTGAACCTCTCCTGTGAGTCAAGTTTTATATTCCGATGCTTCCCTTCAGGTTTACTGTATCACTTGGACCTTCTTATTGACGATGAATCACAGAAATTGCATCCGAATTTATTACAAAAGGCACAATGCCGACTTAAGTACAGCAGTACTGACACTCTCACTTTCTATGATTTGAACCTATCCTGTGAGTCCAGTTTTCGATTCCGATGCTTCACTTCAGGTTTACTGTATCCCTTGGACCTTCTTTTTGACGATGAAACACAGAAATTGCATCCGAATTTTATACAAAAGGCACAATGCCGACATAAGTACGAGAGGACTGACACTCTAACTTTCTATGATTTGAACGTCTCCAGTGAGTCCAGTCTTAGATTCCGATGCTTGACTTCAGGTTTACTGTATCCCTTGGACCTTCTTATTGACGATGAAACACAGAAATTGCATCCGAACTTAATTCAAAAGGCACAATGCCGACTTAAGTACAAGAGTACTGACAGTCTCACTTTCTATGATTTGAACCTATCCTGTGAGTCCAGTTTTAGATTCCGATGTTTCACTTCAGGTTTACTGTATACCTTGGACCTTCTTATTGACGATGAAACACAGAAATTGCATCCGAATTTAATAAAAAAGGCACAATGCCGACTTAAGTACAAGAGTACTGACACTCTCACTTTCTATGATTTGAACCTCTCCTGTGAGTCCAGTTTCAGATTCCGATGCTTCACTTCAGGTCTACTGTATCCCATGGACCTTCTTATTGGCGATGAAACACAGAAATTGCATCCGAATTTAATACAAAAATCACAATGCCGACTTAAGTACAAGTGGACTGACACTCTCACTTTCTATGATTTGAATCTCTCCTGTGAGTCGAGTTTTAGATTCCGATGCTTCAGGGTTACTGTATCCCTTGGACCTTCTTATTGACGATGAAACACAGAAATTGCATCCGAATTTAATACAAAAGGCACAATGCCGACTTAAGTACAAGAGGACTGACGCTCTAACTTTCTATGATTTGAACCTCTCCTGTGAGTCCAGTTTTACATTCCGATGCTTCACTTCAGGTTTACTGTTTCGCTTGGACCTTCTTATTGCCGATGAAACACAGAAATTGCATCCGAATTTAATACGAAAGGCACAATGCCGACTTAAGTACAAGAGGACTGACACTCTATCTCTCTATGATTTAAACCGCTCCTGTGAGTCCAGTTTTAGATTCCGATGCTTCACTTCAGGTTTACTGTATCCTTTGGACCTTCTCTGTGATGATGAAACACAGAAATTGCATCCGAATTTAATACAAATGGCACAATGCCGACTTAAGTACAAGAGGACTGACACTCTAACTTTCTAAGATTTGAACCTCTCCTGTGAGTCCAGTTTTAGATTCCGATGCTTCACTTCAGGTTTACTGTGTACGTTGGACCTTCGTATTGACGATGAAGCACAGAAATTGCATCGGAATTAAACTCAAAAGGCACAATGCCGACATAAGTACAAGAGGACTGACACTCTAATTTTCTATGATTTGAACCTCTCCTGTGGGTCAAGTTTTAGATCCCGATGCTTCACTTCAGGTTTACTGTATCCCTTGGACCTTCTTATTGACGATGAAACACAGAAATTGCATCCGAATTTAGTTCAAAAGGCACAATGCCGACTTAAGTACAAGAGGACTGACACTCTATATTTCTATTATTTGAACTTCTCCTGTGAGTCAAGTTTTAGTTTCCGATGCCTCACTTCAGGTTTACTGTATCCCTAGGACCTTCTTACTGACGATGATACACAGAAATTGCCTCCGAATTTAATACAAAAGGCACAATGCCGACTTAAGTAAAAGAGGACTGACTCTCTAACTTTCTATGATTTGAACATCTCCTGTGAGTCCAGTTTTAGATTCCGATGCTTCACTTCAAGTTTACTGTATCCCTTGGACCTACTTATTGACGATGAAACACAGAAATTGCATCCGAATTTAATACAAAAGGCACAATGCCGCCTTAAGTACAAGAGGACTGACACTTTTAATTTGCATGATTTGAACCTCTCCTGTGAGTCCAGTTTCAGATTCCGATGCTTCACTTCAGGTTTGCTGTATCCCTTGGACCTTCTTATTGACGATGAAACACAGAAATTGCATCCGAATTCAATACAAAAGGAACAATGCCGACTTACGTACAAGAGTACTGATACTCTCACTTTCTATGATTTGAACCTATCCTGTGAGTCCAGTTTTAGATTCCGATGCTTCACTTCAGGTTTACTGTATCCCTTGGACCTTCTTATTGACGATGAAACACAGAAATTGCATACGAATTTAATACAAAAGGCACAATGCCGACTTAAGTACAAGAGTACTGACACTCTCACTTTCTATGATTTGAACCTCTCCTGTGAATCCAGTTTCAGATTCCGATGCTTCACTTCAGGTTTACTGTATCCCTTGAACCTTCTTATTGTCGATGAAACACAGAAATTGCATCCGAATTTAATACAAAAGTCACAATGCCGACTTAAGTACAAGAGGACTGACACTCTCACTTTCTATGATTTGAATCTCTCCTGTGAGTAGAGTTTTAGATTCCGATGCTTCAGGGATACAGTGTCCCTTGGACCTTCTTATTGACGATGAAACTCAGAAATTGCATCCGAATTTAATACAAAAGGCACAATGCCGACTTAAGTACAAGAGTACTGACACTCTCACTTTCTATGATTTGAACCTATCCTGTGAGTCCAGTTTTAGATTCCGATGCTTCACTTCAGGTTTACTGTATCCCTTGGACCTTCTTATTGACGATGAAACACAGAAATTGCATCCGAATTTAATACAAAAGGCACAACGCCGACTTATGTGCAAGAGGACTGACACTCTAAATTTTAGTGACTTGAACCTCTCCTGTGTGCCCAGTTTTAGATCCCGATGCTTCACTTCAGGTTTACTGTATCCCTTGGACCTTCTTATTGACGACGAAACACAGAAATTACATCCGAATTTAGTTCAAAAGGCACAATGCCGACTTAAGTACAAGAGGACTGACACTCTATATTTCTATTATTTGAACTTCTCCTGTGAGTCAAGTTTTAGTTTCCGATGCCTCACTTCAGGTTTACTGTATCCCTAGGACCTTCTTACTGACGATGATACACAGAAATTGCCTCCGAATTTAATACAAAAGGCACAATGCCGACTTAAGTAAAAGAGGACTGACTCTCTAACTTTCTATGATTTGAACATCTCCTGTGAGTCCAGTTTTAGATTCCGATGCTTCACTTCAAGTTTACTGTATCCCTTGGACCTACTTATTGACGATGAAACATAGAAATTGCATCCGAATTTAATACAAAAGGCACAATGCCGACATAAGTACAAGAGGACTGACACTCTCAATTTGCATGATTTGAACCTCTCCTGTGAGTCCAGTTTCAGATTCCGATGCTTCACTTCAGGTTTGCTGTATCCCTTGGACCTTCTTATTGACGATGAATCACAGAAATTGCATCCGAATTCAATAGAAAAGGAACAATGCCGACTTACGTACAAGAGTACTGATACTCTCACTTTCTATGATTTGAACCTCTCCTGTGAGTCCAGTTTCAGATTCCGATGCTTCACTTCAGGTTTACTGTATCCCTTGAACCTTCTTATTGACGATGAAACACAGAAATTGCATCCGAATTTGCTACAAAAGGCACAACGCCGACTTATGTGCAAGAGGACTGACACTCTAAATTTTAGTGACTTGAACCTCTCCTGTGTGCCCAGTTTTAGATCCCGATGCTTCACTTCAGGTTTACTGTATCCCTTGGACCTTCTTATTGACGATGAAACACAGAAATTGCATCCGAATTTAGTTCAAAAGGCATAATGCCGACTTAAGTACAAGAGGACTGACACTCTATATTTCTATTATTTGAACTTCTCCTGTGAGTCAAGTTTTAGTTTCCGATGCCTCACTTCATGTTTACTGTATCCCTAGGACCTTCTTACTGACGATGATACACAGAAATTGCCTCCGAATTTAATACAAACGGCACAATGCCAACTTAAGTAAAAGAGGACTGACTCTCTAACTTTCTATGATTTGAACATCTCCTGTGAGTCCAGGTTTAGATTCCGATGCTTGACTTCAAGTTTACTGTATCCCTTGGACCTACTTATTGACGATGAAACACAGAAATTGCATCCGAATTTAATACAAAAGGCACAATGCGGACTTAAATACAAGCGGACTGACACTCTATCTCTCTATGATTTAAACCGCTCCTGTGAGTCCAGTTTTAGATTCCGATGCTTCACTTCAGGTTTACTGTATCCTTTGGACCTTCTCTGTGATGATGAAACACAGAAGTTGCATCCGAATTTAATACAAAAGGCACAATGCCGACTTAAGTACAAGAGGACTGACAGTCTCACTTTCTATGATTTGAACCTCTCCTGTGAGTCCAGTTTCCGATTCCGATGCTTCACTTCAGGTTTACTGTATCCCTTGAACCTTCTTATTGTCGATGAAACACAGAAATTGCATCCGAGTTTAATACAAAAGTCACAATGTCGACTTAAGTACAAGAGGACTGACACTCTCACTTTCTATGATTTGAATCTCTCCTGTGAGTGGAGTTTTAGATTCCGATGCTTCAGGGATACTGTGTCCCTTGAACCTTCTTATTGACGATGAAACTCAGAAATTGCATCCGAATTTAATACAAAAGGCACAATGCCGACTAAAGTACAAGAGTACTGACACTCTCACTTTCTATGATTTGAACCTATCCTGTGAGTCCAGTTTTAGATTCCGATGCTTCACTTCAGGTTTACTGTATCCCTTGGACCTTCTTATTGACGATGAATCACAGAAATTGCATCCGAATTTAATACAAAAGGCACAACGCCGACTTATGTGCAAGAGGACTGACACTCTAAATTTTAGTGACTTGAACCTCTCCTGTGTGCCCAGTTTTAGATCCCGATGCTTCACTTCAGGTTTACTGTATCCCTTGGACCTTCTTATTGACGATGAAACACAGAAATTGCATCCGAATTTAGTTCAAAAGGCACAATGCCGACTTAAGTACAAGAGGACTGACACTCTATATTTCTATTATTTGAACTTCTCCTGTGAGTCAAGTTTTAGTTTCCGATGCCTCACTTCAGGTTTACTGTATCCCTAGGACCTTCTTACTGACGATGATACACAGAAATTGCCTCCGAATTTAATACAAAAGGCACAATGCCGACTTAAGTAAAAGAGGACTGACTCTCTAACTTTCTATGATTTGAACATCTCCTGTGAGTCCAGTTTTAGATTCCGATGCTTGACTTCAAGTTTACTGTATCCCTTGGACCTACTTATTGACGATGAAACACAGAAATTGCATCCGAATTTAATACAAAAGGCACAATGCCGACTTAAGTACAAGAGGACTGACACTCTCAATTTGCATGATTTGAACCTCTCCTGTGAGTCCAGTTTCAGATTCCGATGCTTCACTTCAGGTTTGCTGTATCCCTTGGACCCTCTTATTGACGATGAAACACAGAAATTGCATCCGAATTCAATACAAAAGGAACAATGCCGACTTACGTACAAGAGTACTGATACTCTCACTTTCTATGATTTGAACCTATCCTGTGAGTCCAGTTTTAGATTCCGATGCTTCACTTCAGGTTTACTGTATCCCTTGGACCTTCTTATTTGACGATGAAACACAGAAATTGCATCCGAATTTAATACAAAAGGCACAATGCCGACTTAAGTACAAGAGTACTGACACTCTCACTTTCTATGATTTGAACCTCTCCTGTGAGTCCAGTTTCAGATTCCGATGCTACACTTCAGGTTTACTGTATCCCTTGAACCTTCTTATTGTCGATGAAACACAGAAATTGCATCCGAATTTAATACAAAAGTCACAATGCCGACTTAAGTACAAGAGGACTGACACTCTCACTTTCTATGATTTGAATCTCTCCTGTGAGTAGAGTTTTAGATTCCGATGCTTCAGGGATACTGTGTCCCTTGGACCTTCTTATTGACGATGAAACTCAGAAATTGCATCCGAATTTAATACAAAAGGCACAATGCCGACTAAAGTACAAGAGTACTGACACTCTCACTTTCTATGATTTGAACCTATCCTGTGAGTCCAGTTTTAGATTCCGATGCTTCACTTCAGGTTTACTGTATCCCTTGGACCTTCTTATTGACGATGAAACACAGAAATTGCATCCGAATTTAATACAAAAGGCACAACGCCGACTTATGTGCAAGAGGACTGACACTCTAAATTTTAGTGACTTGAACCTCTCCTGTGTGCCCAGTTTTAGTTTCCGATGCTTCACTTCAGGTTTACTGTATACCTTGGACCTTCTTATTGACGATGAGACACAGAAATAGCATCCGAATTTTGTACAAAAGGCACAATGATGACTTAAGTACAAGTGGACTAGCACTCTCACTTTCTATGATTTGAATCTCTACTGTGATTCCAGTTTTAGATACCGATGCTTCACTTCAGGTTTACTGTTTCCCTTGGACCTTCTTATTGACGATGAAACACAGAAATTGCATCCGAATTTAATACAAAAGGCACAATGCCGACTTAAGTGCAAGAGGACTAACACTCTAACTATCTATGATTTGAACCTCTCCTGTGAGTCCAGTTTTAGATTCCGATACTTCACTTCATTTTTCCTGTATACCTTGGACCTTCTTATTGACGACGAATCACAGAAATTGCATCCGAATTTAATACAAAAGGCACAATGCCGACCTAAGTACAAGAGGGCTGACACTCTCACATTCTATGATTTGAACCTCTCCTGTGAGTTCAGTTTTAGATTCCAATGCATCACTTCATTTTTACTGTATACCTTGGACCTTCTTATTGACGATGAAACACAGATATTGCCTCTGAATTTAATACAAAAGGCACAATGCCATATTAAATACAAGAGGACTGACACTCTAACTTTCTATGATTTGAACCTCTCCTGTGAGTCCAGTTTCAGATTCCGATGGTTCACTTCAGGTTTACTCTATACGTTGGACCTTCTTATTGACGATGAAACACAGAAATTGCATCCGAATTTAATACAAAATGCACAATGCCGACTTAAGTACGAGAGGACTGACACTTAAACTTTCTATGATTTGAACCTCTCCTGTGAGTTCAGTTTTGGATAGCGATGCTTCATTTCAGGTTTACTGTATCCCTTGGACCTTCTTATTGACGATGAAACACAGATATTGCATCCGAATTTAATACAAAAGGCACAATGCCGACTTAAGTACAAGAGGACTGACACTCTAACTTTCTATGATTTTATCCTCTCCTGTGAGTCCAGTTTTAGATTCCGATGCTTCACTTCAGGTTAGTGTGTACGTTGGACCTTCTTATTGACGATGAAACATAGAAATTGCATCCGAATTTAATACAAAAGGCACAATGCCGACATAAGTACAAGAGGACTGACACTCTCAATTTGCATGATTTGAACCTCTCCTGTGAGTCCAGTTTCAGATTCCGATGCTTCACTTCAGGTTTGCTGTATCCCTTGGACCTTCTTATTGACGATGAAACACAGAAATTGCATCCGAATTCAATACAAAAGGAACAATGAGGACTTACGTACAAGAGTACTGATACTCTCACTTTCTATGATTTGAACCTATCCTGTGAGTCCAGTTTTAGATTCCGATGCTTCACTTCAGGTTTACTGTATCCCTTGGACCTTCTTATTGACGATGAAACACAGAAATTGCATCCGAATTTAATACAAAAGGCACAATGCCGACTTAAGTACAAGAGTACTGACACTCTCACTTTCTATGATTTGAACCTCTCCTGTGAGTCCAGTTTCAGATTCCGATGCTTCACTTCAGGTTTACTGTATCCCTTGAACCTTCTTATTGTCGATGAAACACAGAAATTGCATCCGAATTTAATACAAAAGTCACAATGCCGACTTAAGTACAAGAGGACTGACACTCTCACTTTCTATGATTTGAATCTCTCCTGTGAGTAGAGTTTTAGATTCCGATGCTTCAGGGATACTGTGTCCCTTGGACCTTCTTATTGACGATGAAACTCAGAAATTGCATCCGAATTTAATACAAAAGGCACAATGCCGACTAAAGTACAAGAGTACTGACACTCTCACTTTCTATGATTTGAACCTATCCTGTGAGTCCAGTTTTAGATTCCGATGCTTCACTTCAGGTTTACTGTATCCCTTGGACCTTCTTATTGACGACGAAACACAGAAATTGCATCCGAATTTAATACAAAAGGCACAACGCCGACTTATGTGCAAGAGGACTGACACTCTAAATTTTAGTGACTTGAACCTCTCCTGTGTGCCCAGTTTTAGATCCCGATGCTTCACTTCAGGTTTACTGTATCCCTTGGACCTTCTTATTGACGATGAAACACAGAAATTGCATCCGAATTTAGTTCAAAAGGCACAATGCCGACTTAAGTACAAGAGGACTGACACTCTATATTTCTATTATTTGAAATTCTCCTGTGAGTCAAGTTTTAGTTTCCGATGCCTCACTTCAGGTTTACTGTATCCCTAGGACCTTCTTACTGACGATGATACACAGAAATTGCCTCCGAATTTAATACAAAAGGCACAATGCCAACTTAAGTAAAAGAGGACTGACTCTCTAACTTTCTATGATTTGAACATCTCCTGTGAGTCCAGTTTTAGATTCCGATGCTTGACTTCAAGTTTACTGTATCCCTTGGACCTACTTATTGACGATGAAACACAGAAATTGCATCCGAATTTAATACAAAAGGCACAATGCGGACTTAAATACAAGCGGACTGACACTCTATCTCTCTATGATTTAAACCGCTCCTGTGAGTCCAGTTTTAGATTCCGATGCTTCACTTCAGGTTTACTGTATCCTTTGGACCTTCTCTGTGATGATGAAACACAGAAATTGCATCCGAATTTAATACAAAAGGCACAATGCCGACTTAAGTACAAGAGGACTGACACTCTAACTTTCTAAGATTTGAACCTCTCCTGTGAGTCCAGTTTTAGATTCCGATGCTTCACTTCAGGTTTACTGTGTACGTTGGACCTTCGTATTGACGATGAAGCACAGAAATTGCATCGGAATTAAACTCAAAAGGCACAATGCCGACTTAAGTACAAGAGGACTGACACTCTAATTTTCTATGATTTGAACCTCTCCTGTGGGTCAAGTTTTAGATCCCGAAGCTTCACTTCAGGTTTACTGTATCCCTTGGACCTTCTTATTGACGATGAAACACAGAAATTGCATCCGAATTCAATACAAAAGGAACAATGCCGACTTACGTACAAGAGTACTGATACTCTCACTTTCTATGATTTGAACCTATCCTGTGAGTCCAGTTTTAGATTCCGATGCTTCACTTCAGGTTTACTGTATCCCTTGGACCTTCTTATTGACGATGAAACACAGAAATTGCATCCGAATTTAATACAAAAGGCACAATGCCGACTTAAGTACAAGAGTACTGACAGTCTCACTTTCTATGATTTGAACCTCTCCTGTGAGTCCAGTTTCCGATTCCGATGCTTCACTTCAGGTTTACTGTATCCCTTGAACCTTCTTATTGTCGATGAAACACAGAAATTGCATCCGAATTTAATACAAAAGTCACAATGTCGACTTAAGTACAAGAGGACTGACACTCTCACTTTCTATGATTTGAATCTCTCCTGTGAGTAGAGTTTTAGATTCCGATGCTTCAGGGATACTGTGTCCCTTGGACCTTCTTATTGACGATGAAACTCAGAAATTGCATCCGAATTTAATACAAAAGGCACAATGCCGACTAAAGTACAAGAGTACTGACACTCTCACTTTCTATGATTTGAACCTATCCTGTGAGTCCAGTTTTAGATTCCGATGCTTCACTTCAGGTTTACTGTATCCCTTGGACCTTCTTATTTACGATGAAACACAGAAATTGCATCCGAATTTAATACAAAAGGCACAACGCCGACTTATGTGCAAGAGGACTGACACTCTAAATTTTAGTGACTTGAACCTCTCCTGTGTGCCCAGTTTTAGTTTCCGATGCTTCACTTCAGGTTTACTGTATACCTTGGACCTTCTTATTGACGATGAGACATAGAAATAGCATCCGAATTTTGTACAAAAGGCACAAAGATGACTTAAGTACAAGTGGACTAGCACTCTCACTTTCTATGATTTGAATCTCTACTGTGATTCCAGTTTTAGATACCGATGCTTCACTTCAGGTTTACTGTTTCCCTTGGACCTTCTTATTGACGATGAAACACAGAAATTGCATCCGAATTTAATACAAAAGGCACAATGCCGACTTAAGTGCAAGAGGACTAACACTCTAACTATCTATGATTTGAACCTCTCCTGTGAGTCCAGTTTTAGATTCCGATGCTTCACTTCATTTTTCCTGTATACCTTGGACCTTCTTATTGACGACGAATCACAGAAATTGCATCCGAATTTAATACAAAAGGCACAATGCCGACCTAAGTACAAGAGGGCTGACACTCTCACATTCTATGATTTGAACCTCTCCTGTGAGTTCAGTTTTAGATTCCGACTTAAGTACGAGAGGACTGACACTCTAACTTTCTATGATTTGAACGTCTCCAGTGAGTCCAGCCTTAGATTCCGATGCTTCACTTCAGGTTTACTGTATCCCTTGGACCTTCTTATTGACGATGATACACAGAAATTGCATCCGAATTTAATACAAAAGGCACAATGCCGACTTAAGTACAAGGGTACTGACACTCTCACTTTCTATGATTTGAACCTATCCTGTGAGTCCAGTTTTAGATTCCGATGCTTCACTTAAGGTTTACTGTATCCCTTTGACCTTCTTATTGAGGATGAAACACAGAAATTGCATCCGAATTTAATACAAAAGGCACAATGCCGACTTAAGTAGAAGAGTACTGACACTCTCACTTTCTATGATTTGAACCTATCCTGTGAGTCCAGTTTCAGATTCCGATGCTTCACTTCAGGTTTACTGTATCCCATGGACCTTCTTATTGACGATGAAACACAGAAATTGCATCCTTATTTAATACAAAAATCACAATGCCGACTTAAGTACAAGTGGACTGACACTCTCACTTTCTATGATTTGAATCTCTCCTGTGAGTCGAGTTTTAGATTCCGAAGCTTCAGGGTTACTGTATCCCTTGGACCTTCTTATTGACGATGAAACACAGAAATTGCATCCGAATTTAATACAAAAGGCACAATGCCGACTTAAGTACAAGAGGACTGACACTCTAACTTTCTATGATTTGAACCTCTCCTGTGAGTCCAGTTTTAGATTCCGATGCTTCACTTCAGGTTTACTGTATCGCTTGGACCTTCTTATTGACGATGAAACACAGAAATTGCATCCGAATTTAATACAAAAGGCACAATGCCGACTTAAGTACAAGAGGACTGACACTCTGTCTCTCTATGATTTACACCGCTCCTGTGAGTCCAGTTTTAGTTTCCGATGCTTCACTTCAGGGTTACTGTATCCTTTGGACCTTCTCAGTGATGATGAAACACAGAAATTGCATCCGAATTTAATACAAAAGGCACAATGCCGACTTAAGTACAAGAGGACTGACACTCTAACTTTCTAAGATTTAACCTCTCCTGTGAGTCCAGTTTTAGATTCCGATGCTTCACTTCAGGTTTACTGTGTACGTTGGACCTTCTTATTGACGATGAAGCACAGAAATTGCATCGGAATTAAACTCAAAAGGCACAATGCCGACTTAAGTACAAGAGGACTGACACTCTAATTTTCTATGATTTGAACCTCTCCTGTGGGTCAAGTTTTAGATCCCGATGCTTCACTTCAGGTTTACTGTATCCCTTGGACCTTCTTATTGACGATGAAACACAGAAATTGCATCCGAATTTAATTCAAAAGGCACAATGCCGACTTAAGTACAAGAGGACTGACACTCTATATTTCTATTATTTGATCTTCTCCTGTGAGTCAAGTTTTAGTTTCCGATGCCTCACTTCTCAGGTTTACTGTATCGCTAGGACCTTCTTACTGACGATGATACACAGACATTGGATCCGAATTTAATACAAAAGGCACAATGCCGACTTAAGTAAAAGAGGACTGACTCTCTAACTTTCTATGATTTGAACATCTCCTGTGAGTCCAGTTTTAGATTCCGATGCTTCACTTCAAGTTTACTGTATCCCTTTGACCTACTTATTGACGATGAAACACATAAATTGCATCCGAATTTAATACAAGAGGCACAATGCCGACTTAAGTACAAGAGGACTGACACACTCAATTTGCATGATTTGAACCTCTCCTGTGAGTCCAGTTTTAGATTCCGATGCTTCACTTCAGGTTTACTGTATCCCTTGGACCTTCTTATTGACGATGAAACACAGAAATTGCAGCCGAATTCAATACAAAACGCACAATGCCGACTTAAGTACAAGAGTACTGACACTCTCACTTTCAATGATTTGAACCTATCCTGTGAGTCCAGTTTTAGATACCGATGCTTCACTTCAGGTTTACTGTATCCCTTGGACCTTCTTATTGACGATGAAACACAGAAATTGCATCCGAATTTAATACAAAAGGCACAATGCCGACTTAAGTACAAGAGTACTGACACTCTCACTTTCTAGGATTTGAACCTATCCTGTGAGTCCAGTTTCAGATTCCGATGCTTCACTTCAGGTTTACTGTATCCCATGGACCTTCTTATTGACGATGAAACACAGAAATTGCATCCGAATTTAATACAAAAATCACAATGCCGACTTAAGTACAAGTGGACTGACACTCTCACTTTCTATGATTTGAATCTCTCCTGTGAGTCGAGTTTTAGATTCCGATGCTTCAGGGTTACTGTATCCCTTGGACCTTCTTATTGACGATGAAACACAGAAATTGCATCCGAATTTAATTCAAAAGGCACAATGCCGACTTAAGTACAAGAGGACTGACACTCTATCTCTCTATGATGTAAACCGCTCCTGTGAGTCCAGTTTTAGATTCCGATGCTTCACTTCAGGTTTACTGTATCCTTTGGACCTTCTCAGTGATGATGAAACACAGAAATTGCATCCGAATTTAATACAAAAGGCACAATGCCGACTTAAGTACAAGAGGACTGGCACTCTAACTTTCTAAGATTTGAACCTCTCCTGTGAGTCCAGTTTTAGATTCCGATGCTTCACTTCAGGTTTACTGTGTACGTTGGACCTTCTTATTGACGATGAAGCACAGAAATTGCATCGGAATTAAACTCAAAAGGCACAATGCCGACTTAAGTACAAGAGGACTGACACTCTAATTTTCTATGATTTGAACCTCTCCTGTGGGTCAAGTTTTAGATCCCGATGCTTCACTTCAGGTTTACTGTATCCCTTAGACCTTCTTATTGACGATGAAACACAGAAATTGCATCCGAATTTAATTCAAAAGGCACAATGCCGACTTAAGTACAAGAGGACTGACACTCTATATTTCTATTATTTGAACTTCTCCTGTGAGTCAAGTTTTAGTTTCCGATGCCTCTTTTCTCAGGTTTACTGTATCCCTAGGACTATCTTACTGACGATGATACACAGAAATTGGATCCGAATTTAATACAAAAGGCACAATGCCGACTTAAGTAAAAGAGGACTGACTCTCTAACTTTCTATGATTTGATCATCTCCTGTGAGTCCAGTTTTAGATTCCGATGCTTCACTTCAAGTTTACTGTATCCCTTTGACCTACTTATTGACGATGAAACACATAAATTGCATCCGAATTTAATACAAAAGGCACAATGCCGACTTAAGTACAAGAGGACTGACACACTCAATTTGCATGATTTGAACCTCTCCTGTGAGTCCAGTTTTAGATTCCGATGCTTCACTTCAGGTTTACTGTATCCCTTGGACCTTCTTATTGACGATGAAACACAGAAATTGCATCCGAATTCAATACAAAAGGCACAATGCTGACTTAAGTACAAGAGTACTGACACTCCCACTTTCAATGATTTGAACCTATCCTGTGAGTCCAGTTTTAGATTCCGATGCTTCACTTCAGGTTTACTGTATCCCTTGGACCTTCTTATTGACGATGAAACACAGAAATTGCATCCGAATTTATTACAAAAGGCACAATGCCGACTTAAGTACAAGAGGACAGACACTCTCACTTTCTATGATTTGAATCTCTCCTGTGAGTCCAGTTTTAGATTCCGATGCTTCACTTCAGGTTTACTGTATCGCTTGGACCTTCTTATTGACGATGAAACACAGAAATTGCATCCGAATTTAATTCAAAAGGCACAATGCCGACTTAAGTACAAGAGGACTGACACTCTATATTTCTATTATTTGAACTTCTCCTGTGAGTCAAGTTTTAGTTTCCGATGCCTCACTTCTCAGGTTTACTGTATCCCTTGGACCTTCTTACTGACGATGAAACACAGAAATTGCACCCGAATTTTATACAAAAAGCACAATGCCGACTTAAGTACAAGAGTACTGACACTCTCACTTTCTATGATTTGAACCTATCCTGTGAGTCCAGTTTCAGATTCCGATGCTTCACTTCAGGTTTACTGTATCCCTTGAACCTTCTTATTGACGATGAAACACAAAAATTGCATCCGAATTTAATACAAAAGTCACAATGCCGACTTAAGTACAAGCGGGCTGACACTCTCACTTTCTATGATTTGAATCTCTCCTGTGAGTCGAGTTTTAGATTCCGATGCTTCAGGGATACTGTGTCCCTTGGACCTTCTTATTGACGATGAAACTCAGAAATTGCATCCGAATTTAATACAAAAGGCACAATGCCGACTAAAGTACAAGAGGACTGACACTCTAACTTTCTGTGATTTGAACCTCTCCTGTGAGTCCACTTTTAGGTTCCGATGCTTCACTTCAGTTTTACTGTATCCATTGGACTTTCTTATTGACGATGAAACACAGAAATTGCTTCCGAATTTAATACAAAGGGCACAATGCCGACTTAAGTACAAGAGGACTGCCACTCTAACTTTCTATTATTTGAACTTCTCCTGTGAGTCCAGTTTTAGATTCCGATGCTTCACTTCAGGTTTCCAGTATACCTTGGACTTTCTTATTGACAATGAAACACAGAAATTGCATCCGAATTTAATACAAAAGGCACAATGCCGACTTAAGTACAAGAGGACTCACACTATAACATTCTATGATTTGAACCTCTCCTGTAAGTCCAGTTTTAGATTCCGATGCTTCACTTTGGGTTTACTGTATCCCTTGGACCTTCTTATTGACGATGAAACACAAAAATTGCATCCGAATTTAATACATAAGCACAATACCGAATTAAGTACAAGAGGACTGACACTCTAACTCTCTATGTTTTGAACCTCTCCTGTGAGTCCAGTTTTAGATTCCGATGCTTCACTTCACGTTTACTGTATCCCTTGGATCTCCTTATTGCCAATGAAACACAGAAATTGCATCCGAATTTAATATAAAGGCACAATTCCGACTTAAGTACAAGAGTACTGACACTCTCACTTTCTATGTTTTGAACCTCTCCTGTGAGTCCAGTTTTAGATTCCGATGCTTCACTTCAGGTTTACTGTATGCCTTATTGACGATGGAAAACAGATATCGCATAGGAATTATATTCAAAAGGCACAATGCCGACTTAAGTACAAGAGGCCTGACTCTCCCACTTTCTATGATTTAAACCTCACCTGTGAGTCCAGTTTTAGATTACGATGCTTCACTTCACGTTTACTGTATCCCTTGGACCTTCTTATTGACGATGGAACACAGAAATTGCATTCGAAATTAACACAAAAGGCACAATGCCAACTTAAGTACAAGAGGACTGACACTCTAACTTTCTATGTTTTGAACCTCTCCTGTGAGTCCAGTTTTAGATTCCGATGCTTCACTTCAGGTTTACTGTATGCCTTGTACCTTCTTATTTACGATGATACACAGAAATTGCATCCGAATTTAATACAAAAGGCACAATGCCAACGTAAGCACAAGAGGACTGACACTCTCACCTTCTACGATTTGAACCTCTCCTGTGAGTCCAGTTTTAGATTCCGATGCTTCACTTCAGGTTTACTGTATACCTTGGACCTTCTTATTGACGATGAAACACAGAAATTGCATCCGAATTTAATACAAAAGGCACAATGCCGACATAAGTACAGGAGGACTGACATTCTAACTTTCTATGATTTGAACCTCTCCTGTGAGTCCAGTTATAGATTCCGATGCTTCACTTCAGGTTTCCAGCATACCTTGGACTTTCTTATTGACAATGAAACACAGAAATTGCATCCGAATTTAATACAAAAGACACAATGCCGACTTAAGTACAAGAGGACTCACACTATAACATACTATGATTTGAACCTCTCCTGTGAGTCCAGTTTTAGATTCCGATGCTTCACTTTAGGTTTACTGTATCCCTTGGACCTTCTTATTGACGATGAAACACAAAAATAGCATCCGAATTTAATACAAAAGGCACAATGCCGAATTAAGTACAAGAGGACTGACACTCTAACTTTCTATGTTTTGAACCTCTCCTGTGAGTCCAGTTTTAGATTCCGATGCTTCACTTCAGGTTTACTGTAACCCTTGGATCTCCTTATTGCCAATGAAACACAGAAATTGCATCCGAATTTAATACAAAAGGCACAATTCCGACTTAAGTACAAGAGGGTTGACACTCTCACTTTCTCTGTTTTGAACCTCTCCAGTGAGTCCAGTTTTAGATTCCGATGCTTCATTTCAGGTTTACTGTATGCCTTATTGACGATGGAAAACAGATATCGCATAGGAATTAAATTCAAAAGGCACAATGCCGACTTAAGTACAAGAGGACTGACACTCTAACTTTCAATGATTTGAACCTCTCCTGCGAGTCCAGTTTTAGATTCCGATGCTTCACTTCAGGTTTACTGTATCCCTTGGACGTTCTTATTGACGATGAAACACAGAAGCTGCATCCGAATTTAATACAAATGGCAAAATGCCGACTTAAGTACAAGAGGCCTGACACTCCCACTTTCTATGATTTAAACCTCACCTGTGAGTCCAGTTTTAGGTTACGATGCTTCACATCAGGTTTACTGTATCCCTTGGACCTTCTTATTGACGTCGAAACACAGAAATTGCATCCGAATTTAATACAAAAGGCACAATGCCAACTTAAGTACAATAGGACTGACACTCTAACTTTCTATGTTTTGAATCTCTCCTGTGAGTCCAGTTTTAGATTCCGATGCTTCACTTCAGGTTTACTGTATGCCTTGTACCTTCTTATTTACGATGATACACAGAAACTGCATCCGAATTTAATACAAAAGGCACAATGCCAACGTAAGCACAAGAGGACTGACACTCTCACCTTCTATGATTTGAACCTCTCCTGTGAGTCCAGTTTTAGATTCCGACGCTTCACTTCAGGTTTACTGTATACCTTGGACCTTCCTATTGACGATGAAACACAGAAATTGCATCCGAATTTAATACAAAAGGCACAATGCCGACTTAAGTACAGGAGGACTGACATTCTTACTTTCTATGATTTGAACCTCTCCTGTGAGTCCAGTTATGGATTCCGATTCTTCACTTCAGGTTTACTGTATCCCTTGGACCTTCTTATTAACGATGAAACACAGAAATTGCATCCGAATTTATTACAAAAGGCACAAAGCCGACTTAAGTACAAGAGGACTGACACTCTAACATTCTATGATTTGAACCTCTCCTATGAGTCCAGTTTTGGATTCCAATGCTTCACTTCAGGTTTGCTGTATACCTTGGACCTTCTTATTGATGATGAAACACAGAAATTGCATCCGAATTTAATACAAAAGGCACAATGCCGACTTAAGAACATTAGGACTGACACTCTAACTTTCTATGATTTGAACCTCGACTGTTAGTCCAGTTTTAGTCTCCGATGCATCACTTCAGGTTTACTGTATACCTCGGAACTTCTTATTGACGATGGAACACAGAAATAGCATCGGAATTAAATTCAAAAGGCACATTGCCGACTAAAGTACATGAGGACTGACACTCCAACTTTCTGTGATTTGAACCTCTCCTGTGAGTCCAGTTTTAGATTCCGATGCTTCACTTCAGGTTTAATGAATCCCTTGGACCTTCTTATTGACGATGAAACACAGAAATTGCATCCGAATTTAATACAAATGGCACAATGCCACTTAAGTACAAGAGGACTGACACTCTCAATTTGCATGATTTGAACCTCTCCTGTGAGTCAAGTTTTAGATTCCGATGCTTCACTTCAGGTTTACTGTATCCCTTGGACCTTCTTATTGACGATGAAACACAGAAATTGCATCCGAATTTAATACAAAAAGCACAATGCCGACTTAAGTACAAGAGTACTGACACTCTCACATTCTATGATTTGAACCTATCCTGTGAGTCCAGTTTTAGATTCCGATGCTTCACTTCAGGTTTACTGTATCCCTTGGACCTTCTTATTGACGATGAAACACAGAAATTGCACCCGAATTTAATACAAAAAGCACAACGCCGACTTAAGTACAAGAGTACTGACACTCTCACTTTCTATGATTTGAACCTTTCCTGTGAGTCCAGTTTTAGATTCCGATGCTTCACTTCAGGTTTACTGTATCCCTTGGACCTTCTTATTGACGATGAAACACAGAAATTGCATCCGAATGTAATACAAAAGGCACAATGCCGACTTAAGTACGAGTGGACTGACACTCTAACTTTCTATGATTTGAACGTCTCCAGTGAGTCCAGTCTTAGATTCCGATGCTTCACTTCAGGTTTACTGAATCCCATGGACCCTCTTATTGACGATGAAACACAGAAATTGCATCCGAATGTAATACAAAAGGCACAATGCCGACTTAAGTACAGGAGGACTGACACTCTAACATTCTATGATTTGAACCTGTCCTGTGAGTCCAGTTTTAGATTCCGATGCTTCACTTCAGGATTGCTGTATACCTTGGACCTTCTTATTGATGATGAAACACAGAAATTTCATCCGAATTTTAAACAAAAGGCACAATGTTGACTTAAGTACATGAGTACTGACACTCTCACTTTCTATGATTTGAACCTATCCTGTGAGTCCAGTTTTAGATTCCGATGCTTCACTTCAGGTATACTGTATCCCTTGGACCTTCGTATTGACAATGAAACACAGAAATTGTATCCGAATTTAATAAAAAAGGCACAATGCCGACTTAAGAACATTAGGACTGACACTCTAACTTTCTATGATTTGAACCTCGACTGTTAGTCCAGTTTTAGATTCCGATGCTTCACTTCAGGTTTACTGTATAGCTCGGAACTTCTTATTGACGATGGAACACGGAAATAGCATCGGAATTAAATTCAAAAGGCACATTGCCGACATAAGTACAAGAGGACTGACACTCCAACTTTCTATGATTTGAACCTCTCCTGTGAGTCCAGTTTTAGATTCCGATGCTTCACTTCAGGTTTACTGTATCCCTTGGACCTTCTTATTGACGATGAAACACAGAAATTGCATCCAAATTTAATTCAAAAGGCACAATGCCGACTTAAGTACAAGAGTACTGACACTCTAACATTCTATGATTTGAACCTCTCCTGTGAGTCCAGTTTTAGATTCCGATCCTTCACTTCAGGATTGCTGTATACCTTGGACCTTATTATTGATGATGAAACACAGAAATAGCATCGGAATTAAATTCAAAAGGCACATTGCCGACATAAGTACAAGAGGACTGACACTCCAATTTTCTATGATTTGAACCTCTCCTGTGAGACCAGTTTTAGATTCCGATGCTTCACTTCAGGTTTACTGTATCCCTTAGACTTTCTTATTGACGATGAAACACAGAAATTGCATCCGAAATTATTTCAAAAGGCACAATGCCGACTTAAGTACAAGAGGACTGAGACTCTAAATTTCTATCATTTGAACTTCTCCTGTGAGTCCAGTTTTAGATTCCGATGCCTCACTTCAGGTTTACTGTATCCCTTGGACCTTCTTATTGATGATGATACACAGAAATTGCATCCAAATTTAATACAAAAGGCACAATGCCGACTTAAGTAGAAGAGGACTGACTCTCTAACTTTCTATGATTTGATCATCTCCTGTGAGTCCAGTTTTAGATTCCGATGCTTCACTTCAGGTTTACTGTATCCCTTGGACCTTCTTATTAACGACGAAACACTGAAATTGCATCCGAATTTAATACAAAAGGCACAATGGCGACTTAAGTACAAGAGGAGCGACACTCTAATTTTCTATGATTTGAACCTCTCCTGTGAGTCCAGTTTTAGATTCCGATTCTTCACTTCAGGTTTGCTGTATACCTTGGAACCTCTTATTGACGACAAAACACAGGAATTCCATCGTAATTAATTTCAAAAGGCACAATGCCGACTTAAGTAAAAGAGGACTGACACACTAACTATCTATGATTTGAACCTCTCCTGTGAGTCCAGTTTTAGATTCCGATGCTTCACTTCAGGTTTACTGTATCCCTTGGACCTTCTTATTGACGATGATACACAGAAATTGCATCCAAATTTAATACAAAAGGCACAAAGCCAACTTAAGTAGAAGAGGACTGACCCTCTAACTTTCTATGATTTGAACATCTCCTGTGAGTCCAGTTTTAGATTCCGATGCTTCACTTCAAGTTTACTGTATCCCTTGTACCTTCTTATTGACGATAAAACACGGAAATTCCATCCGAATTTAATACAAAAGGCACAATGCCGACTTAAGTACAAGAGGACTGACACTCTCAATTTGCATGATTTGAACCTCTCCTGTGAGTCAAGTTTTAGATTCCGATACTTCACTTCAGGTTTACTGTATCCCTTGGACCTTCTTATTGACGATGAAACACAGAAATTGCATCCGAATTTAATACAAAAGGCACAATGCCGACTTAAGTACAAGAGTACTGACACTCTCACTTTCTATGATTTGAACCTATCCTGTGAGTCCAGTTTTAGATTCCGATCCTTCACTTCAGGTTTACTGTATCCCTTGGACCTTCTTATTGACGATGAAATACAGAAATTGCATCCGAATTTAATACAAAAGGCACAATGCCGACTTCAGTAAGAGTGGACTGACACTCTAACTTTCTATGATTTGAACGTCTCCAGTGAGTCCAGTCTTAGATTCCGATGCTTCACTTCAGGTTTACTGTTTTTCTTGGGCCTTCTTATTGACGATGAAACACAGATATTGCATCCGAATTTAAAACAAAAGGCACAATGCCGACTTAAGTACAAGAGGACCGACACTCTAACATTCTATGATTTGAACCTCTCCTGTGAGTCCAGTTTTAGATTCCGATGCTTCACTTCAGGTTTGCTGTATACCTTGGACCTTCTTATTGATGATGAAACACAGAAATTGCATCCGAATTTAATACAAAAGGCACAATGTTGCCTTAAGTACAAGAGTACTGACACTCTCACTTTCTATGATTTGAACCTATCCTGTGAGTCCAGTTTTAGATTCCGATGCTTCACTTCAGGTATACTGTATCCCTTGGACCTTCGTATTGACGATGAAACACAGAAATTGTATCCGAATTTAATAAAAAAGGCACAATGCCGACTTAAGAACATTAGGACTGACACTCTAACTTTCTATGATTTGAACCTCGACTGTTAGTCCAGTTTTAGATTCCGATGCTTCACTTCAGGTTTACTGTATACCTCGGAACTTCTTATTGACGATGGAACACAGAAATTGCATCGGAATTAAATTCAAAAGTCACATTGCCGACATAAGTACAAGAGGACTGACACTCCAACTTTCTATGATTTGAACCTCTCCTGTGAGTCCAGTTTTAGATTCCGATGCTTCACTTCAGGTTTACTGTATCCCTTGGACCTTCTTATTGACGATGAAACACAGAAATTGCATCCGAATTTAATACAAATGGCACAATGCCACTTAAGTACAAGAGGACTGGCACTCTATTTTTCTATGATTTGAACCTCTCCTGTAAGTCCAGTTTTAGATTCCGATGCATCGCTTCAGGTTTTCTGTATACCTTGGAACCTCTTATTGACGACCAAACACAGAAATTCCATCGTAATTAAATTCAAAAGGGACAATGCCGACTTAAGTAAAAGAGGACTGACACTCTAACTTTCTATGATTTGAACCTCCCTGTGAGTCCAGTTTTAGATTCCGATGCTTCACTTCAGGTTTACTGTATCCCTTGGACCTTGTTATTGACGATGAAACACTAAAATTGCATCTGAATTTAATACAAAAGGCACAATGGCGACTTAAGTACAAGAGGACTGACACTCTCAATTTGCATGATTTGAACCTCTCCTGTGGGTCCAGTTTAAATTCCGATGCTTCACTTCAGGTTTACTGTATCCCTTGTACCATCTTATTGACGATGAAAGACAGAAATTCCATCCGAATTTAATACAAAAGGCACAATGCCGACTTAAGTACAAGTGGACTGACACTCTCAATTTGCATGATTTGAACCTCTCCTGTGAGTCAAGTTTTGGATTCCGATGCTTCACTTCAGGTTTACTGTATCCCTTGGACCTTCTTATTGACGATGAAACACAGAAATTGCATCCGAATTTAATACAAAAGGCACAATGCCGACTTAAGTACAAGAGTACTGACACTCTCACTTTCTATGATTTGAACCTATCCTGTGAGTCCAGTTTTAGATTCCGATGCTTCACTTCAGGTTTACTGTATCCCTTGGACCTGCTTATTGACGATGAAACACAGAAATTGCATCCGAACTTAATACAAAAGGCACAATGCCGACTTAAGTACAAGAGTGCTGACACTCTCACTTTCTATGATTTGAACCTATCCTGTGAGTCCAGTTTTAGATTCCGATGCTTCACTTCAGGTTTACTGTATCCCTTTGACCTTCTTATTGACGATGAAACACAGAAATTGCATCCGAATTTAATACAAAAGGCACAATGCCGACTTATGTACAAGAGTACTGACACTCTCACTTTCTATGATTTGAACCTATCCTGTGAGTCCAGTTTCAGATTCCGATGCTTCACTTCAGGTTTACTGTATACCTTGGACCTTCTTATTGACGATGAGACACAGAAATTGCATCCGAATTTAATACAAAAGTCACAATGCCGACTTAAGTACAAGAGGACCGACACTCGCACAGTCTATGATTTGAATCTCTCCTGTGAGTCGAGTTTTAGATTCCGATGCTTCAGGGTTACTGTATCAGTTGGACCTTCTTATTGACGATGAAACACAGAAATTGCATCCGAATTTAATACAAAAGGCACAATGCCGACTTAAGTACAAGAGTACTGACACCCTCACTTTCTATGTTTTGAACCTATCCTGTGAGTCCAGTTTTAGATTCCGATGCTTCACTTCAGGTTTACTGTATCCCTTGGACCTTCTTATTGACGATGAAACACAGAAATTGCATCCGAATTTAATACAAAAGGCACAATGCCGACTTAAGTACAAGAGGACTGACACTCCAACTTTCTAAGATTTGAACCTCTCCTGTGAGTCCAGTTTTAGAATCCGATGCTTCACTTCAGGGTTACTGTGTACGTTGGACCTTCTTATTGACGATGAAGCACAGAAATTGCATCGGAATTAAATTCAAAAGGCACAATGCCGACTTAAGTACAAGAGGACTGACACTCTAATTTTCTATGATTTGAACCACTCCTGTGGGTCAAGTTTTAGATCCCGATGCTTCACTTCAGGTTTACTGTATCCCTTGGACCTTCATATTGACGATGAAACACAGAAATTGGATCCGAATTCAATTCAAAAGGCACAATGCCGACTTAAGTACAAAAGGACTGACACTCTATATTTCTATGATTTTAACAACTCCTGTGAGTCAAGTTTTAGTTTCCGATGCCTCACTTCAGGTTTACTGTATCCCTAGGACATTCTTACTGACGATGATACACAGAAATTGCATCCGAAATTTAATACAAAAGGCACAATGCCGACTTTAGTAAAAGAGGACTGACTCTCTAACTTTCTATGATTTGAACATCTCCTGTGAGTCCACTTTTAGATTCCGATGCTTCACTTCAAGTTTACTGTATCCCTTGGACCTTCTTATTGACGATGAAACACGGAAATTGCATCCGAATTTAATACAAAAGGCACAATGCCGACTTAAGTACAAGAGGACTGACACTCTTAATTTGCATGATTTGAACCTCTCCTGTGAGTCCAGTTTTAGATTCCGATGCTTCACTTCAGGTTTACTGTATCCCTTGGACCTTCTTATTGACGATGAAACACAGAAATTGCATCCGAATTTAATACAAAAGGCACAATGCCGACTTAAGTACAAGAGTACTGACACTCTCACTTTCTGTGGTTTGAACCTATCCTGTGAGTCCAGTTTTGGATTCCGATGCTTCACTTCAGGTTTACTGTATCCCTTGGACCTTCTTATTGACGATGAAACACAGAAATTGCATCCGAATTTAATACAAAAGGCATAATGCCGACTTAGGTACGAGAGGACTGACACTCTAACTTTCTATGATTTGAAACTCTCCAGTGAGTCCAGTCTTAGATTCCGATGCTTCACTTCAGGTTTACTGTATCCCTTGGACATTCTTATTGACGATGAAACACAGAAACTGCATCCGAATTTAATACAAAAGGAACAATGCCGACTTAAGTACAAGAGTACTGTCACTCTCACTTTCTATGATTTGAACTTCTCCTGTGAGTCCAGTTTTTGATTCCAATGCTTCACTTCAGGTTTACTGTATCCCTTGGACCTTCTTATTGACGATGAAACACAGAAACTGCATCCGAATTTAATACAAAAGGCACAATGCCGACAAAAGTACAAGAGGACTGACACTCTAACTTTCAATGATTTGAACCACTCCTGTGAGTCCACTTTTAGATTCCGATGCTTCACTTCAGGTTTACTGTATCCCTTGGACGTTCTTATTGACGATGAAACACAGAAATTGCTTCCGAATTTAATACAAAAGGCACAATGTCGATATAAGTACAAGAGGACTGACACTCTCACTTTCTATTATTTTAACCTCTCCCGTGAGTCCAGTTTTAGATTCCGATGCTCCACTTCAGGTTTACTGTATCCCTTGTACCTTCTTCTTGACGATGAAATACAGAAATTGCATCCGAATTTAATACAAAAGGCACAATGCCGACCTAAGTACAAGAGGACTGACACTCCAACTTTCTATAATTTGAACTTCTCCTGTGAGTCCAATTTAAGTTTCCGATGCTTCACTTCAGGTCTGATGTATACCTCGGAACTTCTTATTGACGATGGAAAACAGATATCGCATTGGAATTAAATTCAAAAGGCACAATGCCGACTTAAGTACAAGAGGACTGACACGCTCAGTTTCTATGATTTAAACCTCACCTGTGAGTCCAATTTTAGATTCCGATGCTTCACTTCAGGTTTACTGTATGCCTTGTACCTTCTTATTTATGATGATACACAGAAATTGTATCCTAATTTAATACAAAAGGCACAATGCCAACGTAAGTACAAGTGGACTGACACTCTCACCTTCTATGATTTGAACCTCTCCTGTGAGTCGAGTTTTAGATTCCGATGCTTCACTTCAGGTTTACTGTATACCTTTGACCTTCTTATTGTAGATGAAAGACAGAAATTGCAACCGAATTTAATACAAAAGGCACAATGCCGACTTAAGTACAGGAGGACTGACACTCTAACTTTCAATGATTTGAACCTATCCTGTGAGTCCAGTTTTAGATTCCGATGCTTCACTTCAGGTATACTGTATCCCTTGGACCTTCGTTTTGACGATGAAACACAGAAATTGCATCCGAATTTAATAAAAAAAGGCACAATGCCGACTTAAGACCATTAGGACTGACACTCTAACTTTCTATGATTTGAACCTCTCCTGTGAGTCCAGTCTTAGATTCCGATGCTTCACTTCTGGTTTAATGTGTACCTCGGAACTACTTATTGACGATGGAACACAGAAACAGCATCGGAATGAAATTCAAATGGCACATTGCCGACATAAGTACAAGAGGACTGACACTCCAACTTTCTATGATTTGAACTTCTCCTGTGAGTCCAGTTTTAGATTCCGATGTTTCACTTCAGGTTTACTGTATCCCTTGGACCTTCTTATTGACGATGAAACACAGAAACTGCATCCGAATTAATTACGAAAGGCACAATGCCGACTTAAGTACAAGAGGACTGACACTCTCACTTTCTATAATTTAAACCTCTCCTGTGAGTCCAGTTTTAGATTCCGTTGCTTCACTTCAGGTTTACTGTATCCCTTGTACCTTCTTATTAATGATGAAACACAGAAATTGCATCCGAATTTATTACAAAAGGCACAATGCCGACTTAAGTACAAGAGGACAGACACTCTAACTTTCTATGATTTGAACCTCTCCTGTGAGTCCAGGTTCAGATTCCGATGCTTCACTTCAGGTTACCTGTATACCTTGGACTTTCTTATTGACGATGAAACACAGAAACTGCATCCGAATTTAATACGGAAGGCACAATGCCGACTTAAGTACAAGAGGACTGACACTCTCACATTCTATGATTTAAACCTCTCCTGTGAGTCCAGTTTTAGATTCCGTTGCTTCACTTCAGGTTTACTGTATCCCTTGTACCTTCTTATTAATGACGAAACACAGAAATTGCATCCGAATTTATTAGAGAAGGCACAATGACGACCTAAGTACGAGAGGACTGACACTCTAACTTTCTAAGATTTGAAACTCTCCAGTGAGTCCAGTCTTAGATTCCGATGCTTCACTTCAGTTTTACTGTATCCCTTGGATATTCTTATTGACGATGAAACACAGAAATTGCATCCGAATTTAATACAAAAGGCACAATGCCGACTTAAGTACAAGAGTACTGTCACTCTCACTTTCTATGATTTGAACCTATCTTGTGAGTCCAGTTTTACATTCCGATGCTTCACTTCAGGTTTACTGTATCCCTTGGACCTTCTTATTGACGATGAAACACAGAAACTGCATCCGAATTTAATACAAAAGTCACAATGCCGACTTAAGTACAAGAGGACTGACACTCTCACTTTCTATGATTTGAATCTCTCCTGTGAGTCGAGTTTTAGATTCCGATGCTTCAGGAATACTGTGTCCCTTGGATTTTCTTATTGACGATGAAACACAGCAATTGCATCCGAATTTAATACAAATTGCAAAATGCCGACTTAAGTACAAGAGGACTGACACTAGAACTGTCTATGATTTGAACATCTCCTGTGAGTCCAGTTTTAGATTCCGATGCTTCACTTCAGGTTTACTGTATACCTCGGAACTTCTTATTTACGATGAAACACAGAAATTGCATCGGAATTAAATTCAAAAGGCACAATGCCGACTTATGTACAAGAGGACTGACACTCTAACTATCTATGATTTGAACTTCTCCTGTGAGTCCAGTTTTTGATTCCGATGCTTCACTTCAGGATTACTGTATCCCTTGGACCTTCTTATTGACGATGAAACACAGAAACTGCATCCGAATTTAATACAAAAGGCACAATGCCGACAAAAGTACAAGAGGACTGACACTCTAACTTTCTATGATTTGAACCTCTCCTGTGAGTCCACTTTTAGATTCCGATGCTTCACTTCAGGTTTACTGTATCCCTTGGACGTTCTTATTGACGATGAAACAAAGAAATTGCTTCCGAATTTAATACAAAAGGCACAATGTCGATATAAGTACAAGAGGACTGACACTCTCACTTTCTATTATTTTAACCTCTCCCGTGAGTCCAGTTTTAGATTCCGATGCTTCACTTCAGGTTTACTGTATCCCTTGTACCTTCTTATTGACGACGAAATACAGAAATTGCATCCGAATTTAATACAAAAGTCACAATGCCGACTTAAGTACAAGAGGACTGACACTCTAACATTCTATGATTTGAACCTCTTCTGTGAGTCCAGTTTTAGATTCCAATGCTTCACTTCAGGTTTACTGTATCCCTTGGAACTCCTTATTGCCAATGAAACACAGAAATTGCATCCGAATTTAATACAAAAGGCACAATGCCAACGTAAGTACAAGTGGACTGACACTATCACCTTCTATGATATGAAACTCTCCTGTGAGTACAGTTTTAGATTCCGATGCTTCACTTCAGGTCTACTGTATACCTCGGAACTTCTCATTGACGATGGAAAACAGATATCGCATAGGAATTAAATTCAAAAGGCACAATGCCGACTTAAGTACAAGAGGACTGACACTCTCACTTTCTATGATTTGACCCTCTCCCATGAGTCCAGTTTTAGATTCCGATGATTCACTTCAGGTTTACTGTATGCCTTGTACCTTCTTATTTATGATGATACGCAGAAATTGCATCCTAATTTAATACAAAAGGCACAATGCCAACGTAAGTACAAGTGGACTGACACTCTCACCTTCTATGATTTGAAACCCTCCTGTGAGTCGAGTTTTAGATTCCGATGCTTCCCTTCTGGTTTACTGTATCCCTTGGACCTTCTTATCGACGATGAAACACAGAAACTGCATCCGAATTTAATACGAAAGGCACAATGCCGACTTAAGTACAAGATTACTGACACTCTCACTGTCTATGATTTAAACCTCTCCTGTGAGTCCAGTTTTAGATTCCGTTGCTTCACTTCAGGTTTACTGTATCCCTTGTACCTTCTTATTAATGATGAAACACAGAAATTGCATCCGAATTTATTACAAAAGGCACAATGCCGACTTAAGTACAAGAGGACAGACACTCTAACTTTCTATGATTTGAACCTCTCCTGTGAGTCCAGTTTCAGATTCCGATGCTTCACTTCAGGTTACCTGTATACCTTGGACTTTCTTATTGACTATGGAACATAGAAATTGCATCCCAATTTAATACAAAAGGCACAACGCCGAATTAAGTACAAGAGGACTGACACTCTCACTTTCTATGATTTGAACCTCTCCTGTAAGTCCAGTTTTAGATTCTGATGCTTCACTTCAGGTTTACTGTGTACCTTGGACCATCTTATTGACGATGATACACAGAAATTGCATCGGAATTTAATACAAAAGGCACAATGCCATCTTAAGTACAAGAGTACTGACAATCAAACTTTCTATGATTTGTACCTCTCCTGTAAGTCCAGTTTTAGATTCCGATGCCTCACTTCAGGTTTACTGTATACCTTGGACCTTCTTATTGACGATGAAACACAGAAATTGCATCCGAATTTAATGCAAAAGGCACAATGCCGACTTAAGTACAAGAGGACTGACACTCTAATTTTCTATGATTTGAACTTCTCCTGTGAGTCCAGTTTTAGATTCCGATGCTTCACTTCAGGTTTACTGTATCCCTTGGAACTCCTTATTGCCAATGAAACACAGAAATTGCAATAGAATTTAATACAAAAGGCACAATGCCGACTTAAGTACAAGTGGACTGACACTCTCACTTTCTATGATTTGAACCTCTCCCATGAGTCCAGTTTTAGATTCCGATGCTTCACTTCAGGTTTACTGTATGCCTTGTACCTTGTTATTTACGATGATACACAGAAATCGCATTCGAATTTAATACAAAAGTCACAATGCCAACGTAAGCACAAGAGGACTGACACTCTCACCTTCTATGATTTGAACCTCTCCTGTGAGTCCAGTTTTAGATTCCGATGCTTCACTTCAGGCTTACTGTATCCCTTGGACCTTCTTATTGACGATGAAACACAGAAATTGCATCCAAATTTAGTACAAAAGGCACAATGCCGACTTAAGTACAAGAGTACTGACACTCTCACTTTCTATGGTTTGAACCTATCCTGTGAGTCCAGTTTTAGATTCCGATGCTTCACTTCAGGTTTACTGTATCCCTTGGACCTTCTTATTGACGATGAAACACAGAAATTGCATCCGAATTTAATACAAAAGGCACAATGCCGACTTAGGTACGAGAGGACTGACACTCTAACTTTCTATGATTTGAAACTCTCCAGTGAGTCCAGTCTTAGATTCCGATGCTTCACTTCAGGTTTACTGTATCCCTTGGACATTCTTATTGACGATGAAACACAGAAATTGCATCCGAATTTAATACAAAAGGCACAATGCCGACTTAAGTACAAGAGTACTGTCACTCTCACTTTCTATGATTTGAACCTATCTTGTGAGTCCAGTTTTAGATTCCGATGCTTCACTTCAGGTTTACTGTATCCCTTGGACCTTCTTATTGACGATGAAACACAGAAATTGCATCCGAATTTAATTGAAAAGGCACAATGCCGACTTAAGTACAAGAGTACTGACACTCTCACTTTCTATGATTTGAACCTATCCTGTGAGTCCAGTTTTAGATTCCGATGCATCACTTCAGGTTTACTGTATCCCTTGGACCTTCTTATTGACGATGAAACACAGAAATTGCATCCGAATTTAATACAAAAGTCACAATGCCGACTTAAGTACAAGAGGACTGACACTCTCACTTTCTATGATTTGAATCTCTCCTGTGAGTCGAGTTTTAGATTCCGATGCTTCAGGGATACTGTGTCCCTTGGACCTTCTTATTGACGATGAAACACAGCAATTGCATCCGAATTTAATACAAAAGGCACAATGCCGACTTAAGTACAAGAGGACTGACACTAGAACTGTCTATGATTTGAACCTCTCCTGTGAGTCCAGTTTTAGATTCCGATGCTTCACTTCAGGTTTACTGTATACCTCGAAACTTCTTATTTACGATGAAACACAGAAATTGCATCGGAATTAAATTCAAAAGGCACAATGCCGACTTATGTACAAGAGGACTGACACTCTAACTATCTAAGATTTGAACTTCTCCTGTGAGTCCAGTTTTTGATTCCGATGATTCACTTCAGGTTTACTGTATCCCTTGGACCTTCTTATTGACGATGAAACACAGAAACTGCATCCGAATTTAATACAAAAGGCACAATGCCGACAAAAGTACAAGAGGACCGACACTCTAACTTTCTATGATTTGAACCTCTCCTGTGAGTCCACTTTTAGATTCCGATGCTTTACTTCAGGTTTACTGTATCCCTTGGACCTTCTTATTGACGATGAAACACAGAAATTGCTTCCGAATTTAATACAAAAGGCACAATGTCGATATAAGTACAAGAGGACTGACACTCTCACTTTCTATTATTTTAACCTCTCCTGTGAGTCCAGTTTTAGATTCCGATGCTTCACTTCAGGTTTACTGTATCCCTTGTACCTTCTTATTGACGATGAAATACAGAAATTGCATCCGAATTTAATACAAAAGGCACAATGCCGACCTAAGTACAAGAGGACTGACACTCTAACTTTCTAAAATTTGAACTTCTCCTGTGAGTTCAATTTAAGTTTCCGATGCTTCACTTCAGGTTTCCTGTATACTTTGGACTTTCTTATTGACAATGAAACACAGAAATTGCATCCGAATTTAATACAAAAGGCACAATGCCGACTTAAGTACAAGAGAACTCACAATATAACATTCTATGATTTGAACCTCTCCTGTGAGTCCAGTTTTAGATTCCGATGCTTCACTTTAGGTTTACTGTATCCCTTGGACCTTCTTGTTGACGATGAAACACAAAAATTGCATCCGAATTTAATACAAAAGGCACAATGCCGAATTAAGTACATGAGGACTGACACTCTAACTTTCTATGATTTGAACCTCTCCTGTGAGTCCAGTTTTAGATTCCAATGCTTCACTTCAGGTTTACTGTATCCCTTGGAACTCCTTATTGCCAATGAAACACAGAAATTGCATCCGAATATAATACAAAAGGCACAATTCCGACTTAAGTACAACAGGACTGACACTCTCACTATCTATGTTTTGAACCTCTCCTGTGAGTCCACTTTTAGATTCCGATGCTTCAGGGTTACTGTATACCTTGGACCTTCTTATTGACAATGAAACACAGAAATTGCATCCGAATTTAATACAAAAGGCACAATGCCGGCTTAAGTACAAGTGGACTGACACTCTCACTTTCTATGATTTGAACCTCTCCCATGAGTCCAGTTTTAGATTCCGATGCTTCACTTCAGGTTTACTGTATGCCTTGTACCTTCTTATTTACGATGATACACAGAAATTGCATTCGAATTCAATACAAAAGTCACAATGCCAACGTAAGCACAAGAGGACTGACACTCTGACCTTCTATGATTTGAACCTCTCCTGTGAGTCCAGTTTTAGATTCCGATGCTTCACTTCAGGTTACCTGTATACCTTGGACTTTCTTATTGACTATGGAACATAGAAATTGCATCCCAATTTAATACAAAAGGCACAACGCCGACTTAAGTACAAGAGGACTGACACTCTCACTTTCTATGATTTGAACCTCTCCTGTAAGTCCAGTTTTAGATTCTGATGCTTCACTTCAGGTTTACTGTATACCTTGGACCATCTTATTGACGATGATACACAGAAATTGCATCAGAATTTAATACAAAAGGCACAATGCCATCTTAAGTACAAGAGTACTGACAATCAAACTTTCTATGATTTGTACCTCTCCTGTAAGTCCAGTTTTAGATTCCGATGCCTCACTTCAGGTTTACTGTATACCTTGGACCTTCTTATTGACGATGAAACACAGAAATTGCATCCGAATTTAATGCAAAAGGCACAATGCCGACTTAAGTACAAGAGGACTGACACTCTAATTTTCTATGATTTGAACTTCTGCTGTGAGTCCAGTTTTAGATTCCGATGCTTCACTTCAGGTTCACTGTATGCCTTGTACCTTGTTATTTACGATGATACACAGAAATTGCATTCAAATTTAATACAAAAGTCACAATGCCAACGTAAGCACAAGAGGACTGACACTCTCACCTTCTATGATTTGAACCACTCCTGTGAGTCCAGTTTTAGATTCCGATGCTTCACTTCAGGCTTACTGTATCCCTTGGACCTTCTTATTGACGATGAAACACAGAAATTGCATCCGAATTTAGTACAAAAGGCACAATGCCGACATAAGTACAAGAGTACTGACACTCTCACTTTCTATGGTTTGAACCTATCCTGTGAGTCCAGTTTTAGATTCCGATGCTTCACTTCAGGTTTACTGTATCCCTTGGACCTTCTTATTGACGATGAAACACAGAAATCGCATCCGAATTTAATACAAAAGGCACAATGCCGACTTAGGTACGAGAGGACTGACACTCTAACTTTCTATGATTTGAAACTCTCCAGTGAGTCCAGTCTTAGATTCCGTTGCTTCACTTCAGGTTTACTGTATCCCTTGGACATTCTTATTGACGATGAAACACAGAAATTGCATCCGAATTTAATACAAAAGGCACAATGCCGACTTAAGTACAAGAGTACTGTCACTCTCACTTTCTATGATTTGAACCTATCCTGTGAGTATAGTTTTAGATTCCGATGCATCACTTCAGGTTTACTGTATCCCTTGGACCTTCTTATTGACGATGAAACACAGAAATTGCATCCGAATTTAATACAAAAGTCACAATGCCGACTTAAGTACAAGAGGACTGACACTCTCACTTTCTATGATTTGAATCTCTCCTGTGAGTCGAGTTTTAGATTCCGATGCTTCAGGGATACTGTGTCCCTTGGACCTTCTTATAGACGATGAAACACAGCAATTGCATCCGAATTTAATACAAAAGGCACAATGCCGACTTAAGTACAAGAGGACTGACACTAGAACTGTCTATGATTTGAACCTCTCCTGTGAGTCCAGTTTTAGATTCCGATGCTTCACTTCAGGTTTACTGTATACCTCGAAACTTCTTATTTACGATGAAACACAGAAATTGCATCGGAATTAAATTCAAATGGCACATTGCCGACATAAGTACAAGAGGACTGACACTCCAACTTTCTATGATTTGAACCTCTCCTGTGAGTCCAGTTTTAGATTCCGATGCTTCACTTCAGGTTTACTGTATCCCTTGGACCCTCTTATTGACGATGAAACACAGAAACTGCATCCGAATTTAATACGAAAGGCACAATGCCGACTTAAGTACAGGAGGACTGACACTCTCATTTTCTATGATTTAAACCTCTCCTGTGAGTACAGTTTTAGATTCCGTTGCTTCACTTCAGGTTTACTGTATCCCTTGTACCTTCTTATTAATGATGAAACACAGAAATTGCATCCGAATTTATTACAAAAGGCACAATGCCGACTTAAGTACAAGAGGACAGACACTCTAACTTTCTATGATTTGAACCTCTCCTGTGAGTCCAGTTTCAGATTCCGATGCTTCACTTCAGGTTACCTGTATACCTTGGACTTTCTTATTGACTATGGAACATAGAAATTGCATCCCAATTTAATACAAAGGGCACAACGCCGACTTAAGTACAAGAGGACTGACACTCTCACTTTTTATGATCTGAACCTATCTTGTGAGTCCAGTTTTAGATTCCGATGCTTCACTTCAGGTTTACTGTATCCCTTGGACCTTCTTATTGACGATGAGACACAGAAATTGCATCCGAATTTAATACAAAAGGCACAATGCCGACTTAAGTACAAGAGAACTCACAATATAACATTCTATGATTTGAACCTCTCCTGTGAGTCCAGTTTTAGATTCCGATGCTTCACTTTAGGTTTACTGTATCCCTTGGACCTTCTTATTGACGATGAAACACAAAAATTGCATCCGAATTTAATACAAAAGGCACAATGCCGAATTAAGTACATGAGGACTGACACTCTAACTTTCTATGATTTGAACCTCTCCTGTGAGTCCAGTTTTAGATTCCAATGCTTCACTTCAGGTTTACTGTATCCCTTGGAACTCCTTATTGCCAATGAAACACAGAAATTGCATCCGAATATAATACAAAAGGCACAATTCCGACTTAAGTACAACAGGACTGACACTCTCACTATCTATGTTTTGAACCTCTCCTGTGAGTCCAGTTTTAGATTCCGATGCTTCAGGGTTACAGTATACCTTGGACCTTCTTATTGACAATGAAACACAGAAATTGCATCCGAATTTAATACAAAAGGCACAATGCCGGCTTAAGTACAAGTGGACTGACACTCTCACTTTCTATGATTTGAACCTCTCCCATGAGTCCAGTTTTAGATTCCGATGCTTCACTTCAGGTTTACTGTATGCCTTGTACCTTCTTATTTACGATGATACACAGAAATTGCATTCGAATTTAATACAAAAGTCACAATGCCAACGTAAGCACAAGAGGACTGACACTCTGACCTTCTATGATTTGAACCTCTCCTGTGAGTCCAATTTTAGATTCCGATGCTTCACTTCAGCCTTACTGTATCCCTTGGACCTTCTTATTGACGATGAAACACAGAAATTGCATCCGAATTTAATACAAAAGGCACAATGCCGACTTAAGTACAAGAGTGCTGACACTCTCACTTTCTACGGTTTGAACCTATCCTGTGAGTCCAGTTTTAGATTCCGATGCTTCACTTCAGGTTTACTGTATCCCTTGGACCTTCTTATTGACGATGAATTACAGAAATTGCATCCGAATTTAATACAAAAGGCACAATGCCGACTTAGGTACGAGAGGACTGACACTCTAACTTTCTATGATTTGAAACTCTCCAGTGAGTCCAGTCTTAGATTCCGATGCTTCACTTCAGGTTTACTGTATCCCTTGGACATTCGTATTGACGATGAAACACAGAAATTGCATCCGAATTTAATACAAATGGCACAATGCCGACTTAAGTACAAGAGTACTGTCACTCTCACTTTCTATGATTTGAACCTATCTTGTGAGTCCAGTTTTAGATTCCGATGCTTCACTTCAGGTTTACTGTATCCCTTGGACCTTCTTATTGACGATGAAACACAGAAATTGCATCTGAATTTAATACAAAAGGCACAATGCCGACTTAAGTACAAGAGTACTGACACTCTCACTTTCTATGATTTGAACCTATCCTGTGAGTCCAGTTTTAGATTCCGATGCATCACTTCAGGTTTACTGTATCTCTTGGACCTTCTTATTGACGATGAAACACAGAAATTGCATCCGAATTTAATACAAAAGTCACAATGCCGACTTAAGTACAAGAGGACTGACACTCTCACTTTCTATGATTTGAATCTCTCCTGTGAGTCGAGTTTTAGATTCCGATGCTTCAGGGATACTGTGTCCCTTGGACCTTCTTATTGACGATGAAACACAGCAATTGCATCCGAATTTAATACAAAAGGCACAATGCCGACTTAAGTACAAGAGGACTGACACTAGAACTGTCTATGATTTGAACCTCTCCTGTGAGTCCAGTTTTAGATTCCGATGCTTCACTTCAGGTTTACTGTATACCTCGGAACTTCTTATTTACGATGAAACACAGAAATTGCATTGGAATTAAATTCAAAAGGCACAATGCCGACTTATGTACAAGAGGACTGACACTCTAACTATCTATGATTTGAACTTCTCCTGTGAGTCCAGTTTTTGATTCCGATGATTCACTTCAGGTTTACTGTATCCCTTGGACCTTCTTATTGACGATGAAACACAGAAACTGCATCCGAATTTAATACAAAAGGCACAATGCCGACAAAAGTACAAGAGGACTGACACTCTAACTTTCTATGATTTGAACCTCTCCTGAGAGTCCACTTTTAGTTTCCGATGCTTCACTTCAGGTTTACTGTATCCCTTGGACCTTCTTATTGACGATGAAACACAGAAATTGCTTCCGAATTTAATACAAAAGGTACAATGTCGATATAAGTACAAGAGGACTGACACTCTCACTTTCTATTATTTTAACCTCTCCCGTGAGTCCAGTTTTAGATTCCGATGCTTCACTTCAGGTTTACTGTATCCCTTGTACCTTCTTATTGACGATGAAATACAGAAATTGCATCCGAATTTAATACAAAAGGCACAATGCCGACCTAAGTACAAGAGGACTGACACTCTAACTTTCTATAATTTGAACTTCTCTTGTGAGTCCAATTTAAGTTTCCGATGCTTCACTTCAGGTTTCCTGTATACCTTGGACTTTCTTATTGACAATGAAACACAGAAATTGCATCCGAATTTAATACAAAAGGCAAAATGCCGACTTAAGTACAAGAGAACTCACAATATAACATTCTATGATTTGAACCTCTCCTGTGAGTCCAGTTTTAGATTCCGATGCTTCACTTTAGGTTTACTGTATCCCTTGGACCTTCTTATTGACGATGAAACACAAAAATTGCATCCGAATTTAATACAAAAGGCACAATGCCGAATTAAGTACATGAGGACTGACACTCTAACTTTCTATGATTTGAACCTCTCCTGTGAGTCCAGTTTTAGATTCCAATGCTTCACTTCAGGTTTACTGTATCCCTTGGAACTCCTTATTGCCAATGAAACACAGAAATTGCATCCGAATTTAATACAAAAGGCACAATTCCGACTTAAGTACAACAGGAGTGACACTCTCACTATCTATGTTTTGAACCTCTCCTGTGAGTCCAGTTTTAGATTCCGATGCTTCAGGGTTACTGTATCCCTTGGACCTTCTTATTGACAATGAAACACAGAAATTGCATCCGAATTTAATACAAAAGGCACAATGCCGGCATAAGTACAAGAGGACTGACACTCTCACTTTCTATGATTTAAACCTCACCTGTGAGTCCAATTTTAGATTCCGATGCTTCACTTCAGGTTTACTGTATCCCTTGGACCTTCTTATTGACGATGAAACACAGAAATTGCATCCGAATTTATTACAAAAGGCACAATGCCGACTTAAGTACAAGTGGACTGACACTCTCACTTACTATGATTTGAACCTCTCCCATGAGTCCAGTTTTAGATTCCGATGATTCACTTCAGGTTTACTGTATGCCATGTACCTTCTTATTTATGATGATACGCAGAAATTGCATCCTAATTTAATACAAAAGGCACAATGCCAACGTAAGTACAAGAGGACTGACACTCTCACCTTCTATGATTTGAACCTCTCCTGTGAGTCGAGTTTTGGATTCCGATGCTTCACTTCAGGTTTACTGTATACCTTTGACCTTCTTATTGTAGATGAAAGACAGAAATTGCAACCGAATTTAATACAAAAGGCACAATGCCGACTTAAGTACAGGAGGACTGACACTCTAACTTTCAATGATTTGAACCTATCCTGTGAGTCCAGTTTTAGATTCCGATGCCTCACTTCAGGTATACTGTATCCCTTGGACCTTCGTTTTGACGATGAAACACAGAAATTGCATCCGAATTTAATAAAAAAGGCACAATGTCGACTTAAGAACATTAGGACTGACACTCTAACTTTCTATGATTTGAACGTCTCCTGTGAGTCCAGTTTTAGATTCCGATGCTTCACTTCTGGTTTACTGTATACCTCGGAACTACTTATTGACGATGGAACACAGATGTAGCATCGGAATGAAATTCAAATGGCACATTGCCGACATAAGTACAAGAGGACTGACACTCCAACTTTCTATGATTTGAACCTCTCCTGTGAGTCCAGTTTTAGATTCCGATGCTTCACTTCAGGTTTACTGTATCCCTTGGACCCTCTTATTGACGATGAAACACAGAAACTGCATCCGAATTTAATACGAAAGGCACAATGCCGACTTAAGTACAGGAGGACTGACACTCTCATTTTCTATGATTTAAACCTCTCCTGTGAGTACAGTTTTAGATTCCGTTGCTTCACTTCAGGTTTACTGTATCCCTTGTACCTTCTTATTAATGATGAAACACAGAAATTGCATCCGAATTTATTACAAAAGGCACAATGCCGACTTAAGTACAAGAGGACAGACACTCTAACTTTCTATGATTTGAACCTCTCCTGTGAGTCCAGTTTCAGATTCCGATGCTTCACTTCAGGTTACCTGTATACCTTGGACTTTCTTATTGACTATGGAACATAGAAATTGCATCCCAATTTAATACAAAGGGCACAACGCCGACTTAAGTACAAGAGGACTGACACTCTCACTTTTTATGATCTGAACCTATCTTGTGAGTCCAGTTTTAGATTCCGATGCTTCACTTCAGGTTTACTGTATCCCTTGGACCTTCTTATTGACGATGAGACACAGAAATTGCATCCGAATTTAATACAAAAGGCACAATGCCGACTCAAGTACAAGAGTACTGACACTCTCACTTTCTATGATTTGAACCTATCCTGTGAGTCCAATTTTAGATTCCGATGCATCACTTCAAGTTTACTGTATCCCTTGGACCTTCTTATTGACGATGAAACACAGAAATTGCATCCGAATTTAATACAAAAGTCACAATGCCGACTTAAGTACAAGAGGACTGACACTCTAACTTTCTATGATTTGAACCTCTCCTGTGAGTCCACTTTTAGATTCCGATGCTTCACTTCAGGTTTACTGTATCCCTTGGACCTTCTTATTGACGATGAAACACAGTAATTGCTTCCGAATTTAATACAAAAGGCACAATGTCGATATAAGTACAAGAGGACTGACACTCTCCCTTTCTATTATTTTAACCTCCCCGTGAGTCCAGTTTTAGATTCCGATGCTTCACTTCAGGTTTACTGTATCCCTTGTACCTTCTTATTGACGATGATATCCAGAAATTGCATCCGAATTTAATACAAAAGGCACAATGCCGACCTAAGTACAAGAGGACTGACACTCTAACTTTCTATAATTGGAACTTCTCCTGTGAGACCAATTTAAGTTTCTGATGCTTCACTTCAGGTTTCCTGTATACCTTGGACTTTCTTATTGACAATGAAACACAGAAATTGCATCCGATTTTAATACAAAAGGCACAATGCCGACTTAAGTACAAGAGAACTCACACTACAACATTCTATGATTTGAACCTCTCCTGTGAGTCCAGTTTTAGATTCCGATGCTTCACTTTAGGTTTACTGTATCCCTTGGACCTTCTTATTGACGATGAAACACAAAAATTGCATCCGAATTTAATACAAAAGGCACAATGCCGAATTAAGTACATGAGGACTGACACTCTAACTTTCTATGATTTGAACCTCTCCTGTGAGTCCAGTTTTAGATTCCAATGCTTCACTTCAGGTTTACTGTATCCCTTGGAACTCCTTATTGCCAATGAAACACAGAAATTGCATCCGAATTTAATACAAAAGGCACAATTCCGACTTAAGTACAACAGGACTGACACTCTCACTATGTATGTTTTGAACCTCTCCTGTGAGTCCAGTTTTAGATTCCGATGCTTCAGGGTTACTGTATCCCTTGGACCTTCTTATTGACGATGAGACACAGAAATTGCATCCGAATTTAATACAAAAGGCACAATGCCGACTTAAGTACAAGAGTACTGACACTCTCACTTTCTATGATTTGAACCTCTCCCATGAGTCCAGTTTTAGATTCCGATGCATCACTTCAAGTTTACTGTATCCCTTGGACCTTCTTATTGACGATGAAACACAGAAATTGCATCCGAATTTAATACAAAAGTCACAATGCCGACTTAAGTACAAGAGGACTGACACTCCAACTTTCTATGATTTGAACCTCTCCTGTGAGTCCACTTTTAGATTCCGATGCTTCACTTCAGGTTTACTGTATACCTCGGAACTTCTTATTGACGATGGAAAACAGATATCGCATAGGAATTTAATTCAGAAGGAACAATGCCGACTTAAGTACAAGAGGACTGACACTCTCACTTCCTATGATTTATACCTCACCTGTGAGTCCAATTTTAGATTCCGATGCTTCACTTCAGGTTTACTGTATCCCTTGGACCTTCTTATTGACGATGAAACACAGAAATTGCATCCGAATTTATTACAAAAGGCACAATGCCGACTTAAGTACAAGTGGACTGACACTCTCACTTTCTATGATTTGAACCTCTCCCATGAGTCCAGTTTTAGATTCCGATGATTCACTTCAGGTTTACTGTATGCCTTGTACCTTCTTATTTATGATGATACGCAGAAATTGCATCCTAATTTAATACAAAAGGCACAATGCCAACGTAAGTACAAGAGGACTGACACTCTCACCTTCTATGATTTGAACCTCTCCTGTGAGTCGAGTTTTAGATTCCGATGCTTCACTTCAGGTTTACTGTATACCTTTGACCTTCATATTGTAGATGAAAGACAGAAATTGCAACCGAATTTAATACAAAAGGCACAATGCCGACTTAAGTACAGGAGGACTGACACTCTAACTTTCATTGATTTGAACCTATCCTGTGAGTCCAGTTTTAGATTCCGATGCCTCACTTCAGGTATACTGTATCCCTTGGACCTTCGTTTTGACGATGAAACACAGAAATTGCATCCGAATTTAATAAAAAAGGCACAATGCCGACTTAAGAACATTAGGACTGACACTCTAAATTTCTATGATTTGAACCTCTCCTGTGAGTCCAGTTTTAGATTCCGATGCTTCACTTCTGGTTTACTGTATACCTCGGAACTACTTATCGACGATGGAACACAGAAATAGCATCGGAATGAAATTCAAATGGCACATTGCCGACATAAGTACAAGAGGACTGACACTCCAACTTTCTATGAATTGAACCTCTCCTGTGAGTCCAGTTTTAGATTCCGATGCTTCACTTCAGGTTTACTGTATCCCTTGGACCCTCTTACTGACGATGAAACACAGAAACTGCATCCGAATTTAATACGAAAGGCACAATGCCGACTTAAGTACAAGAGGACTGACACTCGCACTTTCTATGATTTAAACCTCTCCTGTGAGTCCAGTTTTAGATTCCGTTGCTTCACTTCAGGTTTACTGTATCCCTTGTACCTTCTTATTAATGATGAAACACAGAAATTGCATCCGAATTTATTACAAAAGGCACAATGCCGACTTAAGTACAAGAGGACAGACACTCTAACTTTCTATGATTTGAACCTCTCCTGTGAGTCATGTTTCAGATTCCGATGTTTCACTTCAGGTTACCTGTATACCTTGGACTTTCTTATTGACTATGGAACATAGAAATTGCATCCCAATTTAATACAAAAGGCACAACGCCGACTTAAGTACAAGAGGACTGACACTCTCACTTTCTATGATTTGAACCTCTCCTGTAAGTCCAGTTTTAGATTCCGATGCTTCACTTCAGGTTTACTGTATACCTTGGACCATCTTATTGACGATGAAACACAGAAATGCATCGGAATTTAATACAAAAGGCACAATGCCATCTTAAGTACAAGAGTACTGACAATCAAACTTTCTATGATTTGTACCTCTCCTGTAAGTCCAGTTTTAGATTCCGATGCCTCACTTCAGGTTTACTGTATACCTTGGACCTTCTTATTGACGATGAAACACAGAAATTGCATCCGAATTTAATGCAAAAGGCACAATGCCGACTTAAGTACAAGAGGACTGACACTCTAATTTTCTATGATTTGAACCTCTCCTGTGAGTCCAGTTTTAGATTCCGATGCTTCACTTCTGGTTTACTGTATCCCTTGGACCCTCTTACTGACGATGAAACACAGAAACTGCATCCGAATTTAATACGAAAGGCACAATGCCGACTTAAGTACAAGAGGACTGACACTCGCACTTTCTATGATTTAAACCTCTCCTGTGAGTCCAGTTTTAGATTCCGTTGCTTCACTTCAGGTTTACTGTATCCCTTGTACCTTCTTATTAATGATGAAACACAGAAATTGCATCCGAATTTATTACAAAAGGCACAATGCCGACTTAAGTACAAGAGGACAGACACTCTAACTTTCTATGATTTGAACCTCTCCTGTGAGTCATGTTTCAGATTCCGATGTTTCACTTCAGGTTACCTGTATACCTTGGACTTTCTTATTGACTATGGAACATAGAAATTGCATCCCAATTTAATACAAAAGGCACAACGCCGACTTAAGTACAAGAGGACTGACACTCTCACTTTCTATGATTTGAACCTCTCCTGTAAGTCCAGTTTTAGATTCCGATGCTTCACTTCAGGTTTACTGTATACCTTGGACCATCTTATTGACGATGAAACACAGAAATTGCATCGGAATTTAATACAAAAGGCACAATGCCATCTTAAGTACAAGAGTACTGACAATCAAACTTTCTATGATTTGTACCTCTCCTGTAAGTCCAGTTTTAGATTCCGATGCCTCACTTCAGGTTTACTGTATACCTTGGACCTTCTTATTGACGATGAAACACAGAAATTGCATCCGAATTTAATGCAAAAGGCACAATGCCGACTTAAGTACAAGAGGACTGACACTCTAATTTTCTATGATTTGAACCTCTCCTGTGAGTCCAGTTTTAGATTCCGATGCTTCACTTCAGGTTTACTGTATACCTTGGACCCTCTTATTAATGATGAAACACAGAAATTGCATCCGAATTTATTACAAAAGGCACAATGCCGACTTAAGTACAAGAGGACAGACACTCTAACTTTCTATGATTTGAACCTCTCCTGTGAGTCCAGTTTCAGATTCCGATGCTTCACTTCAGGTTACCAGTATACCTTGGACTTTCTTGTTGACTATGAAACATAGAAATTGCATCCGAATTTAATACAAAAGGCACTATGCCGACTTAAGTACAAGAGGACTGACACTCTAACTTTCTATGAATTGAACCTCTTCTGTGAGTCCAGTTTTAGATTCCGATGCTTCACTTCAGGTTTACTGTATACCTCGGAACTTCTTATTGACGATGGAACACAGAAATAGCATCGGAATTAAATTCAAAAGGCTTATTGCCGACATAAGTACAAGAGGACTGACACTCCAACTTTCAATGATTTGAACCTCTCCTGCGAGTCCAGTTTCAGATTCCGATGCTTCACTTCAGGTTTACTGTATCCCTTGGACCTTGTTATTGACGATGAAACACAGAAACTGCATCCGAAATTAATACGAAAGGCACAATGCCTACTTAAGTACAAGAGGACTGACACTCTCACTTTCTATGATTTAAACCTCTCCTGTGAGTCCAGTTTTAGATTCCGTTGCTTCACTTCAGGTTTACTGTATCCCTTGTACCTTCTCATTAATGATGAAACACAGAAATTGCATCCGAATTTATTACAAAAGGCACAATGCCGACTTAAGTACAAGAGGACAGACACTCTAACTGTCTATGATTTGAACCTCTCCTGTGAGTCCAATTTCAGATTCCGATGCTTCACTTCAGGTTACCTGTATACCTTGGACTTTCTTATTGACTATGGAACATAGAAATTGCATCCGAATTTAATACAAAAGGCACAATGCCGACTTAAGTACATGAGGACTGACACTCTCACTTTCTATGATTTGAACCTCTCCTGTAAGTCCAGTTTTAGATTCCGATGCTTCACTTCAGGTTTAATGGATACCTTGGACCTTCTTATTGACGATGAAACACAGAAATTGCATCGGAATTTAATACAAAAGGCACAATGCCATCTTAAGTACAAGAGGACTGACAATCAAACTTTCTATGATTTGAACCTCTCCTGTGAGTCCAGTTTTAGATTCCGATGCCTCACTTCAGGTTTACTGTATACCTTGGACCTTCTTATTGACGATGAAACACAGAAATTGAATCCGAATTTAATACAAAAGGCACAATGCCGACTTAAGTATAAGAGGACTGGCACTCTAACTTTCTATGATTTGAACTTCTCCTGTGAGTCCGGTTTCAGATTCCGATGCTTCACTTCAGGTTTACTGTATCCCTTGGAACTCCTTATTGCCAATGAAACACAGAAATTGCATCCGAATTTAATACAAAAGGCACAATGCCGACTTAAGTACAAGTGGACTGACACTCTCACTTTCTATGATTTGAACCTCTCCCATGAGTCCTGTTTTAGATTCCGATGCTTCACTTCAGGTTTACTGTATCCCTTGGACGTTCTTATTAACGATGAAACACAGATATTGCATCCGAATTTAATACAAAAGGCACAAAGCCGACTTAAGTACAAGAGGACTGACACTCTAACATTCTATGATTTGAACCTCCCCTTTGAGTCCAGTTTTAGATTCCGATGCTTCACTTCAGGTTTACTGTATCCCTTGGACCTTCTTATTGACGATGAAACACAGAAATTGCATCCTAATTTAATACAAAAGGCACAATGCCAACGTAAGCACAAGACGACTGACACTCTCACCTTCTATGATTTGAACCTCTCCTGTGAGTCTAGTTTTAGATTCCGATGCTTCACTTCAGGTTTACTGTATACCTTTGACCTTCTTATTGACGATGAAAGACAGAAATTGCAACCGAATTTAATACAAAAGGCACAATGCCGACTTAAGTACAGGAGGACTGACACTCTAACTTTCAATGATTTTAACCTATCCTGTGAGTCCAGTTTTAGATTCCGATGCTTCACTTCAGGTTTACTGTATACCTCGGAACTACTTATTGACGATGGAACACAGAAATAGCATCGGAATTAAATTTAAAAGGCACATTGCCGACATAAGTACAAGAGGACTGACACTCCAACTTTCTATGATTTGAACCTCTCCTGTGAGTCCAGTTTTAGATTCCGATGCTTAACTTCAGGTTTACTGTATCCCTTGGACCTTCTTATTGACGATGAAACACAGAAACTGCTTCCGAATTTAATACGAAAGGCACAATGCCGACTTAAGTACAAGAGGACTGACACTCTCACTTTCTATGATTTAAACCTCTCCTGTGAGTCAAGTTTTAGATTCCGTTGCTTCACTTCAGGTTTACTGTAACCCTTGTACCTTCTCATTAATGATGAAACACAGAAATTGCATCCGAATTTATTACAAAAGGCACAATGCCGACTTAAGTACAAGACGACAGACACTCTAACTTTCTATGATTTGAACCTCTCCTGTGAGTCCAGTTTCAGATTCCGATGCTTCACTTCAGGTTACCTGTATACCTTGGACTTTCTTATTGACTATGGAACATAGAAATTGCATCCGAATTTAATACAAAAGGCACAACGCCGACTTAAGTACATGAGGACTGACACTCTCACTTTCTATGATTTGAACCTCTCCTCTAAGTCCAGTTTTAGATTCCGATGCTTCACTTCAGGTTTACTGTATACCTTGGACCTTCTTATTGACGATGAAACACAGAAATTGCATCGGAATTTAATACAAAAGGCACAATGCCATCTTAAGTACAAGAGTACTGACAATCAAACTTTCTGTGATTTGAACCTCTCCTGTAAGTTCAGTTTTAGATTCCGATGCCTCACTTCAGGTTTACTGTATACCTTGGACCTTCTTATTGACGATGAAACACAGAAATTGCATCGGAATTTAATACAAAAGGCACAATGCCATCTTAAGTACAAGAGTACTGACAATCAAACTTTCTGTGATTTGAACCTCTCCTGTAAGTTCAGTTTAAGATTCCGATGCCTCACTTCAGGTTTACTGTATACCTTGGACCTTCTTATTGACGATGAAACACAGAAATTGCATCCGAATTTAATGCAAAAGGCACTGTGCGACTTAAGTACAAGAGGACTGACACTCTAATTTTCTATGATTTGAACTTCTCCTGTGAGTCCAGTTTTAGATTCCGATGCTTCACTTCAGGTTTCCTGTATCCCTTGGAACTCCTTATTGCAAATGAAACACAGAAATTGCATCCGAATTTAATACAAAAGGCACAATGCCGACTTAAGTACAAGAGGACTGACACTCTAACTTACTATGATTTGAACCTCTTCTGTGAGTCCAGTTTTAGATTCCGATGCTTCATTTCAGGTTTACTGTATACCTCGGAATTTCGTATTGACGATGAAACACAGAAATTGCATCCGAATTTAATACAAAATGCACAATGCCGACTTAAGTACAAGAGGACTGACACTTTTACTTTCTATGATTTGAACCCCTCCCATGAGTCCAGTTTTAGATTCCGATGCTACACTTCAGGTTTACTGTATGCGTTGTACCTTCTTATTAACGATGATACACAGAAATTGCATCCGAATTTAATACAAAAGGCACAATGCCAACGTAAGCACAAGAGGACTGACACTCTCACCTTCTATGATTTGTACCTCTCCTGTGAGTCCAGGTATAGATTCCGATGCTTCACTTGAGGTTTACTGTATACCTTGGACCTTCTTATTGACGATGAAACACAGAAATTGCATCCGAATTTAATACAAAGGGCACAATGCCGACTTAAGTACAAGAGGACTGACACTCTAACTTTCTATGATTTGAACCTCTCCTGTGAGTCCAGTTATAGATTCCGATTCTTCACTTCAGGTTTACTGTATCCGTTGGACCTTCTTATTAACGATGAAACACAGAAATTGCATCCGAATTTAATACAAAAGGCACAATGCCGACTTAAGTACAAGAGGTATGACACTCTAACATTCGATGATTTGAACCTGTCCTGTGAGTCCAGTTTTAGATTCCGTTGCTTCACTTCAGGTTTACTGTATCCCTTGTCCCTTCTTATTAATGATGTAACACAGAAATTGCATCCGAATTTATTACAAAATCACAATGGCGACTTAAGTACAAGAGGACAGACACTCTAACTTTCTATGATTTGAACCTCTCCTGTGAGTCCAGTTTCAGATTCCGATGCTTCACTTCAGGTTACCTGTATACCTTGGACTTTCTTATTGACTATGGAACATAGAAATAGCATCCGAATTTAATACAAAAGGCACATCGCCGACTTAAGTACATGAGGACTGACACTCTCACTTTCTATGATTTGAACCTCTCCTGTAAGTCCAGTTTTAGATTCCGATGCTTCACTTCAGGTTTACTGTATACCTTGGACCTTCTTATTGACGATGAAACACAGAAATTGCATCGGAATTTAATACAAAAGGCACAATGCCATCTTAAGTACAAGAGTACTGACAATCAAACTTTCTGTGATTTGAACCTCTCCTGTAAGTTCAGTTTTAGATTCCGATGCCTCACTTCAGGTTTACTGTATACCTTGGACCTTCTTATTGACGATGAAACACAGAACTTGCATCCGAATTTAATGCAAAAGGCACTATGCCGACTTAAGTACAAGAGGACTGACACTCTAATTTTCTATGATTTGAACTTCTCCTGTGAGTCCAGTTTTAGATTCCGATGCTTCACTTCAGGTTTCCTGTATCCCTTGGAACTCCTTATTGCAAATGAAACACAGAAATTGCATCCGAATTTAATACAAAAGGCACAATGGCGACTTAAGTACAAGTGGACTGACACTCTCACTTTGTATGATTTGAACCTCTCCCATGAGTCCAGTTTTAGATTCCGATGCTTCACTTCAGGTTTACTGTATGCCTTGTACCTTCTTATTTACGATGATACACAGAAATTGCATTCGAATTTAATACAAAAGTCACAATGCCAACGTAAGAACAAGAGGACTGACACTCTCACCTTCTATGATTTGAACCTCTCCTGTGAGTCCAGTTTTAGATTCCGATGCTTCACTTCAGGTTTACTGTATACCTTGGACCTTCTTATTGACGATGAAACACAGAAATTGCATCCGAATTTAATACAAAAGGCACAATGCCGACTTAAGTACAAGAGGACTGACACTCTAACTTTCTATGAATAGATCCTCTCCTGTGAGTCCAGTTGTAGATTCCGATTCTTCACTTCAGGTTTACTGTATCCCTTGGACCTTCTTATTAACGATGAAACACAGAAATTGCATCCGAACTTAATACAAAAGGCACAAAGCCGACTTAAGTACAAGAGGACTGACACTCTAACATTCTATGATTTGAACCTCCCCTTTGAGTCCAGTTTTAGATTCCGATGTTTCACTTCAGGTTTACTGTACCTCTTGTACCTTCTTAGTAATGATGAAACACAGAATTGCATCCGAATTTATTAAAAAAGGCACAATGCCGACTTAAGTGCAAGAGGACAGACACTCTAACTTTCTATGATTTGAACCTCTCCTGTGAGTCCAGTTTCAGATTCCGATGCTTCACTTCAGGTTACCAGTATACCTTGGACTTTCTTATTGACTATGAAACATAGAAATTGCATCCGAATTTAATACAAAAGGCACAATGCCGACTTAAGTACAAGAGGACTGACACTCTCACCTTCTGTGATTTGAACCTCTCCTGTGAGTCCAGTATTAGATTCCAATGCTTCACTTCAGGATTACTGTTTACCTCGGAACTTCTTATTGACGATGAAACACAGAAATTGCATCGGAATTAAATTCAAAAGGCACAATGCCGAATTAAGTACATGAGGACTGACACTCTAACTTTCTATGATTTGAACCTCTCCTGTGAGTCCAGTTTTAGATTCCGATGCTTCACTTCAGGTTTACTGTATCCCTTGGAACTCCTTATTGCCAATGAAACACAGAAATTGCATCCGAATTTAATACAAAAGGCACAATTCCGATTTAAGTACAAGAGGACTGACACTCTCACTTTCTATGTTTTGAACCTCTCCTGTGAATCCAGTTTTAGATTCCGATGCTTCAGGGTTATTATATCCCTTGGACCTTCTTATTGACAATGAAACACAGACATTGCATCCGAATTTAATACAAAAGGCACAATGCCGACTTAAGTACAAGAGGACTGACACTCTAACTTTCTATGATTTGAACCTCTTCTGTGAGTCCAGTTTTAGATTCCGATGGTTCATTTCAGGTTTACTGTATACCTCGGAACTTCTTATTGACGATGGAACACAGAAATAGCATCGGAATTAAATTCAAAAGGCTTATTGCCGACATAAGTACAAGAGGACTGACACTCCTACTTTCAATGATTTGAACCTCTCCTGTGAGTCCAGTTTTAGATTCCGATGCTTCACTTCAGGTTTACTGTATCCCTTGGACCTTGTTATTGACGATGAAACACAGAAACTGCATCCGAAGTTAATACGAAAGGTACAATGCCGACTTAAGTACAAGAGGACTGACACTCTCACTTTCTATGATTTAAACCTCTCCTGTGAGTCCAGTTTCAGATTCCGATGCTTCATTTCAGGTTTACTGTATCCCTTGTACCTTCTTATTGACGATGAAACACAGAAATTGCAATCGAATTTGATACAAAAGGCACAATGCCGACTTAAGTACAAGAGAACTCACACTATAACATTCTACGATTTGAACCCCTCCTGTGAGTCCAGTTTTAGATTCCGATGCTTCACTTCTGGTTTACTGTATCCCTTGGACCTTCTTATGGACGATGAAACACAAACATTGCATCCAAATTTAATACAAAAGTCACAATGGCGAATTAAGTACAAGAGGACAGGCACTCTAATTTTCTATGATTTAAACCTCTCCTGTGTGTCCAGTTTTAGATTCCGATGCTTAACTTCAGGTTTACTGTATCCCTTGGAACTCCTTATTGCCAATGAAACACAGAAATTGCATCCGAATTTAATACAAAAGGAACAATTCCGACTTAAGTACAAAAGGACTGACACTCTGACTCTCTATGTTGTGAACCTCTCCTGTGAGTCCAGTTTTAGATTCCGATGCTTCTGGGTTACTGTTTCCCTTGGACCTTCTTATTGACAATGAAACACAGAAATTGCATCCGAATTTAATACAAAAGGCACAATGCCGACTTAAGTACAAGAGGACTGACACTCTAACTTACTATGATTTGAACCTCCTCTGTGAGTCCAGTTTTAGATTCCGATGCTTCATTTCAGGTTTACTGTATACCTCGGAATTTCGTATTGACGATGAAACACAGAAATTGCATCCGAATTTAATACAAAATGCACAATGCCGACTTAAGTACAAGAGGACTGACACTTTTACTTTCTATGATTTGAACCCCTCCCATGGGTCCAGTTTTAGATTCCGATGCTACACTTCAGGTTTACTGTATGCGTTGTACCTTCTTATTAACGATGATACACAGAAATTGCATCCGAATTTAATACAAAAGGCACAATGCCAACGTAAGCACAAGAGGACTGACACTCTCACCTTCTATGATTTGTACCTCTCCTGTGAGTCCAGGTATAGATTCCGATGCTTCGCTTGAGGTTTACTGTATACCTTGGACCTTCTTATTGACGATGAAACACAGAAATTGCATCCGAATTTAATACAAAGGGCACAATGCCGACTTAAGTACAAGAGGACTGACACTCTAACTTTCTATGATTTGAACCTCTCCTGTGAGTCCAGTTATAGATTCCGATTCTTCACTTCAGGTTTACTGTATCCCTTGGAACTTCTTATTGACGATGAAACACAGAAACTGCATCCGAATTTAATACGAAAGGCACAATGCCGACTTAAGTACAAGAGGACTGACACTCTCACTTTCTATGATTTAAACCTCTCCTGTGAGTCCAGTTTTAGATTCCGTTGCTTCACTTCAGGTTTACTGTATCCCTTGTACCTTCTTATTAATGATGAAACACAGAAATTGCATCCGAATTTATTTCAAAAGGCACAATGCCGATTTAAGTACAAGAGGACAGACACTCTAACTTTCTATGATTTGAACCTCTCCTGTGAGTCCACTTTCAGATTCCGATGCCTCACTTCAGGTTACCAGTATACCTTGGACTTTCTTATTGACTATGAAACATAGAAATTGCATCCGAATTTAATACAAGAGGCACAATGCCGACTTAAGTACAAGAGGACTGACACTCTCACTTTCTATGATTTGAACCTCTCCTGTGAGTCCAGTTTTAGATTCCGATGTTTCACTTCAGGTTTACTGTATACCTTGGACCTTCTTATTGACGATGAAACACAGAAATTGCATCCGAATTTAATACAAAAGACACAATGCCATCTTAAGTACAAGAGGACTGACACTCAAACTTTCTATGATTTGAACCTCTCCTGTGAGTCCAGTTTTAGATTCCGATGCCTCACATCAGATTTACTGTATACCTGGGACCTTCTTATTGACGATGAAACACAGAAATTGCATCCGAATTTAATACAAAAGGCACAATGCAGACTTAAGTACAAACGGACTGACTCTCTCACCTTCTGTGATTTGAACCTCTCCAGTGAGTCCACTTTTAGATTCCGATGCTTCACTTCAGATTTACTGTATCCCTGGGACCTTCTTATTGACGATGATACACAGAAATTGCTTCCGAATGTAATACAAAAGGCACAATGGCGATTTAAGTACAAGAGGACTGACACTCTCACTTTCTATTATTTTAACCTCTCCCTTGAGTCCAGTTTTAGATTCCGATGCTTCACTTCTGGTTTACTGTATCCCTTGTACCTTCTTATTGACGATGAAACACAGAAATAGCATCCGAATTTAATACAATAGGCACAATTCCGACTTAAGTACAAGAGGACTGACACTCTCACTTTCTATGTTTTGAACCTCTCCTGTGAGTCCAGTTTTAGATTCCGATGCTTCATGGTTATTATATCCCTTGGGCCTTCTTATTGACAATGAAACACAGACATTGCATCCGAATTTAATACAAAAGGCACAATGCCGACTCAAGTACAAGAGGACTGACACTCTAACTTTCTATGATTTGAACCTCTTCTGTGAGTCCAGTTTTAGATTCCGATGCTTCACTTCAGGTTTACTGTATACCCCGGAACTTCTTATTGACGATGGAACACAGAAATAGCATCGGAATTAAATTCAAACGGCTTATTGCCGACATAAGTACAAGAGGACTGACACTCCAACTTTCAATGATTTGAACCTCTCCTGTGAGTCCAGTTTTAGATTCCGATGCTTCACTTCAGGTTTACTGTATCCCTTGTACCTTGTTATTGACGATGAAACACAGAAACTGCATCCGAATTTAATACGAAAGGCACAATGCCGACTTAAGTACAAGAGGACAGACACTCAAACTTTCTATGATTTGAACCTCTCCTGTTAGTCCAATTTAAGATTCCGATGCTTCACTTCAGGTTACCTGTATACCTTGGACTTTCTTATTGACTATGGAACATAGAAATTGCATCCGAATTTAATACAAAAGGCACAATGCCATCTTAAGTACAAGAGGACTGACACTCTAACTTTCTATGATTTGAACTTCTCCTGTGAGTCCAGTTTTAGATTCCGATGCTTCACTTCAGGTTTACTGTATGCCTTGTACCTTCTTATTTACGATGATACACATAAATTGCATTCGAATTTAATACAAAAGGCACAATGCCAACGTAAGCACAAGAGGACTGACACTCTCACCTTCTATGATTTGAACCACACCTGTGAGCCAATTTTAGATTCCGATGCTTCACTTCAGGTTTACTGTATACCTTGGACCTTCTAATTGACGATGAAAGACAGAAATTGCATCCGAATTTAATACAAAAGGCACAATGCCGACTTAAGTACAAAAGGACTGACACTCTCACCTTCTGTGATTTGAACCTCTCCTGTGAGTCCAGTTTTAGATTCCAATGCTTCACTTCATTTTTACTGTTTACCTCGGAACTTCTTATTGACGATGAAACACAGAAATTGCATCGGATTTAAATTCAAAAGGCACATTGCCGACTTAAGTACAAGAGGACTGACACTCTAACTTTCTATGATTTGAACCTCTTCTGTGAGTCCAGTTTTAGATTCCGATGCTTCATTTCAGGTTTACTGTATACCTCGGAATTTCTTATTGACGATGAAACACAGAAATTGTATTCGAATTTAATACAAAAGGCACAATGCCGACTTAAGTACAAAAGGACTGACACTCTCACTTTCTATGATTTAAACCTCTCCTGTGAGTCCAGTTTTAGATTCCGTTGCTTCACTTCAGGTTTACTGTATCCCTTGTACCTTCTTATTAATGATGACACACAGAAATTGCATCCGAATTTATTACAAAAGGCACAATGCCGACTTAAGTACAAGAGGACAGACACTCTAACTTTCTATGATTTGAACCTCTCCTGTGAGTCCAGTTTCAGATTCCGATGCCTCACTTCAGGTTACCAGTATACCTTGGACTTTCTTATTGACTATGAAACATAGAAATTGCATCCGAATTTAATACAAGAGGCACAATGCCGACTTAAGTACAAGAGGACTGACACTCTCACTTTCTATGATTTGAACCTCTCCTGTGAGTCCAGTTTTAGATTCCGATGTTTCACTTCAGGTTTACTGTATACCTTGGACCTTCTTATTGACGATGAAACACAGAAATTGCATCCGAATTTAATACAAAAGACACAATGCCATCTTAAGTACAAGAGGACTGACACTCAAACTTTCTGTGATTTGAACCTCTCCTTTGAGTCCAGTTTTAGATTCCGATGCCTCATTTCTGATTTACTGTATACCTGGGACCTTCTTATTGACGATGAAACACAGAAATTGCATCCGAATTTAATACAAAAGGCACAATGCCGACTTAAGTACAAAAGGACTGACACTCTCACCTTCTGTGATTTGAAACTCTCCTGTGAGGCCACTTTTAGATTCCGATGCTTCACTTCAGATTTATTGTATCCCTGGGACGTTCTAATTGACGATGATACACAGAAATTGCTTCCGAATTCAATACAAAAGGCACAATGGCGATTTAAGTACCAGAGGACTGACGATCTCACTTTCTATTATTTTAACCACTCCCGTGAGTCCAGTTTTAGATTCCGATGCTTCACTTCTGGTTTACTGTATCCCTTGGACTTTCTTATTGACTATGGAACATAGAAATTGCATCCGAATTTAATACAAAAGGCACAATGCCGACTTATGTATATGAGGACTGACACTCTCACTTTCTATGATTTGAACCTCTCCTGTAAGTCCAGTTTTAGATTCCGATGCTGCACTTCAGGTGTACTGTATACCTTGGACCTTCTTATTGACGATGAAACACAGAAATTGCATCGGAATTTAATACAAAAGGCACAATGCCATCTTAAGTACAAGAGGACTGACACTCTAACTTTCTATGATTTGAACTTCTCCTGTGAGTCCAGTTTTAGATTCCGATGCTTCACTTCAGGTTTACTGTATCCCTTGGAGCACCTTATTGCCAATGAAACACAGAAATTGCATCCGAATTTACTACAAAAGGCACAATGCCGACTTAAGTACAAGTGGACTGACACTCTCACTTTCTATGATTTGAACCTCTCCCATGAGTCCTGTATTAGATTCCGATGCTTCACTTCAGGTTTACTGTATGCCTTGTACCTTCTTATTTACGATGGTACACATAAATTGCATCCGAATTTAATACAAAAGGCACAATGCCAACGTAAGCACAAGAGGACTGACACTCTCACCTTCTATGATTTGAACCACTCCTGTGAGTCCAGTTTTAGATTCCGATGCTTCACTTCAGGTTTACTGTATACCTTGGACCTTCTTATTGAAGATGAAAGACAGAAATTGCATCCGAATTTAATACAAAAGGCACAATGCCGACTTAAGTACAAGAGGACTGACACTCTAACTTTCTATGATTTGAACCTCTCCTGTGAATCCAGTTATAGATTCCGATTCTTCACTTCAGGTTTACTGTATCCCTTGGACCTTCTTATTAGCGATGAAACACAGATATTGCATCCGAATTAAATACAAAAGGCACAAAGCCGACTTAAGTACAGGAGGACTGACACTCTAACTTTCTATGATTTGAACCACTCCTGTGAGTCCAGTTTTAAATTCCGATGTTTCACTTCAGGTTTACTGTATGCCTTAGACCTTCTTATTGACGATGAAACACAGAAATTGCATCCGAATTTAATAGAAAAGACACAATGCCATCTTAAGTACAAGAGGACTGACACTCAAACTTTCTATGATTTGAACCTCTCCTGTGAGTCCAGTTTTAGATTCCGATGCCTCACTTCAGGTTTACTGTATACCTTGGACCTTCTTATTGACGATGAAACACAGAAATTGCATCCGAATTTAATACAAAAGGCACAATGCCGACTTAAGTACAAAAGGACTGACACTCTCACCTTCTGCGATTTGAACCTCTCCTGTGAGTCCAGTTTTAGATTCCAATGCCTCACTTCAGGTTTACTGTTTACCTCGGAACTTCTTATTGACGATGAAACACAGAAATTGCATCGGATTTAAATTCAAAAGGCACATTGCCGACTTAAGTACAAGAGGACTGACACTCTAACTTTCTATGATTTGAACCTCTTCTGTGGGTCCAGTTTTAGATTCCGATGCTTCATTTCAGGTTTACTGTATACCTCGGAATTTCTTATTGACGATGAAACACAGAAATTGTATTCGAATTTAATACAAGAGGCACAATGCCGACTTAAGTACAAAAGGACTGACACTCTCACTTTCTATGATTTAAACCTCTCCTGTGAGTCCAGTTTTAGATTCCGTTGCTTCACTTCAGGTTTACTGTATCCCTTGTACCTTCTTATGAATGATGAAACACAGAAATTGCATCCGAATTTATTACAAAAGGCACAATGCCGACTTAAGTACAAGAGGACAGACACTCTAATTTTCTATGATTTGAACCTCTCCTGTGAGTCCAGTTTCAGATTCCGATGCCTCACTTCAGGTTACCAGTATACCTTGGACTTTCTTATTGACTATGAAACATAGAAATTGCATCCGAATTTAATACAAGAGGCACAATGCCGACTTAAGTACAAGAGGACTGACACTCTCACTTTCTATGATTTGAACCTCTCCTGTGAGTCCAGTTTTAGATTCCGATGTTTCACTTCAGGTTTGCTGTATACCTTGGACCTTCTTATTGACGATGAAACACAGAAATAGCATCAGAATTTACTACAAAAGACACAATGCCATCTTAAGTACAAGAGGACTGACACTCAAACTTTCTATGATTTGAACCTCTCCTTTGAGTCCAGTTTTAGATTCCGATGCCTCACTTCAGATTTACTGTATACCTGGGACCTTCTTATTGACGATGAAACACAGAAATTGCATCCGAATTTAATACAAAAGGCACAATGCCGACTTAAGTACAAAAGGACTGACACTCTCACCTTCTGTGATTTGAACCTCTCCTGTGAGTCCACTTTTAGATTCCGATGCTTCACTTCAGATTTATTGTATCCCTGGGACCTTCTTATTGACGATGATACACAGAAATTGCTTCCGAATTTAATACAAAACTCAAAAATGGCGATTTAATTACCAGAGGACTGACGATCTCACTTTCTATTATTTTAACCTCTCCCGTGAGTCCAGTTTTAGATTCCGATGCTTCACTTCTGGTTTACTGTATCCCTTGTACCTTCTTATTAACGATGAAACACAGAAATTGCATCCGAATTTAATACAAAAGGCACAATTCCGACTTAAGTACAAGAGGACTGACACTCTCACTTTGTATGTTTTGAACCTCTCCTGTGAGTCCAGTTTTAGATTCCGATGCTTCAGGGTTATTATATCCCTTGCACCTTCTTATTGACAATGAAACACAGACATTGCATCCGAATTTAATACAAAAGGCACAATGCCGACTTAAGTACAAGAGGACTGACACTCTAACTATCTATGATTTGAACCTCTTCTGTGAGTCCAGTTTTAGATTCCGATGCTTCACTTCAGGTTTACTGTATACCTCGGAACTTCTTATTGACGATGGAACACAGAAATAGCATCGGAATTAAATTCAAAAGGCTTATTGCCGACATACGTACAAGAGGACTGACACTCCAGCTTTCAATGATTTGAACCTCTCCTGTGAGTCCAGTTTTAGATTCCGATGCTTCACTTCAGGTTTACTGTATCCCTTGGACCTTGTTATTGACGATGAAACACAGAAACTGCATCCGAATTTAATACGAAAGGCACAATGCCGACTTAAGTACAAGAGGACTGACACTCTCACTTTCTATGATTTAAACCTCTCCTGTGAGTCCAGTTTTAGATTCCGATGCTTCACTTCAGGTTTACTGTATCCCTTGTACCTTCTTATTAATGATGAAACACAGAAATTGCATCCGAATTTATTACAAAAGGCACAATGCCGACTTATGTACAAGAGGACAGACACTCTAACTTTCTATGATTTGAACCTCTCCTGTGAGTCCAATTTCAGATTCCGATGCTTCACTTCAGGTTACCTGTATACCTTGGACTTTCTTATTGACTATGGAACATAGAAATTGCAACCGAATTTAATACAAAAGGCACAATGCCGACTTAAGTATATGAGGACTGACACTCTTACTTTCTATGATTTGAACCTCTCCTGTAAGTCCAGTTTTAGATTCCGATGCTTCACTTCAGGTTTACTGTATACCTTGGACCTTCTTATTGACGATGAAACACAGAAATTGCATCGGAATTTAATACAAAAGGCACAATGCCATCTTAAGTACAAGAGGACTGACACTCTAACTTTCTATGATTTGAACTTCTCCTGTGAGTCCAGTTTTAGATTCCGATGCTTCACTTCAGGTTTACTGTATCCCTTGGAACACCTTATTGCCAATGAAACACAGAAATTGCATCCGAATTTAATACAAAAGGCACAATGCCGACTTAAGTACAAGTGGACTGACACTCTCACTTTCTATGATTTGAACCTCTCCCATGAGTCCTGTTTTAGATTCCGATGCTTCACTTCAGGTTTACTGTATGCCTTGTACCTTCTTATTTACGATGATACACATAAATTGCATTCGAATTTAATACAAAAGGCACAATGCCAACGAAAGCACAAGAGGACTGACACTCTCACCTTCTATGATTTGATCCACTCCTGTGAGTCCAGTTTTAGATTCCGATGCTTCACTTCAGGTTTACTGTATACCTTGGACCTTCTTATTGACGATGAAAGACAGAAATTGCATCCGAATTTAATACAAAAGGCACAATGCCGACTTAAGTACAAGAGGACTGACACTCTAACTTTCTATGATTTGAACCTCTCCTGTGAGTCCAGTTACAGATTCCGATTCTTCACTTCAGGTTTACTGTATCCCTTGGACCTTCTTATTAACGATGAAACACAGATATTGCATCCGAATTTAATACAAAAGGCACAAAGCCGACTTAAGTACTAGAGGACTGACACTCTAACATTCTATGATTTGAACCTCCCCTTTGAGTCCAGTTTTAGATTCCGATGCTTCACTTCAGGTTTACTGTATCACTAGGACTTTCTTATTGACGATGAAACACAGAAATTGCATCCGAATTTAATACAAAAGGCACAATGCCGACTTAAGTACAAGAGGACTGACACTCTCACTTTCTACGATTTGAACCTCTCCCATGAGTCCAGTTTTAGTTTCCGATGCTTCACTTGAGGTTTACTGTTTCCCTTGGACCTTCTTATTGACGATGAAAGACAGAAATTGCAACCGAATTTAATACAAAAGGCACAATGCCGACTTAAGTATAGGAGGACTGTCACTCTAACTTTCTATGATTTGAACCACTCCTGTGAGTCCAGTTTTAAATTCCGATGTTTCACTTCAGGTTTACTGTATGCCTTGGACCTTCTTATTGACGATGAAACACAGAAATTGCATCCGAATTTAATACAAAAGACACAATGCCATCTTAAGTACAAGAGGACTGACACTCAAACTTTCTATGATTTGAACCTCTCCTGTGAGTCCAGTTTTAGATTCCGATGCTTCATTTCGGGTTCACTGTATACCTCGGAATTTCTTATTGACGATGAAACACAGAAATTGCATCCGAATTTAATACAAAGGCACAATTCCGGCTTAAGTACAAAAGGACTGACACTCTCACTTTCTATGATTTAAACCTCTCCTGTGAGTCCAGTTTTAGATTCCGTTGCTTCACTTCAGGTTTACTGTATCCCTTGTACCTTCTTATTAATGATGAAACACAGAAATTGCATCCGAATTTATTACAAAAGGCACAATGCCGACTTAAGTACAAGAGGACAGACACTCTAATTTTCTATGATTTGAACCTCTCCTGTGAGTCCAGTTTCAGATTCCGATGCCTCACTTCAGGTTACCAGTATACCTTGGACTTTCTTATTGACTATGAAACATAGAAATTGCATCCGAATTTAATACAAGAGGCACAATGCCGACTTAAGTACAAGAGGACTGACACTCTCACTTTCTATGATTTGAACCTCTCCTGTGAGTCCAGTTTTAGATTCCGATGTTTCACTTCAGGTTTGCTGTATACCTTGGACCTTCTTATTGACGATGAAACACAGAAATTGCATCAGAATTTACTACAAAAGACACAATGCCATCTTAAGTACAAGAGGACTGACACTCAAACTTTCTATGATTTGAACCTCTCCTTTGAGTCCAGTTTTAGATTCCGATGCCTCACTTCAGATTTACTGTATACCTGGGACCTTCTTATTGACGATGAAACACAGAAATTGCATCCGAATTTAATACAAAAGGCACAATGCCGACTTAAGTACAAAAGGACTGACACTCTCACCTTCTGTGATTTGAACCTCTCCTGTGAGTCCACTTTTAGATTCCGATGCTTCACTTCAGATTTATTGTATCCCTGGGACCTTCTTATTGACGATGATACACAGAAATTGCTTCCGAATTTAATACAAAAGGCAAAAATGGCGATTTAAGTACCAGAGGACTGACGATCTCACTTTCTATTATTTTAACCTCTCCCGTGAGTCCAGTTTTAGATTCCGATGCTTCACTTCTGGTTTACTGTATCCCTTGTACCTTCTTATTAACGATGAAACACAGAAATTGCATCCGAATTTAATACAAAAGGCACAATTCCGACTTAAGTACAAGAGGACTGACACTCTCACTTTCTATGTTTTGAACCTCTCCTGTGAGTCCAGTTTTAGATTCCGATGCTTCAGGGTTATTATATCCCTTGCACCTTCTTATTGACAATGAAACACAGACATTGCATCCGAATTTAATACAAAAGGCACAATGCCGACTTAAGTACAAGAGGACTGACACTCTAACTATCTATGATTTGAACCTCTTCTGTGAGTCCAGTTTTAGATTCCGATGCTTCACTTCAGGTTTACTGTATACCTCGGAACTTCTTATTGACGATGGAACACAGAAATAGCATCGGAATTAAATTCAAAAGGCTTATTGCCGACATACGTACAAGAGGACTGACACTCCAGCTTTCAATGATTTGAACCTCTCCTGTGAGTCCAGTTTTAGATTCCGATGCTTCACTTCAGGTTTACTGTATCCCTTGGACCTTGTTATTGACGATGAAACACAGAAACTGCATCCGAATTTAATACGAAAGGCACAATGCCGACTTAAGTACAAGAGGACTGACACTCTCACTTTCTATGATTTAAACCTCTCCTGTGAGTCCAGTTTTAGATTCCGATGCTTCACTTCAGGTTTACTGTATCCCTTGTACCTTCTTATTAATGATGAAACACAGAAATTGCATCCGAATTTATTACAAAAGGCACAATGCCGACTTATGTACAAGAGGACAGACACTCTAACTTTCTATGATTTGAACCTCTCCTGTGAGTCCAATTTCAGATTCCGATGCTTCACTTCAGGTTACCTGTATACCTTGGACTTTCTTATTGACTATGGAACATAGAAATTGCAACCGAATTTAATACAAAAGGCACAATGCCGACTTAAGTATATGAGGACTGACACTCTTACTTTCTATGATTTGAACCTCTCCTGTAAGTCCAGTTTTAGATTCCGATGCTTCACTTCAGGTTTACTGTATACCTTGGACCTTCTTATTGACGATGAAACACAGAAATTGCATCGGAATTTAATACAAAAGGCACAATGCCATCTTAAGTACAAGAGGACTGACACTCTAACTTTCTATGATTTGAACTTCTCCTGTGAGTCCAGTTTTAGATTCCGATGCTTCACTTCAGGTTTACTGTATCCCTTGGAACACATTATTGCCAATGAAACACAGAAATTGCATCCGAATTTAATACAAAAGGCACAATGCCGACTTAAGTACAAGTGGACTGACACTCTCACTTTCTATGATTTGAACCTCTCCCATGAGTCCTGTTTTAGATTCCGATGCTTCACTTCAGGTTTACTGTATGCCTTGTACCTTCTTATTTACGATGATACACATAAATTGCATTCGAATTTAATACAAAAGGCACAATGCCAACGAAAGCACAAGAGGACTGACACTCTCACCTTCTATGATTTGATCCACTCCTGTGAGTCCAGTTTTAGATTCCGATGCTTCACTTCAGGTTTACTGTATACCTTGGACCTTCTTATTGACGATGAAAGACAGAAATTGCATCCGAATTTAATACAAAAGGCACAATGCCGACTTAAGTACAAGAGGACTGACACTCTAACTTTCTATGATTTGAACCTCTCCTGTGAGTCCAGTTACAGATTCCGATTCTTCACTTCAGGTTTACTGTATCCCTTGGACCTTCTTATTAACGATGAAACACAGATATTGCATCCGAATTTAATACAAAAGGCACAAAGCCGACTTAAGTACTAGAGGACTGACACTCTAACATTCTATGATTTGAACCTCCCCTTTGAGTCCAGTTTTAGATTCCGATGCTTCACTTCAGGTTTACTGTATCACTAGGACTTTCTTATTGACGATGAAACACAGAAATTGCATCCGAATTTAATACAAAAGGCACAATGCCGACTTAAGTACAAGAGGACTGACACTCTCACTTTCTACGATTTGAACCTCTCCCATGAGTCCAGTTTTAGTTTCCGATGCTTCACTTGAGGTTTACTGTTTCCCTTGGACCTTCTTATTGACGATGAAAGACAGAAATTGCAACCGAATTTAATACAAAAGGCACAATGCCGACTTAAGTATAGGAGGACTGACACTCTAACTTTCTATGATTTGAACCACTCCTGTGAGTCCAGTTTTAAATTCCGATGTTTCACTTCAGGTTTACTGTATGCCTTGGACCTTCTTATTGACGATGAAACACAGAAATTGCATCCGAATTTAATACAAAAGACACAATGCCATCTTAAGTACAAGAGGACTGACACTCAAACTTTCTATGATTTGAACCTCTCCTGTGAGTCCAGTTTTAGATTCCGATGCTTCATTTCGGGTTCACTGTATACCTCGGAATTTCTTATTGACGATGAAACACAGAAATTGCATCCGAATTTAATACAAAGGCACAATTCCGGCTTAAGTACAAAAGGACTGACACTCTCACTTTCTATGACTTAAACCTCTCCTGTGAGTCCAGTTTTAGATTCCGTTGCTTCACTTCAGGTTTACTGTATCCCTTGTACCTTCTTATTAATGATGAAACACAGAAATTGCATCCGAATTTATTACAAAAGGCACAATGCCGACTTAAGTATAAGAGGACAGACACTCTAACTTTCTATGATTTGAACCTCTCCTGTGAGTCCAGTTTCAGATTCCGATGCCTCACTTCAGGTTACCAGTATACCTTGGACTTTCTTATTGACTATGAGACACAGAAATTTCATCCGAATTTAATACAAGAGGCACAATGCCGACTTAAGTACAAGAGGACTGACACTCTCACTTTCTATGATTTGAACCTCTCCTGTGTGTCCAGTTTTAGATTCCGATGTTTCACTTCAGGTTTACTGTATACCGTGGACCTTCTTATTGACGATGAAACACAGAAATTGCATCCGAATTTAATACAAAAGACACAATGCCATCTTAAGTACAAGAGGACTGACACTCAAACTTTCTATGATATGAACCTCTCCTGTGAGTCCAGTTTTAGATTCCGATGCCTCACTTCAGATTTACTGTATCTCTGGGACCTTCTTATTGACGATGAAACACAGAAATTGCATCCGAATTTAATACAAAAGGCACAATGCCGACTTAAGTACAAAAGGACTGACACTCTCACCTTCTGTGATTTGAACCTCTCCTGTGAGTCCACTTTTAGATTCCGATGCTTCACTTCAGATTTACTGTATCCCTGGGACCTTCTTATTGACGATGATACACAGAAATTGCTTCCGAATTTAACACAAAAGGCACAATGGCGATTTAAGTGCAAGAGAACTGACACTCTCACTTTCTATTATTTTAACCTCTCCCGTGAGTCCAGTTTTAGATTCCGATGCTTCACTTCTGGTTTACTGTATCCCTTGCACCTTCTTATTGACGATGAAACACAGAAATTGCATCCGAATTTAATACAAAAGCACAATTACGACTTAAGTACAAGAGGACTGACACTCTCACTTTCTATGTTTTGAACCTCTCCTGTGAGTCCAGTTTTAGATTCCGATGCTTCAGGGTTATTATATCCCTTGGACCTTCTTATTGACAATGAAACACAGACATTGCATCCGAATTTAATACAAAAGGCACAATGCCGACTTAAGTACAAGAGGACTGACACTCTAACTTTCTATGATTTGAACCTCTTCTGTGAGTCCAGTTTTAGATTCCGATGCTTCACTTCAGGTTTACTGTATACCTCGGAACTTCTTATTGACGATGGAACACAGAAATAACATCGGAATTAAATTCAAAAGGCTTATTGCCGACATGAGTACAAGTGGACTGACACTCCAACTTTCAATGATTTGAACCTCTCCTGTGAGTCCAGTTTAAGATTCCGATGCTTCACTTCAGGTTTACTGTATCCCTTGGACCTTGTTATTGACGATGAAACACAGAAACTGCATCCGAATTTAATACGAATGCACAATGCCGACTTAGGTACAAGAGGACTGACACTCTCACTTTCTATGATTTAAACCTCTCCTGTGAGTCCAGTTTTAGATTCCGATGCTTCACTTCAGGTTTACTGTATCCCTTGTACCTTCTTATTAATGATGAAACACAGAAATTGCATCCCAATTTATTACAAAAGGCACAACGCCGACTTATGTACAAGAGGACAGACACTCTAACTTTCTATGATTTGAACCTCTCCTGTGAGTCCAGTTTCAGATTCCGATGCCTCACTTCAGGTTACCAGTATACCTTGGACTTTCTTATTGACTATGAAACACAGAAATTGCATCCGAATTTAATACAAAAGACACAATGCCATCTTAAGTACAAGAGGACTGACACTCTAACTTTCTATGATTTGAACCTCTTCTGTGAGTCCAGTTTTAGATTCCGATGCTTCACTTCAGGTTTACTGTATACCTTGGACCTTCTTATTGACGATGAAACACAGAAATTCCATCGGAATTTAATACAAAAGGCACAATTCCGACTTAAGTACAAAAGGACTGACACTCTAACTTTCTATGATTTGAACCTCTCCTGTCAGTCCAGTTTTAGATTCCGATGCGTCACTTCAGGTTTACTGTATCCCTTGGAACTCCTTATTGCCAATGAAACACAGAAATTGCATCCGAATTTTATACAAAAGGCACAATTCCGATTTAAGTACAAAAGGACTGACACTCTGACTCTCTATGTTGTGAACCTCTCCTGTGAGTCCAGTTTTAGATTCCGATGCTTCTGGGTTACTGTATCCGTTGGACCTTCTTATTAACGATGAAACACAGAATTTGCAACCGAATTTAATACAAAAGGCACAATGCCGACTTAAGTACAAGAGGTATGACACTCTAACATTCTATGATTTGAACCTGTCCTGTGAGTGCAGTTTTAGATTCCGTTGCTTCACTTCAGGTTTACTGTATCCCTTGTATCTTCTCATTAATGATGAAACACAGAAATTGCATCCGAATTTATTACAAAAAGCACAATGCCGACTTAAGTACAAGAGGACAGACACTCTAATTTTACATGATTTGAACCTCTCCTGTGAGTCCAGTTTTAGATTCCGATGCTTCACTTCAGGTTTACTGTATCCCTTGGAACTTCATATTGACGATGAAACACAGAAACTGCATCCGAATTTAATACGAAAGGCACAATGCCGACTTAAGTACAAGAGGACTGACACTCTCACTTTCTATGATTGAAACCTCTCCTGTGAGTCCAGTTTTAGATTCCGTTGCTTCACTTCAGGTTTACTGTATCTCTTGTACCTTCTTATTAATGATGAAACACAGAAATTGCATCCGAATTTATTACAAAAGGCACAATGCCGACTTAAGTACAAGAGGACAGACACTCTAACTTTCTATGATTTGAACCTCTCCTGTGAGTCCAGTTTCAGATTCCGATGCCTCACTTCAGGTTACCAGTATACCTTGGACTTTCTTATTGACTATGAAACATAGAAATTGCATCCGAATTTAATACAAGAGGCACAATGCCGACTTAAGTACAAGAGGACTGACACTCTCACTTTCTATGATTTGCACCTCTCCTGTGAGTCCAGTTTTAGATTCCGATGTTTCACTTCAGGTTTACAGTATACCTTGGACCTTCTTATTGACGATGAAACACAGAAATTGCATCCGAATTTAATACAAAAGACACAATGCCATCTTAAGTACAAGAGGACTGACACTCAAACTTTCTATGATTTGAACCTCTCCTGTGAGTCCAGTTTTAGATTCCGATGCCTCACTTCAGATTTACTGTATACCTGGGACCTTCTTATTGACGATGAAACACAGAAATTGCATCCGAATTTAATACAAAAGGCACAATGCCCACTTAAGTACAAAAGGTCTGACACTCTCACCTTCTGTGATTTGAACCTCTCCTGTGAGTCCACTTTTAGATTCCGATGCTTCACTTCAGATTTACTGTATCCCTGGGACCTTCTTATTGACGATGATACACAGAAATTGCTTCCGAATTTAATACAAAACGCACAATGGCGATTTAAGTACAAGAGGACTGACACTCTCACTTTCTATTATTTTAACCTCTCCCGTGAGTCCAGTTTTAGATTCAGATGCTTCACTTCTGGTTTACTGTATCCCTTGTACCTTCTTATTGACGATGAAACACAGAAATTGCATCCGAATTTAATACAAAAGGCACAATGCCGACTTAAGTACAAGAGAACTCCCACTATAACATTCTACGATTTGAACCTCTCCTGTGAGTCCAGTTTTAGATTCCGATGCTTCACTTCAGGTTTACTGTATCCCTTGGACCTTCTTATTGACGATGAAACACAAACATTGCATCCGAATTTAATACAAAAGGCACAATGCCGAATTAAGTACAAGAGGACTGGCACTCTAACTTTCTATGATTTGAACCTCTCCTGTGAGTCCAGTTTTAGATTCCGATGCTTCACTTCAGGTTTACTGTATCCCTTAGAACTCCTTATTGCCAATGAAACACAGAAATTGCATCCGAATTTAATACAAAAGGCACAATTCCGACTTAAGTACAAATGGACTGACACTCTGACTCTCTATGTTGTGAACCTCTCCTGTGAGTCCAGTTTTAGATTCCGATGCTTCTGGGTTACTGTTTCCCTTGGACCTTCTTATTGACAATGAAACACAGAAATTGCATCGGAATTTAATACAAAAGGCACAATGCCGACTTAAGTACAAGAGGACTGACACTCTAACTTTCTATGATTTGAACCTCTTCTGTGAGTTCAGGTTTAGATTCCGATGCTTCATTTCAGGTTTACTGTATACCTCGGAATTTCTTATTGACGATGAAACACAGAAATTGCATCCGAATTTAATACAAAATGCACCATGCCGACTTAAGTACAAGAGGACTGACACTCTCACTTTCTATGACTTGAACCTCTCCCATGAGTCCAGTTTTAGATTCCGATGCTACACTTCAGGTTTACTGTATGCGTTGTACCTTCTTATTAACGATGATACACAGAAATTGCATTAGAATTTAATACAAAAGGCACAATGCCAACGTAAGCACAAGAGGACTGACACTCTCACCTTCTATGATTTGTACCCCTCCTGTGAGTCCCGTTATAGATTCCGATGCTTCACTTGAGGTTTACTGTATACCTTGGACCTTCTTATTGACGATGAAACACAGAAATTGCATTCGAATTTAATACAAAGGGCACAATGCCGACTTAAGTACAAGAGGACTGACACTCAAACTTTCTATGATTTGAACCTCTCCTGTGAGTCCAGTTTCAGATTCCGATGCCTCACTTCAGGTTACCAGTATACCTTGGACTTTCTTATTGACTATGAAACATAGAAATTGCATCCGAATTTAATACAAGAGGCACAATGCCGACTTAAGTACAAGAGGACTGACACTCTCACTTTCTATGATTTGAACCTCTCCTGTGAGTCCAGTTTTAGATTACGATGTTTCACTTCAGGTTTACTGTATACCTTGGACCTTCTTATTGACGATGAAACACAGAAATTGCATCCGAATTTAATACAAAAGACACAATGCCATCTTAAGTACAAGAGGACTGACACTCAAACTTTCTATGATTTGAACCTCTCCTGTGAGTCCAGTTTTAGATTCCGATGCCTCACTTCAGATTTACTGTATACCTGGGACCTTCTTATTGACGATGAAACACAGAAATTGCATCCGAATTTAATACAAAAGGCACAATGCCCACTTAAGTACAAAAGGACTGACACTCTCACCTTCTGTGATTTGAACCTCTCCTGTGAGTCCACTTTTAGATTCCGATGCTTCACTTCAGATTTACTGCATCCCTGGGACCTTCTTATTGACGATGATACACAGAAATTGCTTCCGAATTTAATACAAAACGCACAATGGCGATTTAAGTACAAGAGGACTGACACTCTCACTTTCTATTATTTTAACCTCTCCCGTGAGTCCAGTTTTAGATTCAGATGCTTCACTTCTGGTTTACTGTATCCCTTGTACCTTCTTATTGACGATGAAACACAGAAATTGCATCCGAATTTAATACAAAAGGCACAATGCCGACTTAAGTACAAGAGAACTCACACTATAACATTCTACGATTTGAACCTCTCCTGTGAGTCCAGTTTTAGATTCCGATGCTTCACTTCAGGTTTACTGTATCCCTTGGACCTTCTTATTGACGATGAAACACAAACATTGCATCCGAATTTAATACAAAAGCACAATGCCGAATTAAGTACAAGAGGACTGGCACTCTAACTTTCTATGATTTGAACCTCTCCTGTGAGTCCAGTTTTAGATTCCCATGCTTCACTTCAGGTTTACTGTATCCCTTGGAACTCCTTATTGCCAATGAAACACAGAAATTGCATCCGAATTTAATACAAAAGGCACAATTCCGACTTAAGTACAAAAGGACTGACACTCTGACTCTCTATGTTGTGAACCTCTCCTGTGAGTCCAGTTTTAGGTTCCGATGCTTCTGGGTTACTGTTTCCCTTGGACCTTCTTATTGATAATGAAACACAGAAATTGCATCCGAATTTAATACAAAAGGCACAATGCCGACTTAAGTACAAGAGGACTGACACTCTAACTTCCTATGATTTGAACCTCTTCTGTGAGTCCAGGTTTAAATTCCGATGCTTCATTTCAGGTTTACTGTATACCTCGGAATTTCTTATTGACGATGAAACACAGAAATTGCATCCGAATTTAATACAAAATGCACAATGCCGACTTAAGTACAAGAGGACTGACACTCTCACTTTCTATGATTTGAACCTCTCCCATGAGTCCAGTTTTAGATTCCGATGCTACACTTCAGGTTTACTGTATGCGTTGTACCTTCTTATTAACGATGATACACAGAAATTGCATCCGAATTTAATACAAAAGGCACAATGCCAACGTAAGCACAAGAGGACTGACACTCTCACCTTCTATGATTTGTACCTCTCCTGTGAGTCCCGGTATAGATTCCGATGCTTCACTTGAGGTTTACTGTATACCTTGGACCTTCTTATTGACGATGAAACACAGAAATTGCATCCGAATTTAATACAAAGGGCACAATGCCGACTTAAGTACAAGAGGACTGACACTCTAACTTTCTATGATTTGAACCTCTCCTGTGAGTCCAGTTATAGATTCCGATTCTTCACTTCAGGTTCACTGTATCCGTTGAACCTTCTTATTAACGATGAAACACAGAAATTGCATCCGAATTTAATACAAAAGGCACGATGCCGACTTAAGTACAAGAGGTATGACACTCTAACATTCTATGATTTGAACCTCTCCTGTGAGTCCAGTTTTAGATTCCGTTGCTTCACTTCAGGTTTACTGTATCCCTTGTACCTTCTTATTAATGATGAAACACAGAAATTGCATCCGAATTTATTACAAAAGGCACAATGCCGACTTAAGTACAAGAGGACAGACACTCTAACTTTCTGTGATTTGAACCTCTCCTGTGAGTCCAGTTTTGGATTCCGATGCTTCACTTCAGATTTACTGTATCCCTAGGACCTTCTTATTAACGATGATACACAGAAATTGCATCCGAATTTATTACAAAACGCACAATGCCGACTTAAGTACAAGAGGACTGACACTCTAACTTTCTATGATATGAACCTCTCCTCTGAGTCCTGTTTCAGATTCAGATGCTTCACTTCAGGTTACCTGTATACCTTGGACTTTCTTATTGACTATGAAACACACAAATTGCATCCGAATTTAATACAAAAGGCACAGTGCCGACTTAAGTACAAGAGGACTTACACTCTATTTTCCTATGATATGAACCTCTCCTCTGAGTCCTGTTTCAGATTCCGATGCTTCACTTCAGGTTACCTGTATACCTTGGACTTTCTTATTGACTATGAAACACAGAAATTGCATCCGAATTTAATACAAAAGGCACAGTGCCGACTTAAGTACAAGAAGACTGACACTCTCACCTTCTATGATTTGAACCTCTCCTGTGAGTCCAGTTTTAGATTCCGATGCTTCACTTCAGGTTTACTGTTTAGTTCGGAACTTCTTATTGACGATGAAACACAGAAATTGCATCGGAATAAATTCAAAAGGCACAATGCCGACTTATGTACAAGAGGACTGACACTCTAACTATCTATGATTTGATCGTCTCCTGTGAGTCCAGTTTTAGATTCCGAAGCTTCACTTCAGGTTTACTGTATCCCTTGGACTTTCTTATTGACGATGAAACACAGAAACTGCTTCCGAATTTGTTACAAAAGGCACAATGCCGACTAAAGTACAATAGGACTGACACTCTAACTTTCTATGATTTGAACCCCTCCTGTGAGTCCACTTTTAGATTCCGATGCTTCACATCAGATTTACTGTATCCCTTGGACCTTCTTATTGACGATGATACACAGAAAGTGCTTCCGAATTTAATACAAAAGGCACAATGTCGACATAAGTACAAGAGGACTGACACTCTCACTTTCTATTATTTTAACCTCTCCCGAGAGTCCAGTTTTAGATTCCGATGCTTCACTTCAGGTTTACTGTATCCCTTGTACATTCTTATTGACGATGAAACACAGAAATTGCATCCAAATTTAATACAAAAGGCACAATGCCGACATAAGTACAAGAGGACTGACACTCTAATTTTCTATAATTTGAACTTCTATTGTGAGTCCAGTTTTAGATTCCGATGGTTCACTTCAGGTTTCCTGTATACCTTGTACTTTCTTATTGACAATGAAACACAGAAATTGCATCCGAATTTAATACAAAAGGCACAATGCCGACTTAAGTACAAGAGGACTCACACTATAACATTCTATGATTTGAACCTCTCCTGTGAGTCCAGTTTTAGATTCCGATGCTTCACTTCAGGTTTACTGTATACCTTGGACCTTCCAATTGACGATGAAACACAGAAATTGCATCCGAATTTAATACAAAAGTCACAATGCCGATTTAAGTACAAGAGGACTGACACTCTGACTTTCTATGATTGGAACCTCTCCTGTGAGTCCAGTTTTAGATTCCGATGCTTCACTTCAGGTTTACTGTATCCCTTGGACCATCTTATTGACGATGAAACACAGAAATAGCATCCGGATTTAATACAAAAGGCTCAATGCCGTCTTAAGTACAAGAGGACTGATACTCTAACTTTCTATGATTTGAACCTCTCCTGTGAGTCCAGTTTTAGATTCCGAAGCTTCACTTCAGGTTTACTGTTTACCTCGGAACTTCTTATTGACGATGAAACACAGAAATTGCATCGGAATTAAATTCAAAAGGCACAATGCCGACTTATGTACAAGAGGACTGGCACTCTAACTATCTATGGTTTGAACGTCTCCTGTGAGTCCAGTTTTAGATTCCGATGCTTCACTTCAGGTTTACTGTATCCCTTGGACCTTCTTATTGACGATGAAACACAGAAACTGCATCCGAATTTATTACAAAAGGCACAATGCCGACTTAAGTTCAAGTGGACTGACACTCTAAGTTTCTATGATATGAACCTCTCCTCTGAGTCCTGTTTCAGATTCCGATGCTTCACTTCAGGTTACCTGTATACCTTGGACTTTCTTATTGACTATGAAACACAGAAATTGCATCCGAATTTAATACAAAAGGCACAGTGCCGACTTAAGTACAAGAAGACTGACACTCTCACTTTCTATGATTCGAACCTCTCCTGTAAGTCCAGTTTTAGATTCCGATGCTACACTTCAGGTTTACTGTATACTTTGGACCTTCTTATTGACGATGAAACACAGAAATTGCATCCGAATTTAATACAAAATGCACAATGCCGACTTAAGTACAAGAGGACTGACACTCTCACTTTCTATGATTTGAACCTCTCCCATGAGTCCAGTTTTAGATTCCGATGCTACACTTCAGGTTTACTGTATGCGTTGTACCTTCTTATTAACGATGATACACCGAAATTGCATCTGAATTTAATACAAAAGGCCAATGCCAACGTAAGCACAAGAGGACTGACACTCTCACCTTCTATGATTTGTACCTCTCATGTGAGTCCAGGTATAGATTTCGATGCTTCACTTGAGGTTTACTGTATACCTTGGACCTTCTTATTGACGATGAAACACAGAAATTGCATCCGAATTTATTACAAAACGCACAATGCCGACTTAAGTACAAGAGGACTGACACTCTAACTTTCTATGATATGAACCTCTCCTCTGAGTCCTGTTTCAGATTCCGATGCTTCACTTCAGGTTACCTGTATACCTTGGACTTTCTTATTGACTATGAAACACAAAAATTGCATCCGAATTTAATACAAAAGGCACGGTGCCGACTTAAGTACAAGAGGACTGACACACTATTTTCCTATGATATGAACCTCTCCTCTGAGTCCTGTTTCAGATTCCGATGAGTCACTTCAGGTTAGCTGTATACCTTGGACTTTCTTATTGACTATGAAACACAGAAATTGCATCCGAATTTAATACAAAAGGCACAGTGCCGACTTAAGTACAAGAAGACTGACACTCTCACTTTCTATGATTTGAACCTCTCCTGTGAGTCCAGTTTTAGATTCCGATGCTTCACTTCAGGTTTTGCTGTATACCTTGGATCTTCTTATTGACGATGATACACAGAAATTGCATCCGAATTTAATACAAAAGGCACAATGCCGACTTAAGTACAAGAGGTCTGACACACAAACTTTCTATGATTTGAACCTCTCCTGTGAGTCCAGTTTTAGATTCCGATGCCTCACTTTAGGTTTACTGTATACCTTGGACCTTCTTATTGACGATGAACCACAGAAATTGCATCCGAATTTAATACAAAAGGCACAATGCCCACTTAAGTACAAGAGGACTGACACTCTCACCTTCAATGATTTGAACCTCTCCTGTGAGTCCAGTTTTAGATTCCGATGCTTCACTTCAGGTTTACTGTTTAGTTCGGAACTTCTTATTGACGATGAAACACAGAAATTGCATCGGAATAAATTCAAAAGGCACAATGCCGACTTATGTACAAGAGGACTGACACTCTAACTACCTATGAATTGAACGTCTCCTGTGAGTCCAGTTTTAGATTCCGAAGCTTCACTTCAGGTTTACTGTATCCCTTGGAACTTCTTGTTGACGATGAAACACAGAAACTGCATCCGAATTTAATAAAAAAGGCACAATGCCGACTAAAGTACAAGAGGACTGACAATCTAACTTTCTATGAATTGAACCTCTCCTGTGAGTCCACTTTTAGATTCCGATGCTTCACTTCAGATTTACTGTATCCCTAGGACCTTCTTATTGACGATGATACAAAGAAATTGCATCCTAATTTATTACAAAAGGCACAATGCCGACTTAAGTACAAGAGGACTGACACTCTAACTTTCTATGATATGAACCTCTCCTCTGAGTCCTGTTTCAGATTCCGATGCTTCACTTCAGGTTACCTGTATACCTTGGACTTTCTTATTGACTATGAAACACAGAAATTGCATCCGAATTTAATACAAAAGGCACAGTGCCGACTTAAGTACAAGAAGACTGACACTCTCACTTTCTATGATTCGAACCTCTCCTGTGAGTCCAGTTTTAGATTCCGATGCTACACTTCAGGTTTACTGTATACTTTGGACCTTCTTATTGACGATGAAACACAGAAATTGCATCCGAATTTAATACAAAATGCACAATGCCGGCTTAAGTACAAGAGGACTGACACTCTCACTTTCTATGATTTGAACCTCTCCCATGAGTCAAGTTTTAGATTCCGATGCTACACTTCAGGTTTACTGTATGCGTTGTACCTTCTTATTAACGATGATACACAGAAATTGCATCCGAATTTAATACAAAAGGCACAATGCCAACGTAAGCACAAGAGGACTGACACTCTCACCTTCTATGATTTGTACCTATCCTGTGAGTCCAGGTATAGCTTTCGATGCTTCACTTGAGGTTTACTGTATACCTTGGACCTTCTTATTGACGATGAAACACAGTAATTGCATCCGAATTTAATACAAAGGGCACAATGCCGACTTAAGTACAAGAGGACTGACACTCTAACTTTCTTTGATTTGAACCTCTCCTGTGAGTCCAGTTATAGATTCCGATTCTTCACTTCAGGTTCACTGTATCCGTTGGACCTTCTTATTAACGATGAAACACAGAAATTACATCCGAATTTAATACAAAAGGCACAATGCCGACTTAAGTACAGGAGGTATGACACTCTAACATTCTATGATTTGAACCTGTCCTGTGAGTCCAGTTTTAGATTCCGTTGCTTCACTTCAGGTTTACTGTATCCCTTGTACCTTCTTATTAATGATGAAACACAGAAATTGCATCCGAATTTATTACAAAAGGCACAATGCCGACTTAAGTACAAGAGGACAGACACTCTAACTTTCTATGATTTGAACCTCTCCTGTGAGTCCAGTTTTAGATTCCGATGCTTCACTTCAGGTTTACTGTATCCCTTGGAACTTCTTATTGACGATGAAACACAGAAACTGCATCCGAATTTAATACGAAGGGCACAATGCCGACTTAAGTACAAGAGGACTGACACTCTCACTTTCTATGATTTAAACCTCTCCTGTGAGTCCAGTTTTAGATTCCGTTGCTTCACTTCAGGTTTACTGTATCCCTTGTACCTTCTTATTAATGATGAAACACAGAAATTGCATCCGAATTTATTACAAAAGGCACAATGCCGACTAAAGTACAAGAGGACTGACAATCTAACTTCCTATGAATTCAACCTCTCCTGTGAGTCCACTTTTGGATTCCGATGCTTCACTTCAGATTTACTGTATCCCTAGGACCTTCTTATTAACGATGATACACAGAAATTGCATCCGAATTTATTACAAAACGCACAATGCCGACTTAAGTACAAGAGGACTGACACTCTAACTTTCTATGATATGAACCTCTCCTCTGAGTCCTGTTTCAGATACCGATGCTTCACTTCAGGTTACCTGTATACCTTGGACTTTCTTATTGACTGTGAAACACAGAAATTGCATCCCAATTTAATACAAAAGCCACAGTGCCGACTTAAGTACAAGAAGACTGACACTCTCACTTTCTATGGTTTGAACCTCTCCTGTGAGTCGAGTTTTAGATTCCGATGCTTCACTTCAGGTTTACTGTATACCTTGGATCTTCTTATTGACGATGAAACACAGAAATTGCATCCGAATTTAATACAAAAGGCACAATGCCGACTCAAGTACAAGAGGTCTGACACTCAAACTTTCTATGATTTGAACCTCTCCTGTGAGTCCAGTTTAAGATTCCGATGCCTCACTTTAGGTTTACTGTATACCTTGGACCTTCTTATTGATGATGAACCACAGAAATTGCATCCGAATTTAATACAAAAGGCACAATGCCCACTTAAGTACAAGAGGACTGACACTCTCACCTTCTATGATTTGAACCTCTCCTGTGAGTCCAGTTTTAGATTCCGATGCTTCACTTCAGGTTTACTGTTTAGTTCGGAACTTCTTATTGACGATGAAACACAGAAATTGCATCGGAATAAATTCAAAAGGCACAATGCCGACTTATGTACAAGAGGACTGACACTCTAACTATCTATGATTTGAACGTCTCCCGTGAGTCCAGTTTTAGATTCCGAAGCTTCACTTCAGGTTTACTGTATCCCTTGGACTTTCTTATTGACGGTGAAACACAGAAACTGCTTCCGAATTTGTTACAAAAGGCACAATGCCGACTACAATACAATAGGACTGACACTCTAACTTTCTATGATTTGAACCCCTCCTGTGAGTCCACTTTTAGATTCCGATGCTTCACATCAGACTTACTGTATCCCTTGGACCTTCTTATTGACGATGATACACAGAAAGTGCTTCCGAATTTAATACAAAAGGCACAATGTCGACATAAGTACAAGAGGACTGACACTCTCACTTTCTATTATTTTAACCTCTCCCGCGAGTCCAGTTTTAGATTCCGATGCTTCACTTCAGGTTTACTGTATCCCTTGGACCATCTTATTGACGATGAAACACAGAAATAGCATCCGAATTTAATACAAAAGGCTCAATGCCGTCTTAAGTACAAGTGGACTGATACTCTAACTTTCTATGATTTGAACCTCGCCTGTGAGGCCAGTTTTAGATTCCGAAGCTTCACTTCAGGTTTACTGTATCCCTTGGACTTTCTTATTGACGGTGAAACACAGAAACTGCTTCCGAATTTGTTACAAAAGGCACAATGCCGACTACAATACAATAGGACTGACACTCTAACTTTCTATGATTTGAACCCCTCCTGTGAGTCCACTTTTAGATTCCGATGCTTCACATCAGACTTACTGTATCCCTTGGACCTTCTTATTGACGATGATACACAGAAAGTGCTTCCGAATTTAATACAAAAGGCACAATGTCGACATAAGTCCAAGAGGACTGACACTCTCACTTTCTATTATTTTAACCTCTCCCGCGAGTCCAGTTTTAGATTCCGATGCTTCACTTCAGGTTTACTGTATCCCTTGGACCATCTTATTGACGATGAAACACAGAAATAGCATCCGAATTTAATACAAAAGGCTCAATGTCGACATAAGTACAAGAGGACTGACACTCTCACCTTCTATGATTTGAACCTCTCCTGTGAGTCCAGTTTTAGATTCCGATGCTTCACTTCAGGTTAACTGTATACCTTGGACCTTCTTATTGACGATGAAACACAGAAATTGCATCCGAATTTAATACAAAAGGCACAATGCCGACTTAAGGACAAGAGGACTGACACTCTAACTTTCTACGATTTGAACCTCTCCTGTGAGTCCAGTTTTAGATTACAAAGCTTCACTTCAGGTTTACTGTTTACCTCGGAACTTCTTATTGACGATGAAACACAGAAATTGCATCGGAATTAAATTCAAAAGGCACAATGCCGACTTATGTACAAGAGGACTGGCACTCTAACTTTCTATGATTTGAACCTCTCCTGTGAGTCCAGTTTTAGATTCCGATGCTTCACTTCAGGTTTACTGTATCCCTTGGAACTTCTTATTGACGATGAAACACAGAAACTGCATCCGAATTTAATACGAAGGGCACAATGCCGACTTAAGTACAAGAGGACTGACACTCTCACTTTCTATGATTTAAACCTCTCCTGTGAGTCCAGTTTTAGATTCCGTTGCTTCACTTCAGGTTTACTGTATCCCTTGTACCTTCTTATTAATGATGAAACACAGAAATTGCATCCGAATTTATTACAAAAGGCACAATGCCGACTAAAGTACAAGAGGACTGACAATCTAACTTCCTATGAATTCAACCTCTCCTGTGAGTCCACTTTTGGATTCCGATGCTTCACTTCAGATTTACTGTATCCCTAGGACCTTCTTATTAACGATGATACACAGAAATTGCATCCGAATTTATTACAAAACGCACAATGCCGACTTAAGTACAAGAGGACTGACACTCTAACTTTCTATGATATGAACCTCTCCTCTGAGTCCTGTTTCAGATTCCGATGCCTCACTTTAGGTTTACTGTATACCTTGGACCTTCTTATTGATGATGAACTACAGAAATTGCATCCGAATTAAAACAAAAGGCACAATGCCCACTTAAGTACAAGAGGACTGACACTCTCACCTTCTATGATTTGAACCTCTCCTGTGAGTCCAGTTTTAGATTCCGATGCTTCACTTCAGGTTTACTGTTTAGTTCGGAACTTCTTATTGACGATGAAACACAGAAATTGCATCGGAATAAATTCAAAAGGCACAATGCCGACTTATGTACAAGAGGACTGACACTCTAACTATCTATGATTTGAACGTCTCCCGTGAGTCCAGTTTTAGATTCCGAAGCTTCACTTCAGGTTTACTGTATCCCTTGGACTTTCTTATTGACGGTGAAACACAGAAACTGCTTCCGAATTTGTTACAAAAGGCACAATGCCGACTACAATACAATAGGACTGACACTCTAACTTTCTATGATTTGAACCCCTCCTGTGAGTCCACTTTTAGATTCCGATGCTTCACATCAGACTTACTGTATCCCTTGGACCTTCTTATTGACGATGATACACAGAAAGTGCTTCCGAATTTAATACAAAAGGCACAATGTCGACATAAGTACAAGAGGACTGACACTCTCACTTTCTATTATTTTAACCTCTCCCGCGAGTCCAGTTTTAGATTCCGATGCTTCACTTCAGGTTTACTGTATCCCTTGGACCATCTTATTGACGATGAAACTCAGAAATAGCATCCGAATTTAATACAAAAGGCTCAATGCCGTCTTAAGTACAAGTGGACTGATACTCTAACTTTCTATGATTTGAACCTCGCCTGTGAGGCCAGTTTTAGATTCCGATGCTTCACTTCAGGTTTACTGTATCCCTTGGACCTTCGTATTGACGATGAAACACAGAAATTGCATCTGACTGTAATAAAAAAGGCACAATGCCGACTTAAGGACAAGAGGACTGACACTCTAACTTTCTATGATTCGAACCTCTCCTGTGAGTCCAGTTTTAGATTACAAAGCTTCACTTCAGGTTTACTGTTTACCTCGGAACTTCTTATTGACGATGAAACACAGAAATTGCATCGGAATTAAATTCAAAAGGCACAATGCCGACTTATGTACAAGAGGACTGGCACTCTAACTATCTATGGTTTGAACGTCTCCTGTGAGTCCAGTTTTAGATTCCGATGCTTCACTTCAAGTTTACTGTATCCCTTGGACCTTCTTATTGACGATGAAACACAGAAACTGAATCCGAATTTAATACAAAAGGCACAATGCCGACTAAAGTACAAGAGGACTGACAATCTAACTTTCTATGAATTGAACCTCTCCTGTGAGTCCACTTTTAGATTCCGATGCTTCACTTCAGATTTACTGTATCCCTAGGACCTTCTTGTTGTCGATGATACACAGAAATTGCATCCGAATTTATAACAAAAGGCACAATGCCGACTTAAGTACAAGAGGACTGACACTCTAACTTTCTATGATATGAACCTCTCCTCTGAGTCCTGTTTCAGATTCCGATGCTTCACTTCAGGTTACCTGTATACCTTGGACTTTCTTATTGACTATGAAACACAGAAATTGCATCCGAATTTAATACAAAAGGAACAGTACGACTTAAGTACAAGAAGACTGACACTCTCACTTTCTATGATTCGAACCTCTCCTGTGAGTCCAGTTTTAGATTCCGATGCTACACTTCAGGTTTACTGTATACTTTGGACCTTCTTATTGACGATGAAACACAGATATAGCATCTGAATTTAATACCAAAGGCACAATGCCGACTTAAGTACAAGAGGACTGACACTCTCACCTTCTATCATTTGAACCTCTCCTGTGAGTCCACTTTTAGATTCCGATGCTTCACTTCAGGTTTACTGTATACCTTGGACCTTCTTATTGACGATGAACTACAGAAGATGCATCCGAATTTAATACAAAAAGCACAATGCCGACTTAAGTTCATGAGGACTGACACTCTCACCTTCTATGATTTGAACCTCTCCTGTGAGTCCAGTTATAGATTCCGATGCTTCACTTCAGGTTTACTGTTTAGTTCGGAACTTCTTATTGACGATGAAACACAGTAATTGCATCGGAATTAAATTCAAAAGGCACAATGCCGATTTAAGTACAAGAGGACTGACACTCTAACTTTCTATGATTGGAACCTCTCCTGTGAGTCCAGTTTTAGATTCCGATGCTTCACTTCAGGTTTACTGTATACCTTGGACCTTCCAATTGACGATGAAACACAGAAATTGCATCCGAATTTAATACAAAAGGCACAATGCCGATTTAAGTACAAGAGGACTGACACTCTAACTTTCTATGATTTGAACCTCTCCTGTGAGTCCACTTTTAGATTCCGATGCTTCACATCAGATTTACTGTATCCCTTGGACCTTCTTACTGACGATGATACACAGAAAGTGCTTCAGAATTTAATACAAAAGGCACAATGTCGACATAAGTACAAGAGGACTGACACTCTCACTTTCTATTATATTAACCTCTCCCGCAAGTCCAGTTTTAGATTCCGATGCTTCACTTCAGGTGTACTGTATCCCTTGTACCTTCTTATTGTCGATGAAACACAGAAATTGCATCCAAATTTAATACAAAAGGCACAATGCCGACATAAGTACAAGAGAACTGAGACTCTAATTTTCTATAATTTGAACTTCTATTGTGCGTCCAGTATTAGATTCCGATGCTTCACTTCAGGTTTCCTGTATACCTTGGATATTCTTATTGACAATGAAACATAGAAATTGCATCCGAATTTAATACAAAAGGCACAATGCCGACTTAAGTACAAGAGGACTCACACTATAACATTCTATGATTTGAACCTCTCCTGTGAGTCCAGTTTTAGATTCCGATGCTTCACTTCAGGTTTACTGTATACCTTGGACCTTCCAATTGACGATGAAACACAGAAATTGCATCCGAATTTAATACAAAAGGCACAATGCCGATTTAAGTACAAGAGGACTGACACTCTAACTTTCTATGATTGGAACCTCTCCTGTGAGTCCAGTTTTAGATTCCGATGCTTCACTTCAGGTTTACTGTATCCCTTGGACCATCTTATTGACGATAAAACACAGAAATAGCATCCGAATTTAATAAAAAACGCTCAATGCCGTCTTAAGTACAAGAGGACTGATACTCTAACTTTCTATGATTTGAACCTCGCCTGTGAGTCCAGTTTTAGTTTCCGATGCTTCACTTCAGGTTTACTGTATCCCTTGGACCATCTTATTGACGATGAAACACAGAGATTGCATCCGAATTTAATACAAAAGGCACAATGCCGACATAAGTACAAGAGGACTGACATTCTCACTTTCTATGATTTGAACCTGTCCTGTGAGTCCAGTTTTAGTTTCCGATGCTTCACTTCAGGTTTACTGTATCCCTTGGACCTTCTTATTGACGATGAAAGACAGAAATTGCAACCGAATTTAATACAAAAGGTGCAATGCCGACTTAAGTACAGGTGGACTGACACTCTAACTTTCAATGATTTGAACCTATCCTGTGAGTCCAGTTTTAGATTCCGATGCTTCACTTCAGGTTTACTGTATACCTCGGAACTTCTTATTGACGATGGAACACAGGCATAGCATCGGAATTAAATTCAAAAGCCACAATGCCGACTTAAGTACAAGAGGACTGACACTCCAACTTTCTATGATTTGAACCTCTCCTGTGAGTCCAGTTTTAGATTACATGCTTCACTTCAGGTTTACTGTATCCCATGGACCTTCTTATTGACGATGAAACACAGAAACTGCATCCGAATTTAATACAAAAGTCACAATGCCGGCTTAAGTAAAGGAGGACTGACACTCTCACTTTCTATTATTTAAACCTCTCCTGTGAGTCCAGTTTCAGATTCCGATGCTTCACTTCAGGTTTACTATATCCCTTGGACCTTCTTATTGACGATGTAACACAAAAATTGCATCCGAATTTAATACAAAGGCACAATGCCGACTTATGTACAAGAGGACTGACACTCTCACTTTCTATGATTTGAACCTCTCATGTGAGTCCAGTTTTAGATTCCGATGCTTCAGGGTTACTGTATCCCTTGGACCTTCTTATTGACAATGAAGCACAGAAATTGCATCTGAATTTAATCCAAAAGGCACAATGCCGACTTAAGTACAAGAGGACTGACACTCTAACTTTCTTTGATTTGACCCTCTTCTGTGAGTCCAGTTTTAGATTCCGATGCTTCACTTCAGGTTTACTGTATACCTCGGAACTTCTTATTGACGATGGAACACAGATATCGCATCGGAATTAAATTCAAATGGCACAATGCCCACTTAAGTGCAAGAGGACTGACACTCTAACTTTCAATGATTTGAACCTCTTCTGTGAGTCCAGTTTTAGATTCCGATGCTTCACTTCAGGTTTACTGTATCCCTTGGACCTTCTTATTGACGATGAAACACAGATACTGCATCCGAATTAATACAAAAGTCACAATGCCGACATAAGTACAAGAGGACTGACACTCTCACTTTCTATGATATAAACCTCTCCTGTGAGTCCAGTTTTAGATTCCGATGCTTCACTTCAGGTTTACTGTTTCCCTTGTACCTTCTTATTGACGATGAAACACAGAAATTGCATCCGAATTTAATACAAAAGGCACAATGCCAACTTAAGTACAAGAGGAATGACACTCTCACTTTCTATGATTTGAACCTCTCCCATGAATCCAGTTTTAGATTCCGATGCTTCACTTCAGTTTTACTGTATACCTTGGACCTTCTTATTGACGATGAAACACAGAAATTGCATCCGTTTTTAATACAAATGGCACAATGCCGACTTAAGTACAAGAGGACTGACACTCTAACTTTCTATGATTTGAACCTTTCCTGTGAGTCCAGTTTTAGATTCCGATCGTTCACTTCAGGTTTACTGTATCCCTTGGACCTTCCTGTTAATGATGAAACACAGAAATTGCATCCGAATTTAATACAAAATTCACAATGCCGACTTAAGTACAAGAGGACTGACACTCCAACTTTCTATGAATTGAACCTCTCCTGTGAGTCCAGTTTTGGATTCCGATGCTTCACTTTAGGTTACCTGTATACCTTGGATTTTCATATTGACTATGAAACACAGAAATTGCATCCGAAATTAGTACAAAAGGCACATTGCCGACTTAAGTACAAGAGGACTGACACTCTCACCTTCTATGATTTGAACCTCTCCTGTGAGTCCAGTTTTAGATTCCGATGCTTCACTTCAGGTTAACTGTATACCTTGGACCTTCTTATTGACGATGAAACACAGAAATTGCATCCGAATTTAATACAAAAGGCACAATGCCGACTTAAGTACAAGAGGACTGACACTCAAATTTTCTATGATATGAACCTCTCCTGTGAGTCCAGTTTTAGATTCCGATGCCTCACTTCAGGTTTACTGTATCCCTTGGACCTACTTACTGACGATTAAACACTGAAATTGCATCCGAATTTAATACAAAAGGCACAATTCCGTCTTAAGTACAAGAGGACTGACACTCTTACTTTCTATGATTTGAACCTCTCCTGTGAGTCCAGTTATAGATTCCGATGCTTCACTTCAGGTTTACTGTATACATTGGACCTTCTTATTGACGATGAAAAACAGAAATTGCATCCGAATTTAATACAAAAGGCACAATGCCGACTTAAGTACAAGAGGACTGACACTCTAACTTTCTATGATTTGAACCTCGCCTGTGAGTCCAGTTTTAGAATCCGATTCTTCACTTCAGGTTTACTGTATCCCTTGGAGCTTCTTATTAACGATGAAACACAGAAATTGCATCGGAATTTAATACAAAAGGCACAATGCCGACTTAAGTACAAGAGGACTGACACTCTAACATTCTATGATTTGAACCACTCCTGTGAGTCCAGTTTTAGATTCCGATGCTTCCCTTCAGGTTTACTGTTTCCCTTGGACCATCTTATTGACGATAAAACACAGAAATTACATCCGAATTTAATACAAAAGGCACAATGCCGTCTTAAGTACAAGAGGACTGACACTCTCACTTTCTATGATTTGAACCTCTCCTGAGAGTCCAGTTTTAGATTCCGATGCTTCACATCAGGTTTACTGTATCCCTTGGACCTTCTTATTGACGATGGAAGACAGAAATTGCAACCGAATTTAATACAAAAGGCACAATGCCGACTTAAGTACAGGAGAACTGACACTCTAACTTCCAATGATTTGAACCTATACTGTGAGTCCAGTTTTAGATTCCGATGCTTCACTTCAGGTTTACTGTTTCCCGTGGTCCTTCGTATTGACGATGAAACACAGAAATTGCATCCGAATTTAATACAAAAGGCACAATGCCAATTTAAGTACTAGAGGACTGACTCCCTAACTTTGTATGATTTGAACCTCTCCTGTGAGACCAGTTTTAGATTCCGATGCTTCACTTCAGGTTTACTGTATACCTCGGAACTTCTTATTGACGATGAAGCACAGAAATAGCATCGGAATTAAATTCAAAAGGCACAATTCCGATTTAAGTACAAGTGGACTGTCACTCCTACTTTCTATGATTTGAACCTCTCCTGTGAGTCCAGTTTTAGATTCCGATGCCTCACTTCAGGTCTACTGTACCCCTTGGACCTTCTTACTGACGATGAAACACAGAAATAGCATCCGAATTTAATACAAAAGGCAAGATGCCGACTTAAGTACAAGAGGTCTGACACTCTAACATTCAATGATTTGAACCACTCCTGTGAGTCCAGTTTTATATTCCGATGCTTCCCTTCAGGTTTACTGTTTCCCTTGGACCATCTTATTGACGATAAAACACAGAAATTACATCCGAATTTAATACAAAAGGAACAATGCCGACTTAATTACAAGAGGACTGACACTCTCACTTCCTATGATTTGAACCCCTCCTGTGAGTCCAGTTTTAGATTCCGATGCTTCACATCAGGTTTACTGTATCTCTTGGACCTTCTTATTGACGATGAAAGACAGAAATTGCAACCGAATTTAATACAAAAGGCACAATGCCGACTTAAGTACAGGAGGACTGACACTCTAACTTTCAATGATTTCAACCTATCCTGTGAGTCCAGTTTTAGATTCCGATGCTTCACTTCAGGTTTACTGTATCCCGTGGACCTTCGTATTGACGATGAAACACAGAAATTGCATCCGAATTTAATACAAAAAGCACAATGCCAACTTAAATACTAGAGGACTGACTCCCTAACTTTGTTTGATTTGAACCTCTCCTGTGAGTCCAGTTTTAGATTACGATGCTTCACTTCAGATTTACTGTATCCCTAGGACCTTCTTATTGACGATGGTACACAGAAATTGCATCCGAATTTATTACAAAAGGCACAATGCCGACTTAAGTACAAGAGGACTGACACTCTAACTTTCTATGATATGAACATCTCCTCTGAGTCCTGTTTTAGATTCCGATGCTTCACTTCAGGTTACCTGTATACCTTGGACTTTCGTATTGACTATGAAACACAGAAATTGCATCCGAATTTAATGCAAAAGGCACAGTGCCGACTTAAGTACAAGAAGACTGACACTCTCACCTTCTATGATTTGAACCTCTCCTGTGAGTCCAGTTTTAGATTCCGATGCTTCACTTCAGGTTTACTGTTTAGTTCGGAACTTCTTATTGACGATGAAACACAGAAATTGCATCGGAATTAAATTCAAAAGGCACAATGCCGACTAATGTACAAGAGGACTGACACTCTAACTATCTATGATTTGAACGTCTCCTGTGAGTCCAGTTTTTGATTCCGAAGCTTCACTTCAGGTTTACTGTATCCCTTGGACCTTCTTATTGACGATGAAACAAAGAAACTGCTTCCGATTTTGTTACAAAAGGCAAAATGCCGACTAAAGTACAATAGGACTGACACTCTAACTTTCTATGATTTGAACCTCTCCTGTGAGTCCACTTTTAGATTCCGATGCTTCACTTCAGATTTACTGTATCCCTTGGACCTTGTTATTGACGATGATACACAGAAAGTGCATCCGAATTTAATACAAAAGTCACAATGCCGACTTAAGTACAAGAGGACTGACACTCTCACTTTCTATGATTTGAACCTCTCCTGTGAGTCCAGTTTTAGATTCCGATGCTTCAGGGTTACTGTATCCCTTGGACCTTCTTATTGACGATGAAAAACAGAAATTGCATCTGAATTTAATACAAAAGGCACAATGCCGACTTAAGTACAAGAGGACTGACACTCTCACTTTCTATGATATAAACCTCTCCTGTGAGTCCAGTTTTAGATTCCGATGCTTCACTTCAGGTTTACTGTTTCCCTTGTACCTTCTTATTGACGATGAAACACAGAAATTGCATCCGAATTTAATACAAAGGGCACAATGCCGACTTTAGTACAAGAGGAATGACACTCACACTTTCTATGATTTGAACCTCTCCCATGAGTCCAGTTTTAGATTCCGATGCTTCACTTCAGTTTTACTGTATACCTTGGACCTTCTTATTGACGATGAAACACAGAAATTGCATCCGTTTTTAATACAAATGGCACAATGCCGACTTAAGTACAAGAGGACTGACACTCTAACTTTCTATGATTTGAACCTTTCCTGTGAGTCCAGTTTTAGATTTCGATCGTTCACTTCTGGTTTACTGTATCCCTTGGACCTTCTTATTAATGATGAAACACAGAAATTGCATCCGAATTTAATACAAAAGGCACAATGCCGACTTAAGTACAAGAGGACTGACACTCTAACATTCTATCATTTGAACCTCGCCTGTGAGTCCAGTTTTAGATTCCGATGCTTCACTTCAGGTTTACAGTATCCCTTGGACCTTCTTATTGACGATGAAAGACAGAAATTGCAACCGAATTTAATACAAAAGGCACGATGCCGACTTAATTACAGGAGGACTGACACTCTAACTTTCGATGATTTGAACCCATCCTGTGAGTCCAGTTTTAGATTCCGATGCTTCACTTCTGGTTTACTGCATACCTCGGAACTTCTTATTGACGATGGAACACAGACATAGCATCGGAATTAAATTCAAAAGGCACAATGCCGACTTAAGTACAAGAGGACTGACACTCCAACTTTCTATGAATTGAACCTCTCCTGTGAGTCCAGTTTTGGATTCCGATGCTTCACTTCAGGTTTACTGTATCCCTTGGACCTTCTTATTGACGATGAAACACAGAAGCTGCATCCGAATTTAATACAAAATGCACAATGCCGACTTAAGTACATGAGGTCTGACACTCTCACTATCTATTATTTAAACCTCTCCTGTGAGTCCAGGTTTAGATTCCGATGCTTCACTTCAGGTTTACTGTATCCCTTGTACCTTCTTATTAACGATGAAACACAGAAATTGCATCCGAATTTATTACAAAAGGCACAATGCCGACTTAAGTACAAGAGGACTGACACTATAACTTTCTATGATATGAACCTCTCCCGTGAGTCCAGTTTCAGATTCCGATGCTTCACTTTAGGTTACCTGTATACCTTGGATTCTCTTATTGACTATGAAACACAGAAATTGCATCCGAATTTAATACAAAAGGCACAGTGCCGACTTAAGTACAAGAGGACTGACACTCTCACCTTCTATGATTTGAACCTCTCCTGTGAGTCCAGTTTTAGATTCCGATGCTTCACTTCAGGTTAACTGTATACCTTGGACCTTCTTATTGACGATGAAACACAGAAATTGCATCCGAATTTAATACAAAAGGCACAATGCCGACTTAAGTACAAGAGGACTGACACTCAAATTTTCTATGATATGAACCTCTCCTGTGAGTCCAGTTTTAGATTCCGATGCCTCACTTCAGGTTTACTGTATACATTGGACCTTCTTATTGACGATGAAAAACAGAAATTGCATCGGAATTTATTACAAAAGGCACAATGCCGACTTAAGTACAAGAGGACTGACACTCTAACATTCTATGATTTGAACCACTCCTGTGAGTCCAGTTTTAGATTCCGATGCTTCCCTTCAGGTTTACTGTTTCCCTTGGACCATCTTATTGACGATAAAACACAGAAATTACATCAGAATTTAATACAAAAGGCACAATGCCGTCTTAAGTACAAGAGGACTGACACTCTCACTTTCTATGATTTGAACCTCTCCTGAGAGTCCAGTTTTAGATTCCGATGCTTCACATCAGGTTTACTGTATCCCTTGGACCTTCTTATTGACGATGGAAGACAGAAATTGCAACCGAATTTAATACAAAAGGCACAATGCCGACTTAAGTACAGGAGGACTGACACTCTAACTTTCAATGATTTGAACCTATCCTGTGAGTCCAGTTTTAGATTCCGATGCTTCACTTCAGGTTTACTGTTTCCCGTGGTCCTTCGTATTGACGATGAAACACAGAAATTGCATCCGAATTTAATACAAAAGGCTCAATGCCAATTTAAGTACTAGAGGACTGACTCCCTAACTTTGTATGATTTGAACCTCTCCTGTGAGTCCAGTTTTAGATTCCAATGCTTCACTTCAGGTTTACTGTATACCTCGGAACTTCTTATTGACGATGAAGCACAGAAATAGCGTCGGAATTAAATTCAAAAGGCACAATTCCGACTTAAGTACAAGTGGACTGTCACTCCTACTTTCTATGATTTGAACCTCTCCTGTGAGTCCAGTTTTAGATTCCGATGCCTCACTTCAGGTCTACTGTATCCCTTGGACCTTCTTACTGACGATGAAACACAGAAATTACATCCGAATTTAATACAAAAGGCACAATGCCGACTTAAGTACAAGAGGACTGACACTCTCACTTTCTATGATTTGAACCCCTCCTGTGAGTCCAGTTTTAGATTCCGATGCTTCACATCAGGTTTACTGAATCTCTTGGACCTTCTTATTGACGATGAAAGACAGAAATTGCAACCGAATTTAATACAAAAGGCACAATGCCGACTTAAGTACAGGAGGACTGACACTCTAACTTTCAATGATTTGAACCTATCCTGTGAGTCCAGTTTTAGATTCCGATGCTTCACTTCAGGTTTACTGTATCCCTTGGACCTTCTTATTAATGATGAAACACAGAAATTGCATCCGAATTTAATACAAAAGGCACAATGCCGACTTAAGTACAAGAGGACTGACACTCTAACATTCTATGATTTGAACCTCGCCTGTGAGTCCAGTTTTAGATTCCGATGCTTCACTTCAGGTTTACAGTATCCCTTGGACCTTCTTATTGACGATGAAAGACAGAAATTGCAACCGAATTTAATACAAAATGCACGATGCCGACTTAAGTACAGGAGGACTGACACTCTAACTTTCAATGATTTGAACCCATCCTGTGAGTCCAGTTTTAGATTCCGATGCTTCACTTCTGGTTTACTGCATACCTCGGAACTTCTTATTGACGATGGAACACAGACATAGCATCGGAATTGAATTCAAAAGGCACAATGCCGACTTAAGTACAAGAGGACTGACACTCCAACTTTCTATGGATTGAACCTCTCCTGTGAGTCCAGTTTTGGATTCCGATGCTTCACTTCATGTTTACTGTATCCCTTGGACCTTCTTATTGACGATGAAACACAGAAGCTGCATCCGAATTTAATAGAAAAGGCACAATGCCGACTTAAGTACAAGAGGGGTGACACTCTCACTATCTATTATTTAAACCTCTCCTGTGAGTCCAGTTTTAGATTCCGATGCTTCACTTCAGGTTTACTGTATCCCTTGTACCTTCTTATTAACGATGAAACACAGAAATTGCATCCGAATTTATTACAAAAGGCACAATGCCGACTTAAGTACAAGAAGACTGATACTATAACTTTCTATGATATGAACCTCTCCCGTGAGTCCAGTTTCAGATTCCGATGCTTCACTTTAGGTTACCTGTATACCTTGGATTTTCTTATTGACTATGAAACACAGAAATTGCATCCGAATTTAATACAAAAGGCACAGTGCCGACTTAAGTACAAGAGGACTGACACTCTCACCTTCTATGATTTGAACCTCTCCTGTGAGTCCAGTTTTAGATTCCGATGCTTCACTTCAGGTTAACTGTATACCTTGGACCTTCTTATTGACGATGAAACACAGAAATTGCATCCGAATTTAATACAAAAAGCACAATGCCGACTTAAGTACAAGAGGACTGACACTCAAATTTTCTATGATATGAACCTCTCCTGTAAGTCCAGTTTTACATTCCGATGCCTCACTTCAGGTTTACTGTATCCCTTGGACCTACTTACTGATGATGAAACACTGAAATTGCATCCGAATTTAATACAAAAGGCACAATTCCGTCTTAAGTACAAGAGGACTGACACTCTCACTTTCTATGGTTTGAACCTCTCCTGTGAGTCCAGTTATAGATTCCGATGATTCACATCAGGTTTACTGTATACATTGGACCTTCTTATTGACGATGAAAAACAGAAATTGCATCCGAATTTAATACAAAAGGCACAATGCCGACTTAAGTAAAGAGGACTGACACTCTAACTTTCTATGATTTGAACCTCGCCTGTGAGTACAGTTTTAGATTCCGATTCTTCACTTCAGGTTTACTGTATCCCTTGGACCTTCTTATTAACGATGAAACACAGAAATTGCATGGGAATTTAATACAAAAGGCACAATGCCGACTTAAGTACACGAGGACTGACACTCTAACATTCTATGATTAGAACCACTCCTGTGAGTCCAGTTTTAAATTCCGATGCTTCCCTTCAGGTTTACTGTTTCCCTTGGACCATCTTATTGACGATAAAACACAGAAATTGCATCCGAATTTAATACAAAAGGCACAATGCCATCTTAAGTACAAGAGGACTGACACTCTCACTTTCTATGATTTGAACCTCTCCTGAGAGTCCAGTTTTAGATTCCGATGCTTCACATCAGGTTTACTGTATATCTTGGACCTTCTTATTGACGATGGAAGACAGAAATTGCAACCGAATTTAATACAAAAGGCACAATGCCGTCTTAAGTACAAGAGGACTGACACTCTAACTTTCTATGATATGAACCTCTCCTCTGAGTCCTGTTTCAGATTCAGATGCTTCACTTCCGGTTACCTGTATACCTTGGACTTTCGTATTGACTATGAAACACAGAAATTGCATCCGAATTTAATGCAAAAGGCACAGTGCCGACTTCAGTACAAGAAGACTGACACTCTCACCTTCTATGATTTGAACCTCTCCTGTGAGTCCAGTTTTAGATTCCGATGCTTCACTTCAGGTTTACTGTTTAGTTCGGAACTTCTTATTGACGATGAAACACAGAAATTGCATCGGAATTAAATTCAAAAGGCACAATGCCGACTAATGTACAAGAGGACTGACACTCTAACTATCTATGATTTGAACGTCTCCTGTGAGTCAAGTTTTAGATTCCGAAGCTTCACTTCAGGTTTACTGTATCCCTTGGACCTTCTTATCGACGATGAAACAAAGAAACTGCTTCCGAATTTGTTACAAAAGGCACAATGCCGACTAAAGTACAGAAGGACTGACACTCTAACTTTCTATGATTTGAACCTCTCCTATGAGTCCACTTTTAGATTCCGATGCTTCACTTCAGATTTACTGTATCCCTTGGACCTTCTTATTGACGATGATACACAGAAAGTGCTTCCGAATTTAATACAAAAGGCACAATGTCGACATAAGTACAAGAGGACTGACACTCTCACTTTCTAGTATTTTAACCTCTCCCGCGAGTCCAATTTTAGATTCTGATGCTTCACTTCAGGTTTACTGTATCCCTTGTACCTTCTTATTGACGATGAAAAACAGAAATTGCATCCGAATTTAATACAAAAAGCAGAATGCCGACATATGTACAAGAGGACTGACACTCTAATTTCCTATAATTTGAACTTCAATTGTGAGGCCAGTTTTAGATTCCGATGCTTCACTTCAGGTTTACTGTATCCCTTGGACCATCTTATTGAAGATGAAACACAGAAATAGCATCCGAATGTAATACAAAAGGCTCAATGCCGTCTTAAGTACAAGAGGACTGATACTCTACCTTTCTATGATTTGAACCTCTCCTGTGGGTCCAGTTTCAGATTCCGATGCTTCACATCAGGTTTACTGTATCCCTTGGACCTTCTTATTGACGATGAAAGACAGATATTGCAACCGAATTTAATACAAAAGGCATAATGCCGACTTAAGTACAGGAGGACTGACACTCTAACTTTCAATGATTTGAACCTATCCTGTGAGTCCAGTTTTAGATTCCGATGCTTCACTTCAGGTTTACTGTATCCCGTGGACCTTCGTATTGACGATGAAACACAGAAATTGCATCCGAATTTAATACAAAAGGCACAATGCCAGCTTAAATACTAGAGGACTGACTCCCTATCTTTGTATGATTTGAACCTCTCCTATGAGTCCAGTTTTAGATTTAGATGCTTCACTTCAGATTTACTGTATCCCTAGGACCTTCTTATTGACGATGGTACACAGAAATTGCATCCGAATTTATTACAAAAGGCACAATGCCGACTTAAGTACAAGAGGACAGACACTCTAACTTTCTATGATATGGACCTCTCCTCTGAGTCCTGTTTCAGATTCCGATGCTTCACTTCAGGTTACCTGTATACCTTGGACTTTCTTATTGACTATGAAACACAGAAATTGCATCCGAATTTAATACATAAGGCACAGTGCCGACTTAAGTACAAGAAGACTGACACTCTCACCTTCTATGATTTGAACCTCTCCTGTGAGTCCAGTTTTAGATTCCGATGCTTCACTTCAGGTTTACTGTATACTTTGGACCTTCTTATTAACGATGAAACACAGATATTGCATCCGAATTTATTACGAAATTCACAATGCCGACTTAAGTACAAGAGGACTGACACTCTAACTTTCTATGATTTGAACCTCTCCTGTGAATTCAGTTTCAGATTCCGATGCTTCACTTCAGTTTTACTGTATCCCTTGGACATTCTTATTTACGATGAAAAACAGAAATTGCGACCGAATTTAATACAAGCTGCACAATGGCGACTCAAGTACAAGAGCACCGACACACTAAATTTCTATGATTTGAAACTCCCCTGTGAGTCCAGTTTTAGATTCCAATGCTTAACTACAGGTTTACTGTATCCCTTGGACCTTCTTATTGACGATGAAACACAGAATGTGCAACCGAATTTAATACAAAAGTCACAATGCCGACTTAAGTACAAGGGGACTGACACTCTAACTCTCTATGATTTGAACCTCTCCTGTGAGTCCAGTTATAGATTCCGATGCTTCACATCAGGTTTACTGTATCCCTAGGACTTCCTTATTGACGATGAAACACAGAAATTGCATACGAATTTAATACAAAAGGCACAACGCCGACTTAAGTACAAGAGGACTGACACTCTAATTTTCGATGATTTCAACTTCTCCTGTGAGTCCAGTTTTAGAATGCGATGCTTCACTTCAGGATTACTGTATCCCATGGACCTTCTTATTGACGATGAAACACAGAAATTGCATCCGAATGTAATACATAAGGCACAATGCCGACTTAAGTACAAGAGAACTGACACTCTAACTTTCTATGATTTGAACCTCTCCTGTGAGTCCAGTTTTAGATTCCGATGCCTCACTTCAGGTCTACTGTATCCCTTGGACCTTCTTACTGACGATGATACACAGAAAGTGCTTCCGAATTTAATACAAAAGGCACAATGTCGACATAAGTACAAGAGGACTGACACTCTCACTTTCTATTATTTTAACCTCTCCCGTGAGTCCAGTTTTAGATTCCGATGCTTCACTTCAGGTTTACTGTATCCCTTGTACCTTCTTATTATCGATGAAACACAGAAATTGCATCCGAATTTAATACAAAAGGCACAATGCCGACATAAGTACAAGAGGACTGACACTCTAATTTTCTATAATTTGAACTTCTATTGTGAGTCCAGTTTTAGATTCCGATGATTCACTTCAGGTTTCCTGTATACCTTGGACTTTCTTATTGACAATGAAACACAGATATTGCATCCGAATTTAATACAAAAGGCACAATGCCGACTTAAGTACAAGAGGACTCACACTATAACATTCTATGATTTGAACCTCTCCTGTGAGTCCAGTTTTAGATTCCGTTGCTTCACTTCAGGTTTACTGTATACCTTGGACCTTCCAATTGACGATGAAACACAGAAATTGCATCCGAATTTAATACAAAAGGCACAATGCCGATTTAAGTACAAGAGGACTGACACTCTAACTTTCTATGATTGGAACCTCTCCTGTGAGTCCAGTTTTAGATTCCGATGCTTCACTTCAGATTTACTGTATCCCTAGGACCTTCTTATTGACGATGATACACAGAAATTGCATCTGACTGTAATAAAAAAGGCACAATGCCGACTTAAGAACAAGAGGACTGACACTCTAACTTTCTATGATTTGAACCTCTCCTGTGAGTCCAGTTTTAGATTCCGAAGCTTCACTTCAGGTTTACTGTTTACCTCGGAACTTCTTATTGACGATGAAACACAGAAATTGCATCGGAATTAAATTCAAAAAGCACAATGCCGACTTATGTACAAGAGGACTGATACTCTAACTATCTATGGTTTGAACGTCTCCTGTGAGTCCAGTTTTAGATTTTGATGCTTCACTTCAGGTTTACTGTATCACTTGGACCTTCTTATTGACGATGAAGCACAGAAACTGCATCCGAATTTAATACAAAAGGCACAATGCCGACTAAAGTACAAGTGGACTGACAATCTAACTTTCTATGAATTGAACCTCTCCTGTGAGTCCACTTTTAGATTCCGATGCTTCACTTCAGATTTACTGTATCCCTAGGACCTTCTTATTGACGATGATACACAGATATTGCATCCGAATTTATTACAAAAGCACAATGCCGACTTAAGTACAAGAGGACTGACACTCTAACTTTCTATGATATGAACCTCTCCTCTGGGTCCTGTTTCAGATTCCGATGCTTCACTTCAGGTTTCCTGTATACCTTGGACTTTCTTATTGACTATGAAACACAGAAATTGCATCCGAATTTAATACAAAAGGCACAGTGCCGACTTAAGTACATGAGGACTGACACTCTCACCTTCTATGATTTGAACCTCTCCTGTGAGTCCAGTTTTAGATTCCGATGCTTCACTTCAGGTTTACTGTTTAGTTCGGTACTTCTCATTGACGATGAAACACAGAAATTGCATCGGAATTAAATTCAAAAGGCACAATGCCGACTTATGTACAAGAGGACTGACACTCTAACTATCTATGATTTGAACGTCTCCTGTGAGTCCAGTTTTAGATTCCGAAGCTTCACTTCAGGTTTACTGTATCCCTTGGACCTTCTTATTGACGGTGAAACACAGAAACTGCTTCCGAATTTGTTACAAAAGGCACAATGCCGACTAAAGTACAATAGGACTGACACTCTAACTTTCTATGATTTGAACGTCTCCTGTGAGTCCACTTTTAGATTCCGATGCTTCACATCAGATTTACTGTATCCCTTGGACCTTCTTATTGACGATGATACACAGAAAGTGCTTCCGAATTTAATACAAAAGGCACAATGCTGACTTAAGTAAAGGAGGACTGACACTCTCACTTTCTGTTATTTCAACCTCTCCTGTGAGTCCAGTTTCAGATTCCGATGCTTCACCTCAGGTTTACTGTATACCTTGGACCTTACAATTGACGATGAAACACAGAAATTGCATCCGAATTTAATACAAAAGGCACAATGCCGATTTAAGTACAAGGGGACTGACACTAACTTTCTATGATTGGAACCTCTCCTGTGAGTCCAGTTTTAAATTCCGATGCTTCACTTCAGGTTTACTGTATCCCTTGGACCATCTTATTGACGATGAAACACAGAAATAGCATCCGAATTTAATACAAAAGGCTCAATGCCGTCTTAAGTACAAGAGGACTGATACTCTAACGTTCTATGATTTGAACCTCGCCTGTGAGTCCAGGTTTACATTCCGATGCTTCACTTCAGGTTTACTGTATCCCTTGGACCATCTTATTGACGATGAAACACAGAGATTGCATCCGAATTTAATACAAAAGGCACAATGCCGACATAAGTACAAGAGGACTGACACTCTCACTTTCTATGATTTGAACCTGTCCTGTGAGTCCAGTTTTAGTTTCCGATGCTTCACTTCAGGTTTACTGTATACCTCGGAACTTCTTATTGACGATGGAACACAGATATAGCATCGGAATTAAATTCAAAAGGCACAATGCCGACTTAAGTACAAGAGGACTGACACTCCAACTTTCTATGATTTGAACCTCTCCTGTGAGTCCAGTTTTAGATTACGATGCTTCACTTCAGGTTTGCTGTATCCCTTGGACCTTCTTATTGACGATGAAACACAGAAACTGCATCTGAATTAATACAAAAGTCACAATGCCGACTTAAGTACAAGAGGACTGACACTCTCACTTTCTTGATATAAACCTCTCCTGTGAGTCCAGTTTTAGATTCCGATGCTTCACCTCAGGTTTACTGTTTCCCTTGTACCTTCTTATTGACGATGAAACACAGAAATTGCATCCGAATTTAATACAAAAGGCACAATGCCGGCTTAAGTACAAGAGGAATGACACTCTCACTTTCTATGATTTGAACCTCTCCCATGAGTCCAGTTTTAGATTCCGATGCTTCACTTCAGTTTTACTGTATACCTTGGACTTTCTTATTGACTATGAAACACAGAAATTGCATCCGAATTTAATACAAAAGGCACAGTGCCGACTTAAGTACAAGAAGACTGACACTCTCACTTTCTATGATTTGAACCTCTCCTGTGAGTCCAGTTTTAGATTCCGAAGCTTCACTTCAGGTTTACTGTATCCCTTGGACCTTCTTATTGACGGTGAAACACAGAAACTGCTTCCGAATTTGTTACAAAAGGCACAATGCCGACTAAAGTACAATAGGACTGACACTCCAACTTTCTATGATTTGAACCTATCCTGTGAGTCCAGTTTTAGATTCCGATGCTTCACTTCAGGTTTACTGCATACCTCGGAACTTCTTATTGACGATGGAACACAGACATAGCATCGGAATTAAATTCAAAAGGCACAATGCCGACTTAAGTACAAGAGGACTGACACTCCAACTTTCTATGATATGAACTTATCCTGTGAGTCCAGTTTTGGATTCCGATGCTTCACTTCAGGTTTACTGAATCCCTTGGACCTTCTTATTGACGATGAAACACAGAAGCTGCATCCGAATTTAATACAAAAGGCACAATGCCGACTTAAGTACAAGAGGTCTGACACTCTCACTTTCTATTATTTAAACCTCTCCTGTGAGTCGTGTTTTAGATTCCGATGCTTCACTTCAGGTTTACTGTATCCCTTGTACCTTCTTATTAACGATGAAACACAGAAATTGCATCCGAATTTATTACAAAAGGCACAATGCCGACTTAAGTACAAGAGGACTGACACTATAACTTTCTATGATATGAACCTTTCCCGTGAGTCCAGTTTCAGATTCTGATGCTTCACTTTAGGTTACCTGTATACCTTTGATTTTCTTATTGACTATGAAACACAGAAATTGCATCCGAATTTAATACAAAAGGCACAGTGCCGACATAAGTACAAGAGGACTGACACTCTCACCTTCTATGATTTGAACCTCTCCTGTGAGTCCAGTTTTAGATACCGGTGCTTCACTTCAGGTTAACTGTATGCCTTGGACCTTCTTATTGACGATGAAACACAGAAATTGCATCCGAATTTAATACAAAAGGCACAATGCCGACTTAAGTACAAGAGGACTGACACTCAAATTTTCTATGATATGAACCTCTCCTGTGAGTCCAGTTTTAGATTCCGATGCCTCACTTCAGGTTTCCTGTATCCCTTGGACCTACTTATTAACGATGAAACACAGAAATTGCATCGGAATTTAATACAAAAGGCACAATGCCGACTTAAGTACAAGAGGACTGACACTCTAACATTCTATGATTTGAACCACTCCTGTGAGTCCAGTTTTAGATTCCGATGCTTCCCTTCAGGTTTACTGTATCCCTTGGACCTTCTTGTTAATGATGAAACACAGAAATTGCATCGGAATTTAATACAAAAGGCACAATGCTGACTTAAGTACAAGAGGACTGACACTCTAACATTCTATGATTTGAACCACTCCTGTGAGTCCAGTTTTAGATTCCGATGCTTCCCTTCAGCTTTACTGTTTCCCTTGGACCATCTTATTGACGATAAAACACAGAAATTACATCCGAATTTAATACAAAAGGCACAATGCCGACTTAAGTACAAGAGGACTGACACTCTCACTCTCTATGATTTGAACCTCTCCTGAGAGTCCAGTTTTAGATTCCGGTGCTTCACATCAGGTTTACTGTATCCCGTGGTCCTTCGTATTGACGATGAAACACAGAAATTGCATCCGAATTTCTTACAAAAGGCACAATGCCAACTTAAGTACTAGAGGACTGACTCCCTAACTTTGTATGATTTGAACCTCTCCTGTGAGTCCAGTTTTAGATTCCGATGCTTCACTTCAGGTTTACTGTATACCTCAGAACTTCTTATTGACGATGGAGCACAGAAATAGCATCGGAATTAAATTCAAAAGGCACAATGCCGACTTAAGTACAAGTGGACTGTCACTCCTACTTTCTGTGATTTGAACCTCTCCTGTGAGTCCAGTTTTAGATTCCGATGCTTCACTTCAGGTTTACTGTATCCCTGGACCTTCTTATTGACGATAAAACACAGAAATTACATCCGAATTTAATACAAAAGGCACAATGCCGACTTAAGTACAGGAGGACTGACACTCTAACTTTCAATGATTTGAACCTATCCTGTGAGTCCAGTTTTAGATTCCGATGCTTCACTTCAGGTTTACTGTATCCCGTGGTCCTTCGTATTGACGATGAAACACAGAAATTGCATCCGAATTTATTACAAAAGGCACAATGCGGACTTAAGTACAAGAGGACTGACACTCTAAATTTCTATGATATGAACCTCTCCTCTGAGTCCTGTTTCAGATTCCGATGCTTCACTTCAGGTTACCTGTATACCTTGGACTTTCTTATTGACTATGAAACACAGAAACTGCATCCGAATTTAATACAAAAGGCACAGTGCCGACTTAAGTACAAGAAGACTGACACTCTCACCTTCTATGATTTGAACCTCTCCTGTGAGTCCAGTTTTAGATTCCGATGCTTCACTTCAGGTTTACTGTATACTTTGGACCTTCTTATTGACGATGAAACACATAAATTGCATCCGAATTTAATACAAAAGGCACAATGCCGTCATAAGTAAAAGAGGACTGACACTCTAATTTCCTATAATTTGAACTTCTATTGTGAGTCCAGTTTTAGATTCCGATGCTTCACTTCAGGTTTACTGTGTCCCTTGGACCATCTTATTGACGATGAAACACAGAAATAGCATCCGAATTTAATACAAAAGGTTCAATGCCGTCTTAAGTACAAGAGGACTGATACTCTAACTTTCTATGATTTGAACCTCTCCTGTGAGTCCAGTTTCAGATTCCGATGCATCACATCAGGTTTACTGTATCGCTTGGACCTTCTTATTGACGATGAAAGACAGATATTGCAACCGAATTTAATACAAAAGGCATAATGCCGACTTAAGTACAGGAGGACTGACACTCTAACTTTCAATGATTTGAACCTATCCTGTGAGTCCAGTTTTAGATTCCGATGCTTCACTTCAGGTTTACTGTATCCCGTGGTCCTTCGTATTGACGATGAAACACAGAAATTGCATCCGAATTTAATACAAAAGGCACAATGCCAACTTAAGTACTAGAGGACTGACTCCCTAACATTGTATGATTTGAACCTCTCCTGTGAGTCCAGTATTAGATTCCGATGCTTCACTTCAGGTTTACTGTATACCTCGGAACTTCTAATTGACGATGGAGCACAGAAATAGCATCGGAATTAAATTCAAAAGGCACAATGCCGACTTAAGTACAAGTGGACTGTCACTCCTACTTTCTATGATTTGAACCTCTCCTGTGAGTCCAGTTTTAGATTCCGATGCTTCACTTCAGGTTTACTGTTTCCCTTGGACCATCTTATTGACGATAAAACACAGAAATTACATCCGAATTTAATACAAAAGGCACAATGCCGACTTAAGTACAAGAGGACTGACACTCCCACCTTCTATGATTTGAACCTCTCCTGTGAGTCCAGTTTTAGATTCCGATGCTTCACTTCAGGTTTACTGTATACCTTGGACCTTCTTAAAGACGATCAAACACAGAAATTGCATCCGAATTTAATACAAAAGGCACAATGCCGACTTAAGTACAAGAGGACTGACACTCAAACTTTCAATGATTTGAACCTCTGATGTGAGTCCAGTTTTAGATTCCGATGCCTCACTTCAGGTCTACTGTATCCCTTGGACCTTCTTACTGACGATGAAACACAGAAATTGCATCCGAATTTAATACAAAAGGCAAGATGCCGACTTAAGTACAAGAGGACTGACACTCTAACATTCTATGATTTGAACCACTCCTGTGAGTCCAGTTTGATATTCCGATGCTTCCCTTCAGGTTTACTGTTTCCCTTGGACCATCTTATTGACGATAAAACACAGAAATTACATCCGAATTTAATACAAAAGGCACAATGCCGACTTAAGTACAAGAGGACTGACACTCTCACTTTCTATGATTTGAACCCCTCCTGTGAGTCCAGTTTTAGATTCCGATGCTTCACATCAGGTTTACTGTATCCCTTGGACCTTCTTATTGACGATGAAAGACAGAAATTGCAACCGAATTTAATACAAAAGGCACAATGCCGACTTAAGTACAGGAGGACTGACACTCTAACTTTCAATGATTTGAACCTATCCTGTGAGTCCAGTTTTAGATTCCGATGCTTCACTTCAGGTTTACTGTATCCCGTGGCTCTCCGAAGTGGCCGTGCGGTTAAAGGCGCTGCAGTCTGGAACCGCAGGACCGCTACGGTCGCAGGTTCGAATCCTGCCTCGGGCATGGATGTTTGTGATGTCCTTAGGTTAGTTAGGTTTACCTAGTTCTAAGTTCTAGGGGACTAATGACCTCAGCAGTTGAGTCCCATAGTGCTCAGAGCCATTTGAACCATTTGTATCCCGTGGACCTTCGTATTGACGATGAAACACAGAAATTGCATCCGAATTTAATACAAAAGGCACAATGCCAACTTAAATACTAGAGGACTGACTCCCTAACTTTGTATGATTTGAACCTCTCCTGTGAGTCCAGTTTTAGATTACGATGCTTCACTTCAGATTTACTGTATCCCTAGGACCTTCTTATTGACGATGGTACACAGAAATTGCATCCGAATTTATTACAAAAGGCACAATGCGGACTTAAGTACAAGAGGACTGACACTCTAAATTTCTATGATATGAACCTCTCCTCTGAGTCCTGTTTCAGATTCCGATGCTTCACTTCAGGTTACCTGTATACCTTGGACTTTCTTATTGACTATGAAACACAGAAATTGCATCCGAATTTAATACAAAAGGCACAGTGCCGACTTAAGTACAAGAAGACTGACACTCTCACCTTCTATGATTTGAACCTCTCCTGTGAGTCCAGTTTTAGATTCCGATGCTTCACTTCAGGTTTACTGTATACTTTGGACCTTCTTATTGACGATGAAACACATAAATTGCATCCGAATTTAATACAAAAGGCACAATGCCGACTTAAGTACAAGAGGACTGACACTCTCACCTTCTATGATTTGAACCTCTCCTGTGAGTCCACTTTTAGATTCCGATGCTTCACTTCAGGTTTACTGTATACCTTGGACCTTCTTATTGACGATGAAACACAGAAATTGCATCCGAATTTAATACAAAAGGCACAATGCCGACTTAAGTACAAGAGGACTGACACTCAAACTGTCTATGGTTTGAACCTCTCCTGTGAGTCTAGTTTTAGATTCCGATGCCTCACTTTAGGTTTACTGTATACCTTGGACCTTCTTATTGACGATGAACCACAGAAATTGCACCCGAATTTAATACAAAAGGCACAATGCCGACATAAGTACAAGAGGACCGACACTCTCACCTTCTAAGATTTGAACCTCTCCTGTGAGTGCAGTTTTAGATTCCGATGCTTCACTTCAGGTTTACTGTTTAGTTCGGAACTTCTTATTGACGATGAAACACAGATATTGCATCGGAATTAAATTCAAAAAGGCACAATGCAGACTAATGTACAAGAGGACTGACACTCTAACTATCTATGATTTGAACGTCTCCTGTGAGTCCAGTTTTAGATTCCGAAGCTTCACTTCAGGTTTACTGTATCCCTTGGACCTTCTTATTGACGATGAAACACAGAAATTGCATCCGAATTTAATACAAAAGGCACAATGCCGACTAAAGTACAATAGGACTGACACTCTAACTTTCTATGATTTGAACCTCTCCTGTGAGTCCACTTTTAGATTCCGATGCTTCACTTCAGATTTACTGTATCCCTTGGCCCTTCTTATTGACGATGATACACAGAAACTGCTTCCGAATTTAATCCAAAAGGCACAATGTCGACTTACGTACAAGAGGTCTGACACTCTCACTTTCTATTATTTCAACCTATCCCGCGAGTCCACTTTTAGATTCTGATGCTTCACTTCAGGTTTACTGTATCCCTTGTACCTTCTTATTGACGATGAAACACAGAAATTGCATCCGAATTTAATACAAAAGGCACAATGCCGACATAAGTAAAAGAGGACTGACACTCTAATTTCCTATAATTTGAACTTCTATTGTGAGTCCAGTTTTAGATTCCGATGCTTCACTTCAGGTTTACTGTGTCCCTTGGACCATCTTATTGACGATGAAACACAGAAATAGCATCCGAATTTAATACAAAAGGTTCAATGCCGTCTTAAGTACAAGAGGACTGATACTCTAACTTTCTATGATTTGAACCTCTCCTGTGAGTCCAGTTTCAGATTCCGATGCATCACATCAGGTTTACTGTATCGCTTGGACCTTCTTATTGACGATGAAAGACAGATATTGCAACCGAATTTAATACAAAAGGCATAATGCCGACTTAAGTACAGGAGGACTGACACTCTAACTTTCAATGATTTGAACCTATCCTGTGAGTCCAGTTTTAGATTTCGATGCTTCACTTCAGGTTTACTGTATCCCGTGGACCTTCGTATTGACGATGAAACACAGAAATTGCATCCGAATTTAATAAAAAGGCACAATGCCAACTTAAATACTAGAGGACTGACTCCCTAACTTTGTATGATTTGAACCTGTCCTGTGAGTCCAGTTTTAGATTCCGATGCTTCACTTCAGATTTACTGTATCCCTAGGACCTTCTATTTGGCGATGGTACACAGAAATTGCATCCGAATTTATTACAAAAGGCACAATGCCGAATTAAGTACAAGAGGACTGACACTCTAACTTTCTATGATATGAACCTCTCCTCTGAGTCCTGTTTCAGATTCCGATGCTTCACTTCAGGTTACTTGTATACCTTGGACTTTCTTATTGACTATGAACCACAGAAAATGCATACGAATTTAATACAAAAAGCACAATGCCGACTTAAGTACAAGAGGACTGACACTCAAACTTTCAATGATTTGAACCTCTCCTGTGAGTCCAGTTTTAGATTCCGATGCCTCACTTCAGGTCTACTGTATCCCTTGGACCTTCTTACTGACGATGAAACACAGAAATTGCATCCGAATTTAATACAAAAGGCAAGATGCCGACTTAAGTGCAAGAGGACTGACACTCTAACATTCTATGATTTGAACCACTCCTGTGAGTGCAGTTTTATATTGCGATGCTTCCCTTCAGGTTTACTGTTTCCCTTGGACCATCTTATTGACGATAAAACACAAAAATTACATCCGAATTTAATACAAAAGGCACAATGCCGACTTAAGTACAAGAGGACTGACACTCTCACTTTCTATGATTTGAACCCCTCCTGTGAGTCCAGTTTTAGATTCCGATGCTTCACATCAGGTTTACTGTATCCATTGGACCTTCTTATTAACGATGAAAGACAGAAATTGCAACCGAATTTAATACAAAAGGCACAATGCCGACTTAAGTACAGGAGGACTGACACTCTAACTTTCAGTGATTTGAACCTATCCTGTGAGTCCAGTTTTAGATTCCGATGCTTCACTTCAGGTTTACTGTATCCCGTGGCCGGCCGAAGTGGCCGTGCGGTTAAAGGCGCTGCAGTCTGGAACCGCAGGACCGCTACGGTCGTAGGTTCGAATCCTGCCTCGGGCATGGATGTTTGTGATGTCCTTAGGTTAGTTAGGTTTACCTAGTTCTAAGTTCTAGGGGACTAATGACCTCAGCAGTTGAGTCCCATAGTGCTCATAGCCATTTGAACCATTTGTATCCCGTGGACCATCGTATTGACGATGAAACACAGAAATTGCATCCGAATTTAATACAAAAGGCACAATGCCAACTTAAATACTAGAGGACTGACTCCCTAACTTTGTATGATTTGAACCTCTCCTGTGAGTCCAGTTTTAGATTACGATGCTTCACTTCAGATTTACTGTATCCCTAGGACCTTCTTATTGACGATGGTACACAGAAATTGCATCCGAATTTATTACAAAAGGCACAATGCCGACTTAAGTACAAGAGGACTGACACTCTAACTTTCTATGATATGAACCTCTCCTCTGAGTCCTGTTTCAGATTCCGATGCTTCACTTCAGGTCACCTGTATACCTTGGACTTTCTTATTGACTATGAAACACAGAAATTGCATCCGAATTTAATACAAAAGGCACAGTGCCGACTTAAGTACAAGAAGACTGACACTCTCACCTTCTATGATTTGAACCTCTCCTGTGAGTCCAGTTTCAGATTCCGATGCTTCACATCAGGTTTACTGTATCCCTTGGACCTTCTTATTGACGATGAAAGACAGATATTGCAACCGAATTTAATACAAAAGGCATAATGCCGACTTAAGTACAGGAGGACTGACACTCTAACTTTCAATGATTTGAACCTATCCTGTGAGTCCAGTTTTAGATTCCGATGCTTCACTTCAGGTTTACTGTATCCCGTGGACATTCGTATTGACGATGAAACACAGAAATTGCATCCGAATTTAATACAAAAGGCACAATGCCAACTTAAATACTAGAGGACTGACTCCCTAACTTTGTATGATTTGAACCTCTCCTGTGAGTCCAGTTTTAGATTCCGATGCTTCACTTCAGATTTACTGTATCCCTAGGACCTTCGTATTGACGATGAAACACAGAAATTGCATCCGAATTTAATACAAAAGGCACAATGCCTACTTAAATACTAGAGGACTGACTCCCTAACTTTGTATGATTTGAACCTCTCCTGTGAGTCCCGTTTTAGATTCCGATGCTTCACTTCAGATTTACTGTATCCCTAGGACCTTCTTATTGACGATGGTACACATAAATTGCATCCGAATTTATTACAAAAGGCACAATGCCGACTTAAGTACTAGAGGACTGACACTCTAACTTTCTATGATATGAACCTCTCCTCTGAGTCCTGTGTCAGATTCCGATGCTTCACTTCAGGTTACCTGTATACCTTGGACTTTCTTGTTGACTATGAAACACAGAAATTGCATCCGAATTTAATACAAAAAGCACAATGCCGACTTAAGTACAAGAGGACTGACACTCTCACCTTCTATGATTTGAACCTCTCCTGTGAGTCCACTTTTAGATTCCGATGCTTCACTTCAATTTTACTGTATACCTTGGACCTTCTTATTGACGATGAAACGCAGAAATTGCATCCGAATTTAATACAAAAGGCACAATGCCGACTTAAGTACAAGTGGACTGACACTCAAACTTTCTATGATTTGAACCTCTCCTGTGAGTCCAGTTTTAGATTCCGATGCCTCACTTTAGGTTTACTGTATACCTTGGACCTTCTTATTGACGATGAACCACAGAAATTGCATCCGAATTTAATACAAAAGGCACAATGCCGACTTAAGTACAAGAGGACTGACACTCTCACCTTCTATGATTTGAACCTCTCCTGTGAGTCCAGTTTTAGATTCCGATGCTTCACTTCAGGTTTACTGTTTAGTTCGGAACTTCTTATTGACGATGAAACACAGAAATTGCATCGGAATTAAATTCAAAAGGCACAATGCCGACTAATGTACAAGAGGACTGACACTCTAACTATCTATTATTGAACTTCTCCTGTGAGTCTACTTTTAGATTCCGATGCTTTACTTCAGATTTACTGTATCCCTCGGACCTTCTTATTGACGATGATACACAGAAAGTGCTTCCAAATTTAATACAAAAGGCACAATGTCGACATAAATACAAGAGGACTGTCACTCTCACTATCTATTATTTTAACCTCTCCCGCGAGTCCAGTTTTAGATTCTGATGCTTCACTTCAGGTTTACTGTATCCCTTGTACCTTCTTGTTGACGATGAAACACAGAAATTGCATCCGAATTTAATACAAAAGGCACAATGCCGACATAAGTACAAGAGGACTGACACTCTAATTTTCTATAATTTGAACTTCAATTGTGAGTCCAGTTTTAGATTACGATGCTTCACTTCAGGTTTACTGTATCCCGTGGACCTTCGTATTGACGATGAAACACATAAATTGCATCCGAATTTAATACAAAAGGCACAATGCCGACTTAAGTACAAGTGGACTGACACTCAAACTTTCTATGATTTGAACCTCTCCTGTGAGTCCAGTTTTAGATTCCGATGCCTCACTTTAGGTTTACTGTATACCTTGGACCTTCTTATTGACGATGAACCACAGAAATTGCATCCGAATTTAATACAAAAAGCACAATGCCGACTTAAGTACAAGAGGACTGACACTCTCACCTTCTATGATTTGAACCTCTCCTGTGAGTCCACTTTTAGATTCCGATGCTTCACTTCAGGTTTACTGTATACCTTGGACCTTCTTATTGACGATGAAACGCAGAAATTGCATCCGAATTTAATACAAAAGGCACAATGCCGACTTAAGTACATGTGGACTGACACTCAAACTTTCTATGATTTGAACCTCTCCTGTGAGTCCAGTTTTAGATTCCGATGCCTCACTTTAGGTTTACTGTATACCTTGGACCTTCTTATTGACGATGAACCACAGAAATTGCATCCGAATTTAATACAAAAGGCACAATGCCGACTTAAGTACAAGAGGACTGACACTCTCACCTTCTATGATTTGAACCTCTCCTGTGAGTCCAGTTTTAGATTCCGATGCTTCACTTCAGGTTTACTGTTTAGTTCGGAACTTCTTATTGACGATGAAACACAGAAATTGCATCGGAATTAAATTCAAAAGGCACAATGCCGACTAATGTACAAGAGGACTGACACTCTAACTATCTATGATTTGAACTTCTCCCGTGAGTCCACTTTTAGGTTCCGATGCTTTACTTCAGATTTACTGTATCCCTCGGACCTTCTTATTGACGATGATATACAGAAAGTGCTTCCAAATTTAATACAAAAGGCACACTGTCGACATAAATACAAAAGGACTGTCACTCTCACTTTCTATTATTTTAACCTCTCCCGCGAGTCCAGTTTTAGATTCTGATGCTTCACTTCAGGTTTACTGTATCCCTTGTACCTTCTTATTGACGATGAATCACAGAAATTGCATCCGAATTTAAAACAAAGGCACAAAGCCGACATAAGTACAAGAGGACTGACACTCTAATTTTCTATAATTTGAACTTCTGTTGTGAGGCCAGTTTTAGATTCCGATGCTTCACTTCAGGTATACTGTATCCCGTGGACCTTCGTATTGACGATGAAACACATAAATTGCATCCGAATTTATTACAAAAGGCACAATGCCGACTTAAGTACAAGAGGACTGACACTCTAACTTTCTATGATATGAACCTCTCCTCTGAGTCCTGTTTCAGATTCCGATGCTTCACTTCAGGTTACCTGTATACCTTGGACTTTCTTATTGACTATAAAACACAGAAATTGCATCCGAATTTAATACAAAGGCACAGTGCCGAATTAAGTACAAGAAGACTGACAGTCTCACCTTCTATGATTTGAACCTCTCCTGTGAGTCCAGTTTTAGATTCCGATGCTTCACTTCAGGTTTACTGTTTAGTTCGGAACTTCTTATTGACGATGAAACACAGAAATTGCATCGGAATTAAATTCAAAAGGCACAATGCCGACTTATGTACAAGAGGACTGACACTCTAACTATCTATGATTTGAACGTCTCCTGTGAGTCCAGTTTTAGATTCCGAAGCTTCACTTCAGGTTTACTGTATCCCTTGGACCTTCATATTGACGATGAAACACAGAAACTGCTTCCGAATTTGTTACAAAAGGCACAATGCCGACTAAAGTACAATAGGACTGACACTCTAACTTTCTATGACTTGAACCTCTCCTGTGAGTCCACTTATAGATTCCGATGCTTCACTTCAGATTTACTGTATCCCTTGGACCTTCTTATTGACGATGATACACAGAAAGTGCTTCCGAATTTAATACAAAAGGCACAATGTCGACATAAGTACAAGAGGACTGACACTCTCACTTTCTATTATTTTAATCTCTCCTGCGAGTCCAGTTTTAGATTCCGATGCTTCACTTCAGGTTTACTGTATCCCTTGTTCCTTCTTATTGACGATGAAACACAGAAATTGCATCCGTATTTAATACAAAAGGCACAATGCCGACATAAGTACAAGAGGACTGACACTCTAACTTTCAATGATTTGAACCTCTCCTGTGAGTCCAGTTTTAGATACCGATGCTTCACTTCAGGTTTACTGTACCCCTTGGACCTTCTTATTGACGATGAAACACAGAAACTGCATTCGAATTAATACAAAAGGCACAATGCCGACTTAAGTACTAGTGGACTGACACTCTCACTTTCTATGATATAAACCTCTCCTGTGAGTCCAGTTTTAAATTCCGATGCTTCACTTCAGGTTTACTGTATCCCTTGTACCTTCTTATTGACGATGAAACACAGAAATTGCATCCGAATTTAATACAAAGGGCACAATGCCGACTTATGTGCAAGAGGACTGACACTCTCACTTTCTATGATTTGAACCTCTCCCATTAGTCCAGTTTTAGATTGCGATGCTTCACTTCAGGTTTACTGTATCCCTTGTAAGTTCTTATTAACGATGAAACACAGAAATTGCATCCGAATTCTATACAAAGGCACAATGCCAACTTAAGCACAAGAGGACTGACATCCTAACTTTCTATGATTTGAACCTCTCCTGTGAGTCCAGTTTTGGATTCCGATTCTTCACTTCAGGTTTACTGTATACCTTGGACCTTCTAATTAATGATGAAACACAGATATTGCATCCGAATTTAATACAAAAGGCACAATGCCGACTTAAGTGCATTAGGACTGACACTCTAACATTCTATGATTTGAACCTCGCCTGTGAGTCCAGTTTTAGATTCCGATGCTTCACTTCAGGTTTACTGTATCCCTTGGACCATCTTATTGGCGATGAAACTTAGAAATTGCATCCGAATTTCATACAAAAGGCACAATGCCGCCATAAGTACAAGAGGACTGACACTCTCACTTTCTATGATTTGAACCTCTCCTGTGAGTCCAGTTTTAGTTTCCGATGCTTCACTTCAGGTTTACTGTATCGCTTGGACCTTCTTATTGACGACGAAAGACAGAAATTGCAACCGAATTTAATACAAAAGGCTTAATGCCGACTTAGGTACAGGTGGACTGACACTCTAACTTTCAATGATTTCAACCTATCCTGTGAGTCCAGTTTTAGATTCCGATGCTTCACTTAAGGTTTACTGTATACCTCGGAACTTCTTATTGATGATGGAACACAGACATAGCATCGGAATTAAATTCAAAACGCACAATGCCGACTTAACTATACAAGAGGACTGACATTCCAACTTCCTATGATTTGAACCTCTCCTGTGAGTCCAGTTTTAGAGTCCGATGCTTCACTTCAGGTTTACAGTATCCCTTGAACCTTCTTATTGACGATGAAACACAGAAACTGCATCCGAATTTAATACAAAAGGCACAATGCCGACATAAGTACAAGAGGACTGACACTCTCACTTTCTATTATTTAAACCTCTCCTGTGAGTCCAGTTTCAGATTCCGATGCTTCACTTTGGGTTTACTATATCCCTTGGACCTTCTTATTGACGATGAAACACAAAAATTGCATTCGAATTTAATACAAAGGCACAATGCCGACTTAAGTACAAGAGGACTGACACTCTCACTTTCTATGATTTGAACCTCTCCTGTGAGTCCAGTTTTGGATTCCGATGCTTCAGGGTTACTGTATCCCTTGGACCTTCTTATTGACGATTAAGCACAGAAATTGCATCCGAATTTAATACAAAAGGCACAATGCCGACTTAGGTACAAGAGGACTGACACTCTAACTTTCTATGATTTGAACCTCTTCGGTGAGTCCAGTTTTAGATTCCGATGCTTCACTTCAGGTTTACTGTATACCTCGGAACTTCTTATTGACGATGGAACACAGATATCGCATCGGAATTAAATTCAAATGGCACAATGCCGACTTAAGTGCAAGAGGACTGACACCCTAACTTTCAATGATTTGACCTCTCCTGTGAGTCCAGTTTTAGATTCCGATGCTTCACTTCAGGTTTACTGTATCCCTTGGACCTTCTTATTGACGATGAAACACAGAAACAGCATCCGAATTAATACAAAAGTCACAATGCCGACTTAAGTACAAGAGGACTGACACTCTCACTTTCTATGATATAAACCTCTCCTGTGAGTCCAGTTTTAGATTCCGATGCTTCACTTCAGGTTTACTGTATCCCTTGTACCTTCTTATTGACGATGAAACACAGAAATTGCATCCGAATTTAATACAAAACGCACAATGCCGACTTAAGTACAAGCGGACGGACACTCTCACTTTCTATGATTTGAACCTCTCCCATGAGTCCAGTTTTAGATTCCGATGCTTCACTTCAGGTTTACTGTATCCCTTGGACCTTCTTATTAATGACGAAACACAGAAATTGCAACCCGAATTTAATACAAAAGTCACAATGCCGACTTAAGTACAAAAGGACTGACACTCTAACATTCTATGATTTGAACCTCGCCTGTGAGTCCAGTTTTAGATTCCGATGCTTCACTTCGGGATTACAGTATCCCTTGGACCTTCTTATTGACGATGAAACACAGAAACTGCATCCGAATTTAATACAAAAGGCACAATGCCGACTTAAGTACGAGAGGACTGACACTCTCACTTTCTATTATTTAAACCTCTCCTGTGAGTCCAGTTTTAGATTCCGATGCTTCACTTCAGGTTTACTGTATCCCTTGTACCTTCTTATTAACGATGAAACACAGAAATTGCATCCGAATTTATTACAAAAGGCACAATGCCGACTTAAGTACAAGAGGACTGACACTCTAACTTTCTATGATATGAACCTCTCCCGTGAGTCCAGTTTCAGATTCCGATGCTTCACTTTAGATTACCTGTATACCTTGGACTTTCTTATTGACTATGAAACACAGAAATTGCATCCGAATTTAATACAAAAGGCACAGTGCCGACTTAAGTACAAGAGGACTGACATTCTCACTTTCTATGATTTGAACCTCTCCTGTGAGTCTAGTTTTAGATTCCGATGCTTCACTTCAGGTTAACTGTATACCTTGGACCTTCTTATTGACGATGAAACACAGAAATTGCATCCGAATTTAATACAAAAGGCACAATGCCGACCTAAGTACAAGAAGACTTACACTCAAATTTTCTATGATATGAACCTCTCCTGTGAGTCCAGTTTTAGATTCCGATGCCTCACTTCAGGTTTACTGTATCCCTTGGACCTACTTATTGACGATGAAACACTGAAATTGCATCCGAATTTAATACCAAAGGCACAATTCCGTCTTAAGTACAAGAGGACTGACACTCTAACTTTCTATGATTTGAGCCTCTCCTGTGAGTCCAGTTTTAGATTCCGATTCTTCACTTCAGGTTTACTGTATCCCTTGGACCTTCTTATTAACGATGAAACACAGAAATTGCATCGGAATTTAATACAAAAGGCACAATGCCGACTTAAGTACAGGAGGACTGACACTCTAACTTTCAATGATTTGATCCTAACCTGTGAGTCCAGTTTTAGATTCTCATGCTTCACTTCAGGTTTACTGTATCCAGTGGACCTTCGTATTGACGATGAAACACAGAAATTGCATCCGAATTAAATACTAAAGGCACAATGCCGACTTTAGTACATGAGGACTGACTCTCTAACTTTCTATGATTTGAACCTCTCCTGTGAGTCCAATTTTTGATTCCGATGATTCACTCCAGGTTTACTGTATCCCTTGGATCTTCTTATTGACGATGAAACACAGAAATTGCATCGGAATTTAATACAAAAGGCACAATGCCGACTTAAGTACGAGAGGACTGACACTCTAACATTCTATGATGTGAACCTCTCCTGTGAGTCCAGTTTTGGATTCCGATGCTTCACTTCAGGTTTACTGTATGCCTTGGACCATCTTAATGACGATGAAACACAGAAATTGCATCCGAATTTAATACAAAAGGCACAATGCCGACTTAAGTACAAGGGGACTGACAATCTCACTTTCTATGATTTGAACCTCTCCTGTGAGTCCAGTACAGATTCCGATGCTTTACTTCAGGTTTACTGTTTCCCTTGGACCTTTTTATTGACGATGAAACACAGAAATTGCATCCGAATTTAATACAAAATGCACAATGCCGACTTAAGTACAAGAGGACAGACACTCTAACTATCTATGATTTGAACCTTTCCTGTGAGTCCAATTTTAGATTCCGATGCCTCACTTCAGGTTTACTGTATCCCTTGGACCTTCTTATTGACGATGAAATACAGAAACTCCATCCGAAGTAATTACAAAATGCACAATGCCGACTTAAGTACAAGAGGAGTGACACTCTAACTTTCTATGATTTGAACCTCTCCTGTGAGTCCAGTACAGATTCCGATGCTTTACTTCAGGTTTACTGTATCCCTTGGAAATTCTTATTGACGATGAAACACAGAAATTGCATCCGAATTTAAAACAAAGGCACAATGCCGACTTAAGTACAAGAGGACTGACACTCTCACTTTCTATGATTTGAACCTCTCCTGTAAGTCTAGTTTAAGTTTCCGATGCTTAACTTCAGGTTTACTGTATCCCTTGTACCTTCTTATTGACGATGAAACACAGAAATTGCATCCGAATTTAATACAAAAGGCACAATGCCGACTTAAGTACAAGAGGACTGACACTCTAACTTTCTATGAATTGAACCACTCCTGTGAGTCCAGTTTTAGAATCCGATGCTTCACTTCATGTTTACTGAATCCCTTGGACCTTCTTATTGACGATGAAACACAGAAACTGCATCCGAATTTAATACAAAAGGCACAATGCCGACGTAAGTACAAGAGGACTGACACTCTCTCTTTGTAAGATTTGAACCTCTCCTGTAAGTCCAGTTTTAGATTCCGATGCTTCACTTCAGGTTTACTGTATCCCATGTACTTTCTTATTAAAGATGAAACACAGAAATATCATCCGAATTTAAGACAAAAGGCACAATGCCGACTTAAGTACAAGAGGATTGACACTCTCACTTTCTATGATTTGAAATTATCCTGTAAGTCCAGTATTAAATTCCGATGCTTCACTTCAGGTTTGCTGTATACCTTGGAACTTCTTATTGACGATGAAACACAGAAATTGCATCGGAATTAGATTCAAAGAGCACAATGCCGACTTAAGTACAAGAGGACTGACACTCTAACTTTCTACGATTTGAACCTCTCCTGTAAGTCCAGCTTTAGATTCCGATGCTTCACTTCAGGTTCACTGTATCCCTTGGACCTTCATATTGACGATGAAACACAGAACTTTATCCGAATTTAATACAAGAGGCACAATGCTGACATAAGTACAAGAGGACTGACACCCTCACTTTCTATGATTTAAACCTCTCCTGGTAGTCCAGTTTTAGATTCCGATGCTTCGCGGTTACTATATAACTTGGACCTTCATATTGACGATGAAACACAGAAATTGCATCCGAATTTAATACAAAAGGCACAATGCCGACTTAAGTACAAGAGGACTGACACTCTCACTTTCTATGATTTGAATGTCTCCCGTGCGTCCAGTTTTAGATTCCGATGCTTCACTTCAGGTTTACTGTATCCCCTGTACCTTCTTATTAACGATGAAACACAGAAAATGCATCCGAATTTAATACAAAAGGCACAATGCAGACTTAAGTACAAGAGGACTGACACTCTAACTTTCTATGATTTGAACCTCTCCTGTGAGTCCAGTTTTAGATTCCGATGCTTCACTTCAGGTTTTCTGTATACCTTGGACTTTCTTATTGACTATGAAACTCAGAAATTGCATCCGAATTTAATACAAAAGGCACAATGCCGACTTAAGTACAAGAGGACTGACTCGCCAACTTTCTATGATTTGAACCTCTCCTGTGAGTCCAGTTTTAGATTCCGATGCCTCACTACAGGTTTACTGTATCCCTTGGACCATCTTATTGACGATGAAACACAGAAATTGCATCCGAATTTAATACAAAAGGCACAATGCCGACTTAAGTACAAGGGGACTGACACTCCCACTTTCTATGATTCGAACCTCTCTTCTGAGTCCAGTTCTAGATTCCGATGCTTCACTTCAGGTTTACTGTATCCCTTGGACCTTCTTATTGACGATGAAACACAGAAATTGCATCGGAATTTAAAACAAAAGGCACAATGCCGACTTAAGTACAAGAGGACAGACACTCTAACTATCTATGATTTGAACCTTTCCTGTGAGTCCAGTTTTAGATTCCGATGCCTCACTTCAGGTTTACTGTATCCCTTGGACCTTCTTATTGACGATGAAATACAGAAACTCCATCCGAAGTAATTACAAAATGCACAATGCCGACTTAAGTACAAGAGGACTGACACTCTAACTTTCTATGGTTTGAACCACTCCTGTGAGTCCAGTACAGATTCCGATGCTTTACTTCAGGTTTACTGTATCCCTTGGACATTCTTATTGACGATGAATCACAGAAATTGCATCCGAATTTAAAACAAAGGCACAATGCCGACTTAAGTACAAGAGGACTGACACTCTCACTTTCTATGATTTGAACCTCTCCTGTAAGTCTACTTTAAGATTCCGATTCTTAACTTCAGGTTTACTGTATCCCTTGTACCTTCTTATTGACGATGAAACACAGAAATTGCATCCGAATTTAATACAAGAGGCACAATGACGACATAAATACAAGAGGACTGACACTCTCACTTTCTATGATTTGAACGTTTCCCGTGAGTCCAGCTTTAGATTCCGATGCTTCACATCAGGTTTACTGTATCCCTTGTACCTTCTTATTAACGATGAAACACAGAATTTGCATCCGGATTTTTATACAAAAGGCATAATGCCGACTTAAGTACAAGAGGACTGACACTCTAACTTTCTATGATTTGAACCTCTCCTGTGAGTCCAGTTTTAGATTCCGATGCTTCACTTCAGGTTTCCTGTATACCTCGGACTTTCTTATTGACTATGAAACTCAGAAACTGCATCCGAATTTAATACTAAAGGCACAATGCCGACGTAAGTACAAGAGGACTGACACTCTCTCTTTGTAAGATTTGAACCTCTCCTGTAAGTCCAGTTTTAGATTCCGATGCTTCAATTCAGGTTTACTGTATCCCATGTACTTTCTTATTGACGATGAAACACAGAAATATCATCCGAATTTAATACAAAAGGCACAATGCCGACTTAAGTACAAGTGGATTGTCACTCTCACTTACTATGATTTGAACCTATCCTGTAAGTCCAGTATTAAATTCCGATGCTTCACTTCAGGTTTGCTGTATACCTTGGAACTTCTTATTGACGATGAAACACAGAAATTGCATCGGAATTAAATTCAAAAAGCACAATGCCGACTTAAGTACAAGAGGACTGACACTCTAACTTTCTACGATTTGAACCTCTCCTGTGAGTCCAGTTTTAGATTCCAATGCTTCACTTCAGGTTTCCTGTATCCCTTGGACCTTCATATTGACGATGAAACACAGAACTTTATCCGAATTTAATACAAAAGGCACAATGCTGACTTAAGTACAAGAGGACTGACACCCTCACTTTCTATGATTTAAACCTCTCCTGGTAGTCCAGTTTTAAATTCCGATGCTTCGGGGTTACTATATCCCTTGGACCTTCTTATTGACGATGAAACACAGAAATTGCATCCGAATTTAATACAAAAGGCACAATGCCGACTTAAGTACATGAGGACTGACACTCTCACTTTCTATGATTTGAATGTCTCCCGTGCGTCCAGTTTTAGATTCCGATGCTTCACTTCAGGTTTACTGTATCCCCTGTACCTTCTTATTAACGATGAAACACAGAAATTGCATCCGAATTTAATACAAAAGGCACAATGCAGACTTAAGTACAAGAGGACTGACACTCGAACTTTCTATGATTTGAACCTCTCCTGTGAGTCCAGTTTTAGATTCCGATGCTTCACTTCAGGTTTCCTGTATACCTTGGACTTTCTTATGGACTATGAAACTCAGAAATTGCATCCGAATTTAATACAAAAGGCACAATGCCGACTTATGTACAAGAGGACTGACTCGCTAACTTTCTATGATTTGAACCTCTCCTGTGAGTCCAGTTTTAGATTCCGATGCCTCACTACAGGTTTACTGTATCCCTTGGACCATCTTATTGACGATGAAACACAAAGTTGCATCCGAATTTAATACAAAAGGCACAATGCCGACTTAAGTACAAGGGGACTGACACTCCCACTTTCTATGATTCGAACCTCTCTTGTGAGTCCAGTTCTAGATTCCGATGCTTCACTTCAGGTTTACTGTATCCCTTCGACCTTCTTATTGACGATGAAACACAGAAATTGCATCGGAATTTAATACAAAAGGCACAATGCCGACTTAAGTACAAGAGGACTGACAATCTAACTTTCAATAATTTGAACCTCTCCTGTGAGTCCAGTTTTAGATTCCGATGCTTCACTTCAGGTTTACTGTATCCTTTGGACCTTCGTATTGACGATGAAACACAGAAATTGCATCCGAATTTACTACAAAAGGCACAATGCCGACCTAAGTACAAGAGGACTGACACTCTAACTTTCTATGATTTAAGCCTCCCCTGTGAGTCCAGTTTTAGATTCCGATGCTTCACTTCAGGTTTCCTGTATACCTTAGACTTTCTTATTGACGATGAAACACAGAAATTGAATCTGAATTTAATACAAAAGGCACAATGCCGACTTAAGTACAAGAGGACTGACTCTCTAACTTTCTATGATTTGAACCTCTCCTGTGAGTCCAGTTTAAATTCCGATGCCTCACTTCAGGTTAACTGTATCCCTTGGACCTTCTTATTGATGATGAAACACAGAAATTGCATCGGAATTTAATACAAAAGGCACAATGCCGACTTAAGTGCAAGAGGACTGACACTCTAACATTCTATGATTTGAACCTCACCTGAGAGTCCAGTTTTAGATTCCGATGCTTCACCTGAGGTATACTGTATCCCTTGTACCTTCTTATTGACGATGAAACACAGAAATTGCATCTGAATTTAATACACAAGGCACAATGCCGACTTAAGTACAAGAGGACTGACACTCTAACTTTCAATAATTTGAACCTCGCCTGTGAGTCCAGTTTTACATTGCGATGCTTCACTTCAGGTTTACTGTATCCCTAGGCCCTTCGTATTGACGATGAAACACAGAAATTGCATCCGAATTTAATACAAAAGGCACAATGCCGACTTAAATACAAGAAGACTGATACTCTAACTTTCTATGATTTGAACCACTCCTTTAAGTCCAGTTTCAGATACCAATGCTTCACTTCAGGTATACTGTATCCCTTGGACCTTCTTATTGACGATGAGACACAGAAATTGCATCCGAATTTAATACAAAAGGCACAATGCCGACTTAAGTACAAGAGGACCGACACTCTAACTATCTATGATTTGAACCTTTCCTGTGAGTCCAGTTTTAGATTCCGATGCCTCACTTCAGGTTTACTGTATCCCTTGGACCTTCTTATTGACGATGAAATACAGAAACTCCATCCGAAGTTAATACAAAATGCACAATGCCGACTTAAGTACAAGAGGACTGACACTCTAACTTTCTATGACTTGAACCTCTCCTGTGAGTCCAGTACAGATTCCGATGCTTTACTTCAGGTTTACTGTATCCCTTGGACATTCTTATTGACGATGAAACACAGAAATTGCATCCGAATTTAATTCAAAAGGCACAATGCCGACTTAAGTACAAGAGGACTGACACTCTCACTTTCTATGATTTGAATGTCTCCCGTGAGTCCAGTTTTAGATTCCGATGCTTTACTTCAGGTTTACTGTATCCCCTGTACCTTCTTATTAACGATGAAACACAGAAATTGCATCCGAATTTAATACAAAAGGCACAATGCCGACTTAAGTACAAGAGGACTGACACTCTAACTTTCTATGGTTTGAACCTCTCCTGAGAGTCCAGTTTTAGATTCCGATGCTTCACTTCAGGTTTCCTGTATACCTTGGACTTTCTTATTGACTATGAAACTCAGAAATTGCAGCCGAATTTAATACAAAAGGCACAATGCCGACTTAAGTACAAGAGGACTGACACTCTCACCTCCTATGATTTGAACCTCTCCTTTGAGTCCAGTATTAGATTCCGATGCTTCACTTCAGGTTTACTGTATACCTTGGACATTGTTATTGACTATGAAACACAGAAACTGCATCCGAATTTAATACAAAAGGCACAATGCCGACTAAAGTACAAGAGGACTGACACTCTCTCTTTGTAAGATTTGAACCTCTCCTGTAAGTCCAGTTTTAGATTCCGATGCTTCACTTCAGGTTTACTGTATCCCTTGTACCTTCTTATTGACGATGAAACACAGAAATTGCATCCGAATTTAATACAAAAGGCACAATGTCGACTTAAGTACAAGATGACTGACACTCTCACTTCCTATGATTTGAACCTCTCCTGTAAGTCCAGTATTAGATTCCGATGCTTCACTTCAGGTTTGCTGTATAAATTGGAACTTGTTATTGACGATGAAACACAGAAATTGCTTCGGAATTAAATTCAAAAGGCACAATGCCGACTTAAGTACAAGAGGACTGACACCCTCACTTACTACCCTCTGCTGGTAGTCCAGTTTTAGATTCCGATGCTTCGGGGTTACTATACCCCTTGGACCTTCTTATTGACGATGAATTACAGAAATTGCATCGGAATTTAATACAAAAGGCACAATGCCGACTTAAGTACAAGAGGACTGACTCTCTGACTTTCTATGATTTGAACCTCTCCTGTGAGTCCAGTTATAGATTCCGATGCCTCACTTCAGGTTAACGGTATCCCTTGGACCCTCTTATTGATGATGAAACACAGAAATTGCATCGGAATTTAATACAAAAGGCACAATGCCGACTTAAGTACAAGAGGACTGAGACTCTAACATTCTATGATTTGAACCTCACCTGAGAGTCCAGTTTTAGATTGCGATGCTTCACTTGAGGTATACTGTATCCCTTGGACCATCTTATTGACGATGAAACACAGAAATTGCATCCGAATTTAATACAAAAAGCACAATGCCAACTTAAGTAAAAGGGGACTGACACTCTCACTTTCTATGATTTGAACCTCTCCTGTGAGTCCAGTTCTAGATTCCGATGCTTCACGTCAGGTTTACTGTATCCCTTGTACCGTCTTATTGACGATGAAACACAGAAATTGCATCTGAATTTAATACAAAAGGCACAATGCCGACTTAAGTACAAGAGGACTGACACTCTAACTTTCAATAATTTGAACCTCGCCTGTGAGTCCAGTTTTAGATTCCGATGCTTCACTTCAGGTTTACTGTATCCCTAGGCCCTTCGTATTGACGATGAAACACAGGAATTGCATCCGAATTTAATACAAAAGGCACAATGCCGACTTAAATACAAGAGGACTGATACTCTAACTTTCTATGATTTGAACCTCTCCTGTAAGTCCAGTTTTAGATACCGATGCTTCACTTCAGGTATACTGTATCCCTTGGACCTTCTTATTGACGATGAGACACAGAAATTGCATCCGAATTTAATACAAAAGGCACAATGCCGACTTAAGTACAAGAGGACAGACTCTCTAACTTTCTATGATTTGAACCTCTCCTGTGAGTCCAGTTTTAGATTCCGATGCTTCACTTCTGGTTTGCTGTATACCTTGGAACGTGTTATTGATGATGAAACACAGAAATTGCATCGGAAATAAATTCAAAAGGCACAATGCCGACTTAAGTACAAGAGGACTGACACTCTAACTTTCTATGATTTGAACCTCTCCTGTGAGACCAGTTTTAGATTCGGACGCTTCACTTCAGGTTTACTGTATCCCTTGGACCTTCATATTGACGATGAAACACAGAACTTGCATCCGAATTTAATACAAAAGGCACAATGCCGATATAAGTACAAGAGGACTGACACTCTAACTTCCTATGATTTGAACCTCTCCTGTGAGTCCAGTTTTAGATTCTGATGCTTCACTTCAGGTTTCCTGTATGCCCTGGACTTTCTTATTGACTATGAAACACAGAAATTGCATCCGAACTTAATACAATTGGCACAATGCCGACTTAAGTACAAGAGGACTGACACTCTCACTTTCTATGATTTGAACCTCTCCTGTGAGTCCAGTTTTAGATTCCGATGCTTCACTTCAGGTTTACTGTATCCCTTGTACCTTCGTATTGACGATGAAACACAGAAGTTGCATCCGAATTTAATACAAAAGGCACAATGACGACTTAAGTACAAGAGGACTGACACTCTCACTTTCTATGATTTGAACCTCTCCTGTAAGTCCAGTTTTAGATTCCGATGTTTCACTTCAGGTTTGCTGTATACCTTGGAACCTGTTATTGACGATGAAACACAGAAATTGCATCCGAAATTAATACAAAAGGCACAATGCCGACTTAAGTACAAGATGACTGACACTCTCACATTCTATGATTTGAACCTCTCCCATGAGTCCAGTTTTAGATTCCGATGCTTCACTTCAGGTTTACTGTATGCCTTGTACCTTCTTATAAACGATGATTCACAGAAATTGCATCCGAATTTAATACAAAAGGCACAATGCCAACGTAAGCACAAGCGGACTGACACTCTCACCTTCTATGATTTGACCCTCTCCTGTGAATCCAGTTTTGGATTCCGATGCTTCACTTCAGGTTTACTGTGTACCTTGGACCTTCTTATTGACGATGAAACACAGAAATTGCATCCGAATTTAATACAAAAGGCACAATGCCGACTTAAGTACAAGAGGACTGACACTCTAACTTTCTATGATTTGAACCTCTCCTGTGAGTCCAGTTATAGTTTCCGATTCTTCACTTCAGAATTACTGTATCCCTTGGACCTTCTTATTAACGATGAAACACAGAAATTGCATCCGAATTTAATACAAAAGGCACAATGCCGACTTATGTACAAGAGGACTGACAATCTAACATTCTATGATTGGAACCTCCCCTGTGAGTACAGTTTTAGATTCCGATGCTTCACTTCAGGTTTACGGTATCCCTTGGACCTTCTTATTGACGATGAAACTCAGAAATTGCATCCGAATTTAATACAAAAGGCACAATGCCGACTTATGTACAAGAGGACGGACACTCTCACTTTCTATGATTTGAACCTCTCCCATGAGTTCAGTTTTAGTTTCAGATGCTTCACTTCAGGTTTACTGTATCCCTTGGACCTTCTTATTGACGATGAAACACAGAAATTGCATCCGAATTTAATACAAAAGGCACAATGCCGACTTATGTACAAGAGGACGGACACTCTCACTTTCTATGATTTGAACCTCTCCTGTGAGTCCAGTTTTAGATTCCGATGCTTCACTTCAGGTATTCTGTATGCCTTGGACTTTCTTTTGACTATGAAACACAGAAATTGCATCCGAACTTAATACAAATGGCACAATGCCGACTTAAGTACAAGAGGACTGACACTCTAACTTTCTATGACTTGAACCTCTCCTGTGAGTCCAGTACAGATTCCGATGCTTTACTTCAGGTTTACTGTATCCCTTGGACATTCTTATTGACGATGAATGACAGAAATTGCATCCGAATTTAAAACAAAAGGCACAATGCCGACTTAAGTACAAGAGGACTGACACTCTCACTTTCTATGATTTGAACCTCTCCTGTAAGTCTAGTTTAAGATTCCGATGCTTCACTTCAGGTTTACTGTATCCCTTGTACTTTCTTATTGACGATGAAACACAGAAATTGCATCCGAATTTAATACAAATGGCACAATGCCGACTTAAGTACAAGAGGACTGACACTCTCACTTTCTATGATTTGAACCTCTCCTGTAAGTCCAGTATTAGATTCCGATGCTTCACTTCAGGTTTGCTGTATACCTTGGAACTTGTTATTGACGATGAAACACAGAAATTGCACCGGAATTAAATTCAAAAGGCACAATGCCGACTTAAGTACAAGAGGACTGACACCCTCACTTTCTATGATTTAAACCTCTCCTGGTAGTCCAGTTTTAGATTCCGATGCTTCAGGGTTACTATACCCCTTGGACCTTCTTATTGACGATGAAACACAGAAATTGCATCCGAATTTAATTCAAAAGGCACAATGCCGACTTAAGTACAAGAGGACTGACACTCTCACTTTCTATGATTTGAATGTCTCCCGTGAGTCCAGTTTTAGATTCCGATGCTTCACTTCAGGTTTACTGTATCCCCTGTACCTTCTTATTAACGATGAAACACAGAAATTGCATCCGAATTTAATACAAAAGGCACAATGCCGACTTAAGTACAAGAGGACTGACACTCTAACTTTCTATGGTTTGAACCTCTCCTGAGAGTCCAGTTTTAGATTCCGATGCTTCACTTCAGGTTTCCTGTATACCTTGGACTTTCTTATTGACTATGAAACTCAGAAATTGCAGCCGAATTTAATACAAAAGGCACAATGCCGACTTAAGTACAAGAGGACTGACACTCTCACCTTCTATGATTTGAACCTCTCCTTTGAGTAGAGTATTAGATTCCGATGCTTCACTTCAGGTTTACTGTATACCTTGGACATTGTTATTGACGATGAAACACAGAAACTGCATCCGAATTTAATACAAAAGGCACAATGCCGACTAAAGTACAAGAGGACTGACACTCTCTCTTTGTAAGATTTGAACCTCTCCTGTAAGTCCAGTTTTAGATTCCGATGCTTCACTTCAGGTTTACTGTATCCCTTGTACCTTCTTATTGACGATGAAACACAGAAATTGCATCCGAATTTAATACAAAAGGCACAATGCCGACTTAAGTACAAGAGGACTGACACTCTCACTTTCTATGATTTGAACCTCTCCTGTAAGTCCAGTATTAGATTCCGATGCTTCACTTCAGGTTTGCTGTATAAATTGGAACTTGTTATTGACGATGAAACACAGAAATTGCTTCGGAATTAAATTCAAAAGGCACAATGCCGACTTAAGTACAAGAGGACTGACACCCACACTTTCTATGATTTAAACCTCTCCTGGTAGTCCAGTTTTAGATTCCGATGCTTCACTTCTGGTTTGCTGTATACCTTGGAACGTGTTATTGATGATGAAACACAGAAATTGCATCGGAAATAAATTCAAAAGGCACAATGCCGACTTAAGTACAAGAGGACTGACACTCTAACTTTCTATGATTTGAACCTCTCCTGTGAGACCAGTTTTAGATTCGGATGCTTCACTTCAGGTTTACTGTATCCCTTGGACCTTGATATTGACGATGAAACACAGAACTTGCATCCGAATGTAATACAAAAGGCACAATGCCGATATAAGTACAAGAGGACTGACACTCTAACTTCCTATGATTTGAACCTCTCCTGTGAGTCCAGTTTTAGATTCTGATGCTTCACTTCAGGTTTCCTGTATGCCCTGGACTTTCTTATTGACTATGAAACACAGAAATTGCATCCGAACTTAATACAATTGGCACAATGCCGACTTAAGTACAAGAGGACTGACACTCTCACTTTCTATGATTTGAACCACTCCTGTGAGTCCAGTTTTAGATTCCGATGCTTCACTTCAGGTTTACTGTATCCCTTGTACCTTCGTATTGACGATGAAACACAGAAGTTGCATCCGAATTTAATACAAAAGGCACAATGACGACTTAAGTACAAGAGGACTGACACTCTCACTTTCTATGATTTGAACCTCTCCTGTAAGTCCAGTTTTAGATTCCGATGTTTCACTTCAGGTTTGCTGTATACCTTGGAACCTGTTATTGACGATGAAACACAGAAATTGCATCCGACATTAATACAAAAGGCACAATGCCGACTTAAGTACAAGATGACTGACACTCTCACATTCTATGATTTGAACATCTCCCATGAGTCCAGTTTTAGATTCCGATGCTTCACTTCAGGTTTACTGTATGCCTTGTACCTTCTTATAAACGATGATTCACAGAAATTGCATCCGAATTTAATACAAAAGGCACAATGCCAACGTAAGCACAAGCGGACTGACACTCTCGACTTCTATGATTTGACCCTCTCCTGTGAATCCAGTTTTGGATTCCGATGCTTCACTTCAGGTTTACTGTGTACCTTGGACCTTCTTATTGACGATGAAACACAGAAATTGCATCCGAATTTAATACAAAAGGCACAATGCCGACTTATGTACAAGAGGACGGACACTCTCACTTTCTATGATTTGAACCTCTCCTGTGAGTCCAGTTTTAGATTCCGATGCTTCACTTCAGGTTTACTGTTTTCCTTGGAACTTCTTGTTGACGATGAAACACAGAAGTTGCATCCGAATTTAATACAAAAGGCACAATGCCGACTTAAGTACAAGAGGACTGACACTCTAACATTCTATGATTTGAACCTCTCCCGTGAGTACAGTTTTAGTTTCAGATGCTTCACTTTAGGTTAACTGTATCCCTTGGACCTTCTTATTGACGATGAAAGACAGAAATTGCAACCGAATTTAATACAAAAGGCACAATGCCAACTTAAGTACAAGTGGACTGACACTCTCACTTTCTATGATTTGAACCTCTCCCATGAGTCCAGTTTTAGATTCCGATGTTTCACTTCAGGTTTACTGTATGCCTTGTACCTTCTTATTTACGATGATACACAGAAATTGCATTCGAATTTAATACAAAAGGCACAATGCCAACGTAAGCACAAGAGGACTGACACTCTCACCTTCTATGATTTGAACCTCTCCTGTGAGTCCAGTTTTCGATTCCGATGCTTCACTTCAGGTTTACTGTATACCTTGGACCTTCTTGTTGACGATGAAACACAGAAATTGCATCCGAATTTAATTCAAAAGGCACAATGCCGACTTAAGTACAAGAGGACTGACACTCTAACTTTCTATGATTTGAACCTCTCCTGTGAGTCCAGTTATAGATTACGATACTTCACTGTAGGTTTACTGTATCCCTTGGACCTTCTTATTAACGATGAAACACAGAAATTGCATCCGAATTTAATACAAAAGGCACAATGCCGACTTAAGTACAAGAGGACTGACACTCTAACATTCTATGATTTGAACCTCTCCTGTGAGTCCAGTTTTAGATTCCGATGCTTCACTTCAGGTTTACTGTATCCCTTGGACCTTCTTATTGACGATGAAACACAGAAATTGCATCCGAATTTAATACAAAAGGAACAATGCCGACTTAAGTACAGGAGGACTGACTCTCTAACTTTCTGTGATTTGAACCTCTCCTGTGAGTCCAGTTTTAGATACCGATGCTTCACTTCAGGTTTACTGTATACCTCGGAACTTCTTATTGACGATGGAAAACAGAAATAGCATCGGAATTAAATTCAAAATTCACATTGCCGACATAAGTACAAGAGGACTGACACTCCAACTTTCTATGATTTGAACCGCTCCTGTGAGTCCAGTTTTAGATTCCGATGCTTCACTTCAGGTTTACTGTATCCCTTGGACCTTCTTATTGACGATGAAACACAGAAACTGCATCCGAATTTAATACGAACGGCACAATGCCGACATAAGTACAAGATGACTGACACTCTAACTTTCTATGATTTAAGCCTCTCCTGTGAGTCCAGTTTTAGATTCCGATGCTTCACTTCAGGTTTCCTGTATACCTTAGACTTTCTTATTGACTATGAAACACAGAAATTGTATCCGAATTTAATACAAAAGGCACAATGGAAACTTAAGTACAAGAGGACTGACACTCTCACCTTCTATGATTTGAACCTTTTCTGTGAGTCCAGGTTTAGATTCCGATGCTTCACTTCAGTTTACTGTATACCTTGGACCTTGTTATTGACGATGAAACACGGAAATTGCATCCGAATTTAATACAAAAGGCACATTGCCGACTTAAGTACAAGAGGACTGACTCTCTAACTTTCTATGATTTGAACCTCTCCTGTGAGTCCAGTTTTAGATTCCGATGCTTCACTTGAGATTTACTGTATCCCTTGGACCATCTTATTGACGATGAAACACAGATATTGCATCCGCATTTAATACAAAAGGCACAATGCCGACTTAAGTACAAGGGGACTGACACTCTCACTTTCTATGATTTGAACCTCTGCTGTGAGTCCAGTTCTAGATTCCGATGCTTCACGTCAGGTTTACTGTATCCCTTGTACCTTCTTATTGACGATGAAACACAGAAATTGCATCTGAATTTAATACAAAAGGCACAAAGCCGACTTAAGTACAAGAGGACTGACACTCTAACTTTCAATAATTTGAACCTCGATTGTGAGTCCAGTTTTAGATTCCGATGCTTCACTTCAGGTTTACTGATTCCCTAGGCCCTTCGTATTGACGATGAAACAAAGAAATTGCATCCGAATTTAATACAAAAGGCACAATGCCGACTTAAATACAAGAGGACTGATACTCTAACTTTCTATGGTTGAAACCTCTCCTGTAAGTCCAGTTTTAGATTCCGATGCTTCACTTCAGGTTTACTGTATCCCTTGGACCTTCTTATTGACGATGAGACAGAAATTGCATCCGAATTTAATACAAAAGGCACAATGCCGACTTAAGTACAAGAGGACTGACTCTCTAACTTTCTATTATTTGAAACTCTCCTGTGAGTCCAGTTATAGATTCCGATTCTTCACTTCAGGTTTACTGTATCCCTTGGACCTTCTTATTTACGATGAAACACAGAAATTGCATCCGATTTTAATACAAAAGGCACAATGCCGACTTAAGTACAAGAGCACTGACACTCTAACATTCAATGATTTGAACCTCTCCTGTGAGTACAGTCTTATATTCCGATGCTTCACTTCAGGTTTACGGTATCCCTTGGACCTTCTTATTGACGATGAAACACAGAAATTGCATCCGAATTTAATACAAAAGGCACAATGCCGACTTAAGTACAAGAGGACTGACACTCTCACTTTCTATGATTTGAACCTCTCCCATGAGTCCAGTTTTAGTTTCAGATGCTTCACTTCAGGTTTACTGTATCCCTTGGACCTTCTTATTGACGATGAAAGACAGAAATTGCAACCGAATTTAATACAAAGGGCACAATGCCGACTTAAGTGCAAGTGGACTGACACTCTCACTTTCTGTGATTTGAACCTCTCCCATGAGTCCAGTTTTAGATTCCGATGTTTCACTTCAGGTTTACTGTATGCCTTGTACCTCCTTATTTACGATGATACACAGAAATTGCATTCGAATTTAATACAAAAGGCACAATGCCAACGTAAGCACAAGAGGACTGCCACTCTCACCTTCTATGATTTGAACCTCTCCTGTGAGTCCAGTTTTAGATTCCGATGCTTCACTTCAGGTTTACTGTATACCTTGGACCTTCTTATTGACGATGAAACACAGAAATTGCATTCGAATTTAATACAAAAGGCACAAAGCCGGCTTAAGTACAAGAGGACTGACACTATAACTTTCTATTATTTGAAACTCTCCTGTGAGTCCAGTTATAGATTCCGATTCTTCACTTCAGGTTTACAGTATCCCTTGGACCTTCTTGTTGACGATGAAACACAGAAATTGCATCCGAACTTAATACAAAAGGCACAATGCCGACTTAAGTACAAGATAACTGAAACTCTCACTTTCTATGATTTGAACCTCTCCCATGAGTCCAGTTTTAGTTTCCGATGCCTCACTTCAGGTTTACTGTATCCCTTGGACCTTCTTATTGACGATGAAAGACAGAAATTGCAACCGAATTTAATACAAAAGGCACAATGCCGACTTAAGTACAGGAGGACTGACACTCTAACGTTCAATGATTTGAACCTATACTGTGAGTCCAGTTTTAGATTCCGATGCTTCACTTCAGGTATACTGTATCTCTTGGACCTTCGTATTGACGATGAAACACAGATATTGCATCCGAATTTAATAAAAAAGGCACAATGCCGACTTAAGAACATTAGGACTGACACTCTAACTTTCTATGATTTGAACCTCTCCTGTGAGTCCAGTTTTAGATTCCGATGCTTCACTTCAGGTTTACTGCATCCCTTGTACCTTCTTATTGACGATGAAACACAGAAGTTGCATCCGAATTTAATACAAAAGGCACAATAACGACTTAAGTGCAAGAGGACTGACACTCTCACTTTCTATGATTTGAACCTCTCCCATGAGTCCAGTTATAGATTCCGATGCTTCACTTCAGGTTTACTGTATGCCTTGTACCTTCTTATTAACGATGATTCACAGAAATTGCATTGGAATTTAATACAAAAGGCACAATGCCAACGTAAGCACAAGCGGATTGACACTCTCACCTTCTATGATTTGAATCTCTCCTGTGAGTCCAGTTTTAGATTCCGATGCTTCACTTTAGGTTTACTGTATACCTTGGACCTTCTTATTGACGATGCAACACAGAAATTGCATCCGAATTTAATACAAAAGGCACAATGCCGACTTATGTACAAGAGGACTGACACTCTAACTTTCTATGATTTGAACCTCTCCTGTGAGTCCAGTTATTGATTCCGATTCTTCACTTCAGGTTTACTGTATCCCTTGGACCTTCTTATTTACGATGAAACACAGAAATTGCATCCGATTTTAATACAAAAGGCACAATGCCGACTTAAGTACAAGAGCACTGACACTCTAACATTCAATGATTTGAACCTCTCCTGTGAGTACAGTCTTATATTCCGATGCTTCACTTCAGGTTTACGGTATCCCTTGGACCTTCTTATTGACGATGAAACACAGAAATTGCATCCGAATTTAATACAAAATTCACAATGCCGACTTAAGTACAAGAGGACTGACACTCTCACTTTCTATGATTTGAACCTCTCCCATGAGTCCAGTTTTAGTTTCAGATGCTTCACTTCAGGTTTACTGTATCCCTTGGACCTTCTTATTGACGATGCAAGACAGAAATTGCAACCGAACTTAATACAAAAGGCACAATGCCGACTTAAGTGCAAGTGGACTGACACTCTCACTTTCTGTGATTTGAACCTCTCCCATGAGTCCAGTTTTAGATTCCGATGTTTCACTTCAGGTTTACTGTATGCCTTGTACCTCCTTATTTACGATGATACACAGAAATTGCATTCGAATTTAATACAAAAGGCACAATGCCAACGTAAGCGCAAGAGGACTGCCACTCTCACCTTCTATGGTTTGAACCTCTCCTGTGAGTCCAGTTTTAGATTCCGATGCTTCACTTCAGGTTTACTGTATACCTTGGACCTTCTTATTGACGATGAAACACAGAAATTGCATTCGAATTTAATACAAAAGGCACAATGCCGACTTAAGTACAAGAGGACTGACACTATAACTATCTATTATTTGAAACTCTCCTGTGAGTCCAGTTATAGATTCCGATTCTTCACTTCAGGTTTACAGTATCCCTTGGACCTTCTTGTTGACGATGAAACACAGAAATTGCATCCGAACTTAATACAAAAGGCACAATGCCGACGTAAGTACAAGAGGACTGAAACTCACACTTTCTATGATTTGAACCTCTCCCATGAGTCCAGTTTTAGTTTCCGATGCCTCACTTCAGGTTTACTGTATCCCTTGGACCTTCTTATTGACGATGAAAGACAGAAATTGCAACCGAATTTAATATAAAAGGCACAATGCCGACTTAAGTACAGGAGGACTGACACTCTAACGTTCAATGATTTGAACCTATACTGTGAGTCCAGTTTTAGATTCCGATGCTTCACTTCAGGTATACTGTATCTCTTGGACCTTCGTATTGACGATGAAACACAGAAATTGCATCCGAATTTAATAAAAAAGGCACAATGCCGACTTAAGAACATTAGGACTGACACTCTAACTTTCTATGATTTGAACCTCTCCTGTGAGTCCAGTTTTAGATACCGATGCTTCACTTCAGGTTTACTGTATACCTCGGAACTTCTTATTGACGATGGAACACAGAAATAGCATCGGAATTAAATTCAAAAGGCACATTGCCGACATAAGTACAAGAGGACTGACACTCCAACTTTCTATGATTTGAACCTCTCCTGTGAGTCCAGTTTTAGATTCCGATGCTTCACTTCAGGTTTACTGTATCCCTTGGACCTTCTTATTGACGATGAAAGACAGAAATTGCAACCGAATTTAATATAAAAGGCACAATGCCGACTTAAGTACAGGAGGACTGACACTCTAACGTTCAATGATTTGAACCTATGCTGTGAGTCCAGTTTTAGATTCCGATGCTTCACTTCAGGTTTACTGTATCCCTTGGACCTTCTTATTGAGGATGAAACACAGAAATTGCATCGGAATTTAATACAAATTCACAATGCCATCTTAAGTACTAGAGGACAGACACTCAAACTTTCTGTGATTTGAACCTCTCCTGTGAGTCCAGTTTTAGATTCCGATGCCTCACTTCAGGTTTACTGTATACCTTGGACCTTCTTATTGACGATGAAACACAGAAATTGCATCCGAATTTAATACAAAAGGCACAATGCCGACTTAAGTACAAGAGGACTGACACTCTCACCTTCTATGATTTGAACCTCTCCTGTGAGTCCAGTTTTAGATTCCAATGCTTCACTTCAGGTTTACTGTTTACCTCGGAACTTCTTATTGACAATGAAACACAGAAATTGCATCGGAATTAAATTCAAAAGGCACAATGCCGACTTATGTACAAGAGGACTGACACTCTAACTTTCTATGATTTGAACGTCTCCTGTGAGTCCAGTTTTAGATTCCGATGCTTCACTTCAGTTGTACTGTATCCCTTGGACCTTCTTATTGACGATGAAACACAGAACCTGCATCCGAATTGAATACAAAAGGCACAATGCCGACTACAGTACGAGAGGACTGACACTCTAACTTTCTATGAATTGAACCTCTCCTGTGAGTCCACTTTTAGATTCCGATGCTTCACTTCAGATTTACTGTATCCCTTGGACCTTCTTATTGACGATGATACACAGAAATTGCTTCCGAATTTAATACAAAAGGCACAATGTCGATTCAAGTCCAAGAGGACTGACACTCTCACTTTCTATTATTTTAACCTCTCCCGTGAGTCCAGTTTTAGATTCCGATGCTTCACTTCAGGTTTACTGTATCCCTTGTACCTTCTTATTGACGATGAAACACAGAAATTGCATCCGAATTTAATACAAAAGGCACAATGCCGACTTAAGTACAGGAGGACTGACACTCTAACTTTCTATAATTTGAACTTCTCCTGTGAAAGCAGTTTTAGATTCCGATGCTTCACTTCAGGTGTCCAGTATACCTTGGACTTTCTTATTGACGATGAAACACAGAAATTGCATCCGAATTTAATACAAAAAGCACAATGCCGAATTAAGTACAAGAGGACTGACACTCTAACTTTCTATGATTTGAACTTTTCCTGTGAGTCCTGTTTTAGATTCCGATGCTTCACTTCAGGTTTACTGTATCCCTTGGAACTCCTTATTGCCAATGAAACACAGAAATTGCATCCGAATTTAATACAAAAGGCACAATTTCGACTTCAGTACAGGAGGACTGACACTCTCACTTTCTATGTTTTGAACCTCTCCTGTGAGTCCAGTTTTAGATTCCGATGCTTCAGGGTTACTGTTTCCCTTGGACCTTCTTATTGACAATGAAACACAGAAATTGCATCCGAATTTAATACAAAATACACAATGCCGACTTAAGTACAAGAGGACTGACACTCTCACTTTCTATGATTTGAACCTATCCTGTGAGTCCAGTTTTAGATTCCGATGCTTCACTTCAGGTTTACTGTATCCGTTGGACCTTTATATTGACGATGAAACACAGAAAATGCATCTGACTTTAATAAAAAAGGCACAATGCCGACTTATGAACAAGAGGACTGACCCTCTAACTTTCTATGATTTGAACTCCTCCTGTGAGTCCAGTTTTAGATTCCGATGCTTCACTTCAGGTTTACTGTATACCTCGGAACATCTTATTGACGATGGAACACAGTAATACCATCGGAATTAAATTCAAAAGGCACATTGCCGACATAAGTATTAGAGGACTGACACTTTCTATGATTTGAACCTCTCCTGTGAGTCCAGTTTTGGATTCCGATGCTTCACTTCAGGTTTACTGTATCCCTTGGACGCTCTTATTGACGATGAAACACAGAAACTGCATCCGAATTTAATACGAAAGGCACAATGCCGACTTAAGTACAAGAGGACTGACACTCTCACCTTCTGTGATTTGAACCTCTCCTGTGAGTCCAGTTTTAGATTCCGATGCTTCACATCAGGTTTACTGTATCCCTTGAACCATCTTATTGACGATGAAACACAGAAATTGCATCCGAATTTAATACAAAACGCACAATGCCGACATAGGTACAAGAGGGCTGACACTCTAATTTTCTATTCTTTGAACTTCTCCTGTGAGTCCAGTTTTAGATTCCGATGCTTCACTTCAGGTTTCCTGTATACCTTGGACTTTCTTATTGACAATGAAACACAGAAATTGCATCCGAATTTAATACAAAAGGCACAATGCCGACTTAAGTACAAGAGGACTCACACTATAACATTCTATGATTTGAACCTCTCCTGTGAGTCCAGTTTTAGATTCCGATGCTTCACTTCAGGTTTACTGTATCCCTTGGACCTTCTTATTGAGGATGAAACACAGAAATTGCATCGGAATTTAATACAAATTCACAATGCCATCTTAAGTACTAGAGGACTGACACTCAAACTTTCTATGATTTGAACCTCTCCTGTGAGTCCAGTTTCTAGACTCCGATGCCTCACTTCAGGTTTACTGTATACCTTGGACCTTCTTATTGACGATGAAACACAGAAATTGCTTTCGAATTTAATACAAAAGGCACAATGCCGACTTAAGTACAAGAGGACTGACACTTTCACCTTCTATGATTTGAACCACTCCTGTGAGTCCAGTTTTAGATTCCAATGCTTCACTTCAGGTTTACTGTTTACCTCGGAACTTCTTATTGACAATGAAACACAGAAATTGCATCGGAATTAAATTCAAAGGGCACAATGCCGACTTATGTACAAGAGGACTGACACTCTAACTATCTATGATTTGAACGTCTCCTGTGAGTCCAGTTTTAGATCCGATGCTTCACTTCAGGTGTACTGTATCCCTTGGACCTTCTTATTGACGATGAAACACAGAACCTGCATCCGAATTGAATACAAAAGGCACAATGCCGACTAAAGTACAAGAGGACTGACACTCTAAGTTTCTATGAATTGAACCTCTCCTGTGATTCCACTTTTCGATTCCTATGCTTCACTTCAGATTTACTGTATCCCTTGGACCTTCTTATTGACGATGACACACAGAAATTGCTTCCGAATTTAATACAAAAGGCACAATGTCGATTTAAGTCCAAGAGGACTGACACTCTCACTTTCTATTATTTTAACCTCTCCCGTGAGTCCAGTTTTAGATTCCGATGCTTCACTTCAGGTTTACTGTATCCCTTGTACCTTCTTATTGACGATGAAACACAGAAATTGCATCCGAATTTAATACAAAAGGCACAATGCCGACTTAAGTACAGGAGGACTGACACTCTAACTTTCTATAATATGAACTTCTCCTGTGAAAGCAGTTTTAGATTCCGATGCTTCACTTCAGGTTTCCAGTGTACCTTGGACTTTCTTATTGACGATGAAACACAAAAATTGCATCCGAATTTAATACAAAAGTCACATTGCCGAATTAAGTACAAGAGGACTGACACTCTAACTTTCTATGATTTGAACTCCTCCTGTGAGTCCAGTTTTAGATTCCGATGCTTCACTTCAGGTTTACTGTATCCCTTGGAACTCCTTATTGCCAATGAAACACAGAAATTGCATCCGAATTTAATACAAAAGGCACAATTTCGACTTAAGTACAAGAGGACTGACACTCTCACTGTCTATGTTTTGAACCTCACCTGTGAGTCCAGTTTTAGATTCCGATGCTTCAGGGTTACTGTTTCCCTTGGACCTTCTTATTGACAATGAAACACAGAAATTGCATCCGAATTTAATACAAAATGCACAATGCCGACTAAAGTACAAGAGGACTGACACTCTCACTTTCTATGATTTGAACCTATCCTGTGAGTCCAGTTTTAGATTCCGATGCTTCACTTCAGGTTTACTGTATCCCTTGGACCTTTGAATTGACGATGAAACACAGAAAATGCATCTGACTTTAATAAAAAAGGCACAATGGCGACTTATGAACAAGAGGACTGACACTCTAAGTTTCTATGATTTGAACTCCTCCTGTGAGTCCAGTTTCAGATTCCGATGCTTCACTTCAGGTTTACTGTATACCTCGGAACTTCTTATTGACGATGGAACACAGAACTACCATCGGAATTAAATTCAAAAGGCACATTGCCGACATAAGTACAAGAGGACTGACACTCCAACTTTCTATGATTTGAACCTCTCCTGTGAGTCCAGTTTTGGATTCCGATGCTTCACTTCAGGTTTACTGTATACCTTGGACTTTCTTATTGACAATGAAACACAGAAATTGCATCCGAATTTAATACAAAAGGCACAATGCCGACCTAAGTACAAGAGGACTCACACTATAACATTCTATGATTTGAAAGTCTCCTGTGAGTCCAGTTTTAGATTCCGATGCTTCACTTCAGGTTTACTGTATACCTAGGACCTTCCAATTGACGATGAAACACAGAAATTGCATCCGAATTTAATACAAAAGGCACAATGCCGTGTTAAGTACAAGAGGACTGATACTCTAACATTCTATGATTTGAACCTCTCCTGTGAGTCCAGTTTTAGATTCCGATGCTTCACTTCAAGTTTACTGTATACCTCGGAACTTCTTATTGACAATGGAACACAGACATAGCATCGGAATTGAATTCAAAAGGCACAATGCCGATATAAGTACATGTGGATTGACACTCCAACTTTCTATGATTTGAACCTCTCCTCTGAGTCCAGTTTTAGATTCCGATGCTTCACTTCAGGTTTACCTTGTCCCTTGGACCTTTTTATTGACGATGAAACACAGGAACAGCATCCGAATTTTGAACAAAAGGCACAATGCCGACTTAAGTACAAGTGGACTGACACTCTCACTTTCTATGATATAAACCTCTCCTGTGAGTCCAGTTTTAAATTCCGATGCTTCACTTCAGGTTTACTGTATCCCTTGTACCTTCTTATTGACGATGAAACACAGAAATTGCATCCGAATTTAATACAAAAGGCACAATGCCGACTTCAGTACAAGAGGACTGACACTCTCACATTCTATGATTTGAACCTCCCCCATGAGTCCAGTTTTAAATTCCGATGCTTCACTTCAGATTTACTGTATCCCTTGTAACTTCTTATTAACGATGAAACACAGAAATTGCATCCGACCTTAATACAAAAGGCACAATGCCAACTTAAGCTCAAGAGGACTGACACTCTCACCTTCTATGATTTGAATCTCTCCTGTGGGTCCAGTTTTAGATTCCGATGCCTCACTTCAGGTTTACTGTATACCTTGGACATTCCTATTGACGATGAAACACAGAAATTGCATCCGTTTTTAATACAAAAGTCACAATGCCGACTTAAGTACAAGGAGACTGACACTCTAACTTTCTATGATTTGAACCTCTCCTGTGAGTCCAGTTTTAGATTCCGATTCTTCACTTCAGGTTTACTGTATTTCTCAGACCTTCTTATTAACGATGAAACACAGAAAGTGCATCCGAATTTAATACAAAAGGCACAATGCCGACTTAAGTACAAGAGGACTGACACTCTAACATTCTATGATTTAAACCTCGCCTGTGAGTCCAGTTTTAGATTCCGATGCTTCACTTCAGGTTTACTGTGTACCTCGGAACTTCCTATTGACAATGGAACACAGACATAGCATCGGAATTGAATTCAAAAGGCACAATGCTGATATAAGTACAAGTGGACTGACACTCCAACTTTCTATGATTTGAACCTCTCCTGTGAGTCCAGTTTTAGATTCCGATGCTTCACTTCAGGTTTACTGTATCCCTTTGACCTTCTTATTGACGATGAAACACAGAAACTGCAACCGAATTTAATACAAAAGGCACAATGCCGACTTAAGTACAAGAGGACTGACACTATCACTTTCTATGATTTAAACCTCTCCTATGAGTCCAGTTTTAGATTCCGATGCTTCACTTCAGGTTTAGTGTATCCCTTGTACCTTCTTATTAACGACGAAACACAGAAATTGCATCCGAATTTATTACAAAAGGCACAATGCCGACTTAAGTACAAGACGACTGACACTCTAACTTTCTATGATATGATCCTCTCCTGTGAGTCCAGTTTCAGATTCCGATGCTTCACTTCAGGTTACCTGTATACCTTCGACTTTCTTATTGACTATGAAACACAGAAATTGCATCCGAATTTAATACAAAAGACACAGTGCCGACTTAAGTACAAGAGGACTGACACTCTCACCTTCTATGATTTGAACCCCTCCTGTGAGTCCAGTTTCAAATTACGATGCTTCACTTTAGGTTTACTGTATACTTTGGACCTTCTTATTGACGTTGAGACACAGAAATTGCATCCGAATTTTATACAAAAGGCACAATTCCGACTTAAGTACAAGAGGACTGACACTCTCACCTTCTATGATTTGAACCTCTCCTGTGAGTCCAGTTTTAGATTCCGATGCTTCACTTCAGGTTTACTGCATACCTTGGACCTTCTTGTTGACGATGAAACACAGAAATTGTATCTGAATTTAATACGAAAGGCACAATGCCGACTTAAGTACAAGAGGACTGACACACTCACCTTCTATGATTTGAACCTCTCCTGTGAGTCCAGTTTTAGATTCCGATGCTTCACATCAGGTTTACTGTATCCCTTGAACCATCTTATTGACGATGTAACACAGAAATAGCATCCAAATTTAATACAAAGGGCACAATGCCGACTTAAGAACAAGACGACTGACACTCTAACCTTCTATGATTTGAACCTCTCCTGTGAGTCCAGTTTCAGATTCCGATGCTTCACTTCAGGTTTACTGTATCCCTTGGACCTCCTTATTGACGATGAAACACAGAAATTGCATCCGAATTTAATACAAAGGCACAATGCCGTCTTAAGTACAAGAGGACTGACACTCTCACTTTCTATTATTTTAACCTCTCCCGTGAGTCCAGTTGTAGATTCTGATGCTTCACTTCAGGTTTACTGTATCACTTGTACCTTCTTATTGACGATGAAACACAGAAATTGCATCCGAATTAAATACAAAAGGCACAATGCCGACATAGGTACAAGAGGACTGACACTCTAATTTTCTATAATTTGAACTTCTCCTGTGAGTCCAGTTTTAGATTCCGATGCTTCACTTCAGGTTTCCTGTATACCTTGGACTTTCTTATTGACAATGAAACACAGAAATTGCATCCGAATTTAATACAAAAGGCACAATGCCGACCTAAGTACAAGAGGACTCACACTATAACATTCTATGTTTTGAACCTCTCCTGTGAGTCCAGTTTTAGATTCCGATGCTTCACTTCAGGTTTACTGTATACCTAGGACCTTCCAATTGACGATGAAACACAGAAATTGCATCCGAATTTAATACAAAAGGCACAATGCCGAGTTAAGTACAAGAGGACTGATACTCTAACATTCTATGATTTGAACCTCTCCTGTGAGTCCAGTTTTAGATTCCGATGCTTCACTTCAGGTTTACTGTATACCTCGGAACTTCTTATTGACAATGGAACACAGACATAGCATCGGAATTGAATTCAAAAGGCACAATGCCGATATAAGTACAAGTGGATTGACACTCCAACTTTCTATGATTTGAACCTCTCCTCTGAGTCCAGTTTTAGATTCCGATGCTTCACTTCAGGTTTACCTTGTCCCTTGGACCTTTTTATTGACGATGAAACACAGGAACAGCATCCGAATTTAGAACAAAAGGCACAATGCCGACTTAAGTACAAGTGGACTGATACTCTCACTTTCTATGATATAAACCTCTCCTGTGAGTCCAGTTTTAAATTCCGATGCTTCACTTCAGGTTTACTGTATCCCTTGTACCTTCTTATTGACGATGAAACACAGAAATTGCATCCGAATTTAATACAAAAGGCACAATGCCGACTTAAGTACAAGAGGACTGACACTCTCACTTTCTATGACTTGAACCTCCCCCATGAGTCCAGTTTTAGATTCCGATGCTTCACTTCAGATTTACTGTATCCCTTGTAACTTCTTATTAACGATGAAACACAGAAATTGCATCCGACTTTAATACAAAAGGCACAATGCCAACTTAAGCACAAGAGGACTGACACTCTCACCTTCTATGATTTGAACCTCTCCTGTGGGTCCAGTTTTAGATTCCGATGCCTCACTTCAGGTTTACTGTATACCTTGGACATTCCTATTGACGATGAAACACAGAAATTGCATCCGTTTTTAATACAAAAGTCACAATGCCGACTTAAGTACAAGGGGACTGACACTCCAACTTTCTATGATTTGAACCTCTCCTGTGAGTCCAGTTTTAGATTCCGATTCTTCACTTCAGGTTTACTGTATTTTTCAGACCTTCTTATGAACGATGAAACACAGAAAGTGCATCCGAATTTAATACAAAAGGCACAATGCCGACTTAAGTACAAGAGGACTGACACTCTAACATTCTATGATTTGAACCTCGCCTGTGAGTCCAGTTTTAGATTCCGATGCTTCACTTCAGGTTTACTGTGTACCTCGGAACTTCTTATTGACAATGGAACACAGACATAGCATCGGAATTGAATTCAAAAGGCACAATGCTGATATAAGTACAAGTGGACTGACACTCCAACTTTTTATGATTTGAACCTCTCCTGTGAGTCCAGTTTTAGATTCCGATGCTTCACTTCAGGTTTACTGTATCCCTTGGACCTACTTATTGACGATGAAACACAGAAACTGCATCTGAATTTAATACAAAAGGCACAATGCCGACTTAAGTACAAGAGGACTGACACTCTCACTTTCCATGATTTAAACCTCTCCTATGAGTCCAGTTTTAGATTCCGATGCTTCACTTCAGGTTCAGTGTATCCCTTGTACCTTCTTATTAACGACGAAACACAGAAATTGCATCCGAATTTATTACAAAAGGCACAATGCCGACTTAAGTACAAGAGGACTGACACTCTAACTTTCTATGATATGATCCTCTCCTGTGAGTCCAGTTTCAGATTCCGATGCTTCACTTCAGGTTACCTGTATACCTTCGACTTTCCTATTGACTATGAAACACAGAAATTGCATCCGAATTTAATACAAAAGACACTGTGCCGACTTAAGTACAAGAGGACTGACACTCTCACCTTCTATGATTTGAACCCCTCCTGTGAGTCCAGTTTCAGATTACGATGCTTCACTTTAGGTTTACTGTATACTTTGGACCTTCTTATTGACGTTGAGACACAGAAATTGCATCCGAATTTAATACAAAAGGCACAATTCCGACTTAAGTACAAGAGGACTGACACTCTCACCTTCTATGATTTGAACCTCTCCTGTGAGTCCAGTTTTAGATTCCGATGCTTCACTTCAGGTTTACTGTATACCTTGGACTTTCTTATTGACAATGAAACACAGAAATTGCATCCGAATTTAATACAAAAGGCACAATGCCGACCTAAGTACAAGAGGACTCACACTATAACATTCTATGATTTGAACCTCTCCTGTGAGTCCAGTTTTAGATTCCGATGCTTCACTTCAGGTTTACTGTATACCTAGGACCTTCCAATTGACGATGAAACACAGAAATTGCATCCGAATTTAATACAAAAGGCACAATGCCATGTTAAGTACAAGAGGACTGATACTCTAACATTCTATGATTTGAACCACTCCTGTGAGTCCAGTTTTAGATTCCGATGCTTCACTTCAAGTTTACTGTATACCTCGGAACTTCTTATTGACAATGGAACACAGACATAGCATCGGAATTGAATTCAAAAGGCACAATGCCGATATAAGTACATGTGGATTGACACTCCAACTTTCTATGATTTGAACCTCTCCTCTGAGTCCAGTTTTAGATTCCGATGCTTCACTTCAGGTTTACCTTGTCCCTTGGACCTTTTTATTGACGATGAAACACAGGAACAGCATCCGAATTATGAACAAAAGGCACAATGCCGACTTAAGTACAAGTGGACTGACACTCTCACTTTCTATGATATAAACCTCTCCTGTGAGTCCAGTTTTAAATTCCGATGCTTCACTTCAGGTTTACTGTATCCCTTGTACCTTCTTATTGACGATGAAACACAGAAATTGCATCCGAATTTAATACAAAAGGCACAATGCCGACTTAAGTACAAGAGGACTGACACTCTCACATTCTATGATTTGAACCTCCCCCATGAGTCCAGTTTTAAATTCCGATGCTTCACTTCAGATTTACTGTATCCCTTGTAACTTCTTATTAACGATGAAACACAGAAATTGCATCCGACTTTAATACAAAAGGCACAATGCCGACTTAAGTACAAGGAGACTGACACTCTAACTTTCTATGATTTGAACCTCTCCTGTGAGTCCAGTTTTAGATTCCGATTCTTCACTTCAGGTTTACTGTATTTCTCAGACCTTCTTATTAACGATGAAACACAGAAAGTGCATCCGAATTTAATACAAAAGGCACAATGCCGACTTAAGTACAAGAGGACTGACACTCTAACATTCTATGATTTAAACCTCGCCTGTGAGTCCAGTTTTAGATTCCGATGCTTCACTTCAGGTTTACTGTGTACCTCGGAACTTCTTATTGACAATGGAACACAGACATAGCATCGGAATTGAATTCAAAAGGCACAATGCTGATATAAGTACAAGTGGACTGACACTCCAACTTTCTATGATTTGAACCTCTCCTGTGAGTCCAGTTTTAGATTCCGATGCTTCACTTCAGGTTTACTGTATCCCTTGGACCTTCTTATTGACGATGAAACACAGAAACTGCATCCGAATTTAATACAAAAGGCACAATGCCGACTTAAGTACAAGAGGACTGACACTATCACTTTCTATGATTTAAACCTCTCCTATGAGTCCAGTTTTAGATTCCGATGCTTCACTTCAGGTTCAGTGTATCCCTTGTACCTTCTTATTAACGACGAAACACAGAAATTGCATCCGAATTTATTACAAAAGGCACAATGCCGACTTAAGTACAAGAGGACTGACACTCTAACTTTCTATGATATGATCCTCTACTGTGAGTCCAGTTTCAGATTCCGATGCTTCACTTCAGGTTACCTGTATACCTTCGACTTTCTTATTGACTATGAAACACAGAAATTGCATCCGAATTTAATACAAAAGACACAGTGCCGACTTAAGTACAAGAGGACTGACACTCTCACCTTCTATGATTTGAACCCCTCCTGTGAGTCCAGTTTCAAATTACGATGCTTCACTTTAGGTTTACTGTATACTTTGGACCTTCTTATTGACGTTGAGACACAGAAATTGCATCCGAATTTAATACAAAAGGCACAATTCCGACTTAAGTACAAGAGGACTGACACTCTCACCTTCTATGATTTGAACCTCTCCTGTGAGTCCAGTTTCAGATTCCGATGCTTCACTTCAGGTTTACTGTATCCCTTGGACCTCCTTATTGACGATGAAACACAGAAATTGCATCCGAATTTAATACAAAGGCACAATGCCGTCTTAAGTACAAGAGGACTGACACTCTCACTTTCTATTATTTTAACCTCTCCCGTGAGTCCAGTTTTAGATTCTGATGCTTCACTTCAGGTTTACTGTATCCCTTGTACCTTCTTATTGACGATGAAACACAGAAATTGCATCCGAATTAAATACAAAAGGCACAATGCCGACTTAAGTACAAGAGGACTGACACTCTAACATTCTATGATTTGAACCTCGCCTGTGAGTCCAGTTTTAGATTCCGATGCTTCACTTCAGGTTTACTGTGTACCTCGGAACTTCTTATTGACAATGGAACACAGACATAGCATCGGAATTGAATTCAAAAGGCACAATGCTGATATAAGTACAAGTGGACTGACACTCCAACTTTTTATGATTTGAACCTCTCCTGTGAGTCCAGTTTTAGATTCCGATGCTTCACTTCAGGTTTACTGTATCCCTTGGACCTACTTATTGACGATGAAACACAGAAACTGCATCTGAATTTAATACAAAAGGCACAATGCCGACTTAAGTACAAGAGGACTGACACTCTCATTTTCCATGATTTAAACCTCTCCTATGAGTCCAGTTTTAGATTCCGATGCTTCACTTCAGGTTCAGTGTATCCCTTGTACCTTCTTATTAACGACGAAACACAGAAATTGCATCCGAATTTATTACAAAAGGCACAATGCCGACTTAAGTACAAGAGGACTGACACTCTAACTTTCTATGATATGATCCTCTCCTGTGAGTCCAGTTTCAGATTCCGATGCTTCACTTCAGGTTACCTGTATACCTTCGACTTTCTTATTGACTATGAAACACAGAAATTGCATCCGAATTTAATACAAAAGGCACAATGCCGTGTTAAGTACAAGAGGACTGATACTCTAACATTCTATGATTTGAACCTCTCCTGTGAGTCCAGTTTTAGATTCCGATGCTTCACTTCAAGTTTACTGTATACCTCGGAACTTCTTATTGACAATGGAACACAGACATAGCATCGGAATTGAATTCAAAAGGCACAATGCCGATATAAGTACATGTGGATTGACACTCCAACTTTCTATGATTTGAACCTCTCCTCTGAGTCCAGTTTTAGATTCCGATGCTTCACTTCAGGTTTACCTTGTCCCTTGGACCTTTTTATTGACGATGAAACACAGGAACAGCATCCGAATTTTGAACAAAAGGCACAATGCCGACTTAAGTACAAGTGGACTGACACTCTCACTTTCTATGATATAAACCTCTCCTGTGAGTCCAGTTTTAAATTCCGATGCTTCACTTCAGGTTTACTGTATCCCTTGTACCTTCTTATTGACGATGAAACACAGAAATTGCATCCGAATTTAATACAAAAGGCACAATGCCGACTTAAGTACAAGAGGACTGACACTCTCACATTCTATGATTTGAACCTCCCCCATGAGTCCAGTTTTAAATTCCGATGCTTCACTTCAGATTTACTGTATCCCTTGTAACTTCTTATTAACGATGAAACACAGAAATTGCATCCGACTTTAATACAAAAGGCACAATGCCAACTTAAGCACAAGAGGACTGACACTCTCACCTTCTATGATTTGAATCTCTCCTGTGGGTCCAGTTTTAGATTCCGATGCCTCACTTCAGGTTTACTGTATACCTTGGACATTCCTATTGACGATGAAACACAGAAATTGCATCCGTTTTTAATACAAAAGTCACAATGCCGACTTAAGTACAAGGAGACTGACACTCTAACTTTCTATGATTTGAACCTCTCCTGTGAGTCCAGTTTTAGATTCCGATTCTTCACTTCAGGTTTACTGTATTTCTCAGACCTTCTTATTAACGATGAAACACAGAAAGTGCATCCGAATTTAATACAAAAGGCACAATGCCGACATAAGTACAAGAGGACTGACACTCTAACATTCTATGATTTAAACCTCGCCTGTGAGTCCAGTTTTAGATTCCGATGCTTCACTTCAGGTTTACTGTGTACCTCGGAACTTCTTATTGACAATGGAACACAGACATAGCATCGGAATTGAATTCAAAAGGCACAATGCTGATATAAGTACAAGTGGACTGACACTCCAACTTTCTATGATTTGAACCTCTCCTGTGAGTCCAGTTTTAGATTCCGATGCTTCACTTCAGGTTTACTGTATCCCTTGGACCTTCTTATTGACGATAAAACACAGAAACTGCATCCGAATTTAATACAAAAGGCACAATGCCGACTTAAGTACAAGAGGACTGACACTATCACTTTCTATGATTTAAACCTCTCCTATGAGTCCAGTTTTAGATTCCGATGCTTCACTTCAGGTTCAGTGTATCCCTTGTACCTTCTTATTAACGACGAAACACAGAAATTGCATCCGAATTTATTACAAAAGGCACAATGCCGACTTAAGTACAAGAGGACTGACACTCTAACTTTCTATGATATGATCCTCTCCTGTGAGTCCAGTTTCAGATTCCGATGCTTCACTTCAGGTTACCTGTATACCTTCGACTTTCTTATTGACTATGAAACACAGAAATTGCATCCGAATTTAATACAAAAGACACAGTGCCGACTTAAGTACAAGAGGACTGACACTCTCACCTTCTATGATTTGAACCCCTCCTGTGAGTCCAGTTTCAAATTACGATGCTTCACTTTAGGTTTACTGTATACTTTGGACCTTCTTATTGACGTTGAGACACAGAAATTGCATCCGAATTTAATACAAAAGGCACAATTCCGACTTAAGTACAAGAGGACTGACACTCTCACCTTCTATGATTTGAACCTCTCCTGTGAGTCCAGTTTCAGATTCCGATGCTTCACTTCAGGTTTACTGTATCCCTTGGACCTCCTTATTGACGATGAAACACAGAAATTGCATCCGAATTTAATACAAAGGCACAATGCCGTCTTAAGTACAAGAGGACTGACACTCTCACTTTCTATTATTTTAACCTCTCCCGTGAGTCCAGTTTTAGATTCTGATGCTTCACTTCAGGTTTACTGTATCCCTTGTACCTTCTTATTGACGATGAAACACAGAAATTGCATCCGAATTAAATACAAAAGGCACAATGTCGACATAGGTACAAGAGGACTGACACTCTAATTTTCTATAATTTGAACTTCTCCTGTGAGTCCAGTTTTAGATTCCGATGCTTCACTTCAGGTTTCCTGTATACCTTGGACTTTCTTATTGACAATGAAACACAGAAATTGCATCCGAATTTAATACAAAAGGCACAATGCCGACCTAAGTACAAGAGGACTCACACTATAACATTCTATGATTTGAACCTCTCCTGTGAGTCCAGTTTTAGATTCCGATGCTTCACTTCAGGTTTACTGTATACCTAGGACCTTCCAATTGACGATGAAACACAGAAATTGCATCCGAATTTAATACAAAAGGCACAATGCCGAGTTAAGTACAAGAGGACTGATACTCTAACATTCTATGATTTGAACCTCTCCTGTGAGTCCAGTTTTAGATTCCGATGCTTCACTTCAGGTTTACTGTATACCTCGGAACTTCTTATTGACAATGGAACACAGACATAGCATCGGAATTGAATTCAAAAGGCACAATGCCGATATAAGTACAAGTGGATTGACACTCCAACTTTCTATGATTTGAACCTCTCCTCTGAGTCCAGTTTTAGATTCCGATGCTTCACTTCAGGTTTACCTTGTCCCTTGGACCTTTTTATTGACGATGAAACACAGGAACAGCATCCGAATTTAGAACAAAAGGCACAATGCCGACTTAAGTACAAGTGGACTGATACTCTCACTTTCTATGATATAAACCTCTCCTGTGAGTCCAGTTTTAAATTCCGATGCTTCACTTCAGGTTTACTGTATCCCTTGTACCTTCTTATTGACGATGAAACACAGAAATTGCATCCGAATTTAATACAAAAGGCACAATGCCGACTTAAGTACAAGAGGACTGACACTCTCACTTTCTATGATTTGAACCTCCCCCATGAGTCCAGTTTTAGATTCCGATGCTTCACTTCAGATTTACTGTATCCCTTGTAACTTCTTATTAACGATGAAACACAGAAATTGCATCCGACTTTAATACAAAAGGCACAATGCCAACTTAAGCACAAGAGGACTGACACTCTCACCTTCTATGATTTGAACCTCTCCTGTGGGTCCAGTTTTAGATTCCGATGCCTCACTTCAGGTTTACTGTATACCTTGGACTTTCCTATTGACGATGAAACACAGAAATTGCATCCGTTTTTAATACAAAAGTCACAATGCCGACTTAAGTACAAGGGGACTGACACTCCAACTTTCTATGATTTGAACCTCTCCTGTGAGTCCAGTTTTAGATTCCGATTCTTCACTTCAGGTTTACTGTATTTCTCAGACCTTCTTATGAACGATGAAACACAAAAAGTGCATCCGAATTTAATACAAAAGGCACAATGCCGACTTAAGTACAAGAGGACTGACACTCTAACATTCTATGATTTGAACCTCGCCTGTGAGTCCAGTTTTAGATTCCGATGCTTCACTTCAGGTTTACTGTGTACCTCGGAACTTCTTATTGACAATGGAACACAGACATAGCATCGGAATTGAATTCAAAAGGCACAATGCTGATACAAGTACAAGTGGACTGACACTCCAACTTTTTATGATTTGAACCTCTCCTGTGAGTCCAGTTTTAGATTCCGATGCTTCACTTCAGGTTTACTGTATCCCTTGGACCTACTTATTGACGATGAAACACAGAAACTGCATCCGAATTTAATACAAAAGGCACAATGCCGACTTAAGTACAAGAGGACTGACACTCTCACTTTCCATGATTTAAACCTCTCCTATGAGTCCAGTTTTAGATTCCGATGCTTCACTTCAGGTTCAGTGTATCCCTTGTACCTTCTTATTAACGACGAAACACAGAAATTGCATCCGAATTTATTACAAAAGGCACAATGCCGACTTAAGTACAAGAGGACTGACACTCTAATTTTCTATGATATGATCCTCTCCTGTGAGTCCAGTTTCAGATTCCGATGCTTCACTTCAGGTTACCTGTATACCTTCGACTTTCTTATTGACTATGAAACACAGAAATTGCATCCGAATTTAATACAAAAGACACAGTGCCGACTTAAGTACAAGAGGACTGACACTCTCACCTTCTATGATTTGAACCCCTCCTGTGAGTCCAGTTTCAGATTACGATGCTTCACTTTAGGTTTACTGTATACTTTGGACCTTCTTATTGACGTTGAGACACAGAAATTGCATCCGAATTTAATACAAAAGGCACAATTCCGACTTAAGTACAAGAGGACTGACACTCTCACCTTCTATGATTTGAACCTCTCCTGTGAGTCCAGTTTCAGATTCCGATGCTTCACTTCAGGTTTACTGTATACCTTGGACTTTCTTATTGACAATGAAACACAGAAATTGCATCCGAATTTAATACAAAAGGCACAATGCCGACCTAAGTACAAGAGGACTCACACTATAACATTCTATGAATTGAACCTCTCCTGTGAGTCCAGTTTTAGATTCCGATGCTTCACTTCAGGTTTACTGTATACCTAGGACCTTCCAATTGACGATGAAACACAGAAATTGCATCCGAATTTAATACAAAAGGCACAATGCCGTGTTAAGTACAAGAGGACTGATACTCTAACATTCTATGATTTGAACCTCTCCTGTGAGTCCAGTTTTAGATTCCGATGCTTCACTTCAAGTTTACTGTATACCTCGGAACTTCTTATTGACAATGGAACACAGACATAGCATCGGAATTGAATTCAAAAGGCACAATGCCGATATAAGTACATGTGGATTGACACTCCAACTTTCTATGATTTGAACCTCTCCTCTGAGTCCAGTTTTAGATTCCGATGCTTCACTTCAGGTTTACCTTGTCCCTTGGACCTTTTTATTGACGATGAAACACAGGAACAGCATCCGAATTTTGAACAAAAGGCACAATGCCGACTTAAGTACAAGTGGACTGACACTCTCACTTTCTATGATATAAACCTCTCCTGTGAGTCCAGTTTTAAATTCCGATGCTTCACTTCAGGTTTACTGTATCCCTTGTACCTTCTTATTGACGATGAAACACAGAAATTGCATCCGAATTTAATACAAAAGGCACAATGCCGACTTAAGTACAAGAGGACTGACACTCTCACATTCTATGATTTGAACCTCCCCCATGAGTTCAGTTTTAAATTCCGATGCTTCACTTCAGATTTACTGTATCCCTTGTAACTTCTTATTAACGATGAAACACAGAAATTGCATCCGTTTTTAATACAAAAGTCACAATGCCGACTTAAGTACAAGGAGACTGACACTCTAACTTTCTATGATTTGAACCTCTCCTGTGAGTCCAGTTTTAGATTCCGATTCTTCACTTCAGGTTTACTGTATTTCTCAGACCTTCTTATTAACGATGAAACACAGAAAGTGCATCCGAATTTAATACAAAAGGCACAATGCCGACTTAAGTACAAGAGGACTGACACTCTAACATTCTATGATTTAAACCTCGCCTGTGAGTCCAGTTTTAGATTCCGATGCTTCACTTCAGGATTACTGTGTACCTCGGAACTTCTTATTGACAATGGAACACAGACATAGCATCGGAATTGAATTCAAAAGGCACAATGCTGATATAAGTACAAGTGGACTGACACTCCAACTTTCTATGATTTGAACCTCTCCTGTGAGTCCAGTTTTAGATTCCGATGCTTCACTTCAGGTTTACTGTATCCCTTGGACCTTCTTATTGACGATGAAACACAGAAACTGCATCCGAATTTAATACAAAAGGCACAATGCCGACTTAAGTACAAGAGGACTGACACTATCACTTTCTATGATTTAAACCTCTCCTATGAGTCCAGTTTTAGATTCCGATGCTTCACTTCAGGTTCAGTGTATCCCTTGTACCTTCTTATTAACGACGAAACACAGAAATTGCATCCGAATTTATTACAAAAGGCACAATGCCGACTTAAGTACAAGAGGACTGACACTCTAACTTTCTATGATATGATCCTCTCCTGTGAGTCCAGTTTCAGATTCCGATGCTTCACTTCAGGTTACCTGTATACCTTCGACTTTCTTATTGACTATGAAACACAGAAATTGCATCCGAATTTAATACAAAAGACACAGTGCCGACTTAAGTACAAGAGGACTGACACTCTCACCTTCTATGATTTGAACCCCTCCTGTGAGTCCAGTTTCAAATTACGATGCTTCACTTTAGGTTTACTGTATACTTTGGACCTTCTTATTGACGTTGAGACACAGAAATTGCATCCGAATTTAATACAAAAGGCACAATTCCGACTTAAGTACAAGAGGACTGACACTCTCACCTTCTATGATTTGAACCTCTCCTGTGAGTCCAGTTTTAGATTCCGATGCTTCACTTCAGGTTTACTGTATACCTTGGACCTTCTTGTTGACGATGAAACACAGAAATTGTATCTGAATTTAATACGAAAGGCACAATGCCGACTTAAGTACAAGAGGACTGACACACTCACCTTCTATGATTTGAACCTCTCCTGTGAGTCCAGTTTTAGATTCCGATGCTTCACATCAGGTTTACTGTATCCCTTGAACCATCTTATTGACGATGTAACACAGAAATAGCATCCAAATTTAATACAAAGGGCACAATGCCGACTTAAGTACAAGACGACTGACACTCTAACCTTCTATGATTTGAACCTCTCCTGTGAGTCCAGTTTCAGATTCCGATGCTTCACTTCAGGTTTACTGTATCCCTTAGACCTCCTTATTGACGATGAAACACAGAAATTGCATCCGAATTTAATACAAAGGCACAATGCCGTCTGAAGTACAAGAGGACTGACACTCTCACTTTCTATTATTTTAACCTCTCCCGTGAGTCCAGTTTTAGATTCTGATGCTTCACTTCAGGTTTACTGTATCCCTTGTACCTTCTTATTGACGATGAAACACAGAAATTGCATCCGAATTAAATACAAAAGGCACAATGCCGACATAGGTACAAGAGGACTGACACTCTAATTTTCTATAATTTGAACTTCTCCTGTGAGTCCAGTTTTAGATTCCGATGCTTCACTTCAGGTTTCCTGTATACCTAGGACTTTCTTATTGACAACGAAACACAGAAATTGCATCCGAATTTAATACAAAAGGCACAATGCCGACCTAAGTACAAGAGGACTCACACTATAACATTCTATGATTTGAACCTCTCCTGTGAGTCCAGTTTTAGATTCCGATGCTTCACTTCAGGTTTACTGTATACCTAGGACCTTCCAATTGACGATGAAACACAGAAATTGCATCCGAATTTAATACAAAAGGCACAATGCCGAGTTAAGTACAAGAGGACTGATACTCTAACATTCTATGATTTGAACCTCTCCTGTGAGTCCAGTTTTAGATTCCGATGCTTCACTTCAGGTTTACTGTATACCTCGGAACTTCTTATTGACAATGGAACACAGACATAGCATCGGAATTGAATTCAAAAGGCACAATGCCGATATAAGTACAAGTGGATTGACACTCCAACTTTCTATGATTTGAACCTCTCCTCTGAGTCCAGTTTTAGATTCCGATGCTTCACTTCAGGTTTACCTTGTCCCTTGGACCTTTTTATTGACGATGAAACACAGGAACAGCACCCGAATTTAGAACAATAGGCACAATGCCGACTTAAGTACAAGTGGACTGATACTCTCACTTTCTATGATATAAACCTCTCCTGTGAGTCCAGTTTTAAATTCCGATGCTTCACTTCAGGTTTACTGTATCCCTTGTACCTTCTTATTGACGATGAAACACAGAAATTGCATCCGAATTTAATACAAAAGGCACAATGCCGACTTAAGTACAAGAGGACTGACACTCTCACTTTCTATGATTTGAACCTCCCCCATGAGTCCAGTTTTAGATTCCGATGCTTCACTTCAGATTTACTGTATCCCTTGTAACTTCTTATTAACGATGAAACACAGAAATTGCATCCGACTTTAATACAAAAGGCACAATGCCAACTTAAGCACAAGAGGACTGACACTCTCACCTTCTATGATTTGAACCTCTCCTGTGGGTCCAGTTTTAGATTCCGATGCCTCACTTCAGGTTTACTGTATACCTTGGACATTCCTATTGACGATGAAACACAGAAATTGCATTCGTTTTTAATACAAAAGTCACAATGCCGACTTAAGTACAAGGGGACTGACACTCCAACTTTCTGTGATTTGAACCTCTCCTGTGAGTCCAGTTTTAGATTCCGATTCTTCACTTCAGGTTTACTGTATTTCTCAGACCTTCTTATGAACGATGAAACACAGAAAGTGCATCCGAATTTAATACAAAAGGCACAATGCCGACTTAAGTACAAGAGGACTGACACTCTAACATTCTATGATTTGAACCTCGCCTCTGAGTCCAGTTTTAGATTCCGATGCTTCACTTCAGGTTTACTGTGTACCTCGGAACTTCTTATTGACAATGCAACACAGACATAGCATCGGAATTGAATTCAAAAGGCACAATGCTGATATAAGTACAAGTGGACTGACACTCCAACTTTTTATGATTTGAACCTCTCCTGTGAGTCCAGTTTTAGATTCCGATGCTTCACTTCAGGTTTACTGTATCCCTTGGACCTACTTATTGACGATGAAACACAGAAACTGCATCCGAATTTAATACAAAAGGCACAATGCCGACTTAAGTACAAGAGGACTGACACTCTCACTTTCCATGATTTAAACCTCTCCTATGAGTCCAGTTTTAGATTCCGATGCTTCACTTCAGGTTCAGTGTATCCCTTGTACCTTCTTATTAACGACGAAACACAGAAATTGCATCCGAATTTATTACAAAAGGCACAATGCCGACTTAAGTACAAGAGGACTGACACTCTAACTTTCTATGATATGATCCTCTCCTGTGAGTCCAGTTTCAGATTCCGATGCTTCACTTCAGGTTACCTGTATACCTTCGACTTTCTTATTGACTATGAAACACAGAAATTGCATCCGAATTTAATACAAAAGACACAGTGCCGACTTAAGTACAAGAGGACTGACACTCTCACCTTCTATGATTTGAACCCCTCCTGTGAGTCCAGTTTCAGATTACGATGCTTCACTTTAGGTTTACTGTATACTTTGGACCTTCTTATTGACGTTGAGACACAGAAATTGCATCCGAATTTAATACAAAAGGCACAATTCCGACTTAAGTACAAGAGGACTGACACTCTCACCTTCTATGATTTGAACCTCTCCTGTGAGTCCAGTTTTAGATTCCGATGCTTCACTTCAGGTTTACTGTATACCTTGGACCTTCTTGTTGACGATGAAACACAGAAATTGTATCTGAATTTAATACAAAAGGCACAATGCCGACTTAAGTACAAGAGGACTGACACTCAAACTTTCTATGATTTGAACCACTCCTGTGAGTCCAGTTTTAGATTAAGATGCCTCACTTTAGGTTTACTGTATACCTTGGACCTTCTTATTGACGATGAACCTCAGAAATTGCATCCGAATTTAATACAAAAGGCACAATGCAGACCTAAGTACCAGATGACTGACACTCTCACATTCTATGATTTGAACCTCTCCTGTGAGTCCAGTTTTAGATTCCGATGCTTCACTTCAGGTTTACTGTATACCTTGGACTTTCTTATTGACAATGAAACACAGAAATAGCATCCGAATTTAATACAAAATGCACAATGCCGACTTAAGTACAAGAGGACTCACACTATAACATTCTATGATTTGAACCTCTCCGGTGAGTCCAGTTTTAGATTCCGATGCTTCACTTCAGGTTTACTGTATACCTCGGAATTCTTATTGACGATGGAACACAGATATCGCATCGGAATTAAATTCAAATGGCACAATGCCGACTTATGTACAAGAGGACTGACACTCTAACTTTCAATGATTTGAACCTCTCCTGTGAGTCCAGTTTTAGATTCCGATGCTTCACTTGAGGTTTACTGTATCCCTTGGACCTTCCTATTGACGGTGAAACACAGAAACTGCATCCGAATTAATACAAAAGGCACATTGCCGAATTAAGTACAAGAGGACTGATACTCTCACTTTCTATGATATAAACCACTCCTGTGAGTCCAGTTTTAGATTCCGATGCTTCACTTCAGGTTTACTGTATCCCTTGTAACTTCTTATTAACGATGAAACACAGAAATTGCATCCAAATTTAATACAAACGGCACAATGCCAACTTAAGTACAAGAGGACTGACACTCAAACTTTCTATGATTTGAACCTCTCCTGTGAGTCCAGTTTTAGATTCCGATTCTTCACTTCAGGTTTACTGTATCCATTGGACCTTCTTATTAACGATGAAACACAGAAATTGCATCCGAATTTAATACAAAAGGCACAATGCCGACTTAAGTTCAAGAGGACTGACACTCTAACATTCTATGATTTGAACCTCGCCTGTGAGTCCAGTTTTGGATTCCGATGCTTCACTTCAGGTTTACTGTATCCCTTGGACCATCTTATTGACGTTGTAACACAGAAATTGCATCCGAATTTAATACAAAAGGCACAATGCTGACATAAGTACAAGAGGACTGACACTCTCACTTTCTATGATTTGAACCTCTCTTGTGAGTCCAGTTTTAGTTTCCGATGCTTCACTTCAGGTTTACTGTATCCCTTGGACCTTCTTATTGACGATGAAGCACAGGAACTGCATCCGAATTTAGAACAAAAGGCACAATGCCGACTTAAGTACAAGAGGACTGACACACTCACTTTCTATGATATAAACCTCTCCTGTGAGTCCAGTTTTAAATTCCGATGCTTCACTTCAGGTTTACTGTATCCCATGTACCATCTTATTGACGATGAAACACAGAAAATGCATCCGAATTTAATACAAAAGGCACAATGCCGACTTAAGTACAAGAGGACTGACACTCTCACTTTCTATGATTTGAACCTCCCCCATGAGTCCAGTTTTAGATTCCGATGCTTCACTTCAGATTTACTGTATCCCTTGTAACTTCTTATTAACGATGAAACACAGAAATTGCATCCGACTTTAATACAAAAGGCACAATGCCAACTTAAGCACAAGAGGACTGACACTCTCACCTTCTATGATTTGAACCTCTCCTGTGGGTTCAGTTTTAGATTCCGATGCCTCACTTCAGGTTTACTGTATACCTTGGACATTCCTATTGACGATGAAACACAGAAATTGCATCCGTTTTTAATACAAAAGTCACAATGCCGACTTAAGTACAAGGGGACTGACACTCCAACTTTCTATGATTTGAACCTCTCCTGTGAGTCCAGTTTTAGATTCCGATTCTTCACTTCAGGTTTACTGTATTTCTCAGACCTTCTTATGAACGATGAAACACAGAAAGTGCATCCGAATTTAATACAAAAGGCACAATGCCGACTTAAGTACAAGAGGACTGACACTCTAACATTCTATGATTTGAACCTCGCCTGTGAGTCCAGTTTTAGATTCCGATGCTTCACTTCAGGTTTACTGTGTACCTCGGAACTTCTTATTGACAATGGAACACAGACATAGCATCGGAATTGAATTCAAAAGGCACAATGCTGATATAAGTACAAGTGGACTGACACTCCAACTTTTTATGATTTGAACCTCTCCTGTGAGTCCAGTTTTAGATTCCGATGCATCACTTCAGGTTTACTGTATCCCTTGGACCTACTTATTGACGATGAAACACAGAAACTGCATCCGAATTTAATACAAAAGGCACAATGCCGACTTAAGTACAAGAGGACTGACACTCTCACTTTCCATGATTTAAACCTCTCCTATGAGTCCAGTTTTAGATTCCGATGCTTCACTTCAGGTTCAGTGTATCCCTTGTACCTTCTTATTAACGACGAAACACAGAAATTGCATCCGAATTTATTACAAAAGGCACAATGCCGACTTAAGTACAAGAGGACTGACACTCTAACTTTCTATGATATGATCCTCTCCTGTGAGTCCAGTTTCAGATTCCGATGCTTCACTTCAGGTTACCTGTATACCTTCGACTTTCTTATTGACTATGAAACACAGAAATTGCATCCGAATTTAATACAAAAGACACAGTGCCGACTTAAGTACAAGAGGACTGACACTCTCACCTTCTATGATTTGAACCCCTCCTGTGAGTCCAGTTTCAGATTACGATGCTTCACTTTAGGTTTACTGTATACTTTGGACCTTCTTATTGACGTTGAGACACAGAAATTGCATCCGAATTTAATACAAAAGGCACAATTCCGACTTAAGTACAAGAGGACTGACACTCTCACCTTCTATGATTTGAACCTCTCCTGTGAGTCCAGTTTTAGATTCCGATGCTTCACTTCAGGTTTACTGTATACCTTGGACCTTCTTGTTGACGATGAAACACAGAAATTGTATCTGAATTTAATACAAAAGGCACAATGCCGACTTAAGTACAAGACTACTGACACTCAAACTTTCTATGATTTGAACCACTCCTGTGAGTCCAGTTTTAGATTAAGATGCCTCACTTTAGGTTTACTGTATACCTTGGACCTTCCTATTGACGGTGAAACACAGAAACTGCATCCGAATTAATACAAAAGGCACATTGCCGAATTAAGTACAAGAGGACTGATACTCTCACTTTCTATGATATAAACCACTCCTGTGAGTCCAGTTTTAGATTCCGATGCTTCACTTCAGGTTTACTGTATCCCTTGTAACTTCTTATTAACGATGAAACACAGAAATTGCATCCAAATTTTATACAAACGGCACAATGCCAACTTAAGCACGAGAGGACTGACACTCTCACCTTCTATGATTTGAACCTCTCCTGTGGGTCAAGTTTTAGATTCCAATGCTTCACTTCAGGTTTACTGTATACCTTGGACCTTCTTATTGACGATGAAACACAGAAATCACATCCGTTTTTAATACAAAAGGCACAATGCCGACTTAAGTACAAGAGGACTGACACTCTAACTTTCTATGATTTGAACCTCTCCTGTGAGTCCAGTTTTAGATTCCGATTCTTCACTTCAGGTTTACTGTATCCATTGGACCTTCTTATTAACGATGAAACACAGAAATTGCATCCGAATTTAATACAAAAGGCACAATGCCGACTTAAGTTCAAGAGGACTGACACTCTAACATTCTATGATTTGAACCTCGCCTGTGAGTCCAGTTTTGGATTCCGATGCTTCACTTCAGGTTTACTGTATCCCTTGGACCATCTTATTGACGTTGAAACACAGAAATTGCATCCGAATTTAATACAAAAGGCACAATGCTGACATAAGTACAAGAGGACTGACACTCTCACTTTCTATGATTTGAACCTCTCTTGTGAGTCCAGTTTTAGTTTCCGATGCTTCACTTCAGGTTTACTGTATCCCTTGGACCTTCTTATTGACGATGAAAGACAGAAATTGCAACCGAATTTAATAAAAAAGGCACAATGCCGACTTAAGAACATTAGGACTGACACTCTAAATTTCTATGATTTGAACCTCTCCTGTGAGTCCAGTTTTAGATACCGATGCTTCACTTCAGGTTTACTGTATACCTCGGAACTTCTTATTGACGATGGAACACAGAAATAGCATCGGAATTAAATTCAAAAGGCACATTGCCGACATAAGTGCAAGAGGACTGACACTCCAACTTTCTATGATTTGAACCTCTCCTGTGAGTCCAGTTTTAGATTCCGATGCTTCACTTCAGGTTTACTGTATCCCTTGGACCTTCTTATTGAGGATGAAACACAGAAATTGCATCGGAATTTAATACAAACTCACAATGCCATCTTAAGTACTAGAGGACTGACACTCAAACTTTCTATGATTTGAACCTCTCCTGTGAGTCCAGTTTTAGATTACGATGCCTCACTTCAGGTTTACTGTATACCTTGGACCTTCTTATTGACGATGAAACACAGAAATTGCATCCGAATTTAATACAAAAGGCACAATGCCGACTTAAGTACAAGAGGACTGACACTCTCACCTTCTATGATTTGAACCTCTCCTGTGAGTCCAGTTTTAGATTCCAATGCTTCACTTCAGGTTTACTGTTTACCTCGGAACTTCTTATTGACAATGAAACACAGAAATTGCATCGGAATTAAATTCAAAAGGCACAATGCCGACTTATGTACAAGAGGAATGACACTCTAACTATCTATGATTTGAACGTCTCCTGTGAGTCCAGTTTTAGATTCCGATGCTTCAATTCTGGTGTACTGTATCCCTTGGACCTTCTTATTGACGATGAAACACAGAACCTGCATCCGAATTGAATACAAAAGGCACAATGCCGACTAAAGTACAAGAGGACTGACACTCTAACTTTCTACGAATTGAACCTCTCCTGTGAGTCCACTTTTAGATTCCGATGCTTCACTTCAGATTTACTGTATCCCTTGGACCTTCTTATTGACGATGATACACAGAAATTGCTTCCGAATTTAATACAAAAGGCACAATGTCGATTTAAGTCCAAGAGGACTGACACTCTCACTTTCTATTATTTTAACCTCTCCCGTGAGTCCAGTTTTAGATTCCGATGCTTCACTTCAGGTTTACTGTATCCCTTGTACCTTCTTATTGACGATGAAACACAGAAATTGCATCCGAATTTAATACAAAAGGCACAATGCCGACTTAAGTACAGGAGGACTGACACTCTAACTTTCTACAATTTGAACTTCTCCTGTGAAAGCAGTTTTAGATTCCGATGCTTCACTTCAGGTTTACTGTATCCCTTGGACCTTCTTATTGCCGATGAAACACAAAAATTGCATCCGAATTTAATACAAAGGCACAATGCCGACTTAAGTACAAGAGGACTGACACTCTCACTTTCTATTATTTTAACCTCTCCCGTGAGTCCAGTTTTAGATTCTGATGCTTCACTTCAGGTTTACTGTATCCCTTGTACCTTCTTATTGACGATGAAACACAGAAATTGCATCCGAATTTAATACAAAAGGCACAATGCCGACATAGGTACAAGAGGACTGACACTCTAACTATCTATGATTTGAACGTCTCCTGTGAGTCCAGTTTTAGATTCCGATGCTTCACTTCAGGTGTACTGTATCCCTTGGACCTTCTTATTGACGATGAAACACAGAACCTGCACCCTAATTGAATACAAAAGGCACAATGCTGACTAAAGTACAAGAGGACTGACACTCTAACTTTCTATGAATTGAACCTCTCCTGTGAGTCCACTTTTAGATTCCGATGCTTCACTTCAGATTTACTGTATCCCTTGGACCTTCTTATTGACGATGATACACAGAAATTGCTTCCGAATTTAATACAAAAGGCACAATGTCGATTTAAGTCCAAGAGGACTAACACTCTCACTTTCTATTATTTTAACCTCTCCCGTGAGTCCAGTTTTAGATTCTGATGCTTCACTTCAGGTTTACTGTATCCCTTGTACCTTCTTATTGACGATGAAACACAGAAATTGCATCCGAATTTAATACAAAAGGCACAATGCCGACATAGGTACAAGAGGACTGACACTCTAATTTTCTATAATTTGAACTTCTCCTGTGAGTCCAGTTTTAGATTCCGATGCTTCACTTCAGGTTTCCTGTATACCTTGGACTTTCTTATTGACAATGAAACACAGAAATTGCATCCGAATTTAATACAAAAGGCACAATGCCGACTTAAGTACAAGAGGACTCACACTATAACATTCTATGATTTGAACCTCTCCTGTGAGTCCAGTTTTAGATTCCGATGCTTCACTTCAGGTTTACTGTATCCCTTGGACCTTCTTATTGAGGATGAAACACAGAAATTGCATCGGAATTTAATACAAATTCACAATGCCATCTTAAGTACTAGAGGACTGACACTCAAACTTTCTATGATTTGAACCTCTCCTGTGAGTCCAGTTTTAGATTCCGATGCCTCACTTCAGGTTTACTGTATACCTTGGACCTTCTTATTGACGATGAAACACAGAAATTGCGTCCGAATTTGATACAAAAGGCACAATGCCGACTTAAGTACAAGAGGACTGACACTCTCACCTTCTATGATTTGAACCTCTCCTGTGAGTCCAGTTTTAGATTCCAATGCTTCACTTCAGGTTTACTGTTTACCTCGGAACTTCTTATTGACAATGAAACACAGAAATTGCATCGGAATTAAATTCAAAAGGCACAATGCCGACTTATGTACAAGAGGACTGACACTCTAACTATCTATGATTTGAACGTCTCCTGTGAGTCCACTTTTAGATTCCGATGCTTCACTTCAGGTGTACTGTTTCCCTTGGACCTTCTTATTGACGATGAAACACAGAACCTGCATCCTAATGAATACAAAAGGCACAATGCCGACTAAAGTACAAGAGGACTGACACTCTAACTTTCTATGAATTGAACCACTCCTGTGAGTCCACTTTTAGATTCCGATGCTTCACTTCAGATTTACTGTATCCCTTGGACCTTCTTATTGACGATGATACACAGAAATTGCTTCCGAATTTAATACAAAAGGCACAATGTCGATTTAAGTCCAAGAGGACTGACACTCTCACTTTCTATTATTTTAACCTCTCCCGTGAGTCCAGTTTTAGATTCCGATGCTTCACTTCAGGTTTACTGTATCCCTTGTACCTTCTTATTGACGATGAAACACAGAAATTGCATCCGAATTTAATACAAAAGGCACAATGCCGACTTAAGTACAGGAGGACTGACACTCTAACTTTCTATAATTTGAACTTCTCCTGTGAAAGCAGTTTTAGATTCCGATGCTTCACTTCAGGTTTCCAGTGTACCTTGGACTTTCTTATTGACGATGAAACACAAAAATTGCATCCAAATTTAATATAAAATGCACAATGCCGAATTAAGTACAAGAAGACTGACACTCTAACTTTCTATGATTTGAACTTCTCCTGTGAGTCCAGGTTTAGATTCCGATGCTTCACTTCAGGTTTACTGTATTCCTTGGAACTCCTTATTGCCAATGAAACACAGAAATTGCATCCGAATTTAATACAAAAGGCACAATTTCGACTTCAGTACAAGAGGACTGACACTCTCACTTTCTATGTTTTGAACCTCACCTGTGAGTCCAGTTTTAGATTCCGATGCTTCAGGGTTACTGTTTCCCTTGGACCTTCTTATTGATAATGAAACACAGAAATTGCATCCGAATTTAGTACAAGATGCACAATGCCGACTAAAGTACAAGAGGACTGACACTCTCACTTTCTATGATTTGAACCTCTCCTGTGAGTCCAGTTTTGGATTCCGATGCTTCACTTCAGGTTTACTGTATCCCTTGGACGCTCTTATTGACGAAGAAACACTGAAACTGCATCCGAATTTAATACGAAAGGCACAATGCCGACTTAAGTACAAGAGGACTGACACTCTCACCTTCTATGATTTGAACCTCACCTGTGAGTCCAGTTTTAGATTCCGATGCTTCACATCAGGTTTACTGTATCCCTTGAACCGTCTTATTGACGATGAAACACAGAAATAGCATCCAAATTTAATACAAAGGGCACAATGCCGACTTAAGTACAAGACGACTGACACTCTAACTTTCTATGATTTGAACCTCTCCTGTGAGTCCAGTTTCAGATTCCGATGCTTCACTTCAGGTTTACTGTATCCCTTGGACCTCCTTATTGACGATGAAACACAAAAATTGCATTCGAATTTAATACAAAGGCACAATGCCGTCTTAAGTACAAGAGGACTGACACCCTCACTTTCTATTATTTTAACCTCTCCCGTGAGTCCAGTTTTAGATTCTGATGCTTCACTTCAGGTTTACTGTATCCCTTGTACGTTCTTATTGACGATGAAACACAGAAATTGCATCCGAATTAAATACAAAAGGCACAATGCCGACATAGGTACAAGAGGACTGACACTCTAATTTTCTACAATTTGAACTTCTCCTGTGAGTCCAGTTTTAGATTCCGATGCTTCACTTCAGGTTTCCTGTATACCTTGGACTTTCTTATTGACAATGAAACACAGAAATTGCATCCGAATTTAATACAAAAGGCACAATGCCGACTTAAGTACAAGAGGACTCACACTATAACATTCTATGATTTGAACCTCTCCTGTGAGTCCAGTTTTAGATTCCGATGCTTCACTTCAGGTTTACTGTATACCTAGGACCTTCCAATTGACGATGAAACACAGAAATTGCATCCGAATTTAATACAAAAGGCACAATGCCGTCTTAAGTACAAGAGGACTGATACTCTAACATTCTATGATTTGAACCTCTCCTGTGAGTCCAGTTTTAGATTCTGATGCTTCACTTCAGGTTTACTGTATACCAAGGACCTTCCAATTGACGATGAAACACAGAAATTGCATCCGAATTTAATACAAAAGGCACAATTCCGACTTAAGTACAAGAGGACTGACACTATCACTTTCTATGATTTGAACCTCTCCTGTGAGTACAGTTTTAGAATCCGATGCTTCAGGGTTACTGTATCCCTTGGACCTTCTTATTGACAATGAAACACAGAAATTGCATCTGAATTTAATACAAAAGGCACAATGCCGACTTAAGTACAAGAGGACTGACACTCTAACTTTCTATGATTTGAACCTCTTCTGTGAGTCCAGTTTTAGAATCCGATGCTTCAGGGTTACTGTATCCCTTGGACCTTCTTATTGACGATGAAGCACAGGAACTGCATCCGAATTTAGAACAAAAGGCACAATGCCGACTTAAGTACAAGAGGACTGACACTCTCACTTTCTATGATATAAACCTCTCCTGTGAGTCCAGTTTTAAATTCCGATGCTTCACTTCAGGTTTACTGTATCCCATGTACCTTCTTATTGACGATGAAACACAGAAAATGCATCCGAATTTAATACAAAAGGCACAATGCCGACTTAAGTACAAGAGGACTGACACTCTCACTTTCTATGATTTGAACCTCCCCCATGAGTCCAGTTTTAGATTCCGATGCTTCACTTGAGATTTACTGTATCCCTTGTAACTTCTTATTAACGATGAAACACAGAAATTGCATCCGACTTTAATACAAAAGGCACAATGCCAACTTAAGCACAAGAGGACTGACACTCTCACCTTCTATGATTTGAACCTCTCCTGTGGGTCCAGTTTTAGATTCCGATGCCTCACTTCAGGTTTACTGTATACCTTGGACATTCCTATTGACGATGAAACACAGAAATTGCATCCGTTTTTAATACAAAAGTCACAATGCCGACTTAAGTACAAGGGGACTGACACTCTAACTTTCTATGATTTGAACCTCTCCTGTGAGTCCAGTTTTAGATTCCGATTCTTCACTTCAGGTTTACTGTATCCCTCAGACCTTCTTATTAACGATGAAACACAGAAAGTGCATCCGAATTTAATACAAAAGGCACAATGCCGACTTAAGTACAAGAGGACTGACACTTTAACATTCTATGATTTGAACCTCGCCTGTGAGTCCAGTTTTAGATTCCGATGCTTCACTTCGGTTAACTGTATACCTCGGAACTTCTTATTGACAATGGAACACAGACATAGCATCGGAATTTAATTCAAAAGGCACAATGCCGATATAAGTACAAGTGGACTGACACTCCAAATTTCTATGATTTGAACCTCTCCTGTGAGTCCAGTTTTAGATTCCGATGCTTCACTTCAGGTTTACTGTATCCCTTGGACTTTCTTATTGACGATGAAACACAGAAACTGCATCCGAATTTAATACAAAAGGCACAATGCCGACTTAAGTACAAGAGGACTGACACTCTCACTTTCTATGATTTAAACCTCTCCTATGAGTCCAGTTTTAGATTCCGATGCTTCACTTCAGGTTCACTGTATCCCTTGTACCTTCTTATTAACGACGAAACACAGAAATTGCATCCGAATTTATTACAAAAGGCACAATGCCGACTTAAGTACAAGAGGACTGACACTCTAACTTCTATGATATGATCCTCTCCTGTGAGTCCAGTTTCAGTTTACGATGCTTCACTTTAGGTTTACTGTATACTTTGGACCTTCTTATTGACGTTGAGACACAGAAATTGCATCCGAATTTAATACAAAAGGCACAATGCCGACTTAAGTACAAGAGGACTGACACTCTCACCTTCTATGATTTGAACCTCTCCTGTGAGTCCAGTTTTAGATTCCGATGCTTCACTTCAGGTTTACTGTATACCTTGGACCTTCTTGTTGACGATGAAACACAGAAATTGTATCTGAATTTAATACAAAAGGCACAATGGCGACTTACGTACAAGAGGACTGACACTCAAACTTTCTATGATTTGAACCACTCCTGTGAGTCCAGTTTTAGATTAAGATGCCTCACTTTAGGTTTACTGTATACCTTGGACCTTCTTATTGACGATGAACCTCAGAAATTGCATCCGAATTTAATACAAAAGGCACAATGCCGACTTAAGTACCAGAGGACTGACACTCTCACATTCTATGATTTGAACCTCTCCTGTGAGTCCAGTTTTAGATTCCGATACTTCACTTCATGTTTACTGTATACCTTGGACTTTCTTATTGACAATGAAACACAGAAATAGCATCCGAATTTAATACAAAATGCACAATGCCGACTTAAGTACAAGAGGACTCGCACTATAACATTCTATGATTTGAACCTCTCCGGTGAGTCCAGTTTTAGATTCCGATGCTTCACTTCAGGTTTACTGTATCCCTTGGACCATCTTATTGACGATGAAACACAGAAATTGCATCCGAATTTAATACAAAAGGCACAATGCCGACTTAAGTACAAGAGGACTGACACTCTCACTTTCTATGATATAAACCACTCCTGTGAGTCCAGTTTTAGATTCCGATGCTTCACTTCAGGTTTACTGTATCCCTTGTAACTTCTTATTAACGATGAAACACAGAAATTGCATCCGAATTTAATACAAACGGCACAATGCCAACTTAAGCACGATAGGACTGACACTCTCACCTTCTATGATTTGAACCTCTCCTGTGGGTCAAGTTTTAGATTCCAATGCTTCACTTCAGGTTTACTGTATACCTTGGACCTTCTTATTGACGATGAAACACAGAAATTGCATCCGAATTTCATACAAAAGGCACAATGCCGACTTAAGTACAAGAGGACTGACACTCTAACATTCTATGATTTGAACCTCGCCTGTGAGTCCAGTTTTGGATTCCGATGCTTCACTTCGGGTTTACTGTATCCCTTGGACCATCTTATTGACGATGAAACACAGAAATTGCATCCGAATTAAATACAAAAGGCACAATGCTGACATAAGTACAAGAGGACTGACACTCTCACTTTCTATGATTTGAACCTCTCTTGTGAGTCCAGTTTTAGTTTCCGATGCTTCACTTCAGGTTTACTGTATCCCTTGGACCTTCTTATTGACGATGAAAGACAGAAATTGCAACCGAATTTAATACAAAAGGCACAATGCCGACTTAAGTACAGGAGGACTGACACTCTAACGTTCAATGATTTGAACCTATCCTGTGAGTCCAGTTTTAGATTCCGATGCTTCACTTCAGGTTTACTGTATCCCTTGTACCTTCTTATTAACGATGAAACACAGAAATTGCATCCGAATTTATTACAAAAGGCACAATGCCGACTTAAGTACAAGAGGACTGACACTCTAACTTTCTATGATATGAACCTCTCCTGTGTGTCCAGTTTCAGATTCCGATGCTTCACTTCAGGTTACCTGTATACCTTGGACTTTCTTATTGACGATGACACACAGAAATTGCATCCGAATTTAATACAAAAGGCACAATGCCGACTTAAGTACAAGAAGACTGACACTCAAATTTTCTATGATATGAACCTCTCCTGTGAGTCCAGTTTTAGATTCCGAAGCTTCACTTCAGGTTTACTATATACATTGGACCTTCTTATTGACGATGAAACACTGAAATTGCATCCGAATTTAATACAAAAGGCATAATGCCGACTTAAGTACAAGAGGACAGACACTCTAACTTTCAATGATTTGAACCTATCCTGTGAGTCCAGTTTTAGATTCCGATGCTTCACTTCAGGTTTACTGTATCCCGTGGACCTTCGTATTGACGATGAAACACAGATATTGCATCCGAATTTAATACAAAAGGCACAATGCCAACTTAAGTACTAGAGGACTGACTCCCTAACCGTCTATGATTTGAACCTCTCCTTTGAGTCCAGTTTTAGATTCCGATGCTTCACTTCTGGTTTACTGTATACTTCGGAATTTCTTATTGATGATGGAATACACAAATAGCATCGGAATTAAATTCAAAAGGCACAATGCCAACTTAAGTACAAGAGGACTGGCATTCCTACTTTGTATGATTTGAACCTCTCCTGAGAGTCCAGTTTTAGATTCCGATGCTTCACTTCAGGTTTACTGTATCCCATGGACCTTCTTATTGACGATGAAACACAGAAATTGCATCCGAATTTTAAACAAAAGGCAGAATGCCGACTTAAGTACAAGAGGACTGACACTCTCACTTTCTATGATTTAAACCTCTCCTGTGAGTCCAGTTTTAGATTCCGATGCTTCACTTCAAGTTTACGGTATCCCTTGTACCTTCTCATTAACCATGAAACACAGAAATTACATCCGAATTTATTACAAAATTCACAATGCCGACTTAAGTACAAGAGGACTGACACTCTAACTTTCTATGATTTGAACCTCTTCAGTGAGTCCAGTTTTAGATTCCGATGCTACACTTCAGGTTAACTGTATCCCTTGGACTTTCTTTTTGACGATGAAACACAGAAATTGCATTCGAATTCAATACATAAGGCACTATGCCGACTTAAGTATAAGAGGACTGACACTCTAACTTTCTGTGATTTGAATCTCTCCTGTGAGTCCAGTTTTAGGTTCCGATGCTTCACTTCAGGTTTCCTGTATACCTTGGACTTTCTTATTGACGATGATACACAGAAATTACTTCCGAATTTAACACAAAAGGCACAATGCCGACTTAAGTACAAGAGGACTGACACTCTAACTTTCTATGATTTGATCCTCTCCAGTGAGTCCAGTTTTAGATTCCGATGCTTCACTTCAGAATTACTGGATCGCATGGACTTTCTTATTGACGATGAAAAACAGCCATTGCATCTGAATTTAATACATAAGGCACAATGCCGACATAAGTACAAAAGGACTGACACTCTAACTTTCTGTGATTTGAATCACTCCTGTGAGTCCAGTTTTAGATTCCGATGCTTCGCTTCAGGTTTCCTGTATTCCTTGGACTTTCTTATTGACGATGATACACAGAAATTACATCCGAATTTAATACAAAAAGCACAATGCCGACTTAAGTACAAGAGGACTGACACTCTAACTTTCTATAATTTGAACCTCTCCTGTAAGTCCAGTTTTAGATTCCGCTGCTTCACTTCAGGTTTACTGTATACCTTGGAACTTCTTATTGACGATGAAACACAGAAATTGATCCGGAAATAAATTCAAAAGGCACAATGCCGACTTAAGTACAAGAGGACTGACACTCTAACTTTCTATGATTTGAACCTCTCCTGTGAGTCCAGTTTTAGGTTCCGATGCTTCACTTCAGGTTTCCTGTATACCTTGGACTTTCTTATTGACGATGATACACAGAAATTACTTCCGAATTTAACACAAAAGGCACAATGCCGACTTAAGTACAAGAGGACTGACACTCTCACTTTCTATGATTTAAACCTCTCCTGTGAGTCCAGTTTTAGATTCCGATGCTTCACTTCAAGTTTACGGTATCCCTTGTACCTTCTTATTAACCATGAAACACAGAAATTACATCCGAATTTATTACAAAATTCACAATGCCGACTTAAGTACAAGAGGACTGACACTCTAACTTTCTATGATTTGAACCTCTTCAGTGAGTCCAGTTTTAGATTCCGATGCTTCACTTCAGGTTTACTGTATCCCTTGGACTTTCTTTTTGACGATGAAACACAGAAATTGCATTCGAATTCAATACATAAGGCACTATGCCGACTTAAGTACAAGAGGACTGACACTCTAACTTTCTGTGATTTGAATCTCTCCTGTGAGTCCAGTTTTAGGTTCCGATGCTTCACTTCAGGTTTCCTGTATACCTTGGACTTTCTTATTGACGATGATACACAGAAATTACTTCCGAATTTAACACAAAAGGCACAATGCCGACTTAAGTACAAGAGGACTGACACTCTAACTTTCTATGATTTGATCCTCTCCAGTGAGTCCAGTTTTAGATTCCGATGCTTCACTTCAGAATTACTGGATCGCATGGACTTTCTTATTGACGATGAAAAACAGAAATTGCATCTGAATTTAATACATAAGGCACAATGCCGACATAAGTACAAAAGGACTGACACTCTAACTTTCTGTGATTTGAATCACTCCTGTGAGTCAAGTTTTAGATTCCGATGCTTCGCTTCAGGTTTCCTGTATTCCTTGGACTTTCTTATTGACGATGATACACAGAAATTACATCCGAATTTAATACAAAAAGCACAATGCCGACTTAAGTACAAGAGGACTGACACTCTAACTTTCTATAATTTGAACCTCTCCTGTAAGTCCAGTTTTAGATTCCGCTGCTTCACTTCAGGTTTACTGTATACCTTGCAACTTCTTATTGACGATGAAACACAGAAATTGATCCGGAAATGAATTCAAAAGGCACAATGCCGACTTAAGTACAAGAGGACTGACACTCTAACTTTCTATGATTTGAACCTCTCCTGTGAGTCCAGTTTTAGGTTCCGATGCTTCACTTCAGGTTTCCTGTATACCTTGGACTTTCTTATTGACGATGATACACAGAAATTACTTCCGAATTTAACACAAAAGGCACAATGCCGACTTAAGTACAAGAGGACTGACACTCTCACTTTCTATGATTTAAACCTCTCCTGTGAGTCCAGTTTTAGATTCCGATGCTTCACTTCAAGTTTACGGTATCCCTTGTACCTTCTTATTAACCATGAAACACAGAAATTACATCCGAATTTATTACAAAATTCACAATGCCGACTTAAGTACAAGAGGACTGACACTCTAACTTTCTATGATTTGAACCTCTTCAGTGAGTCCAGTTTTAGATTCCGATGCTTCACTTCAGGTTTACTGTATCCCTTGGACTTTCTTTTTGACGATGAAACACAGAAATTGCATTCGAATTCAATACATAAGGCACTATGCCGACTTAAGTACAAGAGGACTGACACTCTAACTTTCTGTGATTTGAATCTCTCCTGTGAGTCCAGTTTTAGGTTCCGATGCTTCACTTCTGGTTTACTGTATCCCTTGGACCTTCCTCTTAACGATGAAACACAGAAATTTCATCCGAATAAAATACAAAAGGGAAAATGCCGACTTAAGTACAAGAAGACTGACACTCTGACCTTCCATGATTTGAACCTCTCCTGTGAGTCCAGTTTTAGATTCCGATGCTTCACTTCAGGTTTGCTGTATACCTTGGAACTTCTTATTGACGATGAAACACAGAAATTACTTCCGAATTTAACACAAAAGGCACAATGCCGACTTAAGTACAAGAGGACTGACACTCTAACTTTCTATGATTTGATCCTCTCCAGTGAGTCCAGTTTTAGATTCCGATGCTTCACTTCAGAATTACTGGATCGCATGGACTTTCTTATTGACGATGAAAAACAGAAATTACATCCGAATTTAATACAAAAAGCACAATGCCGACTTACGTACAAGAGGACTGACACTCTAACTTTCTATAATTTGAACCTCTCCTGTAAGTCCAGTTTTAGATTCCGCTGCTTCACTTCAGGTTTACTGTATACCTTGGAACTTCTTATTGACGATGAAACACAGAAATTGATCCGGAAATAAATTCAAAAGGCACAATGCCGACTTAAGTACAAGAGGACTGACACTCTAACTTTCTACGATTTGAACCTCTCCTGTGAGTCCAGTTTTAGATTCCGATGCTTCACTTCAGGTTTACTGTATCCCTTGGACCATCTTATTGACATTGAAACACAGAAATTGCATCCGAATTTAATACAAAAGGCACAATGCCTATTTAAGTACAAGAGGACTGACACTCTCACTTTCTATGATTTGAACCTCTCCTGTGAGTCCAGTTTTAGATTCCGATGCTTCACTTCAGGTGTCCTCTATACCTTGGACTTTCTTATTGACGATGATACACAGAAATTACATCCGAATTTAATTCAGAAGGCACAATGCCGACTTAAGTACAAGAGGACTGACACTCTAACTTTCTATGATTTGAATCTCTCCTGTTAGTCCAGTTTTAGATTCCGATGCTTCACTTAAGGTTTACTGTATACCTTTGAACTTGTTATTGACGATGAAACACAGAAATTGATCCGGAATTAAATTTAAAAGGCACAATGCCGACTGAAGTACAAGAGGACTGACACTCTAACTTTCTATGATTTGAACCTCTGCTGTGATTCCAGTTTTAGATTCCGATGCTTCACTTCTGGTTTACTGTATCCCTTGGACCTTCCTCTTGACGATGAAACACAGAAATTTCATCCGAATAAAATACAAAAGGGAAAATGCCGACTTAAGTACAAGAAGACTGACACTCTGACCTTCCATGATTTGAACCTCTCCTGTGAGTCCAGTTTTAGATTCCGATGCTTCACTTCAGGTTTGCTGTATACCTTGGAACTTCTTATTGACGATGAAACACAGAAATTGCATCCGTTTTTAATAGAAAAGGCACAATGCCGACTTAAGTACAAGAGGACTGACACTCTAACTTTCTATGATTTGAACCTCTCCAGTGAGTCCAGTTTTAGATTCCGATGCTTCACTTCAGGTTTACTGTATCCCTTGGCCTTTCTTTTTGACGATGAAACACAGAAATTGCATCCGAATTTAATACAAAAGGCACAATGCCAACTTAAGGGTAAGAGGACTGACACTATCACGCTCTATGATTTGAACCACTCTTGTGAGTCCAGTTTTAGATTCCGATGCTTCACCTGGGGTTTACTGTATGCCTTGTACCTTCTTATTGACGATGAAACACAGAAATTGCGTCTGAATTTAATACAAAAGGCACAATGCCGACTTATGTACAAGAGGACTGACACTCTAACTTTCTGTGATTTGAATCTCTTCTGTGAGTCCAGTTTTAGATTCCGATGCTTGACTTCATGTTTCCTGTATACCTTGGACTTTCTTATTGACGATGATACACAGAAATTACATCCGAATTTCATACAAAAGGCACAATGCCGACTTATGTACAAGAGGACTGACCCTCTAACTTTCTATGATTTGAACCTCTCCTGTAAGTACAATTTTAGATTCCGATGCTTCACTTAAGGTTTACTGTATACCTTGGAACTTCTTATTGACGGTGATACACAGAAATTGATCCGGAATTAAATTCAAAAGGCACAATGCCGACGTAATTATAAGAGGACTGACACTCTAACTTTCTATGATTTGAACCTCTCCTGTGAGTCCAGTTTTAGATTCCGATGCTTCACTTCAGGTTTACTGTATCCCTTGGACCTTCTTATTGACGATGAAACACAGAAATTACATCCGAATTTAATACAAAGGGCACAATGCCGACTTAAGTACAAGAGGACTGACACTCTACCTTTCTATGATTTGAACCTCTCCTGTAAGTCCAGTTTTAGATTCCGATGCTTCACTTCAGGACTACTGTATCCCATGGACCTTCTTATTGACGATGAAACACAGAAATTGCATCCGATTCTAATACAAAAGGCACAATGCCGACTGAAGTACAAGAGGACTGACACTCTCACTTTCTATGATTTGAACCTCTCCTGTGAGTCCAGTTTTAGATTCCGATGCCTCACTTTAGGTTTACTGTATCCCTTGGACCTTCTTATTGACGATGAAATACAGAAATTCCAACCGAATATAATACAAAATGCACAATGCCGACTTAAGTACAAGAGGACTGACACTCTAACTTTCTATGATTTGAACCTCTCCTGTGAGTCCAGTACTGATTCCGATTATTTACTTCAGGTTTACTGTATCCCTTGGACCTTCTTATTGACGATGAAACACATAAATAGCATCCGAATTTAATAAAACAGGCACAATGCCGACTCAAATACTAGAGGACTGACACTCTCACTTTCTATGATTTGAACCTCTCCCGTGAGTCCAGTTTTAGATTCCGATGCTTCACTTCAGGTTTACTGTATCCCTTGTCCCTTCTTATTAACGATGAAACACAGAGATTGCATCCGAATTTAATACAAAAAGCACAATGCCGACTTAAGTACTAGAGGACTGACACTCTAACTTTCTATGATTTGAACCTCTCCTGCGAGTCCAGTTTTAGATTCCGATGCTTCACTTCAGGTTTACTGTATCCCTTGGACCATCTTAATGACGATGAAACACAGAAATCGCATCCGAATTTAATACAAAAGGCACAATGCCGACTTAAGTACAAGGGGACTGACAATCTCACTTTCTATGATTTGAACCTCTCCTGTGAGTCCAGTACAGATTCCGATGCTTTATTTCAGGTTTACTGTATCCCTTTGACTTTTTTATTGACGATGAAACACAGAAATTGCATCCGAATTTAATACAAAAGGCACAATGCCTATTTAAGTACCAGAGGACTGACACTCTCACTATCTATGATTTGAACCTCTCCTGTGAGTCCAGTTTTAGATTCCGATGCTTCACTTCAGGACTACTGTATCCCTTGGACGTTCTTATTGACGATGAAACACAGAAATTGCATCCAATTTAATACAATAGGCACAATGCCGACTTAAGTACAAGAGGACTGACACTCTAACTTTCTATGATTTGAACCTCTCCTGTGAGTCCAGTTTTAGATTCCGATGCTTCACTTCAGGTGTCCTCTATACCTTGGACTTTCTTATTGACGATGATACACCGAAATTACATCCGAATTTAATACAAAAGGCACAATGCCGACTTAAGTACAAGAGGACTGACACTCTAACTTTCTATGATTTGAATATCTCCTGTTAGTCCAGTTTTAGATTCCGATGCTTCACTTAAGGTTTACTGTATACCTTTGAACTTGTTATTGACGATGAAACACAGAAATTGATCCGGAATGAAATTCAAAAGGCACAATGCCGACTTAAGTACAAGAGGACTGACACTCTAACTTTCTATGATTTGAACCTCTGCTGTGATTCCAGTTATAGATTCCGATGCTTCACTTCTGGTTTACTGTATCCCTTGGAGCTTCCTCTTGACGATGAAACACAGAGATTTCATCCGAATATAATACAAAAGGGAAAATGCCGACTTAAGTACAAGAAGACTGACACTCTGACCTTCCATGATTTGAACCTCTCCTGTGAGTCCAGTTTTAGATTCCGATGCTTCACTTCAGGTTTGCTGTATACCTTGGAACTTCTTATTGACGATGAAACACAGAAATTGCATCGGAATTAAATTCAAAAGGCACAATGCCGACTTAAGTACAAGAGGACTGACACTCTAACTTTCTATGATTTGAACCTCTCCAGTGAGTCCAGTTTTAGATTCCGATGCTTTACTTTAGGTTTACTGTATCCCTTGGCCTTTCTTTTTGACGATGAAACACAAAAATTGCATACGAATTTAATACAAAAGGCACAATGCCAACTTAAGTACAAGAGGACTGACACTCTCACTCTCTATGATTTGAACCTCTCCTGTGAGTCCAGTTTTAGATTCCGATGCTTCACCTCGGGTTTACTGTATGCCTTGTACCTTCTTATTGACGATGAAACACAGAAATTGCATCTGAATTTAACACAAAAGGCACAATGCCGACTTATGTACAAGAGGACTGACACTCTAACTTTCTGTGATTTGAATCTCTTCTGTGAGTCCAGTTTTAGATTCCGATGCTTGACTTCATGTTTCCTGTATACCTTGGATTTTCTTATTGACGATGATACACAGAAATTACATCCGAATTTCATACAAAAGGCACAATGCCGACTTATGTACAAGAGGACTGACCCTCTAACTTTCTATGATTTGAACCTCTCCTGTAAGTCCAGTTTTAGATTCCGATGCTTCACTTCAGGACTACTGTATCCCATGGACCTTCTTATTGACGATGAAACACAGAAATTGCATCCGAATCTAATACAAAAGGCACAATGCCGACTGAAGTACAAGAGGACTGACACTCTCACTTTCTATGATTTGAACCTCTCCTGTGAGTCCAGTTTTAGATTCCGATGCCTCACTTTAGGTTTACTGTATCCCTTGGACCTTCTTATTGACGATGAAATACAGAAATTCCAACCGAATATAATACAAAATGCACAATGCCGACTTAAGTACAAGAGGACTGACACTCTAACTTTCTATGATTTGAACCTCTCCTGTGAGTCCAGTACTGATTCCGATTATTTACTTCAGGTTTACTGTATCCCTTGGACCTTCTTATTGACGATGAAACACATAAATAGCATCCGAATTTAATAAAACAGGCACAATGCCGACTCAAATACTAGAGGACTGACACTCTCACTTTCTATGATTTGAACCTCTCCCGTGAGTCCAGTTTTAGATTCCGATGCTTCACTTCAGGTTTACTGTATCCCTTGTCCCTTCTTATTAACGATGAAACACAGAGATTGCATCCGAATTTAATACAAAAAGCACAATGCCGACTTAAGTACTAGAGGACTGACACTCTAACTTTCTATGATTTGAACCTCTCCTGCGAGTCCAGTTTTAGATTCCGATGCTTCACTTCAGGTTTACTGTATCCCTTGGACCATCTTAATGACGATGAAACACAGAAATCGCATCCGAATTTAATACAAAAGGCACAATGCCGACTTAAGTACAAGGGGACTGACAATCTCACTTTCTATGATTTGAACCTCTCCTGTGAGTCCAGTACAGATTCCGATGCTTTATTTCAGGTTTACTGTATCCCTTTGACTTTTTTATTGACGATGAAACACAGAAATTGCATCCGAATTTAATACAAAAGGCACAATGCCTATTTAAGTACCAGAGGACTGACACTCTCACTATCTATGATTTGAACCTCTCCTGTGAGTCCAGTTTTAGATTCCGATGCTTCACTTCAGGACTACTGTATCCCTTGGACGTTCTTATTGACGATGAAACACAGAAATTGCATCCAATTTAATACAATAGGCACAATGCCGACTTAAGTACAAGAGGACTGACACTCTAACTTTCTATGATTTGAACCTCTCCTGTGAGTCCAGTTTTAGATTCCGATGCTTCACTTCAGGTGTCCTCTATACCTTGGACTTTCTTATTGACGATGATACACCGAAATTACATCCGAATTTAATACAAAAGGCACAATGCCGACTTAAGTACAAGAGGACTGACACTCTAACTTTCTATGATTTGAATATCTCCTGTTAGTCCAGTTTTAGATTCCGATGCTTCACTTAAGGTTTACTGTATACCTTTGAACTTGTTATTGACGATGAAACACAGAAATTGATCCGGAATGAAATTCAAAAGGCACAATGCCGACTTAAGTACAAGAGGACTGACACTCTAACTTTCTATGATTTGAACCTCTGCTGTGATTCCAGTTATAGATTCCGATGCTTCATTCTGGTTTACTGTATCCCTTGGAGCTTCCTCTTGACGATGAAACACAGAGATTTCATCCGAATATAATACAAAAGGGAAAATGCCGACTTAAGTACAAGAAGACTGACACTCTGACCTTCCATGATTTGAACCTCTCCTGTGAGTCCAGTTTTAGATTCCGATGCTTCACTTCAGGTTTGCTGTATACCTTGGAACTTCTTATTGACGATGAAACACAGAAATTGCATCGGAATTAAATTCAAAAGGCACAATGCCGACTTAAGTACAAGAGGACTGACACTCTAACTTTCTATGATTTGAACCTCTCCAGTGAGTCCAGTTTTAGATTCCGATGCTTTACTTTAGGTTTACTGTATCCCTTGGCCTTTCTTTTTGACGATGAAACACAAAAATTGCATACGAATTTAATACAAAAGGCACAATGCCAACTTAAGTACAAGAGGACTGACACTCTCACTCTCTATGATTTGAACCTCTCCTGTGAGTCCAGTTTTAGATTCCGATGCTTCACCTCGGGTTTACTGTATGCCTTGTACCTTCTTATTGACGATGAAACACAGAAATTGCATCTGAATTTAACACAAAAGGCACAATGCCGACTTATGTACAAGAGGACTGACACTCTAACTTTCTGTGATTTGAATCTCTTCTGTGAGTCCAGTTTTAGATTCCGATGCTTGACTTCATGTTTCCTGTATACCTTGGATTTTCTTATTGACGATGATACACAGAAATTACATCCGAATTTCATACAAAAGGCACAATGCCGACTTATGTACAAGAGGACTGACCCTCTAACTTTCTATGATTTGAACCTCTCCTGTAAGTCCAGTTTTAGATTCCGATGCTTCACTTCAGGACTACTGTATCCCATGGACCTTCTTATTGACGATGAAACACAGAAATTGCATCCGAATCTAATACAAAAGGCACAATGCCGACTGAAGTACAAGAGGACTGACACTCTCACTTTCTATGATTTGAACCTCTCCTGTGAGTCCAGTTTTAGATTCCGATGCCTCACTTTAGGTTTACTGTATCCCTTGGACCTTCTTATTGACGATGAAATACAGAAATTCCAACCGAATATAATACAAAATGCACAATGCCGACTTAAGTACAAGAGGACTGACACTCTAACTTTCTATGATTTGAACCTCTCCTGTGAGTCCAGTACTGATTCCGATTATTTACTTCAGGTTTACTGTATCCCTTGGACCTTCTTATTGACGATGAAACACAGAAATAGCATCCGAATTTAATAAAAAAGGCACAATGCAGACTCAAATACAAGAGGACTGACACTCTCACTTTCTATGATTTGAACCTCTCCCGTGAGTCCAGTTTCAGATTCCGATGCTTCACTTCAGGTTTACTGTATCCCTTGTCCCTTCTTATTAACGATGAAACACAGAGATTGCATCCGAATTTAATACAAAAAGCACAATGCCGACTTAAGTACAAGAGGACTGACACTCTAACTTTCTATGATTTGAACCTCTCCTGTGAGTCCAGTTTTAGATTCCGATGCTTCACTTCAGGTTTACTGTATCCCTTGGACCATCTTAATGACGATGAAACACAGAAATCGCATCCGAATTTAATACAAAAGGCACAATGCCGACTTAAGTACAAGGGGACTGACAATCTCACTTTCTATGATTTGAACCTCTCCTGTGAGTCCAGTACAGATTCCGATGCTTTATTTCAGGTTTACTGTATCCCTTGGACCTTTTTATTGACGATGAAACACAGAAATTGCATCCGAATTTAATACAAAAGGCACAATGCCTATTTAAGTACCAGAGGACTGACACTCTCACTATCTATGATTTGAACCTCTCCTGTGAGTCCAGTTTTAGATTCCGATGCTTCACTTCAGGACTACTGTATCCCTTGGACGTTCTTATTGACGATGAAACACAGAAATTGCATCCAATTTAATACAATAGGCACAATGCCGACTTAAGTACAAGAGGACTGACACTCTAACTTTCTATGATTTGAACCTCTCCTGTGAGTCCAGTTTTAGATTCCGATGCTTCACTTCAGGTGTCCTCTATACCTTGGACTTTCTTATTGACGATGATACACCGAAATTACATCCGAATTTAATACAAAAGGCACAATGCCGACTTAACTACAAGAGGACTGACACTCTAACTTTCTATGATTTGAATATCTCCTGTTAGTCCAGTTTTAGATTCCGATGCTTCACTTAAGGTTTACTGTATATTTTTGAACTTGTTATTGACGATGAAACACAGAAATTGATCCGGAATTAAATTCAAAAGGCACAATGCCGACTTAAGTACAAGAGGACTGACACTCTAACTTTCTATGATTAGAACCTCTGCTGTGATTCCAGTTTTAGATTCCGATGCTTCACTTCTGGTTTACTGTATCCCTTGGACCTTCCTCTTGACGATGAAACACAGAAATTTCATCCGAATATAATACAAAAGGGAAAATGCCGACTTAAGTACAAGAAGACTGACACTCTGACCTTCCATGATTTGAACCTCTCCTGTGAGTCCAGTTTTAGATTCCGATGCTTCACTTCAGGTTTGCTGTATACCTTGGAACTTCTTATTGACGATGAAACACAGAAATTGCATCGGAATTAAATTCAAAAGGCACAATGCCGACTTAAGTACAAGAGGACTGACACTCTAACTTTCTATGATTTGAACCTCTCCAGTGAGTCCAGTTTTAGATTCCGATGCTTTACTTCAGGTTTACTGTATCCCTTGGCCTTTCTTTTTGACGATGAAACACAGAAATTGCATACGAATTTAATACAAAAGGCACAATGCCAACTTAAGTACAAGAGGACTGACACTCTCACTCTCTATGGTTTGAACCTCTCCTGTGAGTCCAGTTTTAGATTCCGATGCTTCACCTCGGGTTTACTGTATGCCTTGTACATTCTTATTGACGATGAAACACAGAAATTGCATCTGAATTTAACACAAAAGGCACAATGCCGACTTATGTACAAGAGGACTGACACTCTAACTTTCTGTGATTTGAATCTCTTCTGTGAGTCCAGTTTTAGATTCCGATGCTTGACTTCATGTTTCCTGTATACCTTGGATTTTCTTATTGACGATGATACACAGAAATTACATCCGAATTTCATACAAAAGGCACAATGCCGACTTATGTACTAGAGGACTGACCCTCTAACTTTCTATGATTTGAACCTCTCCTGTAAGTACAATTTTAGATTCCGATGCTTCACTTATGGTTTACTGTATACCTTGGAACTTCTTATTGACGATGAAACACAGAAATTGATCCGGAATTAAATTCAAAAGGCACAATGCCGACTTAATTATAAGAGGACTGACACTCTAACTTTCTATGATTTGAACCTCTTCTGTGAGTCCAGTTTTAGATTCCGATGCTTCACTTCAGGTTTACTGTATCCCTTGGACCTCCTTATTGACGATGAAACACAGAAATTACATCCGAATTTAATACAAAGGGCACAATGCCGACTTAAGTACAAGAGGACTGACACTCTAACTTTCTATGATTTGAACCTCTCCTGTAAGTCCAGTTTTAGATTCCGATGCTTCACTTCAGGACTACTGTATCCCATGGACCTTCTTATTGACGATGAAACACAGAAATTGCATCCGAATCTAATACAAAAGGCACAATGCCGACTGCAGTACAAGAGGACTGACACTCTCACTTTCTATGATTTGAACCTCTCCTGTGAGTCCAGTTTTAGATTCCGATGCCTCACTTTAGGTTTACTGTATCCCTGGGACCTTCTTATTGACGATGAAATACAGAAATTCCAACCGAATTTAATACAAAATGCACAATGCCGACTTAAGTACAAGAGGACTGACACTCTAACTTTCTATGATTTGAACCTCTCCTGTGATTCCAGTACAGATTCCGATTATTTACTTCAGGTTTACTGTATCCCTTGGACTTTCTTATTGACGATGAAACTCAGAAATAGCATCCGAATTTAATAAAAAAGGCACAATGCCGACTTAAAAACAAGAGGACTGACACTCTCACTTTCTATGATTTGAACCTCTCCCGTGAGTCCAGTTTTAGATTCCGATGCTTCACTTCAGGTTTACTGTATCCCTTGTCCCTTCTTATTAACGATGAAACACAGAAATTGCATCCGAATTTAATACAAAAGGCACAATGCCGACTTAAGTACAAGAGGACTGACACTCTAACTTTCTATGATTTGAACCTCTCCTGTGAGTCCAGTTTTAGATTCCGATGCTTCACTTCAGGTTTACTGTATCCCTTGGACCATCTTAATGACGATGAAACACAGAAATTGCATCCGAATTTAATACAAAAGGCACAATGCCGACTTAAGTACAAGGGGACTGACAATCTCACTTTCTATGATTTGAACCTCTCCTGTGAGTCCAGTACAGATTCCGATGCTTTACTTCAGGTTTACTGTATCCCTTGGACCATTTTATTGACGATGAAACACAGAAATTGCATCCGAATTTAATACAATAATCACAATGCCGACTTAAGTACAAGAGGACTGACAATCTCACTTTCTATGATTTAAACTTCTCCTGTGAGTCCAGTTTTAGATTCCGATGCATCACTTCAGGTTTACTGTATGCCTTGGACCTCCTTATTGACGATGAAACACAGAAATTGCATCCGAATTTAAAACAAAAGGCACAATGCCGACATAAGTACAAGAGGACTGACACTAACTAACTATTATTTGAACCTCTCCTGTGAGTCCAGTTTTAGATTCCGATGCCTCACTTCAGGTTTACCGTATCCCTTGGACCTTCTTATTGACGATGAAATACAGAAATTCCATCCGAAGTTAATACAAAATGCACAATGCCGACTTAAGTACAAGAGGACTGACACTCTAACTTTCTATGATTTGAACCTCTCCTGTGAGTCCAGTACAGATTCCGATGCTTTACTTCAGGTTTACTGTATCCCTTGGACCTACGTATTGACGATGAAACACAGAAATTGCATCTGAATATAATAAAAAAGGCACAATGCCGACTTAAGTACAAAAGGACTGACACTCTCACTTTCTATGATTTGAACCTCTCCTGTGAGTCCAGTTTTAGATTCCGATGCTTCACTTCGGGTTTACTGTATCCCTTGGACCATCTTATTGACGATGAATCACAGAAATTGCATCCGAATTTAATACAAAAGGCACAATGCCGACTTCAGTACAAGAGGACTGACACTCTCACTTTCTATGATTTGAACCTCTCCTGTAAGTCCAGTTATAGATTCCGATTCTTCACTTCAGGTTTGCTGTATACCTTGGAACTTGTTATTGACGATGAAACACAGAAATTGCATCGGAATTAAATTAAAAAGGCACAATGCCGACTTAAGTACAAGAGGACTGACACTCTAACTTTCTATGACTTGAACCATTCCTGTGAGTCCGGTTTTAGAATCCGATGCTTCACTTCATGTTTACTGTTTCCCTTGGACCTTCTTATTGACGATGAAACACAGAAACTGCATCCGAATTTAATACAAAAGGCACAATGCCGACTCAAGTACAAGAGGACTGACACTCTAACTTTCTATGATTTGAACCTCTCCTGTGAGTCCAGTTTTAGATTCCGATGCTTCACTTCAGGTTTCCGGTATACCTTGGACTTTCTTATTGACTATGAAACTCAGAAATTGCAGCCGAATTTAATACAAAAGGCACAATGCCGACTTACGTACAAGAGGACTGACACTCTCACTTTCTATGATTTGAACCTCTCCCATGAGTCCAGTTTTAGATTCCGATGTTTCACTTCGGGTTTACTGTATGCCTTGTACCTTCTTATTTACGATGGAAATGGAAATGAGCGTTTGGCGTCATTGGCCGGGAGGCCCCTCGCGGGGCAGGTCCGGCCGCCATAGCGCAGGTCTTATTACATTCGGAGCCACATTGGGCGACCTGCACGCCGGATGGGGATGAAATGATGATGAACACAACACAACACCCAGTCCCTGAGCGGAGAAAATCTCCGACCCAGCCGGGAATCGAACCCGGGCCCAGAGGACGGCAATCCGTCACGCTGACCACTCAGCTACTGGGGCGGACTTATTTACGATGATACACAGAAATTGCATTCGAATTTAATACAAAAGGCACAATGCCAACGTAAGCACAAGAGGACTGACACTCTCACCTTCTATGATTTGAACCTCTCCTGTGAGTCCAGTTTTCGATTCCGATGCTTCACTTCAGGTTTACTGTATCCCTTGGACCTTCTTGTTGACGATGAAACACAGAAATTGCATCCGAATTTAATACAAAAGGAACAATGGCGACTTAAGTACAAGAGGACTGACACTCTCACTTTCTATGATTTGAACCTCTCCCATGAGTCCAGTTTTAGTTTCCGATGCTTCAATTGAGGTTTACTGTATCCCTTGGACCTTCTTATTGACGATGAAAGACAGAAATTGCAACCGAATTTAATACAAAAGGCACAATGCCGACTTAAGTACAGGAGGACGGACACTCTAACTTTCAATGATTTGTACCTATCCTGTGAGTCCAGTTTAAATTACGATGCCACACTTCAGGTATACTGTATCTCTTGGACCTTCGTATTTACGATGAAACACAGAAATTGCATCCGAATTTAATAAAAAAGGCACAATGCCGACTTAAGAACATTTGGACTGACACTCTAACTTTCTGTGATTTGAACCTCTCCTGTGAGTCCAGTTTTAGATACCGATGCTTCACTTCAGGTTTACTGTATACCTCGGAACTTCTTATTGACGATGGAAAACAGAAATAGCATCGGAATTAAATTCAAAATTCACATTGCTGACATAAGTACAAGAGGACTGACACTCCAACTTTCTATGATTTGAACCTCTCCTGTGAGTCCAGTTTTAGATTCCGATGCTTCACTTCAGGTTTACTGTATCCCTTGGGCCTTCTTATTGACGATGAAACACAGAAACTGCATCCGAATTTAATACGAACGGCACAATGCCGACTTAAGTACAAGAGGACTGACTCTCTAAGTTTCATTAATTTGAACCTCTCCTGTGAGTCCAGTTTTAGATTCCGATGCTTCACTTCAGGTTTACTGTATCCCTTGGACCTTCGTATTGACGATGAAACACAGAAATTGCATCCGAATTTACTACAAAAGGCAGAATGCCGACTTAAGTACAAGATGACTGTAACTCTAACTTCCTATGATTTAAGCCTCTCCTGTGAGTCCAGTTTTAGATTCCGATGCTTCACTTCAGGTGTCCTGTATACCTTAGACTTTCTTATTGACTATGAAACACAGAAATTGCATCCGAATTTAATACAAAAGGCACAATGAAAACTTAAGTACAAGAGGACTGACACTCTCACCTTCTATGATTTGAACCTTTTCTGTGAGTCCAGGTTTAGATTCCGATGCTTCACTTCAGTTTACTGTATACCTTGGACCTTGTTATTGACGATGAAATACGGAAATTGCATCCGAATTTAATACAAAAGGCAAATTGCCGACTTAAGTACAAGAGGACTGATTCTCTAACTTTCTATGATTTGAACCTCTCCTGTGAGTCCAGTTTTAGATTCCGATGCCTCACTTCAGGTTTACTGTGTCCCTTGGACCTTCTTATTGACGATGAAACACAGAATTTGCATCGGAATTTAATACAAAAGGCACAATACCGACTTAAGTACAAGAGGACTCACACTCTAACATTCTATGATTGAACCTCTCCTGAGAGTCCAGTTTTAGATTCCGATGCTTCACTTGAGGTTTACTGTATCCCTTGGACCATCTTATTGACGATGAAACACAGATATTGCATCCGCATTTAATACAAAAGGCACAATGCCGACTTACGTACAAGGGGACTGACACTCTCACTTTCTATGATTTGAACCTCTCCTGTGAGTCCAGTTCTAGATTCCGATGCTTCACGTCAGGTTTACTGTATCCCTTGTACCTGCTTATTGACGATGAAACACAGAAATTGCATCTGAATTTAATACAAAAGGCACAAAGCCGACTTAAGTACAAGAGGACTGACACTCTAACTTTCAATAATTTGAACCCCGCCTGTGAGTCCAGTTTTAGATTCCGATGCTTCACTTCAGGTTTACTGATTCCCTAGGCCCTTCGTATTGACGATGAAACACAGAAATTGCATCCGAATTTAATACAAAGGGCACAATGCCGACTTAAATACAAGAGGACTGACTCTCTAACTTTTTATGATTTGAACCTCTCCTGTGAGTCCAGTTTTAGATTCCGATGCTTTACTTCTTGTTTACTGTATCCCTTGGACCTTCTTATTGACGATGAAACACAGAGATTTCTTCCGAATTTAATACAAAAGGCACAATGCCGACTTAAGTACAAGAGGACTGACACTCTGACTTTCTATGATTTGAACCTCTTCTGTGAGTCCAGTTATAGATTCAGATGCTTCACTTCAGGTTTACTGTATGCCTTGTACCTTCTTATTAACGATGATTCATAGAAATTGCATTGGAATTTAATACAAAAGGCACAATGCCAACGTAAGCACAAGCGGATTGACACTCTCACCTTCTATGATTTGAATCTCTCCTGTGAGTCCAGTTTTAGATTCCGATGCTTCACTTTAGGTTTACTGTATACCTTGGACCTTCTTATTGACGATGCAACACAGAAATTGCATCCGAATTTGATACAAAAGGCACAATGCCGACTTAAGTACAAGAGGACTGACACTCTAACTTTCTATGATTTGAACCTCTCCTGTGAGTCCAGTTATAGATTCCGATTCTTCACTTCAGGTTTACTGTATCCCTTGGACCTTCTTATTTACGATGAAACACAGAAATTGCATCCGATTTTCATACAAAAGGCACAATGCCGATTTAAGTACAAGAGCACTGACACTCTAACATTCAATGATTTGAACCTCTCCTGTGAGTACAGTCTTAGATTCCGATGCTTCACTTCAGGTTTACGGTATCCCTTGGACCTTCTTATTGACGATGAAACACAGAAATTGCATCCGAATTTTATACAAAAGGCACAATGCCGACTTAAGTACAAGAGGACTGACACTCTCACTTTCTATGATTTGAACCTCTCCCATGAGTCCAGTTTTAGTTTCAGATGCTTCACTTCAGGTTTACTGTATCCCTTGGACCTTCTTATTGACGATGACAGACAGAAATTGCAACCGAATTTAATACAAAAGGCACAATGCCGACTTAAGTGCAAGTGGACTGACACTCTCACTTTCTGTGATTTGAACCTCTCCCTAGAGTCCAGTTTTAGATTCTGATGTTTCACTTAAGGTTTACTGTATGCCTTGTACCTCCTTATTTACGATGATACACAGAAATTGCATTCGAATTTAATACAAAAGGCACAGTGCCAACGTAAGCACAAGAGGACTGCCACTCTCACCTTCTATGATTTGAACCTCTCCTGTGAGTCCAGTTTTAGATTCCGATGCTTCACTTCAGGTTTACTGTATACCTTGGCCCTTCTTATTGACGATGAAACACAGAAATTGCATTCGAATTTAATACAAAAGGCACAATGCCGACTTAAGTACAAGAGGACTGACACCCAAACTTACTATTATTAGAACCTCTCCTGTGAGTCCAGTTATAGATTCCGATTCTTCACTTAAGGTATACTGTATCCCTTGAACCTTCTTATTAACGATGAAACACAGAAATTGCATCCGAATTTAATACAAAAGGCACAATGCCGACTTAAGTACAAGAGGACTGACACTCTAACATTCTATGATTTGAACCTCTCCTGTAAATCCAGTTTTAGATTCCGATGCTTCACTTCAGGTTTACTGTATCCCTTGGACCTTCTTGTTGACGATGAAACACAGAAATTGCATCCGAACTTAATACAAAAGGCACAATGCCGACTTAAGTACAAGAGGACTGAAACTCTCACTTTCTATGATTTGAACCTCTCCCATGAGTCCAGTTTTAGTTTCCGATGCTCACTTGAGGTTTACTGTATCCCTTGGACCTTCTTATTGACGATGAAAGACAGAAATTGCAACCGAATTTAATACAAAAGGCACAATGCCGACTTAAGAACATTAGGACTGACACTCTAACTTTCTATGATTTGAACCTCTCCTGTGAGTCCAGTTTTAGATACCGATGCTTCATTTCAGGTTTACTGTATACCTCGGAACTTCTTATTGACGATGGAACACAGTAATAGCATCGGAATTAAATTCAAAAGGCACATTGCCGACATAAGTACAAGAGGACGGACACTCCAACTTTCTATGATTTGAACCTCTCCTGTGAGTCCAGTTTTAGATTCCGATGCTTCACTTCAGGTGTACTGTATCCCTTGGACCTTCTTATTGACGATGAAACACAGAACCTGCATCCGAATTCAATACAAAAGGCACAATGCCGACTAAAGTACATGAGGACTGACACTCTAACTTTCTATGAATTGAACCTCTTCTGTGAGTCCACTTTTAGATTCCGATGCTTCACTTCAGATTTACTGTATCCCTTGGACCTTCTTATTGACGATGATACACAGAAATTGCTTCCGAATTTAATACAAAAGGCACAATGTCGATTTAAGTCCAAGAGGACTGACACTCTCAGATTTCTATTATTTTAACCTCTCCCGTGAGTCCAGTTTTAGATTCCGATGCTTCACTTCAGGTTTACTGTATCCCTTGTACCTTCTTATTGAAGATGAAACACAGATATTGCATCCGAATTTAATACAAAAGGCACAATGCCGACTTAAGTACAGGAGGACTGACACTCTAAATTTCTATAATTAGAACTTCTCCTGTGAAAGCAGTTTTAGATTCCGATGCTTCACTTCAGGTTTCCAGTATACCTTGGACTTTCTTATTGACGATGAAACACAAAAATTGCATCCGAATATAATACAAAAGGCACAATGCCGAATTAAGTACAAGAGGACTGACACTCTAAATTTCTATGATTTGAACTTCTCCTGTGAGTCCAGTTTTAGATTCCGATGCTTCACTTCAGGTTTACTGTATCCCTTGGAACTCCTTATTGCCAATGAAACACAGAAATTGCATCCGAAATTAATACAAAAGGCACAATTTCGACTTAAGTACAAGAGGACTGACACTCTCACTTTCTATGTTTTGAACCTCTCCTGTGAGTCCAGTTTTAGATTCCGATGCTTCAGGGTTACTGTTTCCCTTGGACCTTCTTATTGACAATGAAACACAGAAATTGCATCCGAATTCAATACAAAATGCACAATGCCGACTTAAGTACAAGAGGACTGACACTCTCACTTTCTATGATTTGAACCTATCTTGTGAGTCCAGTTTTAGATTCCGATGCTTCACTTCAGGTTTACTGTATCCCTTGGACCTTTGTATTGACGATGAAACACAGAAAATGCATCTAACTTTAATAAAAAAATCACAATGCCGACATATGAACAAGAGGACTCACACTCTAACTTTCTATGATTTGAACTCCTCCTGTGAGTCCAGTTTTAGATTTCGATGCTTCACTTCAGGTTTAATGTATACCTCGGAACTTCTTATTGACGATGGAACACAGAAATACCATCGGAATTAAATTCAAAAGGCACATTGCCGACATAAGTACAAGAGGACTGACACTCCAACTTTCTATGATTTGAACCTCTCCTGTGAGTCCAGTTTTGGATTCCGATGCTTATCTTCAGGTTTACTGTATCCCTTGGACGCTCTTATTGACGATGAAACACAGAAACTGCATCCGAATTTAATACGAAAGGCACAATGCCGACTTAAGTACAAGAGGACTGACACTCTCACCTTCTATGATTTGAACCTCTCCTGTGAGTCCAGTTTTAGATTCCGATGGTTCACTTCAGTTTTACTGTATCCCTTGAACCATCTTATTGACGATGAAACACAGAAATAGCATCCAAATTTAATACAAAGGGCACAATGCCGACTTAAGTACAAGACGACTGACAATCTAACTTTCTATGATTTGAACCTCTCCTGAGAGTCCAGTTTCAGATTCCAATGCTTCACTTCAGGTTTACTGTATCCCTTGGACCTTCTTATTGACGATGAAACACAAAAATTGCATCCGAATTTAATACAAAGGCACAATGCCGACTTAAGTACAAGAGGACTGACACTCTCACTTTCTATTATTTTAACCTCTCCCGTGAGCCCAGTTTTAGATTCTGATGCTTCACTTCAGGTTTACTGTATCCCTTGTACCTTCTTATTGACGATGAAACACAGAAATTGCATCCGAATTTAATACAAAAGGCACAATGCCGACATAGGTACAAGAGGACTGACACTCTAATTTTCTATAATTTGAACTTCTCCAGTGAGTCCAGTTTTAGATTCCGATGCTTCACTTCAGGTTTCCTGTATACCTTGGACGTTCTTATTGACAATGAAACACAGAAATTGCATCCGAATTTAATACAAAAGGCACAATGCCGACTTATGTACAAGAGGACTCACACTATAACATTCTATGATTTGAACCTCTCCTGTGAGTCCAGTTTTAGATTCCGATGCTTCACTTCAGGTTTACTGTATACCTAGGACCTTCCAATTGACGATGAAACACAGAAATTGAATCCGAATTTAATACAAAAGGCACAATGCCGTCTTAAGTACAAGAGGACTGACAATCTAACATTCTATGATTTGAACCTCTCCTGTGAGTCCAGATTTAGATTCCGATGCTTCACTTCAGGTTTACTGTATACCAAGGACCATCCAATTGACGATGAAACACAGAAATTGCATCCGAATTTAATACAAAAGGCACAATTCCGACTTAAGTACAAGAGGACTGACGCTCTAACTTTCTATGATTCGAACCTCTTCTGTGAGTCCAGTTTTAGATTCTGATCCTTCACTTCAGGTTTACTGTATACCTCGGAACTTCTTATTGACGATGGAACACAGATATCGCATCGGAATTAAATTCAAATGGCACAATGCCGACTTAAGTACAAGAGGACTGACACTCTAACTTTCTATGATTTGAACCTCTTCTGTGAGTCCAGTTTTAGGTTCTGATGCTTCACTTCAGGTTTACTGTATCCCTTGGAACTCCTTATTGCCAATGAAACACAGAAATTGCATCCGAAATTAATACAAAAGGCACAATTTCGACTTAAGTACAAGAGGACTGACACTCTCACTTTCTATGTTTTGAACCTCTCCTGTGAGTCCAGTTTTAGATTCCGATGCTTCAGGGTTACTGTTTCCCTTGGACCTTCTTATTGACAATGAAACACAGAAATTGCATCCGAATTCAATACAAAATGCACAATGCCGACTTAAGTACAAGAGGACTGACACTCTCACTTTCTATGATTTGAACCTATCTTGTGAGTCCAGTTTTAGATTCCGATGCTTCACTTCAGGTTTACTGTATCCCTTGGACCTTTGTATTGACGATGAAACACAGAAAATGCATCTAACTTTAATAAAAAAGGCACAATGCCGACATATGAACAAGAGGACTCACACTCTAACTTTCTATGATTTGAACTCCTCCTGTGAGTCCAGTTTTAGATTTCGATGCTTCACTTCAGGTTTAATGTATACCTCGGAACTTCTTATTGACGATGGAACACAGAAATACCATCGGAATTAAATTCAAAAGGCACATTGCCGACATAAGTACAAGAGGACTGACACTCCAACTTTCTATGATTTGAACCTCTCCTGTGAGTCCAGTTTTGGATTCCGATGCTTATCTTCAGGTTTACTGTATCCCTTGGACGCTCTTATTGACGATGAAACACAGAAACTGCATCCGAATTTAATACGAAAGGCACAATGCCGACTTAAGTACAAGAGGACTGACACTCACACCTTCTATGATTTGAACCTCTCCTGTGAGTCCAGTTTTAGATTCCGATGGTTCACTTCAGTTTTACTGTATCCCTTGAACCATCTTATTGACGATGAAACACAGAAATAGCATCCAAATTTAATACAAAGGGCACAATGCCGACTTAAGTACAAGACGACTGACAATCTAACTTTCTATGATTTGAACCTCTCCTGAGAGTCCAGTTTCAGATTCCAATGCTTCACTTCAGGTTTACTGTATCCCTTGGACCTTCTTATTGACGATGAATCACAAAAATTGCATCCGAATTTAATACAAAGGCACAATGCCGACTTAAGTACAAGAGGACTGACACTCTCACTTTCTATTATTTTAACCTCTCCCGTGAGCCCAGTTTTAGATTCTGATGCTTCACTTCAGGTTTACTGTATCCCTTGTACCTTCTTATTGACGATGAAACACAGAAATTGCATCCGAATTTAATACAAAAGGCACAATGCCGACATAGGTACAAGAGGACTGACACTCTAATTTTCTATAATTTGAACTTCTCCAGTGAGTCCAGTTTTAGATTCCGATGCTTCACTTCAGGTTTCCTGTATACCTTGGACGTTCTTATTGACAATGAAACACAGAAATTGCATCCGAATTTAATACAAAAGGCACAATGCCGACTTATGTACAAGAGGACTCACACTATAACATTCTATGATTTGAACCTCTCCTGTGAGTCCAGTTTTAGATTCCGATGCTTCACTTCAGGTTTACTGTATACCTAGGACCTTCCAATTGACGATGAAACACAGAAATTGAATCCGAATTTAATACAAAAGGCACAATGCCGTCTTAAGTACAAGAGGACTGACAATCTAACATTCTATGATTTGAACCTCTCCTGTGAGTCCAGATTTAGATTCCGATGCTTCACTTCAGGTTTACTGTATACCAAGGACCATCCAATTGACGATGAAACACAGAAATTGCATCCGAATTTAATACAAAAGGCACAATTCCGACTTAAGTACAAGAGGACTGACACTCTAACTTTCTATGATTCGAACCTCTTCTGTGAGTCCAGTTTTAGATTCTGATCCTTCACTTCAGGTTTACTGTATACCTCAGAACTTCTTATTGACGATGGAACACAGATATCGCATCGGAATTAAATTCAAATGGCACAATGCCGACTTAAGTACAAGAGGACTGACACTCTAACTTTCTATGATTTGAACCTCTTCTGTGAGTCCAGTTTTAGATTCTGATGCTTCACTTCAGGTTTACTGTATACCTCGGAACTTCTTATTGACGATGGAACACAGATATCGCATCGGAATTATATTCAAATGGCACAATGCCGACTTAAGTACAAGAGGACTGATACTTTAACATTCTATGATTTGAGCCCCTCCTGTGAGTCCAGTTTTAGATTCCGATGCTTCACTTCAGGTTTACTGTATACCAAGGACCTTCCAATTGACGATGAAACACAGAAATTGCATCCGAATTTAATACAAAAGGCACAATTCCGACTTAAGTACAAGAGGACTGACACTCTCACTTTCTATGATTTGAACCTCTCCTGTGAGTCCAGTTTTAGATTCCGATGCTTCAGGGTTACTGTATCCCTTGGACCTTCTTATTGACAATGAAACACAGAAATTGCATCCGAATTTAATACAAAAGGCACAATGCCGACTTAAGTACAAGAGGACTGACACTCTGACATTCTATGATTTGAACCTCGCCTGTGAGTCCAGTTTTAGATACCGATGCTTCACTTCAGGTTTACTGTATACCTCGGAACTTCTTATTGACAATGGAACACAGACATAGCATCGGAATTGAATTCAAAAGGCACAATGCCGATATAAGTACAAGTGGACTGACACTCCAACTTTCTATGATTTGAACCTCTCCTGTGAGTCCAGTTTTAGATTCCGATGCTTCACTTCAGGTTTACTGTATCCCTTGGACCTTCTTATTGACGATGAAACACAGAAACTGCATCCGAATATAATACAAAAGGCACAATGCCGACATAAGTACAAGGGGACTGACACTCTCACTTTCTATGATTTAAACCTCTCCTATGAGTCCAGTTTTAGATTCTGATGCTTCACTTCAGGTTCACTGTATCCCTTGTACCTTCTTATTAACGACGAAACACAGAAATTGCATCCGAATTTATTACAAAAGGCACAATGCCGACTTAAGTACAAGAGGACTGACACTCTAACTTTAGTTGATATGATCCTCTACTGTGAGTCCAGTTTCAGATTCCGATGCTTCACTTCACGTTACCTGTATACCTTGGACTTTCTTATTGACTATGAAACACAGAAATTGCATCCGAATTTAATACAAAAGGCACAGTGCCGACTTAAGTCCAAGAGGACTGACACTCTCACCTTCTATGATTTGAACCCCTCCTGTGAGTCCAGTTTCAGATTACGATGCTTCACTTTAGGTTTACTGTATACTTTGGACCTTCTTATTGAAGTTGAGACACAGAAATTGCATCCGAATTTAATACAAAAGGCACAATGCCGACTTAAGTACCAGAGGACTGACACTCTCACCTTCTATGATTTGAACCTCTCCTGTGCGTCCAGTTTTAGATTCCGATGCTTCACTTCAGGTTTACTGTATACCTTGGACTTTCTTATTGACAATGAAACACAGAAATAGCATCCGAATTTAATACAAAATGCACAATGCCGACTTAAGTACAAGAGGACTCACATTATAACATTCTATGATTTGAACCTCTCCGGTGAGTCCAGTTTTAGATTCCGATGCTTCACTTCAGGTTTACTGTATACCTTGGACCTTCCCATTGACGATGAAACACAGAAATTGCATCCGAATTTAATACAAATGGCACAATGCCACTTAACTACAAGAGGACTGACACTCTAAGTTTCTATGATTGGTACCTCTCCTGTGAGTCCAGTTTTAGATTCCGATGCTTCGCTTCATGTTTACTGTATCCCATGGACCATCTTACTGACGATGAAACACAGAAATAGCATCCGAATTTAATACAAAAGGCACAATGCCGTCTTAAGTACAAGAGGACTGACACTCTCACTTTCTATGATTTGAACCTCTCCTGTAAGTCCAGTTTTAGATTCCGATGCTTCAGGGTTACTGTATCCCTTGGACCTTCTTATTGACAATGAAACACAGAAATTGCATCTGAATTTAATACAAGAGGCACAATGCCGACTTAAGTACATGAGGACTGACAGTCTAACTTTCTATGATTTGAACCTCTTCTGTGAGTCCAGTTTTAGATTCCGATGCTTCACTTCAGGTTTACTGTATACCTCGGAACTTCTTATTGACGATGGAACACAGATATCGCATCGGAATTAAATTCAAATGGCACGATGCCGACTTATGTACAAGAGGACTGACACTCTAACTTTCAATGATTTGAACCTCTCCTGTGAGTCCAGTTTTAGATTCCGATGCTTCACTTCAGGTTTACTGTATCCCTTGGACCTTGTTATTGACGGTGAAACACAGAAACTGCATCCGAATAAATACAAAAGGCACATTGCCGACTTAAGTACAAGAGGACTGATACTCTCACTTTCTATGATATAAACCACTCCTGTGAGTCCAGTTTTAGATTCCGATGCTTCACTTCAGGTTTACTGTATCCCTTGTAACTTCTTATTAACGATGAAACACAGATATTGCATCCGAATTTAAACCAAACGGCACAATGCCAACTTAAGCAAGAGAGGACTGACACTCTCACCTTCTATGATTTGAACCTCTCCTGTGGGTCAAGATTTAGATTCCAATGCTTCACTTCAGGTTTACTGTGTACCTTGGACCTTCTTATTGACGATGAAACACAGAAATTGCATCCGTTTTTAATACAAAAGGCACAATTCCGTCTTAAGTACAAGAGGACTGACACTCTCACTTTCTATCATTTGAACCTCTCCTGTGAGTCCAGTTTTAGATTCCGAAGCTTCACTTCAGGTTTACTATATACATTGGACCTTCTTATTGACGATGAAACACAGAAATTGCATCCGAATTTAATACAAAAGGCATGATGCCGACTTAAGTACAAGAGGACTGACACTCTAACTTTCAATGATTTGAACCTATCCTGTGAGTCCAGTTTTAGATTCCGATGCTTCACTTCAGGTTTACTGTATCCCGTGGACCTTCGTATTGACGATGAAACACAGATATTGCATCCGAATTTAATACAAAAGGCACAATGCCAACTTAAGTACTAGAGGACTGACTCCCTAACTGTCTATGATTTGAACCTCTCCTTTGAGTCCAGATTAAGATTCCGATGCTTCACTTCAGGTTTACTGTATACTTCGGAACTTCTTATTGACGATGGAACACAGAAATAGCATCGGAATTAAATTCAAAAGGCACATTGCTGACTTAAGTATAAGAGGACTGGCATTCCTACTTTGTATGATTTGAACCTCTCCTGAGAGTCCAGTTTTAGATTCCGATGCTTCACTTCAGGTTTATTGTATCCCATGGACCTTCTTATTGACGATGAAACACAGAAATTGCATCCGAATTTAAAACAAAAGGCACAATGCCGACTTAAGTACAAGAGGTCTGACACTCTCACTTTCTATGATTTAAACCTCTCCTGTGAGTCCAGTTTTAGATTCCGATGCTTCACTTCAAGTTTACGGTATCCCTTGTACCTTCTTATTAACGATGAAACACAGAAATTACATCCGAATTTATTACAAAATTCACAATGCCGACTTAAGTACAAGAGGACTGACACTCTAACTTTCTATGATTTGAACCTCTTCAGTGAGTCCAGTTTTAGATTCCGATGCTTCACTTCAGGTTTACTGTATCCCTTGGACTTTCTTTTTGACGATGAAACACAGAAATTGCATTCGAATTTAATACATAAGGCACTATGCCGACTTAAGTACAAGAGGACTGACACTCTAACTTTCTGTGATTTGAATCTCTCCTGTGAGTCCAGTTTTAGATTCCGATGCTTCACTTCAGGTTTCCTGTATACCTTGGACTTTCTTATTGACGATGATACACAGAAATTACTTCCGAATTTAACACAAAAGGCACAATGCCGACTTAATTACAAGAGGACTGACACTCTAACTTTCTATGATTTGATCCTCTCCAGTGAGTCCAGTTTTAGATTCCGATGCTTCACTTCAGAATTACTGTATCGCTTGGACTTTCTTATTGACGATGAAAGACAGAAATTGCATCTGAATTTAATACATAAGGCACAATGCCGACATAAGTACAAGAGGACTGACACTCTAACTTTCTGTGATTTGAATCTCTCCTGTGAGTCCAGTTTTAGATTCCGATGCTTCACTTCAGGTTTCCTGTATACCTTGGACTTTCTTATTGACGATGAATCACAGAAATTGCATCCGAATTTAATACAAAAGGCACAATGCCGACTTAAGTACAAGAGTACTGACACTCTCACTTTCTATGATTTGAACCTCTCCTGTAAGTCCAGTTTCAGATTCCGATGCTTCACTTCAGGTTTACTGTACACCTTGGACCTTGTTATTGACAATGAAACACAGAAATTGCATCGGAATTTAATACAAAATGCACAATGCCGACCTAAGTACAACAGGACTGACACTCTCACTTTCTATGATTTAAACTTCTCCTGTGAGTCCAGTTTTAGATTCCGATGCTTCACTTCAGGTTTACTGTATACCTTGGACCTCCTTATTGACGATGAAACACAGAAATTGCATTCGAATTTAACACAAAAGGCACAATGCCGACTTAATTACAAGAGGACTGACACTCTAACTTTCTATGATTTGATCCTCTCCAGTGAGTCCATTTTTAGATTCCGATGCTTCACTTCAGAATTACTGTATCGCTTGGACTTTCTTATTGACGATGAAAGACAGAAATTGCATCTGAATTTAATACATAAGGCACAATGCCGACATAAGTACAAGAGGACTGACACTCTAACTTTCTGTGATTTGAATCTCTTATGTGAGTCCAGTTTTAGATTCCGATGCTTCACTTCAGGTTTCCTGTATACCTTGGACTTTCTTATTGACGATGAATCACAGAAATTGCATCCGAATTTAATACAAAAGGCACAATGCCGACTTAAGTACAAGAGTACTGACACTCTCACTTTCTATGATTTGAACCTCTCCTGTAAGTCCAGTTTCAGATTCCGATGCTTCACTTCAGGTTTACTGTACACCTAGGACCTTGTTATTGACAATGAAACACAGAAATTGCATCGGAATTTAATACAAAATGCACAATGCCGACCTAAGTACAACAGGACTGACACTCTCACTTTCTATGATTTAAACTTCTCCTGTGAGTCCAGTTTTAGATTCCGATGCTTCACTTCAGGTTTACTGTATACCTTGGACCTCCTTATTGACGATGAAACACAGAAATTGCATCCGAATTTAATACAAAAGGCACAATGCCGACTTTAGTACAAGAGGACTGACACTCTAACTATCTATGATTTGAACCTCTCCTGTGAGTCCAGTTTAAGATTCCGATGCTTCACTTCAGGTTTACTGTATCCCTTGGAGCATCTTCTTGACGATGAATCACAGAAATTGCATCCGAATTTAATACAAAAGGCACAATGCCGACTTAAGTACAAGAGGACTGACACTCTCACTTTCTATGAATTGAACCTCTCCTGTAAAACCAGTTTAAGATACCGATGCTTCACTTCAGGTTTACTGTATCCCTTGTACCTTCTTATTGACGATGAAACACAGAAATTGCATCCGAATTTAATACAAAAGACACAATGCCGACTTAAGTACAAGAGGACATACACTCTCACTCTCTACGATTTGAACCTCTCCTGTGAGTCCAGTTTTAGATTCCGATGCTTCACTTAAAGTTTACTGTATACCTTGGAACTTGTTATTGACGATGAAACACAGAAATTGATCCGGAATTAAATTCAAAAGTCACAATGCCGACTTAAGTACAAGAGGACTGACACTCTAACTTTCCATGATTTGAACCTCTCCTGTGAGTCCAGTTTTCGATTCCGATGCTCCCCTTCAGGTTTGCTGTATACCTTGGAACTTCTTATTGACGATGAAACACAGAAATTGCTTCGGAATTAAATTCAAAAGGCACAATGCCGACTTAAGTACAAGAGGACTGACACTCTAACTTCCTATGATTTGAACCTCTCCAGTGAGTCCAGTTTTAGATTCCGATGCTTCACTTCAGGTTTACTGTATCCCTTGGCCTTTCTTTTTGACGATGAAACACAGAAATTGCATCCGAATTTAATACAAAAGGCACAATGCCAACTTAAGTACAAGAGGACTGACACTCTCACTCTCTACGATTTGAACCTCTCCTGTGAGTCCAGTTTTAGATTCCGATGCCTCACTTTAGGTTTACTGTATCCCTTGGACCTTCTTATTGACGATGAAATACAGAAATTCCAATCGAATTTAATACAAAATGCACAATGCCGACTTAAGTACAAGAGGACTGACACTCTAACTTTCTATGATTTGAACCTCTCCTGTGAGTCCAGTACAGATTCCGATTATTTACTTCAGGTCTACTGTATCCCTTGGACCTTCTTATTGACGATGAAACACAGAAATAGCATCCGAATTTAATAAAAAAGGCACAATGCCGACTTAAATACAAGAGGACTGACACTCTCACTTTCTATGATTTGAACCTCTCCCGTGAGTCCAGTTTTAGATTCCGATGCTTCACTTCAGGTTTACTGTATCCCTTGTCCCTTCTTATTAACGATAAAACACAGAAATTGCAACCGAATTTAATACAAAAGGCACAATGCCGACTTAAGTACAAGAGGACTGACACTCTAACTTTCTATGATTTGAACCTCTCCTGTGAGTCCAGTTTTAGATTCCGATGCTTCACTTCAGGTTTGCTGTATCCCTTGGACCATCTTAATGACGATGAATCACAGAAATAGCATCCGAATTTAATACAAAAGGCACAATGCCGACTTAAGTACAAGGGGACTGACAATCTCACTTTCTATGATTTGAACCTCTCCTGTGAGTCCAGTACAGATTCCGATGCTTTACTTCAGGTTTACTGTATCCCTTGGACCTTTTTATTGACGATGAAACACAGAAATTGCATCCGAATTTAATACAAAAGGCACAATGCCGACATCAGTACAAGAGGACTGACACTCTAACTATCTATTATTTGAACCTCTCCTGTGAGTCCAGTTTTAGATTCCGATGCCTCACTTCAGGTTTACCGTATCCCTTGGACCTTCTTATTGACGATGAAATTCAGAAATTCCATCCGAAGTTAATACAAAATGCACAATGCCGACTTAAGTACAAGAGGACTGACACTCTCACATTCTATGATTTGAACCTCTCCTGTGAGTCCAGTACAGATTCCGATGCTTTACTACAGGTTTACTGTATCCCTTGGACCTACTTATTGACGATGAAACACAGAAATTGCATCTGAATATTATAAAAAAGGCACAATGCCGACTGAAGTACAAAAGGACTGACAATCTCACTTTCTATGATTTGAACCTCTCCTGTGAGTCCAGTTTTACATTCCGATGCTTCACTTCAGGTTTACTGTATCCCTTGGACCATCTCATTGACGATGAATCACAGAAATTGCATCCGAATTTAATACAAAAGGCACAATGCCGACTTAAGTACAAGAGGTCTGACACTCCCACTTTCTATGATTTGAACCTCTCCTGTAAGTCTAGTTTATGATTCCGATTCTTCACTTCAGGTTTGCTGTATACCTTGGAACTTGTTATTGACGATGAAACACAGAAATTGCATCGGAATTAAATTCAAAAGGCACAATGCCGACTTAAGTACAAGAGGACTGACACTCTAACTTTCTATGACTTGAACCATTCCTGTGAGTCCGGTTTTAGAATCCGATGCTTCACTTCATGTTAACTGTTTCCCTTGGACCTTCTTATTGACGATGAAACACAGAGACTGCATCCGAATTTAATACAAAAGGCACAATGCCGACTTAAGTACAAGAGGCCTGACACTCTAATTTTCTATGATTGGAACCGCTTCTGTGAGTCCAGTTTTAGATTCCGATTCTTCATTTCAGGTTTACTGTATCCCATGGACCTTCTTATTGACGATGAAACTTAGAAATTGCATCCGAATTTAATACGAAAGGCACAATGACGACTTAAATACAAGAGGACTGACACTCTCACTTTCTATGATTTGAACCTCTCCCGTGTGTCCTGTTTTAGATTCCGATGCTTCACTTGAGGTTAACTGTATCCCTTGTACCTTCTTATTAACGATGAAACACAGAAATTGCATCCGAATTTAATACAAAAGGCACAATGCCGACTCAAGTTCAAGAGGACTGACACTCTAACTTTCTATGATTTGAACCTCTCCTGTGAGTCCAGTTTTAGATTCCGATGCTTCACTTCAGGTTTCCTGTATACCTTGGACTTTCTTATTGACTATGAAACTCAGAAATTGCAGCCGAATTTAATACAAAAGGTACAATGCCGACTTAAGTACAAGAGGACTGACACTCTCCCCTTCTATGATTTGAACCTCTCCAGTGAGTCCAGTTTTAGTTTCCGATGCTTCACTTCAGGTTTCCTGTATACCTTCGACCTTGTTATTGACGATGAAACACAGAAATTTCATCCGAATTTAATACAAAAGGCACAATGCCGACTTAAGTACAAGAGGACTGACACTCTCAGTTTCTAAGATTTGAACCTCTCCTGTAAGTCCAGTTTTAGATTCTGATGCTTCACTTTAGGTTTACTGTATCCCTTGTACCTTCTTATTGACGATGAAACACAGAAATTGCATACGAATTTATTACAAAATGCACAATGCCGACTTAAGTACAAGAGGTCTGACACTCTCACTTTCTATGATTTGAACCTCTCCTGTAAGTCCAGTATTAGATTCCGATGCTTCACTTCAGGTTTGCTGTATACCTTGGAACTTGTTATTGACGATGAATCACAAAAATTGCATCGGAATTAAATTCAAAATGCACAATGCCGACTTAAGTACAAGAGGATTGACACTCTAACTTTCTACGATTTGAACTTCTCCTGTGAGTCCAGTTTTAGATTCCGATGCTTCACTTCAGGTTTCCTGTATACCTTGGACTTTCTTATTGACTATGAAACTCAGAAATTGCAGCCGAATTTAATACAAAAGGCACAATGCCGACTTATGTACAAGAGGACTGACCCTCTAACTTTCTATGATTTGAACCTCTCCTGTAAGTACAATTTTAGATTCCGATGCTTCACTTAAGGTTTACTGTATACCTTGGAACTTCTTATTGACGATGAAACACAGAAATTGATCCGGAATTAAATTCAAAAGGCACAATGCCGACTTAATTACAAGAGGACTGACACTCTAACTTTCTATGATTTGAACCTCTCCTGTGAGTCCAGTTTTAGATTCCTTTGCTTCACTTCAGGTTTACTGTATCCCTTGGACCTTCTTATTGACGATGAAACACAGAAATTACATCCGAATTTAATACAAAGGGCAAATGCCGACTTAAGTACAAGAGGACTGATACTCTCACTTTCTATGATTTGAACCTCTCCTGTAAGTCCAGTTTTAGATTCCGATGCTTCACTTAAGGACTACTGTATCCCTTGGACCTTCATATTGACGATGAAACACAGAAATTGCATCCGAATCTAATACAAAAAGCACAATGCCGACTGAAGTACAAGAGGACTGACACTCTCACTTACTATGATTTGAACCTCTCCTGTGAGTCCAGTTTTAGATTCCGATGCCTCACTTTAGGTTTACTGTATCCCTTGGACCTTCTTATTGACGATGAAATACAGAAATTCCAATCGAATTTAATACAAAATGCACAATGCCGACTTATGTACAAGAGGACTGACACTCTAACTTTCTATGATTTGAACCTCTCCTGTGAGTCCAGTACAGATTCCGATTATTTACTTCAGGTTTACTGTATCCCTTGGACATTCTTATTGACGATGAAACACAGAAATAGCATCCGAATTTAATAAAAAAGGCACAATGCCGACTTAAATACAAGAGGACTGACACTCTCACTTTCTATGATTTGAACCTCTCCGTGAGTCCAGTTTTAGATTCCGATGCTTCACTTCAGGTTTACTGTATCCCTTGTCCCTTCTTATTAACGATGAAACACAGAAATTGCAACCGAATTTAATACAAAAGGCACAATGCCGACTTAAGTACAAGAGGACTGACCCTCTAACTTTCTATGATTTGAACCTCTCCTGTGAGTCCAGTTTTAGATTCCGATGCTTCAGTTCAGGTTTGCTGTATCCCTTGGACCATCTTAATGACGATGAATCACAGAAATAGCATCCGAAGTTAATACAAAAGGCACAATGCCGACTTAAGTACAAGGGGACTGACAATCTCACTTTCTATGATTTGAACCTCTCCTGTGAGTCCAGTACAGATTCCGATGCTTTACTTCAGGTTTACTGTATCCCTTGGACCTTTTTATTGACGATGAAACACAGAAATTGCATCCGAATTTAATACAAAAGGCACAATGCCGACATAAGTACAAGAGGACTGACACTCTAACTATCTATTATTTGAACCTCTCCTGTGAGTCCAGTTTTAGATTCCGATGCCTCACTTCAGGTTTACCGTATCCCTTGGACCTTCTTATTGACGATGAAATTCAGAAATTCCATCCGAAGTTAATAAAAAATGCACAATGCCGACTTAAGTACAAGAGGACTGACACTCTCACATTCTATGATTTGAACCTCTCCTGTGAGTCCAGTACAGATTCCGATGCTTTACTTCAGGTTTACTGTATCCCTTGGACCTACTTATTGACGATGAAACACAGAAATTGCATCTGAATATAATAAAAAAGGCACAATGCCGACTGAAGTACAAAAGGACTGACACTCTCACTTTCTATGATTTGAACCTCTCCTGTGAGTCCAGTTTTAGATTCCGATGCTTCACTTCAGGTTTACTGTATCCCTTGGACCATCTCATTGACGATGAATCACAGAAATTGCATCCGAATTTAATACAAAAGGCACAATGCCGACTTAAGTACAAGGGGACTGACACTCCCACTTTCTGTGATTTGAACCTCTCCTGTAAGTCTAGTTTATGGTTCCGATTCTTCACTTCAGGTTTGCTGTATACCTTGGAACTTGTTATTGACGATGAAACACAGAAATTGCATCGGAATTAAATTCAAAAGGCACAATGCCGACTTAAGTACAAGAGGACTGAAACTCTAACTTTCTATGACTTGAACCATTCCTGTGAGTCCGGTTTTAGAATCCGATGCTTCACTTCATGTTAACTGTTTCCCTTGGACCTTCTTATTGACGATGAAACACAGAAACTGCATCCGAATTTAATACAAAAGGCACAATGCCGACTTAAGTACAAGAGGCCTGACACTCTAATTTTCTATGATTGGAACCGCTTCTGTGAGTCCAGTTTTAGATTCCGATGCTTCATTTCAGGTTTACTGTATCCCATGGACCTTCTTATTGACGATGAAACTTAGAAATTGTATCCGAATTTAATACGAAAGGCACAATGACGACTTAAATACAAGAGGACTGACACTCTCACTTTCTATGATTTGAACCTCTCCCGTGAGTCCTGTTTTAGATTCCGATGCTTCACTTCAGGTTTACTGTATCCCTTGTACCTTCTTATTAACGATGAAACACAGAAATTGCATCCGAATTTAATACAAAAGGCACAATGCCGACTCAAGTACAAGAGGACTGACACTCTAACTTTCTATGATTTGAACCTCTCCTGTGAGTCCAGTTTTAGATTCCGATGCTTCACTTCAGGTTTCCTGTATACCTTGGACTTTCTTATTGACTATGAAACTCAGAAATTGCAGCCGAATTTAATACAAAACGTACAATGCGGACTTAAGTACAAGAGGACTGACACTCTCACCTTATATGATTTGAACCTCTCCAGTGAGTCCAGTTTTAGATTCCGATGCTTCACTTCAGGTTTCCTGTATACCTTCGACCTTGTTATTGACGATGAAACACAGAAATTTCATCCGAATTTAATACAAAAGGCACAATGCCGACTTAAGTACAAGAGGACTGACACTCTCACTTTCTAAGATTTGAACCTCTCCTGTAAGTCCAGTTTTAGATTCTGATGCTTCACTTCAGGTTTACTGTATCCCTTGTACCTTCTTATTGACGATGAAACACAGAAATTGCATACGAATTTAATACAAAATGCACAATGCCGACTTAAGTACAAGAGGTCTGACACTCTCACTTTCTATGATTTGAACATCTCCTGTAAGTCCAGTATTAGATTCCGATGCTTCACTTCAGGTTTGCTGTATACCTTGGAACTTGTTATTGACGATGAATCACAAAAATTGCATCGGAATTAAATTCAAAATGCACAATGCCGACTGAAGTACAAGAGGACTGACACTCTAACTTTCTACGATTTGAACCTCTCCTGTGAGTCCAGTTTTAGATTCCGATGCTTCACTTCAGGTTTCCTGTATACCTTGGACTTTCTTATTGACTATGAAACTCAGAAATTGCAGCCGAATTTAATACAAAAGGCACAATGCCGACTTAAGTACAAGAGGACTGACACTCTAACTTTCTATGATTTGAACCTCTCCTGTGAGTCCAGTTTTAGATTCCAATGCTTCACTTCAGGTTTACTGTAAACCTCGGAACTTCTTGTTGACGGTGGAACACAGAGATTTCTTCCGAATTTAATACAAAAGGCACAATGCCGACTTAAGTACAAGAGGACTGACACTCAGACTTTCTATGATTTGAACCTCTCCTGTGAGTCCAGTTTTAGATTCCGATGCTTCACTTCTGGTTTGCTGTATACCTTGGGACTTGTTATTGACGATGAAACACAGAAATTGCATCGGAAATAAATTCAAAAGGCACAATGTCGACTTAAGTACAAGAGGACTGACACTGTAACTTTCTATGATTTGAACCTCTCCTGTGAGTCCAGTTTTAGATTCCGATGCTTCACTTCAGTTTTACTGTATCCCTTGTACCTTCTTATTGACGATGAAAGACAGAAATTGCATCCGAATTTAATACAAAAGGCACAAAACGACATAAGTACAAGAGGACTGACACTCTCACTATCTATGATTTGAAAATCTCCTGTGAGTCCATTACAGATTCCGATGCTTTACTTCAGGTTTACTGTATCCCTTGGACCTTCTTTTTGGCGATGAAACACAGAAATTGCATCCGAATTTAATAAAAAAACCACAATGCCGACTTAAGTACAAGAGGACTTACACTCTCATATTCCTTGATTTGAACCTCTCCTGTGAGTCCGGTTTTAGATTCCGATGGTTCACTTCAGGTTTACTGTATCCCCTGGACCTTCATATTGACGATGAAACACAGAACTTGCATCCGAATTTAATACAAAAGGCACAATGCCGACTTAAGTACAAGAGGACTGACACCCTCACTTTCTATGATTTAAACATCTCCTGTGAGTCCAGTTTTAGATTCAGATGCTTCACGGTCAATATATCTTTTATACCTTCTTATTGACGATGATACACAGAAATTGCATCCGAATTTAATACAAAAGGCACAATGCCGACTTATGTACAAGAGGACTGACACTCTAACTTTCTATGATTAGAACCTCTCCTGTGAGTCCAGTTTAAGATTCTGATGCATCACTTCAGGTTTCCTGTATACCTTGGACCTTGTTATTGACGATGAAACACAGAAATTGCATCCGAATTTAATACAAAAGTCACAATGCCGACTTAAGTATAAGAGGACTGACACTCTAACTTTCAACAATTTGAACCTCTCCTGTGAGTCCAGTTTTAGATTCCGATGCTTCACTTCAGGTTTACTGTATCCCTTGGACCTTCGTATTGACGATGAAACACAGAATTTGCATCCGAATTTACTACAAAAGGCACAATGCCGACTTAAGTACAAGAGGACTGACACTCTAACTTTCTATGATTTGAACCTCTCCTGTGAGTCCAGTTTTAGATTCCGATGCTTCACTTCAGGTTTACTGTATACCTTGGACCTTGTTAATGACGATGAAACATAGAAATTGCATCCGAATTTAATACAAAAGGCACAATGTCGACTTAAGTACAAGGGGACTGACTCTCTAACTTTCTAGGATTTGAACCTCTCCTGTGAGTTCAGTTTTTGATTCCGATGCCTCACTTCAGGTTTACTGTATCCCTTGGACCTTGTTACTGACGATGAAACACAGAAATTGCATCCGAATTTAATACAAAAGGCACAATGTCGACTTAAGTACAAGAGGACTGACTCTCTAACTTTTTGTGATTTGAACCTCTCCTGTGAGTTCAGTTTTAGATTCCGATGCCTCACCTCAGGTTTACTGTATCCCTTGGACCTTCTTATTGACGCTGAAACACAGAAATTTATCGGAATTTAATACAAAAGGCAAAATGCCGACTTAAGTACAAGAGGACTGACACTCTAACATTCTATGATTTGAACCTCTCCTGAGAGTCCAGTTAAAGATTCCGATACTTCACCTGAGGTTTACTGTATCCCTTGGACCATCTTATTGACGATGAAACACAGAAATTGCATCCGAATTTAATACAAAAGGCACAACGCCGACTTAAGTACAAGAGGACTGACCCTCTAACTTTCAATAATTTGAACCTCGCCTGTGAGTCCAGTTTTAGCTTCCGATGCTTCACTTCAGGTTTACTGTATCCCTAGGCCCTTCGTATTGACGATGAAACACAGATATTACATCCGAATTTAATACAAAAGGCACAATGCCGACTCAAATACAAGAGGACTGATACTCCAACTTTCTATGATTTGAACCTCTCCTGTTAGTCCAGTTTTAGATTCCGATGCTTCACTTCAGGTTTACTGTATCCCTTGGACCTTCTTATTGACGATGAGACACAGAAATTGCATCCGAATTTAATACAAAGGGCATAATGCCGACTTAAGTACAAGAGGACTGACTCTCTAACTTTCTATGATTTGAACCTCTCCTATGAGTCCAGTTTTAGATTCCGATGCTTCACTTCTGGTTTACTGTATCCCTTGGACCTTCTTATTGACGATGAAACACAGAGATTTCTTCCGAATTTAATACAAAATGCACAATGCCGACTTAAGTACAAGAGGACTGACACTCAGAATTTCTATGATTATGAACCTCTCCTGTGAGTCCAGTTTTAGATTCCGATGCTTCACTTCTGGTTTGCTGTATACCTTGGAACTGGTTATTGACGATGAAACACAGAAATTGCATCGGAAATAAATTCAAAAGGCACAATGCCGACTTAAGTACAAGAGGACTGACACTGTAACTATCTATGATTTGAACCTCTCCTGTGAGTCCAGTTTTAGATTCGGATGCATCACTTCAGGTTTACTGTATCCGTTGGACTTTCTTATTGATGTGAAACACAGAAATTGCATCGGAATTTAATACAAAAGGCAAAATGCCGACTTAAATACAAGAGGACTGACACTCTAACATTCTATGATTTGAACCTCTCCTGAGAGTCCAGTTGTAGATTCCGATACTTCACCTGAGGTTTACTGTATCCCTTGGACCATCTTATTGACGATGAAACACAGAAATTGCATCCGAATTTAATACAAAAGGCACAATGCCGACTTAAGTACAAGAGGACTGACACTCTAACTTTCAATAATCTGAACCTCGCCTGTGAGTCCAGTTTTAGATTCCGATGCTTCACTTCAGGTTTACTGTATCCTTAGGCCCTTCGTATTGACGATGAAACACAGAAATTGCATCCGAATTTAATACAAAAGGCACAATGCCGACTTAAATACAAGAGGACTGATACTCCAACTTTCTATGATTTGAACCTCTCCTGTAAGTCCAGTTTTAGATTCCGATGCTTCACTTCAGGTTTACTGTATCCCTTGGACCTTCTTATTGACGATGAGACACAGAAATTGCATCCGAATTTAATACATAGGGCATAATGCCGACTTAAGTACAAGAGGACTGACTCTCTAACTTTCTATGATTTGAACCTCTCCTGTGAGTCCAGTTTTAGATTCCGATGCTTCACTTCTGGTTTACTGTATCCCTTGGACCTTCTTATTGACGATGAAACACAGAGATTTCTTCCGAATTTAATACAAAAGGCACAATGCCGACTTAAGTACAAGAGGACTGACACTCAGACTTTCTATGATTTGAACCTCTCCTGTGAGTCCAGTTTTATATTCCGATGCTTCACTTCTGGTTTGCTGTATACCTTGGAACTTGTTATTGA